>NW_024609846.1:196379634-196979634 GCF_016920785.2 Ixodes scapularis | reverse complement strand
TGAAAAAAATTAGCTCTCGGCTTCCGCCGTTGTTACGGACAGAGTCGCTAGGATCTTGAGGAGACAAACGTTTCGGAATAGGGCCTGCGGACCGAGGGCGACCGCCTGTAGCGCACACGTGACGGGCGTTTCACGTTTCTCCCTCTTACATTTGGCAGCCAATATGAGCAACTCACATTGGAGTTCAGGAGACGAAACCAGGCCTGAATGGAGCTCCAAAAACTCTTCAGCGCCGAGACATGTCCCGCTTCCCAAGATCTTTGCGGGCAGAAACGACGAAAGTAGATGCAACGTACGCCGGTGCTTTTTAAATCTCCCATCTAACTTTGAGATCAGGTAATCCATGAAAGGAAGGAACACGAACGTTTAAAATGCTCTTCCGTGCTTCCAGCTGGAATGTTAGAGCGGTGACGTTGCCGACTTGTTACTCACAGCATATAAATTTCGACTTCAGCTGTCTCGGCCATTTTAATGGCGGCTTGGGATATTGCCAAGTGTTTGTGCATAAACGCTTCCTCTAATTCGCAATTTTGTTTGTGTTGCTGTTTAATTTTTTATGACAGTATAGCTATCTTTTTGTTTTTTCTGGCCGGTACGCGTTGGTAATGCAGTGGTACCTAAAAAGCGGAGGGAGCTATGTGCTGTAAAGAAAGCTTTTAAAGTTGGTGGGCCGCAACTACAATAGAACAGTGAGGCACCATGCCCGTATTCCTGTAAATCAAGCCTGCTCCGTTTTGAAAAATGACAATGCAGCTTTACCCGCTTTATCTTAACAGTGCCTCCCCAATCTTTGCGCGAGCATCCGTACCACCGAGTTCACCCTGCTTCGTCATTTGGGGGGGGGGGGGGGGGGTAGTAATAGTGCCGGTGAACCCCTCCCGAAATAAAATCCTGGCTACGCCACTGTCCGAAACCGAGGTTCTGAGGTATCTGTGCACGTCTGGTGGAATGGGGACGGGGAAGGGGGGGCCTGTATGCGGGTTTCGAAAGTGCTTTTGTCGGACAGCAGCGTGCCATCCAGGCAGAATGACATAGACGCCGTGTTCCTGGAGTACTTCTCTCGCTTGTACGCTTCGAATCAAAGCGATACCCCAGTGATTTTGCCATGGACGTGCGACAGTTTCGTGGGGACCTTCCCGAATTTCCGGCTGAGATGAACAAGGTTGGTGCGTCCCACCTCCCGTCAGGACGGGGTGGACATACTGTGTTCCATGAAGACAGGCTCGGCCCCAGGCCCGGATGGCTTCCCTACTGAATTTTACTCAAGTTTTGGGACGCGCTGGTCAAGGTCATTAATACGTTCCACGTTTCAGGCTACGCCCCCCGATTCTTTTCAAATCGGACGAGTCCTTCGAATTCCCACAATGAGGGTTTCTGGCCCCGAGCCTCAATCGTGGCGGCCAATCACGTTATTAAAAACGGATATCAAGATACTAGAGAGTTTTAGAATAGGGGGCCCCAAAGCTTGGGGCCCCCAAAGAAATAGGGGCTCACCACTGCACATGCGCAGAACCCAAACTCTGTTTGGGGCTTTGGGTTGGCGCTTGGGGCCCTTGCGTCGGCAAACATGGCGGCGCCCTCTCCGCTCGCTTCGGAGCAAATTCGTCATGGTCGCTGCAGTATTAGCCCATTTCAATGCCAATGAATAGTGCAACTGACTTTCGCTTTACTTTATCTCGCTCAAATGACGAAGAATGAGCGGTGGGCTTGCCCCATCTTAAAGATCGTCGCCGATTCTGGCCGTTTCTAAGCCTAAACATACGCGGTAACCGTTGACATGGCAACGTATTGCTACTCCATGGCTCCGAGTCGGTTTCGCTCGTGGCACGATACCTGCAGCTTGAAAACAAGTATTTCAAGGCTTCAAAGTCGCTTCAGCTTGATCTAAATAGTTCAGCTGCTCGCAGAGTATGCGCGCTCGCGTTCGTCTCAGTTTCGGCATAGTTGAAGGTCGAAATCTTCGGCTGCAGATAGTCAAACCGCACACGAACGCCCAAAAACTTTGAGAAGGAGCCATGCTTAAAACAGCGCGCAAGCACAGGAGGAAGAAAATAGAACACAGGAAGTAGAGCTGACTCTCAACTTATGTATTGTGAAAGAAAGAGAAAGAGGAAGCTTCAGACATGAAGCCCGCGCGCACCCACAAGGTAAAAAGAAGGAATAAAAACAGATACCTTACTAAGTTGCAGTAGAAAAGGAGAAAACTGACATTATAAGGTCACGACAAAAAAAAAAAGAGAAAAAAGAAGAAAGAAAAACTACAACGTGGGCTTCATATCTTCTCTTTCTTTCACAATACATAAATTGGGAGTCGGCGCCTCTTCCTGTGTTTTGCTACCTCCCTCCTGTGCTTGTGCGCTGTTTAGGTAGGTCTTCTAAGTACCAGCTAGCTCAACTCTCTATGTTAATACGAGAACAAGCACCAAATTAGAGCGCTACGGATTGGATTGTTCTGGCTACATCCGAAGCGGGATGGCCGAACGAGTCAAGGCCGATCCAAGACCAGAAGAAAATGGCGGAAGAGAAGGCTCCCGCGCGCGTTCGCTTCTCGATGAACGATATAATTTATGTGGTACACGAAGTGTACGCCACTAACCCATTCCAGAATTTCAGGAGATGGACTTCAATTGCCGAAAGGGTCTCCGAAGCATTCGGAAGAAATTTCTCCACGCGGGCCATCCGCGACCGGGTCGACCTGCCGCTGGCACAGTTTCATACGAAGCACCAATTTCCCGGTGATTTTTCGTAACGTAACGTAAAAATACAAAACAAAAAAACGGGTTGTGTGAACGAGCTTTTTGTCACCGAGTAGCAATACGTTGCCATGTCAACAGTTACGACGTATGTTTAGGCTTAGGAACGGCCAGAATCAGGTACGATCTTTAAAATGGGGCGAGCCCACCAGTCATTCCTTGTGACTTGAGCGAGATGAAGCAAAGCGAAAGCCGGTTGCACTATTCATTGGCAATGAAATTGGCTAATACTGCAGTGACCATGACGAATTTGCTCCGAAGCGAGCTGAAAGGGCGTCGCCATGTTTGCCGACACAACCCGGCCCCAAGCAATTGGGGGCCCCACGCTATTTCTCGAATTCCACGTTGGGGGCGCGCGCCAACCTAAAACCCCAAACCCCCAACGGAGTTTGGGTTCTGCGCATGCGCAGTGCTGAGCCCCTATTTTTGGGGGGCCCCAAAGCTTTGGGACCCCCTATTATAAAACTCCATATAAATTTCGTGGTGCTTTAGCTACAGGATGGGCTAAAAGCAAGCTACACCTACAAGCGTCGTGCCTGTGACCGGGGAATGGCCCGTTGAGTTCGCAGATAATTCCACAGGCGCACATGATAGCCTGGTATTTCAGGGCGTGCACTCTCTTGTGACCAGAAAAGTAAATCTTCTGATTCAGAGACGGTCTCTTGCTGTGCCGTTCCAATTGGTGTTACCCTCTCTATTATTTGAACCGCAAGCCACAATAAAGTGTCGTTTCAGCGCAAATGTTTTGCGTTTTAATAATTTTTTACTGTTAAGAAGTTCGCTCGTTGTCCACAATGGCGCTGCATGCGAAAAAGGCGAGCGTGCCGCGTTGCGTCGCCACAAACCCTATTCTATAACACGCTGCGTGAGGTGTGGTTGCGTTGGGTACCCCAAAGCGTTGGGTTCCCCAAAGCGTTGGGACCCCCTATTCTAAAACTCTCTACTAACCAGTTTGTTAAGTAAGCGGCTTTGCACTAATTTGCTCATCATTATTAGTCTGTTTCAGACGTGCAGCGTCCCCGGGCGCACAATCTTTTCTTCTTTAACTCTGACGAGAAGCTGACGAGAAGCTGACGAGATCGGGGATGACGCATATAACATTGTGTGACAGATAGCGCCTAATTTTCTGAGGCGCATGCGCATTTCCATTGTGATTAGAGAGTCGTGTTGTGGTATGTTTTTCTTCGGGGTTTCCTGAGAATAAACCTTTCAGTTGTGAGTCAGCGCTCGTCCTGTCCAGTTCCTTCCTCTGTCCTTGCAAAAATTTGCGCTGTTCCATTATGAGAAGCCTTTTTTTCATATGCATGTTCCAGATCTTCTAACGGCTGTTTTATCTCTCTTGATCAGGCCAAAGCTTTCAACAGGGTTGAGCACAATTACCTCTACTGTGTCTTAGCTACGTTTGGATTTTTTAGGCTGTTTATAAGTTTTTTTAGGTTTGTACATAAATATGTCCATTGAGCGTTTAGTAAATGAGCGTCTAACCCAGGCACGTAGCCAGGGGGGAGGCCCATTGGGCCCGCCCCCCCCCCCCCCCCGAAATCTTCCATTTTGCATGGGTCCTCCTCTCCCCCCTCCACCTCACACAGCATTTTGTCATGAGTGGGCCCCCCCTGAAACAAAATTCTGGCTATGTGCCTGGCCCAACCGCAGCTTTCTCCGTAAGGAGAGGAGTGCGTCAGAATTCACAAAAGTGAAAATGTTCAGGGTTTATTTGCTTCTGGGGCTAGGTACTGTGTCTGTTTCAGCTTATGCTAAAAGCTCTGTTGCCTTTTTACTCTCTCGTTACCAAACTAATGTGTGTATCACCTTTCATCGTTGTTGTGTTCTTTTTGAATCGTATAACTTACTGTACTCGCCCCTTCCTTATGTAACGCCCTCGAAAAAGAGCCTTTAAGGAACAAATTAAATGCAACATGCGGAGCTATTTGCCACACCTTCTCCAAGTTGACAATACAGCAGATGTGTCTCAAACGGCCTATAATAACTCAAAAAGAAGTAATCTGTTATCAGCCCCCCCAACTACTGTGTGCATCATTAAAATCACTGTTATATTAATCTAAGGCTCATCTTGTTTCATCACATGTCACGGCAGGGAGTTTGAAATGCATGTGCCACATTGCCAACTCGGCGATTAGCGCCGAATGTAGTTCAATACAGAAGCAAATCGGCACAACTTTCATTCAGCCTAAACGGTCGGCCACATGGCACCGTCACTGCTCGAGGCACGCAACAGGTCGCGCGAGAGCTTCTGCTGAAGTCCGTTGAGTGGCGCAACAAGAGGGAACCTTTCACTCTGTCATCCTCGTTTTTTGTGTTTTTTTTTTTTTTTTTTTAAACTGCACAGGATAGATTTTCACAACCATGCGTGCATTTTTGTTTTTTCCTAGTTCATACAATTCCATGAGGAGCATCTAGATTTCCTCTTACATTTAGTTTACCTTTACATTTTCTAGTGGCATTTGTTTTCTTCAAAGCTGTCTTATACTTTAAGAAATATATTTTCTAAAAATAAATTTTTTAATTCATAACTTTTTTTGCTGATGTTAGGAACTGATGACACATGGTATTCAGTGATTACTTTGAAGACAATCTGTCTTTGTTACATCACTCACAAAGATTTTTCTACACCAGCGGCGTAGACTTTCCATTTTCTCAAGGGGGGGGGGGGGGGGGGGGGGTGCTGCGCATTACCTCTTCGCCAGAACTGGAGATTGAAGCTAACGAAAGCACGCTGGGATTCCATTTCCCATATATTTTTTCAATAAAGGCAACGTGGGCGTTATTTTGTTTACATACCACTTCTTTAGAAGCTTGTTACTGGCACGTAAACAGCGTCTCGGTAAGGATCATGGCCCGGGCCCGGGGGCTGATCTCACCAAAGGGGGCCGAGCCCCAATGCCCCCCCCCCCCCCCCCCCCCGGAAGTCTACGCCTATGTTCTACCCAGTAACATATTGCACAATTGATGCCTTATTCCAGTATTTGATAAAGTAAGTCAGTGCTGCTATAAAGCATCAATTGCATGAGCATGTAATGAGAATTAGTGATAGGAAATTGGATCTAAATGTGGTTTTTGCCTGCACTAAAAGCCCAAACTTCTGCATTTGTAGTGCTGCACATACAGCAGTTCAAGCTTTTAGTGCAGGCAAGAACCACACCTAAATGAATACCATCGCTAAATCTTATTACATGCTCATATATTAGCTTCAAGTTATCACAAAGAATTGTTGGCACATGCATAGGCGTAGACTACGGGGGGGGGGGGGGGGGGGGGGGGAGAGGCATTGGGGCTCGTGCATTCCATGTTGAAATCCAAGAGGGGGGGGGGGGGGGGCAGAAGCCCCCCCCCCCCCTCGAGACGCTGTTTACGTGCCATGTAACGAGCTTCTATACTTCATTTCATACTTAGTATGCAATGCTGCCAAAGCTACTGGTGCGAGACGTGGCTTTCTCTGTGGTTTCGTTCGCGCGAGCACGCGTGCAAATGATCAACGAGATCAAGCCTCATGCTCGCGCCAGTAGCTTTGACAGCGTTGTACGCTAAGTGTGAAACAGAGTATAGTAGTGGCATGTAAACAAAATAACGCCCCCCGTTGCCTTTATTGACAAAATACATGGGAAATGGAATCCCAGCCTGTTTTTGTTACTTCAATCTCCAGTTCTGGCGAGAATGTAATGCGCAGCACCCCCCCTCTCTCCCTCCCCCTTCCCCCCAGGAAAATGTAAAGTCTACGCCGCTGGGCACATGTCTTGAGAATGTACAAAGAAAGTCCCAAGGTATCATCCAGAGAACATTTCGAGGATGAACGCTGAACTGACAAATGAATCCTCAGTGGACTGCTTGAGGATGAGTCGAGGACTACATCAGGATATCCAAACATCCTTACTTGGATATCCTGAGGATATTAGCCCCGAGAGCGAACACAAGCGTCGCTGCGATCGCCGCGCCCTGATTGGGTGAGGTGTACCGTGACGTCAGGCGGAGGACTCCGCTCCGCGATCTCGCATCGGCTGGCTTCCCAGCACCGGTTTTCTGGTTTGGCGTTGTGTGCCCAAGCTCTTCGAGGAGCTGGACTTCGTTTACCCGATGTACAAGACGTTGAGTTAGGCCGATATTGACGTGCTTCCGTACATCTTATAAGCCTGCTGGTCCCTTTTACCTTTAAAAGGTAAAACGACACGACACAAGACAATCTTGCGAAAGGCCGGTGAAGCGGTGGCGCAAGTGTTTCAGACGCTGGAATTTCGTTCCATGCATGTTCATGATTTGGGACGATATTACATCCCGCTTTCAAGGCATTAGAAGTGGCATTGATATCATGGGCCTTTGGGGGGTCGGCAAATTAGCTCGCGACCCCGACTTAGCGCTGCCACTCTGCATGCGCTGGTTCGCAGATGTATTAAAAGCCCTGCGTCTGATGATCTTTGAAGTGCTCGTGGAACAGGGTTGTTTTGCATAAATGTAGCTTCTTCGTGAATTAATTATACGGTTTATACACGTATGCAAGCATATTTCTTACAAGGTGCACAACTACTGGAAATTAGTTTGTATGGTAGCAGCAAAAACGGCTGAATTGCCCCCAGTTGCCTGTATGATATGTATTGAACTGCCCAAAATATGCACAGCAATAGTGCCGTATTTAGAATGTTTATACTTTTCCATGACATTCTTTATTCCAGCCTTGGGTATTCAGAAAAAACACCGTTTAGTCTGAGTTGTCATTTCCAATTAAAAGAGACACTGCTGCAGGTCCCCAAAAGCTTCCTCAGCCTTCAAACTCCCTACAGCTGGAGTCTCTGACAACAGAGGAAAACAGTAGTCAAAGCAAGCATTCGAACGTCTGTCCAGTGGTAGATGCAGCACTAGTAGCAGAAAATGTGGAACCTGTGAAGGGCGACAGTTTGCGTGAGAAAAGATTCTGATATTTTAGCTTCAGGACAATTCGATTTAAGTAAAATCTCTATTTTAGGGCTTAAGGGACTAATAACGAGCTAGACACCTTCGCTTACGTTTGTTATACATTACTTGAGGGTTGATATAAACAAGCCCACAGATACCTCACGTGTAGTCCATTGAAATACTATCGGAATCCAGCAAAGGTCAAATGAGAGCAATGTATATAAATAAATATTCCCTCTTTCTTTACTTTGCCCCTGCACTTGGGCTGTCTTACTTATGATTCCCTCCCCATCGCCCAGACTGTATTTAGCATGTTGCTCGAGCAGCATGCAGCTTTTCTGCTTCGGTGACCCTGTTTAAAAACAGAAATACAAGAAAATATAGTATACATAACCTGCCAATTCGTTTAGACCATCAGCAGCATTTATTGTGCGAGATGTAAATCTATAGTGATGATCCTGCAATTGTGGCCATATTTCTTTATTTTCATATACCAGCTGCGATTCATGCGTTGCCTGCCCTGTCAACCATGCTTAAAATGTTGGCTGAAGTTTCGCCTGTAGCTACAGGCTATACCCCAATAAAGGCACATATAAAAATTTAGACTTCCCACCAAAAACACGCCAAAAAAGTAATTAAATAGAAACGAGCGCGCCGACAGCTAGCGTCGTCACAGCCTCCACAGGGCGAGCGGGGCGAGAACTAGAACTAGACAAAGTTAAGAGTAAACGAAAGGGGAAGCAAGGACATAGACCAAAAAGTTGGTGGGACAAAGAAGTGAAGCAAGCGATACAAAAACGTCAGGAAGCCTCTAGAGAACACAGGTATTCCAAGCGTAGTGGGGAGTCCGAAACGGAAGTAAAAAGAAAATGGGACAATTTTATAACATGTCGCCGAGAGGCATCCAGTTTGATCAATGCGAAAATTCAGAGAAAGGGTGAGGAATGGATGAGTAATGTAAGTAAGAAAGATAGAAACGCTGCCAAGAAGTTTTGGGAGCACTTGAACTCACTCGGTGAAACGACGCAAGCTAGACAGAGGTTCATACTCTCGCATCAGGGAGATCAATTAGAGGGAGATGATGCGATACAATATATAGGAGCAGTGATGGAGGAGAAATTTCGGGAACGGGTACATGTGGAAGATAGGAGAACCGAAGGAAGTAGCAGTCCAGTTTGTGACATCGCGGATTTTGGACAAAGAGAATGGGAAAAGGCGGAACGAAGAGTCCCTAGTGGCACGTCGACAGGCATAGATGGTATCCCTATTAAGCTGGTGAAGAATTTGGGTCCTAAATCTAAGGCAAAACTAAGGGAGGTAGTGAGTACCATGATAACAAAAGGAAATATTCCAGATGAATGGAGGCTTAGTAGGATGAGTATGATATATAAGGGAAAGGGAGATAAGTCTGACATTAGGAATTATCGTCCTATAACCGTGACACCGGTTATTTACAGGTTGGTAATGCAGATTATAAAGAACAGACTGGAGGAATGGGTAGATTGCGAGGGCATACTGGGCGAGTTACAGAACGGGTTTCGAAAACAAAGAAGGTTGGAGGACAACTTATTTTCTCTAACACAGTGTATAGAAATAGCGCAAAAAGAAAACAGACAGCTCTGGCTGGCATTTCTGGATATCAAGGGTGCCTATGACAATGTGAACCAAAGAAACCTGTGGGACATAATGGAGAACTTAAACCTAGATGAAGGACTAACAGCACTATTAAGGAACATTTACAAAGATAACAAGGTGATTATAACATGGGAAGGAAAGGCGACAGGAAAAATAGAGATAAGACGAGGCCTTAGGCAGGGGTGCCCGTTATCGCCTTTGCTGTTTATGTTGTATCTGAGAGGATTGGAGGATAGACTAGAGAAGAGTGGGCTTGGGTTCAACCTTTCTTACAGTAAGCTAGGCCAAAAAATTCAGCAATCCTTACCGGGATTGATGTATGCGGATGATATTGTACTAATGGCTAACAACAGGACAGAGTTGCAGGAATTAATGAGCATCTGTGGTAGGGAAGGAGAGGAATTAGGTTTAGAATTCAGTAGCGAAAAATCGGCAGTCATGATTTTTAACGAGGATGAAGTTGAGAGGCTGAAGATACAGAATATTACAGTTGAGAGAGCTAGTAAATACAAGTATCTAGGAGTATGGATATGTGATGGTGCAGAATATCTCAGAGACCATGAAAAGTATATAATAGGTAAGGGCAACAGAAATGCAGCTGTAATGAAAAATAGAGCACTTTGGAATTACAACAGGTATGAGGTGGTGAGAGAGATTTGGAAAGGGGTCATGGTGCCTGGCTTGACTTTTGGAAACGCAGTGCTATGCATGAAATCCGAAGTGCATGCGAAACTAGAAATAAAACAGCGCGGAGTAGGTAGACTGGCTTTGGGGGCACATTGCAAAACGCCAAACCAGGGAGTACAAGGAGACATGGGATGGGCATCATTTGAGAGCAGGGAAGCGGTGAGCAAGGTAGAATTTGAGGATAGGTTGAGGCTAATGGACGGGGAGCAATGGGCACGAAAGGTTTTCAGCTATTTATACATGAGGAGTGTAGACACCAAGTGGAGACAGCGCACTAGGAAATTAAGAGGAAAGTTTTTGGGCTATAGCGAAGATACGGAAGAGCAAGTCTCAGTTAAGAAGAAAGTTAAGGCCACAGAAAGAGATCGGTGGCTAGAGGGAATGCAGACAAAGATGGCTCTGGAAAGCTATAGATTAAACAAGAGTTATTGCCAAAGAAAGCATTTATGACAATTCTAGGGGAAGCTCATTGCTGTTTGAGGCAAGAACGGGTGTTCTGCGAACCAGAACATACAGAGTGAAGTACCAGGAAATTGATACAGTGTGCACTGCTTGTGGAGAGGAGGACGAGACGGCTGAGCACTTGATACTCTACTGTAAAGGGCTTCACCCTATGCCTACTGAAGACAACATAGATTTAATAAAGTCATTGGGTTTTAGAGACAGCAAAGGGAGAGTGGATTTCAAGACTGTAGAGATTACCAAGCAAAGATTAAGTGAATGGTGGCAGAAATCGAGAGAAAACTAGGTATTTTCTTATTCACTGATGGCAAGGGGGTTTCATAGCCTCACTTTCTTTGTACTGCGGAGTGAATATAGATTTCACATTTAAATAATCTAAGCTTAAATGGTAAAACAAAATGGCTAGGTGGCGTAAGCTACCGCCCGATCCAAAGGGCTCAGCCGTATTCATCCATCCATCCATCGGGGCTAATAGACCCTTTACAAAAAAACAGCGCCATCTGTTGAACGCAGCGGCAATCAGCGTCAGTCGCCATCTTGCAGGGTTGGCGGCGGCAGCGCCGATACCAGTTGACATCGCGTGTCTGGCGTGCGGCGCGTGCATTTTCGACCACGTGTGTGATGCCTATTTACTGCTGCGTGCCCCTCTGTAAACAGAGTGGGTATTTGGACTCGTCCGGAACAAGGGTACGTACTTATCGATGCTCACCTTATGTTTTGACGGGTTTAGACACGATCGCGCGGCCAACAAAAGTAAAAGCCAGCACTGAGTATCGTGCCTTGCATCCCCTGTTCCTAACTGAAGTTTGCAGCATTCGTAGTCCGATTCCCTTGTTTCAGCTAGGGAGGAGACTACACAGTATCACTGACTGATACTTTCCACACTCCGTGGGTGATGTGGTGATGCAATGCTGCTCAAGGGTGTAGCTTTCTTGCTATCCCACAGCTGCGTGCGAAGCTTTACATCCCCGCATGTCTGTGATTTTATTTCATGTACGAGCGAAGCCAATGCTGCAAGAACCCGACGCTGTGAACATTGCACACATACTCGCGCGGTGAAAGCCTTTTAGATAAGTGTTTGTAGCGTGGACTTCGCTCTCGGTCTGTTCTCCACACCTTTAAGCGCGAAACACATGCGCATCAAAACTGTCCGATCCGACGTGCGAACTGCCGGAACGGACGCTCGAGGGCGAGGGTTTTCGCAGCCTCGGGTGCGACGAAAGAGCAATTACATTTTGCAATCGCTAGTAGTAGTACACTGTTAGTCAGTACGGCTAGCGTAGCGCAGTGTAGTTATTTGAGGCAGCAACAAAGAAAGTGAACGTCTGTGTTCGGCCTGCCTGCCCCCGTAAAAATATTTTTTTCGTGGTACAAAATACGCACAGCCAAAGATCGGCGAGAACCTCAGCGATATCTGTTCGACGGTCGCTGGCCGGTTGCTTTTCTCAGCAAACACCTATGCGAATCAAAGCCTGTCGAATTTTGCAATATCGAAGGTGCTCTTACCTTTTTCTCGCATAGTTTGCCTTCACGGACGACGAGATGACAAACCCCTCCATAAGGAAATTGTAACTTCTCTCGAAGCAACTCACCGATTCCGATCGACTCTCGTACAAATGTTCCACTTCGTTGTCTTTCACAGCTGGAAGTTGGGAGATGTCGGTTACCCAACCGGTGATGCGGATAACCCCGCTTGTAGCCATGCAGGAGCGAGGTAAATAAGAAAGCGTCGTTGAAGAGAGCAGCACCTACAGCCGCACGCGCGTCCGGAACAACCCTGCAAGATGGTGTCGGCCACCCAATGTTGCTGCACTCGTTTAGCGGATTTTCACCGTTGCCAGGTATTTTGAAAGGGGTCTATCCCAAGGATGTCGTTGCATTGTCTGGTGTGTTAGCCAAATCTCGTGGATGTTTACATTCTTGCTGTATAACTTTTTTTTATGACTGTCATGCTCTTTCCATGAATTCAAACCACTTTGGCTTTGGCTGCCCCACTCCCCTCTCCTTCCCCCTCCCCTTCCCCTCCCCTCCCTCCCCCCCCCCCCCCCCCTCCCCGGAAGTGAAACAATGCCTATCCCGGAAGCAGTGCAAGACCGGGCCAACCCGCGGCAAAGGTGAAGCAAGCTTCAATCGTTTGACGGCCCGGTGCGTTCCGTAATAACGGCAAGAGGTTGCAGAACGTTGCGGAGAGCGTTTGGGCTCAACTTGTACACATAGTCTACAGCAGTGAAGAGCCAATATGAACGCGCTATCGTCGCTAGCTGCTTACCAATATTCCACGTCAACATAGTGGCGCCAGGCGACAGCGTCGAAGTGGCCGACCTTGGGACGATCCCACTGGCTTTCGCGACTTCTGTCCGGCTTGAACCATAGCAGCCTTGACAAACCCTGCTTTTGCAGTCCTCACCGCGCGACCACTGTGCGCGTCGCTGCGTTTCCTACTGCTATGGGTGCCAGGGGACCTATGTTGGACTTTCGAGAAACTAGAAACAGAAGTGACGTACCGGCAGGAGGAGCGTAACCAAGCAACGGCGCGCACCGCGAAACCGCCCTCTTTAACGCCGTGACGACATGGCAAGATTGACGTCTGTCACTCACTTGAGAGGCGTCAAGAGCCAACCACCGAAGAGCGGAAGTAGCTACGCTGTCCCCCTGCCGTACCTACGCTTTCCCCGCGTTACCTATCTGGAACCTAGTCCCTACGCAAGCGTCCGTTTCTCCGGCAACCGGAAAGGCATTTTCTGCTTTTAGTCAAGCGATGGCAGCCAATCGCCAATCCCTTGCGGCGGCGACCTTCACATCGGCTCTTTTTTAAAGAAACTTGTCAAACTAAAAAAATACACGTGTTCTATTGAAATGAACAAATGATTTTGTAGCGGTTCCAGAAAATATTAGATGAAGTAAACTCGCATAAAAGGTTAGAACAACATGCGGGACGCGGATGAGCGCCTAGTTCAAATTACTGGCGCTCATGACTGCTCAAGAAACGGGAGGATGTGGCCTCTCTGATACGCGGCGCAACTGAGCTGAGCCCGGCGCTGTCCAGAGACGACAAAGTTCGTCTCTGGAACGAGCTAACCTCCCGGCTATACTTCCTCGGGCCTCCAAGGAAGGAGCCGGAAGGTTGGAAACGCTACTGGGCCATGCGGGTGTCGAAGGCGCGGGGGCGGGCTACGGAGCTGGCGAAACAGGCGAGGTAATTTGCGTAGTTTACTCAGAGTGTGGACCAAGCTATTGAATTACTTCCTTTACCCGCAGGCAAACAGGGGGCGGAGGCGCCCAGGTGCGCTCGCTGGCGTCATCATACTCGCGTATTTTGGCGCTGGTGGGCGAGGACTCGGCCCTGGGCGCTCCCGGGTTTTCTTTATTTGAAACCAAGAGGTCTGCACTCTAGCCACAACTTGCCACCCGCCTGAAACTGGCCTCCGGGTTTGCCGTTTTTCTTTTATCGAAATAAAGTGGAGATTTGGGCCAGTTCGTTCATTGCAAACAGAAAAGGCGCCAAAGGGAAACAGGACAAGGTGCACTCTCAACTGAAGTTAAATTTTCACCAGTGCATTTTGTCCTGTTTCCTTCGTCTGTCCCCCTGTGTTTTTCGTTTGTTTGTTTTCTTATATCATTGTTAATCTCAACATGCCTCTACTATGGAATCTCTCATGCTTCCATTTGTGACTAAACACACACGAAATGGCAGTGTGCTGAATTAAGTGAAGTGTAGTGTGAAATAATGTCTGTGATATATCCTGGATAATGACAAAGAATTTATATGGTGTTTAATAGTCCATGCTCAATTTTAAAGAAAGTATTGCAACCTGTGCTTTCAAACATGTTTATTTTTCATGTTACGGCATTGTTGTAAAAAAAAAGAAAGCACTTTCAAAGACACTGTTTGTTGTCTTCTTTATACATTCAAACCGACACAAATCCAATATGCGATTATCGAGTAATACACCTGGCCCTGTGGTAACCATAATAGATTGTAAAATGGAACAGGGCAATGGAAGTGTAGAGAAAATGAATCGATGTCCAAACCCGATACGAACAATATATTGCAGTAAAAGAAGCAAAACGGGTCTCACCAGTAGCCTCATTGAGTTATCCGTTTCCTGCAAGGGCGAGCCAGATGCCCTGTTGGCTAGCTACATAACCCACAATACATTCTGTTATTGTTCCAGGCATTTTATGCACCCTGCTTACAAATTGAAAAAAAAGCTCTATCAACATCACCGTGATGCACCGAATAGCATTTCGGAGGCGGTACTACATGTCCGTAAAGGTAACACGGTGGTTGTGCGATGAACTGCGAAAGGCATTGGAGTTGACACTGTGGAGCTTATGGACGGCCTTGACTGTGGAGCAACACGTGAGGCACATACTGCCACGGGGGGCTTCTCTGGTGGCGAGGGCGTCGGTCGAGGTGAGGACGACGAGGGGTGCGCTGTCGCCGGTGGCGTCCCTGGTGTGCGGGAGTGCCACCGTGGCGAGGACGATGAGGGGCTCCCTGTCGCCGATGGTGTCCCTGATGGGCGGGACCTCGATTGTGGCGACGGACTCCTTGGCAATGGTGGTGCCCCTGGTGGGCGCGACTGCCATCGTGGCTTGCGTGGGGGTCCGGGGAGGCACGGCTGTGGCGGGTTCGGAACTGGGCAACAAGGCGCTGCCTCAGAGCCCTCCCCCTGTCCGAGAGGCTGACCCGAGGGTGGGCAGGAGCTAGCCTCTCGTCATCCGCCACTGACCCCTCCGAGCTCGGCCCAGACTCCAACCCTGGCTCGTGAGGGTCCGGTTCTGCCTCCCTCGATGAAAGGCACATATTGTGGAGCACTGCACAAGACGATATAATGACGGTGGCTGTTGTTGGATGCTAATACAGAGTCCGGTGTCTTTGCAGACACTGGAATCTGCTTTTCAACAGCCCAATGCAGCGCTCCACAATGAACCTTATCGAAGAATGTACCTTATTAAACCGGCCGCAAGCGGTGGAGGTCGCGTGGAATCCAGGGACAGGGGTGATGAGCCAAGGTTCCAAGGCATAGCCGCTGTCACCTGCAGAGTCGGAGAAGGAAATGTATGATATTAATGCTGTTTTTTTTTTTTAAACAATACTTCAACAACAGTTGAAATATACCCGTCGTGTTCAGAAATAGGCTGAATATGATCCACAATACCCGTAAATGACAATTGCACATTTGTATTTTGAGCTTGATGGCTGTATTCTTCGTTATAAACAGCCCATACTGGCAAGCGCTCGGAGAGCAGCCAGCTGAGAGCACGTCACATCCAGTGCAATTGTGATGTAGTTTATCTCGGGATGAGCAAAGCTGCGGCGAGGCAGACGTCGTCAGGATGCCCTAGCTGTTCCAGCAACCAAAGCGGTCGAAGCACGCCAGCGATCGGGCCACCGCAACTAACCCCAAAGCTGCTTTTGTGTGAATTTTGAGTGACGGGTTAATCTTCTATCATCTTGGGACACACAAAAAAGAGTCCCGTCGAGTGTGGAATTCCTCCCTCCCCTTTTCTCTTCTGCTGGCCGTAGAGCTGTCGGGATGGCATCAGGTTCAAAGCATGTATAGTTCTAGGTAAGACAGTTATCATCCCTACCTGTCAAGGTTCCTAGACTGGCATTACAGCTTTAGCAACATCTAAAAAATGCTCTTTTCTAATTGCCTAATTTATTTAAATGCCTTTTAGTGCCTTTTTTAACAAGATATTGATGAGTTCGATGTGATACTGCTCTTTAAACACGTATAGACCAAAAAATAAGCACCGAAAGTTCGTTGTAGTATCCCTTTAAAATTGTTCACAACTACGCAGGTAAAACTGCTGTTTGCAACCTTTCCCCCCTGTAGTTGACAGCTGCGTCAGAGTGTTTCCAAGGAAACGTGTCACAGGTATGGCCAGAGCGCATGCCAGTTATCCATGTTCGGAACAATAAGTGTGATATTGTAGCTTATAAGTGGTGCAGAGCCATCATGTACAGAACCAACAAATGGAGTATGCTTACCGAGCAGGAGCCTGCCATCGTCTATCAGCCGGCCTTGCTCGAAGTTACTCCGGAGCCACGAGTAGCGCCACGCGAAGGAGTTGTGCACCGACCCAGGATACCGTGGGTCGATGCTTACCACCCGGCAGTCGGCGTTACACACCTGCAATAGTGAGACATATGTAGACATTAATTCAACTGAATCCACAAACAGTTGATTGCACTCACTGTCATGGAGCCCTGTCAAACACTATTTACATGTTGAACAACACACCACCATAAATTATGTGGTTTGCAACAAGCGCAAAAAAAAAACGACGGAATATTGAATGAAGGAGGACACAGACAGAGCGCTGCCTGTGTTACAAAGATTAAAATTATATGATAAATAGCCACTACCATTGATCCACGTAATAGTTTAGGCAAATTTGTTTTTTTTCTTCAGAGGAGAGTTTAAACTTTATCATGCAGGACAGGGACTAATGATTAAAAGCCTAACGCGACATGAAAACAAACAGAGATCGAAAGCTTTTCAGCAAACAAACCCTCCCTCCCTTCGTCGAACAAACGCTTGTGCGGAGGATGAACGAGTACTAACAATTCATAACTCTCTAAAATGGCATATCCAGACCGTATTAGCGTTACACTCTTTTTCAAACCCATTCAGAACGGGCATTGACCTACAACTAAAAGCGCGAGCTAGCTACTTTGGATAAAGCCCCGGCGGCTGCACGAGCGCTCGTGCAGCGAGTGCTCTAGTCAAGCCGTTCGCGCTTACAGTCTTCTTAGTTAGTTCATGCTAAGGTGAGACGTAGTATATATGTGATCATACGTACCTCCATCGCGTTCAGAGCGTAGAATTGTTTGCGGCACCAATACGCCGCCTTCGTGACGGTGAGGTCGTTCTGTGATGGACCGACGATGGCGATCATCGTCCCGTCGACGCAACCGATGACGCCGGGTATCCTGCCGAGCCGTTGGAAGCCCCTCTCGACGTCTTCCCTCTTGCCGGTTGTCTGGGAAAAGTCTATCCATCCGCGCCGGATCCCCAGAGGCTGCACAATAGTGAGGGACACAGCCCGCACAACAATGCCGACTGTAGCCTGATACCTCGCTATGTGCTCGTCGCTCGCCACCAAGCTCTGAAAGCTTCCCGCACAGTTTGCTCCCCGTGGCTAAAAGCGAAGTGCGCACAACACTTGCTGTCCCACAGACATCACCGTCCACGAACCTCACAGCCTCAACTCTGGCTCCTCGTGCAGTTCGTCGCACAATCAACGGACCACATTCTTGGTGAGACGGTACTGCCTCCGAAAAGCTTCCTCCGGTAGTTCAAAGGCATCGCGGTGCTGCCGGTGGAGCCTTTCCAGAGGGGAAAAAAAAAAGTTGAACAATAGAAAGACTGTCGCTCGGCCTCCGAGACGCCGTGTTTCCAATTTCGCTACCGCGAAGAGACCATCGACAGACTCGTTCCCTTTTCAGACGAAACACCGAGGAAACGATACGTCAAAGTGTTGTCACTTCCGGTGGGGGCGGTTCGCCGACTCCGCCCACATTTTTGTAGAGAACTTTCGTCATTCGAGCCTCAACCAATCAGACGCGATGTCGTCACTTCCGTTTCTTTTAGGAGAAACGAAACATTTGTCAAACATAGGTTCCCAGGACTTGCTGGTGGAACGTGTCTACATAACCTCCTTGCATCCCCGACCAGTTTGTTTACAGTAGTGGTGAGGCGAACTTTTTCAGAACTGAGATTCGGACCCGAAACTGGATAATTAACTAGGTTCGGATAATTGAGCGAGTCTCGTAGCGATTCGGATCACTGATACGAATCACTCATCAGAATTTACTCAATCTTACTCCGGGTTTGTAACTGGGCGTCCCAAACCCTAACCGCGTCCGGCGCTTTTCGATTTGTGTTGTCACGTGACACGACTAGTGTTGCCAGATGGCGGCAGGGTTACCAGATTGGGCTATTAATAGCCAAATTGAGCTGCCTACTGATAAGTTTGGCGTCGAAATTTGGCCGCTGGTTATGTGGCTACGTGCGGCTATTTCTGGGCTATATCCAATTTTTGCCCGATATCCGCGAAATTGTCTCCTTTCCCTCTGTATACTGTCGGATATCTCAAGAAACCCGGAAGAGCATCCTTCATGTGAAGTTTTTTTGTTTTTTTTTTCTTTGGGAGGAAACAGTGTTGCAAAGATTTTAATCCTTCCGACGAATGTTTCCCTTGGTTCAACTCTAAGGTACTGCACGGAGCTAGTACGAGTGGGAACAATGCTTCCTAAAATATTGTTCATAGCATGAGACTGTCCAAATGTGTCCACATGAGCTTTTTGTTTTATCATTTGAAATTAAACTGTTTTCTGAATATTGTAAGACTATTTTTGCATACTATCTCTCACATAAACGTATACAGAAGCAGAGCTTTCGCCGTCAGCTTATAAGTCAATATCGAAATTTTGGCTACTTTTGGGCTCTGCAAATATTTCGATTTTGGTTACTTTTGGGCTATATTGACTAGCCATTTGGTATATCAGCTAGGAGCTATCTGGCAACCCTGCCAGCCGGCAACAGGCAGGCGGAGCCGGCAGAGTGGAAGCCCACGGTTGTAGCCTTTCTCGTAACTTGGCAAAGGGGGAACGGTAAGCCCCATATTGCATGCCGAGGGCTTCGAAATGCGCGACGTATATGAGCGTAACGTACACATATTGGAGCATGACGCAGCGAAAAGCCTGATACTACTCGCGCTTCGGTGGTACGCAGTCACATTCCCATTGGCCTGCCAGGGCTGTAGCTTCCGCTGTGCTGGCATGTAACGTGATCACGACTTCCTGGGATACCCAGTATTTCTTGCTTCAGGCACTGGGCTAAGCGGCGCCACTAGTGTAATAGCTCACGTTTGAACAATGCAGCAGCCACTCCCAGGGATACCCACTATTTCTTGCTTCAGTCGCTAGATGGCGCCAAACCAAACAGCATTGCAGGTTGCCGTAAAATAATATAGCCAAAATAGCGAAGACAAAAAACAATTATTTTAAAGCCTATTATTCGCAATTTTTCATGCACACACAAACCACGTTACGGACTCGTTTTCAACCCTCAGACGTGCCACATTTTCTCTGTATTACGTCACTTGCGAAGTTTTTAAACAAAGCTTCGGAAGGATAAAATTTGTACAACCCTGAACCTTCCTTCTTAGGTTTTCAGAAATACAGAACATGCAGACGGCTTTGTTGTGAAACCTGGGAGATATGATCATACAGTAAAAGAACAGAATACAGAAGCAGAACAGTTAGAACACAGAGTTTCAAACCAGATCCCCAATATCTAAGGTCCTTACCAATATCCTATCCATCTCTTTTTCTTTGTGCAGAACATGAGAGCTCCCCATTCCGGTTCACGCTATTTCGGTTCACTCTATTGTCCTTTCTTGGGGTGGGCGACGACTGGAAGATAGTCAATTGTTCAGTGGTGAAGCTGCGGACTTCTCATTTTTACGAACTTGGGTGCCTAAGGATCAGACTTTGCCTAAGGATCAGACTTAGACCCGTTACTTGAAAAATGTAATGGATTGCAATTACAAATTACCAAGCCTCACATGTAATGAATTACCGTTCCAAACTACTTTCGCTGAAAACTAATGGATTGCTTTACTCGTTATGTTACAAATTACTTTCATGGTACTTTTCCCATACGCTTATCAAGAATACAACAAAAACAAATGTGACGTTTTCAAAAATGTTCTGTAAAACTACTTTCTAGTTCTCATATGCCCACATTATGGTACAAACAAAACCATTTGTCGTCAGTTGTTTATACAGTAGGAGTTTAGTCTGCCAGAACAGGGCGACATTGTTACCCGCTGTCGAAGAGTAATTTGGCCAGTGTAGTAGATTTAAAAAAGTCCTTGAAGAAATAAAATATTGCATTTAAGAGAAAGAGTGTATGTGCACTTTGTTCACCTGTAAGCTGCCAAGGCAGCGAAAGCTGCAACCACACCCGCCATGTCGCTAGCTTATGGCGACCAGAAAGGATCCCGGGAATACTGCAGACAACGCTAGCGGTGTGCATGCTCAGTAGCAGCGTCTGCATCCTCTGGGAGATGAAGAAGGCAAAGCCTACTCGGCGTTGTCTTCTCAATAATTTTTTCTCACATCAGTTGAAAGGTTCGGGAACCTTTTTATTTGTTGTCTTACTTCGTCTGGAGGCCCTGCGCGAATGATTTTTGGGGAGACGTGTGGGGTTCACTAGGGGATGTTTACGACCTTTGGAAGGGAGAAGTCTGTGCGCTGGGCGGGGAGCCCCCTTTGCGGTGCGTGTGTCCCGCCGTTAATCGGGAACAGGCCGCGGCGCGTTCCGCACCCCGCTCGGCTGCCTGCAGCTGGGGAGGCTCCGCGGTTTAGTGTTTTTCTCTGGTAGTCGACCAGTGCCACCACTTGGGGTTGTTTGCTTAGAGAGTCGTTTGTCGCTTCCCAATGACAAGAGCCGGTCGCTTTCGTAGAAGTGTCTCGGGCGCTGTGCTTCGTCTGTCGGCACCTGTCCCTCCAGCCGGTGTTCGGAGTGCCAGGGGTGATTTGTCGTGTCTGAAGGCCAGACTTGTCTGCGCCTCCTACGCCTGGCGCCGTCTAGCCCTGGGTTCAGAGCGCCGGATGAGAATGTTCACCCCCTCAAGAAAATGGGAAAGAGGGACAGGCTGCTCTCGATAAGAGCACAGGCGAGACAAAGAAGGGGGTCTTTGATTCGGTACCGTTGGAGAGAAAAGAGCCGCTCTCTAACGGCGGCCAAGTCCGGGGCTCGGGTTGTCGATATTTGTATTCCTGTATCCCGTATGTTAAATTCTCTTTTATTAAAGTGCTACAAAGAAGTATTTGCGTAAACAGTTGTCTGGCCCGAACTGCTACACCTCCGCCACCGTCCAACGCAAGCCATCCTCTTCCACACCATCGAGAAGGAACTACCGTCTACAACTTACCAAGAACCTTACTTCAGTATATACACCGTTCCAAGTAGGTCGATGCAGAAAGGGAAAAACACTCTCGAACCAGAGCGCTGCGTCAACGCTCCGCTTACCCTTTCCCTCAAAAGCTCGTCTGCTCCACGGAGTGGACTGTTAAAAAGCATGTGAGGAGTGTACGGAGGCAAGTTGTTTCGACAATATTAGGCGCCGCTTTGATATTATAACGTGTTTTCACGCGTGACATGGCCTATGCAAGAGAAGAATCGACATGGCAGCACTGTGCTGTAATTGTTTGCAAAAATAACAAAAAAAAAGTAAAAGAAACACCGATTCAGTGTGCAAGACCCATGCTGTCAAACAGGATGAATGTGGGTGAGGCATGTTTATGCTGCACCGGTTCCCCGCTACTCCGGACCTACGACGCCGGTGGCTGGCGAATTTAAACAGGAAAGACTTCTTGCCATCGAAGGGCAGTCGTGTGTGCTCCGACCATTTCTTGGACGGCTGGCGAACTGCGGAGAACCCCGTGCCGTTCCTTCGCCTGGGCTACGGCCGAAAGGTTAGCGGAGGGCAGCTTAGACATTGAAAAAAGAAAACAGTTGCATGACTCCTGGTCTACTGATTTAATAGTACACACCACGACACAGTTTGAGCACAAATAATTCTCACGCGAGACGATTAAAGAGAGGCACATCAATGTGCCAATATTGTGACAGTGGATTCCAAATCAGAAAAAAAAAAACGAATCCGTCGCACTTGCTATTTGTACTCAGTATTTATATATCGATTCATGTTTAAATTTCAGGTTTCTACTATTTCAACCAAAGCAGAAGTGGCAACGCAGGTCTGAGCCACTAACCGCGCAGGTGCAGTTAGTTCAAATGTTCCCGGCGCCCCCAAGCTGCGACAACTCGAGTTTAGCGCAAATCCACATGCCGTAATTCGTGCCATCCTGGCTTTGTTCAATCCTCAATTTCACTAGCGATCCTCAATTTCACTAGCGCTCCCCAATTTCGCTAGCGATCGAAACGCCGAGTTTGTGTTGGGAGCGACGACTGCCCCAGAACCGCGCTAAAAATTACCCACAAAAAGATGCCAGGAAAGCAGGATGCACTTTTCCCCATGCCTGACATACAAATTAGGATAGTGCTTTCCTCCATGGATGAAGATGATGAGCCGAGGACGCCGAATACGGCAGCCGTGCTGGCAGAAGCAGCTGCGATCGGTGTGACTCGGTGAGCAGGGTAACAGTCCAGTAATGGCGGTCGCTCATTCGGGCGGGTTCAGATTCTCCCAAATGCCCGGATGAGGGTAGGCAGCGCTACAGTCGTTAAAATGGCGCCAGCTAGGAAGCCCAGCTTGGAACGGTGTATACCTTACACATTTTTCCAGTGGTTATAGTGACCGGTCATACATAGTCTTTTCTTTTCAGCTATTATCCTGTTCACAATGTACACGGCACACGGTTAGCCGACTGCTGACTATGACATCAGCAAAGGATTTCTCATCAAGAAAAATAAGTAATGAAAGTTCTTCAATTTTGACGCTGTTGGCAGTGTTGGTTTCATGGCGCTATTATTTCAAGCTTCCACTATGCTCTTTACACAAACCATCAAACTTGTTGCTCGCAACGTAATGACGTCATTAGAGGGAACCATAGGAGGAAGCCATCAAAACTAGGGATGTAGTGAACCATCCTACGTAGGTTCGAATTCGCAAGGTTTCAATATTTTCGAACCAAACTGAGGTTTGAACCGAAAGATATCTATATTTTCGTACCGCCCGAGGTTCGAATTCGAAAAGTTTGCAACTTTCGATCACCATGAAGTTTCGAATTAGAAAATTTTGAAGCTTTCATGGTTTCTAAAAAGTTCAGATTCGAATATTTTGAATATATTTTTTCTTGAGGTTCGAGAAATTTGATGATTTCGAACTTCCCTATATTGAAATTCGAGAGATTCGAAAAGATTTGGAAATTCTTTGGATATAAAATTCTAAAAATTCAAATGCTTCAAATTTTTATAGACATACAGTTCGAAAAATTAGAAGATTTCGAATTTCTTTCATCATAAAGTTCGAGTTTTGATTCTCTTTTAAGGCTAAATTCAATTTTTTTATTAAAATTTTGAATTTTTTTTTAGATTATGTTTTGAAGGCTGACTTTCATGTTCGTCCACAGTCAGTTTCAAATAACGTTTCCCGCCTCACTGGTATTCACGAAATCAGGTTTAGAAAAGTTTGGGTGTGATATTTTGACTGCGCGAAGTTGGTCAGGCAAATGAAAAAGACAACGAGTGTCCCGGATGTGCTGGAATATTTGCCAGTGCAGTGACGTGTGACCATAAACCAGTAATTGTGACCGCCAGCCCACATGGGGGGGGGGGATTTTTATAGTGCATCACACAGTAGTGATTACACGAGCACCCTGTTTTACGATACTCATCCAGTTCGAAACGGCCAGGGGCGGGCAGGAGGTTGAAGCTCAGAAAAACCTTAAAGCGACCTGGCAAACTACCTCCCCACCCCCTAGCACGCTGGTAGTAATTCGATCGAAAGACGCCCGAATGACACTGGCATATCTAAGTTATAAGTTTGTAATTGTTCTGGAGGTTTATTTTCCGGGACGGAGGAAACGGCGAGCAAAAAACGCAGAAGCTGACACAACTCGAGGTCAAGGAGCTTCCCTCCCCAAACCCCCCCCCCTCTCCCAGATATTTCGGACTGTTAAAGAAACATTATGGGGAAAGAGGGCGTTTTCTAGCTCATCTTAATCTGAAATTATTTATGCATATGTATAGCTACTGTCGCTCTTCACTGCAAAAAAGATCGCGTAGATGGTCATTGTCGGAAACTCGTTGTCGGAAGGCACTACTTGTCACATGCTTAGTGGTTCGGAAATTCAAAGCTATGTCTTCTCAACCTAAATAACTGTGCCATTGGCTAAAAAAAAAAAAAAAAAAAAACAATAAATGCGGGGATAAAAAGCTGGAAAAAAAAATCTATCAAGAGCCCGAAGGAAGTGTTGTATTCTTGCATATTCAGAGGCTCAGAACTTCGTAACAAGTTATTCTTACCAAAATGTGTACAGGCTAAAAAAAAACACGTCCCAAAAACGTGAAACAAAAAGAAATTAAAAATGTTTTTTTTAATGACATGCTGAACTTGAACAATATTAGCAATCTTCCCCCACAAGTTAATTTATTCCTCAAGGTGAAAAAAACAATAAATACACTATTTTGTATTGGGCAGATGGCAATAATATGTACTGTCCGTGGTGTTAATTTAAACGCGATACCTCAAACAATCTAGAAAAAACAATTGCCAAGTTTAGCGCATAATTGCCTGTAAATACATGTTCGGACATTTCTTAAAAACTCATATTGAAAAACAATAATCATATTTTAAAACGACACTTACCTAGGCTATACATAAATCATTCTTAAAAAGTTTAACATCTCTACCTCAAATAGCTTTGACTATAGCACGCTTCAAATATGGCACAAACGACAATTGTCAAAAACCCGTCGTCCTTCCTCACTCCTTCGGCAATTCATTTCTTTAAAACTAAGCATGCCAGAACATTGAAATAAACGCCATTGTCTTTCGCAAGGAACGCAACACAGCGTATAAAAATTCCAGAAAAAAACACTCTTGAATTCAAATGAAATTGTCCGCCAGCCTTTCAAAGTTTGAAAAACCTCAAACTTTTACCCTAAAAGTTTGAAGTTCGTTGAACTTTCAACTTTTCAGAATTCGAAAGTTCGAAACTTTTTGAATTATCTAGATAAATGAGTTCGAAAGATAAAAAATTATTAAATTCTTTACCGTAGAAAGTTCGAAAAGGTTCGAACTTTTAGTGCAATAAATTCGAAAGTTCGAAAATCATAAAATTTTTTGGTCTATAAACTTTGAAAGTTCGACAAACATCAAATTTCACAGCGTAATAAGTTTGAAAGTTCGAAAAGGATCGATGTTTTTAGCGTAATAAGTTTGAAGGTTAAAAAAACATTGCACTTCTGAATGTGCAAAGTTCGAAATTTCTAAAAGCGTCGAACTAAGAAGTTCGAAAATTCGACTTCCGTCGAATTTTAAGACATACGAAGTTCGAAAATTCGAAATCTTTCTAACCTTTCGAACCGCTTGATTCGATCATTGAAACTTCGGTTTGAAAAAAGTTTGCAGCATCCCTAACCAAAACATCTCGCCGCTAGTAGACCTAGAGTTCCTGTATAGGCTGCCTACGAGAGCCAGAGTTGCGCATTCATCCCCGTAGCGCCGTCTTTCCTGCACGGCATGTTGATCCCGCTCCTCATGTGACTGACTTCGGCGAATAGCAACGCTGCACCTTCCGAGGTGCGCGGCGAGCTCAAAAGCAGGGTAACGTACATCGGGGCGCGCCGCGAAACGTCTGCTTTCCTGCGCGGCACTTGATCTGGCTCCTCACGTGATCGGATCTCAGCGAATAGCGGCGCGGCGGCACCTGAAAAACAGACGCGCAACTCTGGCTCCCGTAGGGAGCCTTTACAAGACCTCTAAGTAGACGTTGCGCCAAGATACTCAAGCATCACAAACAATGCTCGGAACATAGATACATCAGCTGCATGCCTTTTCTATATAAAATATTTCAAGTAAATAACTACAATAGAGCATTCGTGGAGAGCGCGTCCGTAGTGCCATTTGTTTTAGATTTTTGCTTTCGAACAGTTACAGCTGCAGAAGCCAGCATGCACATCGCGTATACCTACGTCCCCGCTTTTTCTTGGATGCTTAGGTAATTCAGCAAAATGTCTATGCGGAGAGCAAGTAGTCTGCTTCTTGCGCAGGGGTTGCAGTGAAGTCAGAACAAAGTCGAGCTTTGATTGGCACTGACTTGAAGGATAGTGGGTATATTGCGATGTTAAATGCTTTAAAACCTACACAATATTTTTTTTCTTTTTCATGCAGACAGTAAGAGCTTGGCCTTCTGAGATCATCACACCTGTGCAAGAAGCAGACAAACTTGCGCTCCACATTGACGCGCGTCTAGGGCAAGGTCGAGCCTAATATTACAATTATTTTTGCCCAAGCTGAGTGAACCAATGTCTAGCTAACCAAAACAGGAAACCAAAACAGCCGTATACAGAGAAAGTTTGGCCATTCATTGGGAAGCGTAAGAAACAAATGAGGAGGTGCCATTGGCCGAAAGGGGGCCAGGCGTGTCCAAGGGCGTCTTCGCAAATCCGAATGCAGACAGCCAGAGGCCGGGAATAATACCCTGGCGGTGGTCGCGAGAAACAAAATTAATAAGTGTGTTGGAGTAACTCTTGGCGATTGAAAATATGGTGCACGTGATTAGTCGGTCACGGTAATGCAAAGTCAAAGTCTAGCAGAACGATCGACGTGCACAGAGAGCTAGGAACTTGCCATTCCAATGGTCAGACTCCGTCTGAACAAAACAGAGTTTGTGCGGCCTATTCGTTTCTTACATATTTTTGCATGATCATAATCGAGACATCACGAGCACCATATATTCAACCATGAAGAGTTACTGCATTTAAGTCTTACGCTTTGTATGAACTGTTTCTCGCTACCACCGCTAGGGGACTGTTTCGGCTTCTGGTTGGCCAAGTGAGAATGTCAAGCCCTCTATCTGCGTCTGGTGCACGCCCTGGCTCTACCCGCTCCTCTCATCGACCAATCCATCTTTATATGCAGCTCTGGTAGTGCAGTACGTGTAACACGGTAACGGTTTGCTAAAAGTCCTCAATATCTGGGGTCTTATATGTTAGATTTGGTAGTGATTTTGTCGCGGCTGTTGCAAACATATCATTGCTTACTTTGTTCCTGTTGGGACGCAGAGGGGGCAAAGTAACCACATAGGCGTCCCAAACTCAACTGGTCTTTTATTTCCAAGTGCCCGTTCCCGGACAACTCTTCCTCACCTCCTTTACCGTCTTCCCCTCCGCTGCACCGCTCTTCACATTCCCCCGTCACCGCGGGCGAGGGGAATTCTCTCGCGTGGGCAAAGGGGGAACACATCCGGTCGGCAGGATAGGCCAGGTTCGTCGGGCAGCTGCGCTTGCACGTGGCGTGATATGATCCCCACATTCCAAGCAAGCTAGACGAAGTAGTGTCCTCGGGCTTTGATTTAGCGTTCAATCTCTGGATGATCTTCCTCCTACTTTCTTTAAAATAAGTATAGTGACTGTATAAAAGTTACTTTCACAATGTGGTACGCCAGATAGGAGACTGCAAGGCGGTGATGTCCGGTAATCATGCACTGCCAACTTGGAGCATCATATACAAAGGTATCACAAGAACAAGTTTGCCCAACTTGAGTTGGAAAAACCGTCGAGCAGCAAACGTGGTCGTGACAACAGCGTCAAACCACCGCCTAAAGACGCGATCAGCCGAACATCAGGAATGCACTCGCACAAGTTCCAGCTATCGTAGTAAAGATAACCTCAAAAACTCTGATGGACAGCTGCGTCGGGCTGGTAACGAAGAATGGTCGCCAGTTTCGGTTAATCGACGACAGCGGATTTCGGAAGATTGTGGATCCAACTCTGAAAGGCTTTCAAGAAAACGTATTCATTAACTCTGAAAACGTACGAGCTAAGGTGAATCAGGAAACACAAGCAGCAAGAGATAATATCTCGCGCTCTCTGAAAGACCGCCTAATATCCTTGAAAATGGACATTGCAATGTGCCTTGACCACGCCATTCTAGGAATTAATGTGCAATACGTACAAGGTGGAAAGCTAGTACTTCAGACACTAGCCATGAAAGAAACTATTCGACCGACACACAGCAGAGTGCTTGAAATCTGAAGTGCTGCAAGTCCTGTCTATGTACGATATAAAAGTCGGGCAAGTGTACAGCATTACCACAGACAATGTGGCAAATATGATAAAGGTAGTAGAACTACTGAAAGAATGTTCTGCGGAAGAATCCGAATCTTCCGACTCGAAAAACGAAGACTCAAATAAAAGTGCAGTCTGCCGGGGTGTTGCATAACACAGTCTTTTTATGTTTTGAAGGCACCATGTCCACGTAGAAATGCTTCCAGTCCAGGCTGTGTTATGGAACCGGAAATCGACTACGGCTGGAGCTGGAAATCTATTTTACCAGCCGAATTCCAGGCTGTTTCCACCCAGAAATGGACAAATTTCTTGCTGGAAATTTGATCATGTACCTCCAAGCTGAAATTTCTGATTTCCAGCATGAGCAGCATCCATTTCCAGCTGTAAACAGGATTTCCAGCTGCTGCTGTATAATTTAGCTGAAAATGCGGCTGGGAATTTTGATTTCCAGATGGAAGCTGCAGCTTATTTTTATGTGGGATTACACTCAACGATGACGGCCCATTGTTGCAGGGCACGAGATGCGCTGCCCACACACTGCAGCTCGCCATTCATGATGCAAGAAACTTAGAAGCCAGACAGTGATGTCGCTCATAAGAAACTGAATATGAAGAAACTGATAATTGACTGCAGTACCAGATCGATGTCAACCGTTCAAATGTTGAAGCGACCTCTCGAGTTGCGAGAATTCTGCAGTGATGTTTTGTCATCTGACGATGAGTTACACTTCACTGAAGAGGACTGGCAGAATGCAGAATGATTTGTGCTTTCCTTAAGCGCAGCAGAAGAAGCTGCAAAGGTCCTCCAAAGAGAGCAGCTGACGATGGGTGATTTCTACAGCACTTGGCTGAAGTGCAGAATGCAGACATCGAAGATCGACTTTCCCGTGACAACTGTGTTGGTGGCGTTCATGAAAAGAGGAGAGAAGTGGCTGCTTGAAAACAACCTCTTCTGTGCAGCTATTTAGTACAGTGCAGTCCACTTATAACGATATATCAGTTATAACGATTGATATTACAGAGGCATCAATTTTTGCATTGGTTCTATGTAAAAATAGACCATATATAGCGATGCATTTTTCCCGAAATATCGGATATAACGAGCAATAAATGATCGCGTAGATGTGTTTACTACGAAAATTCAACAGAAAATGAGATAAAAATTGTGAAATTCCACGAAGAAACGACCGAGATCGGCGGACGTAATCATCGCCGATCGGCCCCGACCGAATACTTCGTGAGTAGGCGCTGCGCGCGGCCTTAAAACCTCGGCGCTATCATCGTCATCATACCCGTAACCTCGTAACCCCTCCCCGCCCTCCTCTTCCCTGCATCGCTGGCGTGGAAGATGGCTTCGACGAAGCAAAAAGCTATCTCCTTCGAGGAGAACAAGGAAATCCTATGTGATTGGCGGCAAGTATTCAAGGTCGGAAGTCTCGTCCGGAAGTATGAGCACTCTCAGTCGACGATATCGACCATCGTGAAATCGGGCGACGTCGTAATGAAGAAGGCTGGAACAAGCGGCTTTGACGACCAGCGGAAAACGCTTAGGGAAGCCTTGTACAGGCTGTATGCACACCGCGATAGTCAAGCTCCAGCTGCCGCACAAGCAAGCGGAGATATTGGATTTTTTTTCGCGTGTTTGACACCATTTCATTGCGTGCTTGCTGATGACCCTACAATAATACTTTGTTACATTGCGGCGCTTCTTCTATGGTGTGATTCAGTGAACACTGGTGAGTAACCTTCTGCTTGGGGGAACTATTTTGGGCAGTTTTCAGGGTCAGTCCGGATACAACGATAATCGGTTATACTTATAACGATCGGATTTTCCGCATTAAATAATATCGTTATAAGTGGACTGCACTGTATTTGTATCCCCGGTACCATGTATCATTATCGAGCGATGAGAAGAACCGCGCAAAGCAACACTTGATTAAAACACGGGGACAAATTAAGGCTTTGATGAACGGGCCGAGGACGCGTCCAGCAGACTCTCTGGGCAGCCCCGACAAAACGGAGACGCTTTCTGCCGACGATGACCTGGAGTCGACGACGACCTGGAGTCGATTCTTAAGGAGAAGGAACAAAGGTCCTCAGAACTCTATACCAAGTTTCGCCAAAAAAGCAACAAAATTGAGCAACATCTCGAATCATTTGAAAAATGAGCCTTCTGTCAAGAAGGACGCCAACATCCTGGAGTTTTAGACCAGGGAAAGACTTTGTTTTCTGGGGCTTGACCAGCTGACAGAGGTGGCACTCGCAGTCCCCGCAACCCAAGTGAGCGTCAAAAGGGCATTTTCTGGCCCTAAGTACATCCTCCCTTCTCAACGAACAAGGCTCGCACCAACAACCCTGGACGATGGACTCCTTCTCCGCTCAGTGTACGGCAACAAGGACAAGGATTGATTGCAAAAACCCAAAGCCATGCGAGTTTTCAAGGCAAAAGCATGTTTTCAAGTTATAGGCGTGACAATACACAAACATCTCTCGAATTCCTTTAGGAACTATATTTCATTGCGGAAGCGCGTCTTGAAACAAAAGCAAACATAACCATAGAAATAAGAGAAATTCGGGGCAGTAATGTTGCAGCACCCAATGCAACAATGAACATTCACAAATGAAACGACATGGGCCACATAAGCCCTTAACGAATCACAATAACATTTCAGTGAAACAACCAATAAGACCCAATAAAACCTGAATGTTAGTGTGGTGTGCTGAATTTATTATCGAAGCAAAATTAATATAGGGTTAATGTTATCGCAAAAATGAGAACAACCCAATAGCATTATTTTTTTTCTAATTTTTGCTGTACTTGGAATTTTGCTATGTTGTTCACAATCACGCGCACAAAAATACTTATATTGGTATGATGTATGCGGCAGCCATTCCTACTCTGACAATGACGAAGACTCGATTGTTACGAGACGGTTTGGTTTAGTCGATTGGCGTTTAACATGACTTTCTACCCCTAGGCGTCGACAATGCCTCCTTTAGACCCTTTATGTCCTACATTTCTGTCAAAGCCCCACTGCGTTATTAATACTTCTATTTAGGTATGTTCCTTATCCACCTTCGGCTAGCCCATTCCCGAAATTGGGTAGCAGCGTACGCTGCAGATCTATCCAAATTCCCCTACTTTTCTTTAAAAAATATAAAAAATTAAGCACAAAACGCGAGCACATAGAGAAGATGCACTTTCATTCTTTTATTTGTTTTTGTGCTTTACAATTGGCAGAAGAGAGTGATCGAGCCATCAAAGTCCCTCTCAAAACTTAAAGGGGCACTGACACATCAAAATCGTAATTTATTTTATTATCCGAAACGATTGAAAATGATGCCGGGACATTACCCTCGAAATTCGAAACTTCGGAATTCAGTATTTGTGAATTAAAAAAACAATTTCCAAATGCCGAATTTGAAGTTCCCGCGCGATCCGCGCCAATGCAGTGAGTCAAATTTTGCGGTCTCCTGCGACTCGACTTTCTTTCGGACCTCCGCACCACGCTGTGAAGCAAAGCGCCGTTGCTACCGCGACCCAAAAAGAGGAGGAGGTGAGCAGGCGGGATAGAAGGGAGCCGGCGTGGGCAAAAACCGGTTTCTTCCCCGACTCGGCGATAAGCCTCTGCTGGAGCGCCGCCAAGTTTTCCGAGGGAGAACACAAATCCAGGAAGCGACATCACACCGAAATCTGATTTTTGGTATTTCAAAAAGAAAGGCCGTAGTGCGTTCGTCATTGCGTTAAAAAACATGTTTTACGATTGCCGTTATTAAATGTTATAGAAATGTCGCCTACAAAGCTTCTAAATTTCCTGATTTTTGACGTCACCGATCAAAAGAAGCAAGGAGGTGAGCGCGGGAAATATAAACGACAAAAATAAAAAGGCGCGCGCGCGCGCGCAAAAAAATTTTTTTCTGCAATGCGTTTTTTTTTGCGTGTTTATGACTACAACTTGCATCGTTTTAGACATTAAAAAAGAGTACAACCTTTGGGGTGTCAGTGCCCCTTTAAGCACGGATGCAGCAACACGCTGGGCTAGTAGCGAGGGTCAGACAATACATTCACAACGTTAGATTGGCAGAGTTTGTTCGTAGCACCTCTTGTGGTTCATCGTAACGTGAAGCGGAGAATGTGTAGCTCTCTCTACGGAAGCCTGGATAGGCGCGTCAGCGAGGCACGAAGACTCCAGGCTTCGCGTCTCCTACTGGCTTCACACCATCGTCCATCGCCAGTTTCGAGTAACGCAGCCATGGGTGCTGAATGTGCCCGGTGCATGAATTTCGTGTACTGCTTTATGGATGAACTGGCGGGTCCAAGTACACTGAGCATGTGTAAAACATTTTCCTTTGATATTCGCCACTTGCAGTCACCTCCACAGAAAGGTGCGTATAACTACATTAAAACATTAAAGCGAACAACCTAATAAAAATCGGTATTGTGCACGATTAATTATAATGAATTATGCCTGAGACAGTGGTCCAAAACTCCAAGCCTGAGACAGGACAAGGCTCAGCTCGAACTCAGCTGCTACGCTTATTCCGTCCCACACTCTATATACTCATAACGTGTCCACATCCACCCTCCAAACAAAAAAACCAAAAACAAAAAAGGAGATGAAGTTCACAGCAGTAAAACACGCACGCGAACACACACACACACACACACACACACAATTACGCACCATTATCCTTCCTAACACTTAGGACATTTCTCCGTCTATCTTGAAAGGATTCAAACACTTCCATACATTACGGCTTCAGTGCAAACAAAGTTTGGTAGAAAATGAAGCCAGTTTTAATTTGTTCTTCACGTCCCGTTTTACGATTGACATGGTGATGGCATATGAATATCTGAGTCTGTGCATAATATTAAATTACATTTTTATCACTGCTTCAGCCCATAAAAATTATACTGCTTAAGTCAATTAATCCCACTTCTCTTTTATTCTTCTGTCTGAAAATAATGTTTAGTCGTTTTATGGCGGCGTGGCATTAGTAAAGATGCAAAACAAATCACAATAATTTAGCGGTTCGAACCGTTAGTTTTTTTTTTTTTTTCCCGAACGCTGAACCGGAACTGAACTGATTGGCGTAAACCCGAACCGAACCGATAAAAATTTCGGTTCAACATTCTGATCAGGATCAGAGATTCTACAAAGAAGCGTTGGCAGATTGGCGCTGGGAGCACGTGGAAAAACATTAAATGAGGGAGTACAGGGGGACATAGGATGGTCGTCTTTGGAGAGCAGGGAGGCAAAGTAAGTTGAAATTTGAACAAAGGTCGACCGAAATGGATGATACGTAGTGGGCATGGTAGGTATTCAAGTACTTATATGTAAAAAGTTTCAACATAAAATGAACAAACCGAACCTGAAAGCTTAGATTTAAATGCCTTCACACAAGTGATGGGGCTAAGCAGACTACCGTAAAATCCCGCATATAATACGAGGTTTTTTTTTTTCAAATTCTGCCATGTAAAATTTGTGGTTCGTATTATATGCAGGTCCCAACAATTTTCAGCATAGATGAGGCGCGATCTAACGCAGCTTCACGTAGTTTCGATTTCGAAGCAATATGACGTTTGAAACAGCTATCATCATCCTTAAAATCTGAATGTCCGAGGCGCCACCATGCGTCCACGGTCAGACTCGGCAATGGCATCGGCGCGAAAACGATGCTCGGCCGCCTTCAAGAGAAAAGTAAGAGAAAAGTAAAGAAAAGTAAAGAAAAAGAGAAAAGCGGAAGACATCGGCAACAGTGCTGCCGGACGACAATTCGCCATAAGGGGGGACATGGCCTCGGAATTAAAAATTTTCAGAAAAAAACGTTCTTTTTAAAAATGATATGGTTATGCTTATTAACTTGCAAAGAATGGTTTCAGAAACTTTCATTTATAAACGTGCAGGATTTATCTCAGAATAAATTATTTTCAACATGTCGGCGGCTCTCCGAGTCAGCAGGGAGCAAGTTTTTTGCGTTTTTCATTTAGCGCTGCTTCATACTCGTTTAACCTAGCCAGAAAATTTCACCCTCATTGGAAACACCATTTACTCTAGATTTAGCCCGTAGAAGCTTTCGAAGTTTACAAGTATCAATGGCCAGGAGGACCCAATACATCCAAACAGAAAAAATTCTGAAAATTTGCTATGAGCAATTTTATTGGTTGAGACCTGAAACAGAATTTACGATTGGTCCTTCCCGGTGACGTGATATATTGTGTCATCTTTAATAACGCCCCTTTAAGTATCTTCCACTTCAGATCCTATTCCTGCTTTGCTGCTCTTCCTCAGTGTGATTTGCCTCTTAGTTCTTGCCAGTTTATCTGTCAGGGAATGCCTGCTACAAAAGTTAGCGAGCCTACAAACAACACAAATTGGTAGCTATTGCCACGGAAAGAGGGAAGTCTCAAAGGGGAAGGTTCTGACAATGCGCCAGGTGAATTTTGCCTACCTCGGACTCGCAGAAAAGAAAGAAACCTAAAGTTGAAACTTCAAATGCATTTTTCTCAGTTTGACTTTTTGGCAGGAAATGTGGTATGAGGAAATGTATCATTGGACATTTTGAAAGTGCAGAGATTTCATTCAGTGTTGTCCTTGACTGAAATTTCCTGAGGAACAAGTTAAGGTACTCATAATCTGAAAAAGCTAAATTCTTCTTGACCAAAACTGAATATTTCAAAACCCAGAAATTTGTTAAAATTGTTTGTTCATTTTGGGTGTTATTGTATTTCTCTAGAATTGCATTTTCTACAATTAATTTTTACCTTAACTTGCACTATGGGTACTCTGCTTCACGTTAAACCAAACATTTTGTGGATTGCAATTATTATTTTTCTTAAATACATTTCCTAATAAAGTAACTTTTTTCTGGAGCTTGTTAAGCATAGTATGTTGTAGAATTGGCTAAGAAGACTGAAACTTTAGATGTCATCAATCCTGATGGGGTTCAATTCACCCTGAAAGTTTTAATCAATTTGAGACATTGGTTCAAAAGTTGACCCTCCCAAGCCATGTCCCCCCATAAATGAAGGCAGCATCCGCAGTTGGAGACAACAAAAGCAAGCTCTGTTTGCGTGCAACGGAACGAGAAGAAGCTTTCGAAGCCCAAAGAATGGCGTGTTCGCCAACGTCGAGGAAAGTCTCGGCGACTTTGTAAAAGAGCAACGTGAACGGCACCTCGCCGTAAACACCCGGGCTGGTGCAAGAGAAGGCGAGAAAACTTTGCCGAGCCGACACTGGGTTGCTCGCTCTATGTGCCGCGCTGGGCTTTCACTGCGTCGGCGCACGCCCGTCGCTCGCTCTTTCAAGGAGTGCGGATTTTCAAATGTGCTCGACGGCGCTGAAGACGACTGCCTTTGAGAGGAAGTGTCGGACAAGGAGTCTGATGGAAGTGATGACAGAGATTAAGGTTTAATTACGGCGCAAATATATGTTTTTCTTAAGACTTCCTGGGTCGCATTTTACGCGGAAAATTTTCGCGGTCCTTAAATTGTTTTGTATTACACGCGGATAAAACCTTTTTTTTCTTTCTTCGCGGTCCTCAAATCATGCCTCGTATTAGGGTTTCTATTATATGCGGGTTTTTACGGTAGTTCAGTAAAGAAGGATGTGAAAGAGGCAGAAAGAAAAATGTGGGAGGGAACAATGCAGATAAAATCAGCTCTAACAATATACAGGTCAAAAAACAAGATATAGAAAAGGAAAATATGTTTGACAATTCCCTGGGAAGTTCTTTGCTGTTCGAGGCGAGAACGGGAATTTTGAGGACAAGGACGTATAGGGATAAATTTCAGGAGACACATTATGTGCCGCCTGCCATAATGAGAACGAGACACTAGAGCACTTGGTTTTTGAAGTGCACGGGGCTTTGCCCTGCCCTCCCTGGAGGGGTAACGGATTCGTCCGGGGCCCAGGGTTTTACTGGTCGCGATGGAAGGACGGAAAAGAAAAGGGTTACAGTGACAATCAGGCGATTAGAAGATTGGTGGAAATTATCTAGGGAAAATTGAATTATGCACAACTAACTATACTCCGCGACAACTTTTCTTGGCAATGCAGTGGAAGGTACAGGCCCGCATCCCCTCTCCCATTTTGAGTGTACGCAGGCTCTCCTCTTCCCCCATTTCCGGGGAGAGGAGGAGAGCCCGCGCACACTTAAAATGGGAGAGGGGATGCGGGTCTGTACCTTCCACTGCATTGCCAAGAAAAGTTGTCGCGGAGTATAGCACAGCTAAGGACAGGCTGGACAGAGGAAAATTGGGACTCCCTCCCGCGTATCTCCGGCCCAAAGTCTTAACCCTGTCTCCGAGTAGGTCTAGTGCTGGGGTAACGCCGACAAGGTTTGAACAGAGGAAGATTGGCAACTCTCTCGCCAGGGAAGAAAGAGGCGGAGGGTGATGTTTTTAGTTTTTTTGCCAATCCCCCGAAGGTCATCCTGGTGATATCCCTCACTGCCTGGTGATAGTTGGGGGGGAAAAAATTATCTTAGGGCAGGAGGTGTATCTTGGTCTTGTTAGATTTAGGCTAGGTGGCGGAAGCTACTGTCCGTTACAAAAGGTATATAGCCTTGAACATCCAACATCCATCTATTAATCCATGATGAGTTAATGATGAGATGGTGAGCGACTTTGTGATCATGAGTTCATGATGAGATGGTGAGTAACTTTGTGAGCATGATGTGTTCATGATAAGCCAGTGAGTAACTTTATGAGTGTGATGTGTTTGTGATGAGATGGTGAGTGACTTTGCAAGTGTGACGAGTTTACGACAAAGTGGTGAGTGACATCGTGAACTTGATGGGTTCGTGACGTGCAGAAAAGTGAGCTCATAAACCCTGAAGCATTTCTGATGGTAAGTTGATTAGTTCAGATGTTGAGACGAGTTTGGCAGTTGACATTCCTCGTAAAAGTTGCATGGCTTGACCTTGAGAGCTAGCAGCGTTGCAAGAGGAAGGGGGTGATAGTGGTGGCACTATCACCCCCTTCCGTGCGACTGTTTTTTTTTTGTGTTTCCGTGTTTAGGAGCAGATGGATGAGCTTGAGGAGGCGCTTAGACGGTGCAGAGGCAAATCAGTAGAAAGGTTTGGAGGGTTGTGTAGCTGCGCGTATCACGCACATCGTGTTTGGCAGAAACCGCAAGAGGTACACTGAAGCATAATCACAGTATAGGAGTCATCGAAGAGTCAGTGAGAGGGAATTTTCACCTCCACTGCTACAAACTCAAGGAGGGAGGTAGGGGATGGGGGTAAGGGAAGTGAGGAGGGGCACACAAGAGAGGTATTGTTGTGTTATTTTCTATGTTTTTGCCTTCTTCGGGGGTTCCAGCATCTTTACGGCATGGCACGTGCCCCCTCCCGGGGTCAATGGGCCCCAAGTGGAGGCGCAAACGTGAACGTTGTAACCTTACACCCGTTTATATAGAGCTCTGAATATCTTCTTCGTGTACGGAGGTGCTTTTTATTATTTTAGCTGCTCTTGACAGCTTCGTTCGCAATGTGTACTGATTTATGTATGCGCTTTATGCCGTTGATGGCACGTCCCATCCCGTGTTGCCGACCTTTCGGGGGTTGTACCGGGAATCGGCTATTGTGAACACGAGAGGTATATTAAGGACTCGTACGTGCTTTTGTAGGGGTCAATGATTGGAATGTTTACAGAGTCGGGCGGCGGAGGGCTGTTTTCTTTTGGATAGCGCCAACTGAACTCATTTATTATTTTGCTCGTCGGGATTTGTGCAGCCGTACCACGGAGACAAGAATGTGTGTCAGAGGGAGAGAGTGAAAGAGAGAGAGAGAGAGACGAGGGTAGTTATGTTGGGAGCGGGAGAGTTGAGAAGGGAGAGTCGACAGAGATTTTTAAGGAGACGCATCGAGAGCGATGCGGGAGGAATTGAGATAAAAAAGTCCCATCGAGAGCGATGCGGAAAAATCGAGTAGATAAAGTGCAGAGGTGTCACTTAGAGAGTTAAACGGCAGAGGCCATCGAGTTTTGAGAACTACCGAACTTTAACTATGTTGTAATTTTCACGTATAATACCTGCATATTAAACCAAGTTATTCAACCCTAAAAGACTACGATCCCAACATCACTAAAACCCAAGAGAAGAGACCCTTGACTGGCAATCGGCAACAACGACGTCAGCCCAGACCCGAAGACGAAAGACTCCATGTCGTGAGACGAGACAAGACGAATATAAAGGTTACAGGTATGTTTTGAAGCAAGGCAAGTCTGCTGCCTTTCTTGAAAATGCCAATGATGTTTCCAATTTTAGCATCTTTTCTATCTTACTTGTTCTTTGGTTAATACAAAAAAAACAGTATGTTCACACCATAGCTCACAAGCCAAAGCAAATCAGATGATGCAACATTCCATACAATATGATGAAAAAACAAACTGATCATTGCATGAATGTCATAAACAAAACTAGAGTGGAATGGGCTGTATAAGTTTAATGTCAAGAATCTGCCACTGCTTGCCTGTGCATGCTGCAGATGTGCCAAGTGGTTTTGTTGACTGCTCGTTGACAGGAGTTTCTAGAATAGATGGGCAAACTGCTGGATATGCTAAATTCTCCCTCATTGGCATACTTGAAAGTGCTTCTTGCATGGGTATGACCACCGAACAAAGCTAAACTTCGTCAGGTCATAGGAGCTTCACACAGCGGTGTGGAAGCATAGGCAATAGCCTCTGCTCAGATGGTTGGGCAATCAGAGTAGCTGCAATTTTGCATATCTGGGGAAACTTGCTTTTCTCGTGACCCAAGGTCTCGGAGAGGACTGTCTCGAAAAGCCCTTTTCAATCATTCGTCAGAATAGGAATTTCCAAGACACCCCTGACACTAAGTCCTTGCAGGTACTTGTGAAGGCACTCAGAAAAAAAAAACTTTATGAAGTCGAGCCAGGTTGCACACTGTGACGACTTTGATCATGCTCTGCTGTGAGCAAATACCGGTAGTCGCACCATTTGGCACATAAAAAGTGGTACAGTCATGGCGATTCTAACTTCAGGCTCCTGAATACTGGAGCTGTTGCTGCGGATTTGCTGGCATCAGTCGAGTAGATTTTGTTCAGAAATCACCTAAAGATTGATGGCAATGGCCGGTCACTGCCCACCGTATTGTGGTAGCCAGCAGACAAAAAGAGAGGCCATCCCCTTGTTGAGCTTAGACCAGGGGTCTCCGAACCCTGGCCCATAGAGGTCTTCCGACCGGCTTCGTGGCTAGCCGTAATCCTTTCAATGAAGCCCGGCCCGTGGCCCACTTCAAGCAGGCCCGCTCCTAAGGGTGCAATAAGCAAAGAAACGGCACCGCACCTCACAACAAACATACCACAAAGAATGAAAAGAAGCTGCCTATTGTAACAGCTCCTCTAGCCATATTATTCATTGGACAATTTGCATCGGTATCATCACTACAAGTCCCCCGAATAATATCTGATTTATTCCTTTGTGTACCCATGTATATTGTGCTATAGTCCTGCGTCGAAACTATTGCATATTGTCAGCATGAGTTCTACCTTTCTCATTAGTGTTCTGCCCTTTGGGAACATGCCAATATTCCTAGCCACTTCGATCTATGACTTTTCTGAGTCTCAAAAGACTTAGAAAAGACTTTCTGAGGCTCATCAAGTGTTCGGCGTGTGCATAACGCCACTATAACTCTAGTTCAGAGGAGGCAGATTGCAGTTCTTGAGACGCCTCATGCCTTGTCATGCTCTGCACGCACAGTGCTTCAACGAGGTCGTCCCATCTGCAAAAAGACTAAAGTTCCCTCAATGCATTGCTGCAGCATAACAAAACTGGCTGGTGATATCGGTCTATTATTATGTAATGTCATACTTAGCTAAATATTGCTATTCAACGGCTCAGGCAAAGCGTTCATCAAAACATATTTGTATGTCCAGGCATCCAAAAGATCAGGCATGAGCTGGACAGTACCTCGGGCTCTGAAGAGAGCTCAGTATCACCAGTGGAGCTCAACAAAGCGCTAAAGGAAGCACAGTATTGGAGGCAGCAATGCAAACTGGAGCAAGAGCACTCAGTTTCACCTAAAGCAAATATCCGCTTTCTTAAAAGCAAAGTGGAAAAGCAACTGGCCAACTGTAAGTTGGGGCCTTTTCTACCCTTCTGTGTTGTGCACACAGTTAAGGTAACAACTAACTCGGCATTTTTTCTTTTTTTTAAGGCAGAAGCTGGTTCAAGAGCTTGCAGGCATGAAAGGTAAGCACATCAGAGTGCACCAGCCTGGTTTGAGCGATGAAGTTTGGCACGAGCTCATCCACCTTACAAAAAGTATTTTTTCGTAGCTTTATAAGCATATACCTATCAATGGTATTATTTATTCGTCGTTACAATGAGCACATGTCCTCACTTGTTTGCTTGGGTGTGCGTTCTTGTTTGATAGAACGGGGTAGGTGGATAATCAAGCACGCACAGTGCTTCACAATCCATTTGTCAGTGTCAATCAAGGCCTGCAACCTGGATTGGCCCTCTGGCCAATCCAGGCTGCAGGGCTTCCCTTTGGCCAGTGACGCACCAGGAAGCGCCTGTGAGACTGCAGGTAGGAAGTTAGATAACTGTTATGGTAGTAAGCTGCAGCTTAATTGAAAGGCAAGTGGTCTGGCTCAGACCGATGAAAAAATTGCATGAGCTGAAAGACCCTGTGTTGAAGCAGACACAGAATTAGTACTGCTAATTTATTTAAAGGAATACTACAACGAAATTTTGGCACTTATTTCTTGGTCTATTCGTGTTCAAGGGAGCAGTATCACATCAGACATACCAATTAATCTCTTGTTGAAAAAGACACGAAAAGGAATTGTAAAACAAACGATTAGCAAAGGGCACCTGGTGGCTGTCGCTAATGTTCCGTTTCCGATGCCCATCTAAGAACCTTGACAGGTACGATAACTGTCTCGCCTCCAGCCACCACGAAAGAAGAGGGGGAATGGTTACTCCCCTCTCCACGAGACTCTCTCGTGTTTCCCAGACGTTGCTATTGTTCCTATACAAGATTATAGCCCGTCACTCAAAATTCCTACAAAAGTAGCTTTGTGGTTAGTTGTTGGGAACCTGGATCCGGGTTCCCTTTAAATGAGGTTGTGCGATCCTTGGTTGAAAAAGTAAAAGGAGAAGCAGCTAGTAAGTGCAGTGTGGAGAAAAAATGGGTAGTAGTGGTTCCATACTTGCACAAGGTATTGCACAACTTAAAACAAGTCGCCCAAAGATATCAAGTTCAAGTGCTTTTTTTCAGCACCTCAAGAAAGAACCCAGATTTGTTCTCCGGTGCACTTAAATTTGGACAAAGTATCTCGAATGAAATATAAAAAGAAATATGCTATACAGATTGTGCCCTGTACCTCGCGCGTAGTATACAGCATTCCCTTAACATGTGGTAGGACGTACGTGGGACAGAGGTGGGACAGAGATGAAGATGCATTAATGGTAGGCTACATGAACATAACCTGTCTACGAAGTCGACGGTGGGGAGCCACTTGCTTCCGCACTATCAAGCCTGCACATGTATTCCAAACCTGTTTAGCACCGTTATCATAGGAGGATATAAGGAAAAACTCTCCAGATATTTTTACAAGGCGTATATTACACAAAGTCTGGGGGAGAGCACTGTGTGAGCCATCCTTCTGTTACTCTATCTAAAAAGGAAGTTTTGTTTTTAAAGGGATACTACAACGAAATTTTGGCGCTTATTTTTTGGTCTATATGTGTTCAAAGGAGCAGCATCACATCGAACATATCAATATCTTGTTAAAAAAGTCACGAAAAGGAATTTTAAAACGAATTAAACGATTAGCAAACAGCACCTGGTGGATGTCGCTAACGCCTCGCTTGTAATGCCCGTCTAGGAACCTTGACAGCTAGTGACGGTGAGTGTCTCGCCTCCGGCCACGACGAGAGAAGAGGGGAAGGAGGAACTCCCCTCTTCCCGAGAATGCCTTTTGTGTGTCGCAGAAGTTGCTATTGTCCTGCTTCAAGATTACAGAAGATTTACCCGTCACTCAAAATTCGTACAAAAGCAGCCGCTTCGGTGGCTGGAACGACTAGGCCATCCTCTCGACGTCAGCCTCGCCGTAGCTTTGCTCGTCCTGAGACAACCTACGTCACGATTGCGTTGAATGTCACGTGGTCTCTGCTGGGACTTCTCCGAGCGCTTGCCAGAGTGGGCCGTTTATAACAAAAAATACAGCCACCAGGCTCAAAATTGCGATTGTCATTTACGGATATTGTGGATCATATACAACCTATTTTTGAACACGACGGGAATATTTCAAATTTCATTGAAGTATCTCTTTAAATGCTTCAATGCGCTGAAGCCACTGTTTCGCACCCTAGAGTCACTTCTTCTTCTCTTCTGGATAAATAGTGAGTCATGAGTTCAGCGCCTATCCTGTCTCCTGTACTCTTTCACAGTTTTCTCACATTGCTCGCCGACTTTAACCATGCATAATGCCGACCAACGAAACCATTTTCCGCAAGGCAGGAAAATGCCCCCCGCGCCGCTACTCTTTTCACCCTCTCCTAAAAGTCACGTGACGGCAGGGGCTTCTTTTGTGTTGGCTTTTCCTGTAGGGATAATCCTCAAAAAGCGCAAAATGAGCAGCTAGCTGCGAGCGCCACAACGACCTTGAGACTTCCAGGCAGCAGCGTAGACTTTCCAGTTTCCCGGAGGGGGCCGGCTGAGAAGTTCTCCGGTTGGAGGGGAGGGGGGGGCTTTTTCGAGCAATTTTTCTTTACACCGGCAATTATCACTAGTTTATTTTAGGGGGTACATTTTACAGCGTATGTATATCGCCATGTGTCCGTCGCTGTGTGCGTTACTTTGTTTACATGCGACTACTAGAAGCTCGTTACATGGTACGTAAACAGCGTCTCGGTAAGGATCATGGCCCGAGGGGGGGGGCTCTGCGCCCCCCGGATCTCACTAGTGGGGGCACGATCCCCGATGCCCCCCCCCCCCCCCGTAGTCTACGCCTATGCTTCCAGGTGTCTTCCCTCGTTGACGCGTGCAAGCTCAATCCGCGAGACTCAGTGCGACCGAACGCTTCTTTCCATGAGCTGGAGACCCGAGGCCGCTCAGTCGGTGGAGAATTGGAGATCGAGGGGCCGCGGTATGCTGGGGTCATTCCAGCAGCCGCCCTCTGGCATCACGCGGCTCATGGAACCATTCCCATGTCGGCACAAGGATTGGCTTGCGCAATAAAGGGTTCAGGTCGTCGATTTTACATTTCTTTCCGAAACAAATAAATCAAGTGGCTTTCCTTAATATCTTCATTACTGTTAGAAACATATATCCCTTCTCATAAGTTGTTCATCCCATGTTGCACTATTCTGCGCATTTATTCTTTCTTACCTCTGCTTGATGACTGTTTTATAACTTAATAAAGACATTTAACTATTGGCGCGGGCTTGCGCGATCAATGCTGTACCGGATTTATCCAATATTGGAAAGATTGGCGTCAGGAGGGTGGAAGGAGGGTGGAAGGAGGGTGGAAGAAGCAAACCAAAATTCTGGCTTCTAATGAAGACGGCAGTCGTAGGATAGGTCTTTGCTTCATCCGCCTACACAGCGCCCCATCGTTTTCACTATCACAACTTCTTAGTAACCTAGCCGAGTATCACATTTTACTCATAGTTACTAGAGATGTGGCCCCACAGGCTTTCCCGTTATGAGCGAGTGGGCTTTTTAATGACCGGCGACACTCCTGAGTGAGAAAAATATCATCACCTTCCCACAACAACCACCCCTTTCTCACTCCCCCCCCCCCCCCCTTTTTTCCCGAGTTGGGGAGATGTCAGGCCACTCCACGAATCAGCCTGCAGACAGCGCTTTTTGGCTACTCATTCTCAACACATTAAAATGCGGAAGTAAACACATTACACGAATGACGCCCAGTTTATTTGCAACCTAAATAATGTGGCTCTACTGTTGGGACCCGATCAATTTCATCAGCAATCAATATTTGTTACGATTTCATGGTGAAACTGTGTTCGTTGTGATGCGACAGAAGTGATTGATCCGAAGGGAGAAGTAGGTCCTCGAATTTATTTTGAGGAAATACGCGCTCCTGTGACGCTCAAGTGGGTAAGGTCAAAGCACCCAAGACAGTGGGTGATATTTTACAACTGTTGGTGACGATGAAATATTTGTGGGATGTGCGTAAAATTGTTTACACCGTATTGTAGCACCCTAAAAAACAAAAGCATACCTAAACATAACAAAATGTCACAATCGAAAAAAAAATCAGACTGCGGAAATTGTTTGAAACCCAGGCAGGCTGGCAACAGAGCAACTTAAAGACGACCGCTTGAGAGCAATAATCGTCTTCCTAACAAGAGACTCGCTCCCATCTGAGGCTAAGGAAGCACGCATGGTACGAGACCTGGCAGAGAACAGCGAAATAGACACCACGGGCCTCTTGATGTACACGGGGCGCGATGCCAAAGTCCCCTGGCTACCACTGCACCTGAGGACGTTGCTTCTCCAAATGGAGCACGACCATCCATTGAGCGCCCATGCGGGCTACTTCAAAACACTCCGACGAGTTCAGGGGAGATTCTATTGGTTCGGAATGCAGTCCGACATATCCCGCTATGTCCGGTCGTGCAAGTCTTGCCAAGCCTTCAAGCCACGCTGACAGAAGCCCAAGAGTCTCATGGATAGCTCGTGGGCAGCAAATCCCATGGAGCACCTAAGTGTCGACCTGATTGGACCTCTCCCCACCACAGCACGCCAGAACAAACACATACTGGTTCTTCTCGACAAGTTCACCAAGTTTATTGAACTCTACCCCCTTCGTGCACCAACATCCCGGGCCATGTGGAGAGGATGGTGGATGTCTTCTGCCACCACGGTGTTTCTCTGACCATTTCGAGCGACAATGGCAAGCCATTTGTCAGCGGGTTATGGAAGGGCGTGATGACAGCTTGGGGTATCAAGGACCGCCACACTGTGCCCTACAGACAAGCAGGTCAGACCGTCGAGCGGCATAATGCTACAGTGAAGCAGGGACTGGGACAAGCGCCTGCCAGAGGTAGCATTTGCCATGAGAACCACCAAAAGCGTGGTGACTGGCTATACACCTGCCTTCCTGTGCTATGGCCGTGAGCTCCACACTCCCTGGGAGTTTAGACCCTTGCAGGAACATCCAGAGGCCCGGCTTCCCAATTCCCATGCATACGCCGCAGGGCTCAGCCAGCACCTCAGAGATGCACTTGCCTTTGCAAGGGAGCACCAGACCAAGGCACAGGAGACTCAACAGCACCAATAGGATGCGACACGACAGCCTTGCAACTTTGCTGTGGGTGACTTGGTGCTTCGTGATTTACACACCCTAAGCAATGCAAGCCGCGGAATCGCGGCTAAACTTTCCCCCAGACGTTCCGAACCTTTTGTGGTTGCGGCTAGGCTCGGACGCAATGTTTATAAACTGCAACATCCGACTACGGGCCGAGCATGTGGTCTGGCCAACGCGGACCAGCTTGTGCAATACCAGGACTCTTGGAACTCTACTTGCACGGATTAAGAGGGGGAGACTGTTAGGGCAAGCGCACATATGCATGCACGTAACACGGGCGGCACCTCTGGAATGACATGGGCGACCACTGTAACCGTTTCGCGCCGACCCCGAGATATGGCGCAGCGGCCGCGGGCAGGAGCGGCGACGCAGGGTGAGGAAGAAGCAGTCGTCGGTCGGAACGCGAGGCGTAGCGGCAGGATCGATACTGCTGCGCGCAGGTACGTGAAAGAATAAAGTGTTTGAGAGATTTCTTGCGTGTGAGTACGACTGAAGCAACCAGTGACGAGGTACGTCACAATAGTGCATGTCAATTTAGATGCAAATAGTTTAATCACTGTGCACAAACGTTTGCGGCCTGGAGGATGACGTGGAAGCATGGTGGAAAGCAGCTTGCTGGAAATAGAAGTCTCTATTGCACTGCACTGGTGTGAAAAATTATTACGTATTGTTGTCTTATTTCTGTGCAAAAATAAATACAATGTTTAGAAACCGACCACTGTGCGTTTTGAGGAGCGCCGAAAGTACATAAGAAACCGGGAAAACCTGAACAATACGAGGCGCCTTGCTTCACTCAGCTTTTCCTGGTTTCTTTGTTTTTTCGTAGGCTTTCAAAAGGGGATTCAAAATTATGAACCGACTGACCCGACTTACCACATTAGAGCAGTTCATTTTCATTACGACAGGCTATCTTCAAGCATCTTGCATAGTTCAGCTTGTACTGGTCCGTTTTTTTTTTTTTATTTTCGGTTCCTTTCAGAAAGTGAGCTCTAAGCCACTGGACCAACCTATCACATTCATAATTTGCAGAAGCGAAGAAGTGGAAATGCGACAAAAGGAAAGATTCGCCCGCGTTATTTGAGGCCTCGAAGATACAAAATCGCCCCCCCCCCCCCCCCCCCCCTCCTCCCCCTACCCCGCCACCGCCGCTACGGCTGCAATTGTGAACCCCGGATAATGAGCTTATCCCGGCTTGTCCCACCCTAATATGCAGCAACAAAAGAAGTCTCCCGTCGTCGAGATACGTAGCAGAGTGGGAGATGGGGAAATCGGAAGGGTGGCGAGAAGGATTTTCTTCCTCGTTGGAAAAGGTTTTCGTGGGTTGATTTTTAACAACTAGCCCACCTCACAACCCTTCTACATGTAAGAACATGTAAGAGATAGGTTGAAGGCAGATCTGTTGACAAGCTGGACATTTAGGCAGGACGTTGCTCATGACAACTGGGACAAGAGTTGCCCGAATAAACGCAGACGTCGGAGGTTACTCTTTTCTTCCTCCTGGATGCATTGCTGTCATCAATTTCCTCTATAAAAAAGTTCCTTATATTTTTTATTTTCTTGACCCATATCAGCCAGCAAAGACATAATAAAAGAGAGAAGAGGTGGCGAGCTCTCAATAATGTGCGCGTATGTCACGTGTAAAAGAAAAGCCGAAGCCGGCAGTGGCTGGGCAGTCTCCGACATCCATCTTCCGGAGTGTGGGGTGGTGAGACATGTGTTATGGTCCGCAAGTCGGTTGTGTTGACGACTTGGTGTGAATTGGTTTCGCAGAACTGCACTGTCCAAAAGTGAACGCCTAATTCCCTCCTAACCAACCCACAACCTCTTCAGAGGGTGACCACCACTGCTCATGGACTGTTCTTTAGTTAATCGTCCATACAAATAATTAGCTACCATGATTAAAATAGCGCGAACTGGACAGGGACGAAAAAAAGAACATGTCGGAGTCGAGAAACTTGCTTCGAAAGCCCAAAGCGTTGCACATCACTTACTTGCATGTATGGTCACACAGGTACAGGACACAAAGCGTCAAAAGAAACGCAATAATGTTAAAAGAAACATTATTGTCAGTCTCAGTTTCTTCCTGTACATGCGACATTGCGTAAGCACTAGCATTTTTGAAAGGATCAGTCTTGGATGTGGCAAAGAAAGAAAAGATTGTCTGGTTGGCCCGACAAGTACATCCGACCAATTTCTTACTGCTGCTGCCTGTAGTGTCCACTTGGTTCACCCCTAACTTGACAGCTCGGTAGAAAGAAGCTACCTGCTCATTGGACCAGTCATACAGTTTTCTTTTGCCTCGCAATCATGCACCCACCCATACCCTCGCATAGAGAAAGTATTTGGTCAGGTGATGAAAGGGAGGCGGTTGATTGGTGGGGGGAGCGCGTAACTCTTTGCACTGCACTGTCAGCTCATGGGCCAAGCGAGTATGTAGCATACAGTCGGCGACAGGTTAAGAACCCCGTAGACGCTCTGCCTAAGACTTTGGCGCATGCACAACCAGGGCCGATGGCCTCAATGCTTGTACGGCCATCCGCGCTCGCTGAATTTCTCATCTACCAAGGACGCATCAGAAGTACCGCTTTTCAAACACTGTATGCAATTGTTTTTAGTCTACAGGTAACTTACCGTCAACGCATATTTTTAAATATTCTCAGACGAACTGGTATTGCCAATTTTTTAAACCCTGACTCGTATTAAAAAAAAACGACTCCCAAATCACCTTGCTATATATAAGACTAGTCCTGCTATATATAAGACACCTAGTCCTGCTATATATAAGACTAGGCCTGTTTTCTTTTTTGTTTGTTTTGCTGTACGTTTTTTATATGGGAAGCTATTATTAAGATGGCTGCCACTGCAAATTGTATGTCCCCCGCCCCGGACTCCGAACGGATTTACGCCCCAGCTTTCTTCACATTCCTTTGCCTTCTGTATAGCCGCGGCTTGAGTGTGATGTACATAATCAGGAGAAATCCATTTGGTCACCCATTTGCCGAGCTGTTCACAAAGCTCGGTTGGGGCACTGTCTTTTTGATTAGGTCGCTGCGTTCCCACAAAGCAAATATGACCTCACCTTCGTCGGTCACTCCCAAACTATCCGCGGTAAAGCCGTCACTCATCGGGCAGCACTTACATTGACCCAAGAAACATTTTGCGGATGGCAAGCTGCAAAGGCAAGGCACTTTCAAGCTTTCTATTAGTTTCTCGCTACCCGTTGTGTTTTCGAGTGCGGAAACACACATGTTGGCATTGGCGCAAAAGGTGCTGACGCAGACTTCTTGCTGCGGGGTGTGCTGTACCCATTTTGGGTGCAAACAAGCCCCTTAAGCTCGTCTAAAGTCTCTTAGGCAACAAGTGCATACACCAGATTCCTCCTCAATCTGTCCAGGGGTACTGGCACTTCTACAGGCGGTACTTGAACTTGACTGTATTTTTGTCAACACTTCCTTTTCAATCTCTGCCTGTTTTCTCTACCCAGAAGGAAGAGTTTCTGAACAGTTTCTGAATGGAAGATCCTGGCTTCAATGGAGAAACTTTGGAAAGTTGGACACACCTGGTGAGGTCAGTGACTGCTTCTCCTTCCTGAAGAAATGTCTCGTCGGTTTCTTCAGGTGTGTCGGAAGACGAGAATAGAAGCGCCTCCGGGCACCCAAAGCAGTGCTTGCAGACCTGGTCCGTATCCTGAAAATTACCACATCCTGGTAGCAGCTTCCATAGTGATTCAACATCTAGGACAGTGCAAAACTTTCTGTTGGAAGGCATCTTTTGTGAACGCGGAGGTAACTGGCACAAAAAACTCTAGCTATGAGCTGCGTGCATTTTAGGTATAGAATCCCACTTCAATAATACAATAAACTGAGCACATAAATTAATGTTTCCTTCAAGTTCTAGAGGTTGTAATAAAACTGTAACTTATAATTCAGATAAAAACCAAAGCCCTTGTCATTTGATTATGAACATCAATTACATTTTATGTGTAGAATTTTATAACAGAAACGGCATGTGAACAAAACTTCCAAGTACTGTCAGTCTTTCGTACGAAATGAGATTCATTAATATGTTATTTGAGACGATAATCAACAGTTCTGAAAACTCACATAGGCATAGTGTATCGGTCCGGCCGAACAGCGAGGGCTGAGCTATTATACTTTCAGTATTATTAACGTGAAATTAATTTTTGGCACAACATTGGCGTACATTCCTCATATTTTGGTAAAATGTAGCAGGATGTAGTAGGGTAAGCACTTTGGCGCTGCTTGGCGCAGCAATGACATCAATGCCTGCGGCTGAGAATCACAGTAATGTGTGTCAACACAGTGGACAGCAAACTCTCACTGTCCATGATCCGTTTCGAAGCATAAATGGGATGCCTGTGGCCATTCACACGACTGAAGCCACCCTAAGAATAACAATAACTTGTGTTAGCAGAGTAGAGAGCAAAATCCCAGAGTTAGCGCTCTTTTTCGAAGCATAATAGGGACGTCGAAAGTTCCCTCCCTTAAAGTCGACGGTCATTATGACTTTTGGGTCGCACTTCGGCGAGTCGGCTAACACCTCGTGGTGGATGAGGAGCAAGCTGCCCTGTGCGCCGAGGTGCGGTCTGAAGAGATGTGGCATAGCTTTCCTGAATTTCAGAGGTGCCATTGTACTCGCTTGAAATATATCGTAAAAACAGCACCGAGTGCCTCACGGGAGGGAAAGTCTGCTACAACATTGATAAAGGGTTGGTGAGAGGACTGAGATCTGGGGAACGCCAATGCCGGTAACTGGGCCTAGTTCAGTTCGACTCAAGCTTGATATCGCCAGTCTTACAGGAACACTGTGATGAAGTGAAGCGGTCTTCCATAGAGACCTCAGTTTTGAGTTCCCTAACTAGTGCAATGTAGAGGATTAAATCTAAACCTTTTGGAGGTGACAAGAACCACAATGCACAGATTGCAGCTAGACTTGTTGCCGAGGGCAGGGTTGTGAGGTTATGAAAGGCAGTTTTTGAGTGCTTGGATGGCTTCTGAACCCGGTTTAGAATGAATGGAGGTGTTTCTCGGTTTTGTGATGCTGTGGTCTGTAACAGGCGTAATCCTCATTTCCGTTGGTGCTGCTGTACTGCCCCCGTCACCTGGCTTGAAGGTTAAATAAGTTTCAATTAGGGGTCCCTTCTCGCACTTGGATCAAGTGGGTCCCCTCCTGAAAGGCCTGGGGATGAACTGTTGAAGCGGAATCGTAGGATTCGTCTAATGGGCTGCTGAGAAGTTATCCATATGACGAATCATGCAGAGCACTTTGAAGGCCGAGGTCGTAAGGCTTGCAACAAGATCAGATAGGTAGGTGGTCGCTTCCCACCGTCGGTGTGCACTCGCCATACCCCTCGGCTTAGGGAGCCCCACTTTAACCCTCAACTCTCAAGCCTGAGCACGCTGTACTTGTCATAATTTTGCACCACTAATGCAGATAATGAGTCCTTAATTTTTATCCAGTTCAGAACCTTTTCAATTTGCCTGATGCAGACACACCAGCTGCTCCTTATCCAATTCCAGGTTGTGAAATTCATTAGTTTTTTTGTTTTTTTTCCGTTTAGAGTGCATTTTGTCTGGCAGTGTATGGTTTCCAAAAATGATGCCAGTTGCGATGGTGTTGAAGTAACGTGACTCGGAAGCACGCTTTTTGTGCGGTGGAAGTCGTTTCGTCAAACAACATTTTCTCGACAGTTCATTTCATCGACATATCTTGCCATGTTTCATCGACAACATTTTTTGGGGGCTTAGGGGTGAGCTGCTTTGTTGGTGAGCGAGGTTACTGGTACATGCACAGGTACGCGACCACCCGTACACGCTACTGCGAAGCGGCGCAAACGGGTGGGCCGGGTGGGTTCACATTTTTGTAATGAACTGCCGCAGACTGTCACCGCGAAGTGTCATGAGCTGGGTAGGTCAGATAGTTTAGCAAGTGCCCCAGTGATAAATGCACGACAAAATTACAGCGTGCAATTTGCGTGTCAATGAAAGTTTACAGCACGGTGTGGTAGTGTTGATGAAACAATTAGTCTCGATGAAATGAGTGTCGATAAAAAGTTCACGAAACATGTGTTGATGAAACAACAAGGGCCGTTTCTTCGAACAGTTCCATGGTAGCTCTGACGATGAGGACTGCGAAGTTGCCTCCAAGAAGAAGTTCGATATGTTTTCTATACGAGCCTGACTTTGCCAAGGTAAACCCCAAAGACGATGGCGGACTCTGCAGAGCTTGTTCACTCTGAAAAGCTCGTTCGCGGCTACGGCCTGGTATAATGCAGAAATAAACCTACGTCAGAAACGTAATTAAGCGGTTAGAGCCATTGCTTGATTCAGACATTGTACCGTTGTGTCACTTCCATTCGGACCGAGATCAGAACATCTGAGTATTCCGTATATTTTTGAACTTTTGGTTAAAATAAATGTTTTGCATATAAGAAAGCCACAATTCATGAATTGAAGGGAAGCTGCCCTTGCAATCAATTTTTAATTAGATACTTTTCAGCTGTTACAAATTATTGAACCAATGCTGCAATCAAATAGTGCGGACAAAATTTTCCTTCTAAAGTAAATTGGAAAAGTTGGTGAGTGTTTGCCGGTAATACCTTAAGGCCCCTTCACACTCTTGCGAGCTCTTAAAATCAGGTGCCTTAGAACCTCTTAATATCTCTAACAACAAGAGGACACACTGGCACCATCTATTGGGTAGAAGTGCAAACTTGGCGGTCCGGCATGTTTTCTATTTCTCTCCCGCATTATCCTTTCTTTCTTGGCTCGAAAAACTTTTGTCAACAATATAAACAAGCTTTTCTTGTGGGTATTACACACATTTGACCTCGGAAATCCCGCAAAACCTTCGCTCTTGTGAAACGCAGTTCCATGGTCACAGCATAGATGGCGCCAGAATGCCAGTGTGTTCCCACGTCCCAAGAAATTTTAAGAAGTTTTAACAGGCCTCGTTTCTCTCAATCTTTCTTGGTTGCAAAAGTGTGAACGGGCCTTTAGGCCGTAACGCAAGTGGGAGTGCACGCGTCATGTACCCAGGCTTTGAAGCATAAACATACCACTGATAGCACGCAGAAAGTTCGGGAGCATTTGAGAGAACCAAATCTGCTTCCCTCAAATTCTCTGAAATTTTCCTAAAAGAAGAGCTTTTTAACGTCCAAAACAATATCAACTAAATGTTTGCAACATATGCATCACTGCTTTATCATTTTCATTCATTCAGTTATTGAACTTTAAAGGCCCCATTGGGGCATTATATAAGGTGGGGGGGGGAGACAGTACCGGGAGGCATAAATGTAGAACATTTATGCTTCCCGAGGGATACATATAAAAAAGAAAACAGGAATAAGATGGGGCCTAACAGTGGCCACACACAAAGACATGACACTGGTTAGGCATTAACTACGCATGACACGGTATTTCTAAAAAGATTGGGGTCATGAATGTGCACAATGTGATCTGGCAGATTATTCCACTCCATTATAGCAAGGGGAAGAAATGAGTGGGTGAAGCTCACAGCGGAATCAAGGATGCGACGTACACAAATGAGGCTAAAAAGACGGGATGAACGATGGCGATCTAACAGCAGTGACTATCTGAGTTGAGGGTGGTGATAAAAAATCTTATGGAAACGACAGAAGCGTGAAATTCTGCAGCGAGTAATGAGGGCGACAATAGGTAGAGAAGCCTTCATGGCTGATACAGGGCAGAACAATCATAATTAAAATGAAATGGGCAGCACAATTTTGAACAAATTCTAAGGTTTTAGTGATGTAGAGTTGATGAGGAGACCAAATGAAAGCAGTATATTCAATCATTGGGCGGACAAATGTCTCATGGGCCAGCTGTCGTAGGGCAGGGGGGCAGAGTGCAGGCATCGTCTGATATAGCCAAGGGTTCTAGAAGCTTCAGCATGTATAGTGTTCATGAGTAGAGACCATGACATATGAGAAGAATGGACATCCAAGGTATTTGTATGATTGTACAAACACAATTTTTTTCAGTGCCTAGAGAATACCGGAAGAGAGATCAGGAGTTATTGTGGGATTGATCACACCATTTGGCTATGCTTTCAAAGTCATTCTTTGGGGGGGGGGGACAATCGTAAGCGCAGTTCATTTGGCGATATATTACACGATCATCAGCTACTAGACGTATATTAGGGGTGATTGAATTTGGAAGGTCGTTAATAAAAATCAAGAAAAGGAGGGTACCTAGTAAACTGCCTTGAGGGACACCATGACAAGACACTGGTAAGTTTAAATTCTAATGAGTTTACAACCGTGTATTGGACTCTGGATGAAAGAAAGCTGCAAATCCAAGACACAATTAAAGGATCAATATTGAGACAGGAAAGTTTTGAAAGGAGGTGGAGGTGAGGAACACGATCAAAAGCTTTTGAGAAATCTAGAAAGGTGATGTCCATTTGGGAATGTGAATCGAGGATAGCGGGCAGATCGCAAGAAAATTCACAGCTGGGTATCACAGGAATAGCCCTTGCGAAAACCGTGCTCCTTATGGAAGAAGTTGTTTATAAGTTAACCGTTAAGTGATTCTTAATGTTCGAATGTATGATGTGCTCTAGAAGTTTTGATGCAATGCACGTGATCAATATTGGACGACCAATAACTGGGATGGGATTGATCGCCACTTTTGTAGACAGGAATGACCTGGCTAATCTTCCAATCTGTTGGAATGCAGCAGTTAGACAGCGACTAGTTAAATATTAGCTAAAGAAATTAACTCGAAATGCATTTATTATTTTTCAGTAGGGATGCCGCAAACTTTTCTCGAACCCAAGGTTCGATGATCGAATCAAGCGGTTCGAAAGATTCGAAATATTTAGAATTTTCAAACTTTCCATATCGAGAAGTTCGACGGAAGTCGAATTTTTAAACTTGTTAAACTAAGAAGTTTGACGCTTTTCGAAATTCCGAACTTTGCACATTCAGAAATGCAATGTTTTTCGCACCTTCGAACTTATTACGCTAAAAAGTTTGATCCTTTTTTAACTTTCCAACTTATTACGCTGCAAAATTCGATGCTTGTCAAACTTTCGAACTTGATAAACTAAATAATTTGGTGATTTTTTAACTTCCAAACTTCTTGCACTAAAAAGTTAGAAGCTTTTCAAACATTTGAATTTCCTACGCTAAGAAATTCGATAATTTTTGAACTTTCAAATCCTAAGAAGTTGAAAGTTCGAAGAACTTCGAACTTTTAGGGCAAAAGTTTGAAGTTTGTCGAACTTCAAAAGACCGGTGGGCAGTTACTTTTGGATTCAAACAGTAAGGTCCATTCGTAATTTTTTTTTTTCACAATTTTACATGCGATGTTGCATTCCATGCGAAAGACAATGCCGCTATTTCAATTTTCTTGCATTCTTAGTTTTAAAGAAATAAATTACCGAAGGAGCGAGAAAGGACAAAGGGTTTTTGACAATTGTCGTTTGTGCCATATCTGAAGCGCGCTATAGCCGAAACTATTTATGGTAGAAATGTTTAACTTTTTAAGAATGGTCTGTGTACAGCCTAGGTAAGGGTCGTCTTAAGATATGATTATTGTTGTTCAAGACGAGTTTCGAAGAAATGTCCAAACATGTATCTACAAGCAATTATTCCCTAAACTTTGTAATTTTTTTCGTCTAAATTGTTTAAAGTATCGCATTTAAATTAACACCACAGACAGTACATATCATTACCATCTGCAGAATACAAAATAGTGTATTGTTTGTTTTTTTTTTTTTCACGTTGAGGGATAAATTAACTCATGGGGGAAGATTTCTAATATACTTCAAGTTCAGCACGTCATAAAAAAAAAGCCTTTTTTTCCTTTTACGTTTCTGGGGTGTGTTTCTTTTAGCCTGTACACATTTTGGTAGGAGAAACTTGTTTCAAAGTTCTGGGCCTCTGAATATGCAAGAATACAACACTTCCGGCGGGTTCTTGATAGTTTTTTTTTTCTCTTCAGCTTTTCATTTCCGCATTTATTATGCTTTTTTTTCATTTTTTTTTTTTTTATTTATTAATGGCTAAGTTATTTAGGTCGTAAAAACATGGCTTTGAACTTCCGAACCACCAAGCATGTGACGAGTAGTGCCTTCTGACAACGAGTTTCTAATAATGACCATCTACGCAATCTTTTATGCAGTGAAGAGCGACAGTAGCTATAGACGCTTTCAGCGAGTCAGTTACTCGAGCTGCCACCAGTCGGCGCGCCCTCCGCGCACTTTCCGGGCCGCCATAGCCGAACTTCAGTTTCTCGCCGTTGCTCCGCATTGTGTGCTGCACAGGCCACTACCAGAACTTCGTTTTCGTCTTCTTTTACGTTCCGCGTTGAAATCTTGCATTTTCTTTAGGTCTTTTTGATATTTAGGACTTTCATTTAATCATTTGATATCTATATTTCAACATAGCTCTTGTATTTTCTTATTTATAGAATGGAATCGGACAGCGAATGGATCGACGATACAAGAGTATGAGGCTTTAATGACCATGCTTCAATGCACGCTAAATCGCTTACATGCGGGTCGACTTTACGGAAACGAGCGCGCACATGCAGCGAGAAGCACGACTGGATAGCCTTACTGTGTCAGTTGAAATTTGCATATGTCGCAATGGTGTAGACTGCCCTTCATTAGCAAGAAAAACAATAGAATGAGATGCACTTATATGGTCTCTGAAGCCATAATCTTGTATGGTCAATCCATTCGCTGTCCGATTCCATTTCATAAATACGAAAATACAAGAGCTGAGATAAAATATAGATATCAAATGATTAAATGAAAGCCCGAAATATCGAAAACACCTAAAGAAAACAAACAATTTTAACGCGGAACGTAAACGAACACGAAAACAAAGCTCCGGTAGTGGCCTGTGTAGCACACATTGCGGAGGAACGGCGAGAAACTGAAGGTCGGCAATGGCGGCAGGATCACGTGACGTCAAGATGGCAGCGGCCATGAAATGTTGCCTGAAAAGGTCTATACCAGGAGTGGCCAAGCTGCGGCTCGCGAGCCGCATGCGGCTCATCGCGTACTAAAGTGCGGCTCCCGGCTCCCTCCCCTAACCCCCCCCCCCCCTTCCACACACTCCCACGCCTCCTTCCCGATCACACGAGCACTGCCCCAAAAAGAGAAATGGAACGCCTTTTCAAATCGAAACAAAAGTTGCAGTTTGGTAGTCTTGCGCTACTGCTACCTTACGTACAGTTGGACTGCTTTTGACTCAGACAGATTGAAAGTAGTTTGAGTTTCGTTTATTGCTCTAGACAAAAGTCTGACCCCCCCCCTCCCTCCGAGGCTCTTGAAAGTCTCGTGGTTTTGTTTGCGGCTCTTAGACCGGGTGAGCCTGGCCGCCCCTGGTCTCTACATATGCATAAATAATTTCAGATTTTAAAATAAGCTCGAAAATACCCTCTTTCCTCGTATTGTTTTCTTTAACAATCCGAAATATCTGGGGGAAGGGAGGGAGATTGGAGCTGCCCCCCCTCCTCTCTCTCTCTCTCTCTCTCATCTCCTCCTCCTCCTCCTCCTCCTCCTCCTCCTCCTCCTCCTCCTCCCCCCCCCCCCCCCCCCCCCCCCCCCCCCCCGACGCCACTGGTATGGTAGAACGCTCCTCGACCTCAAGTTGTGTCAGCTTCTGTGCATTTTGCTTGGCATTTCTTCCGACCCGGAAAATAAACCTCCAAAGCAATTACAAACCAAAAAATTGTCAGATGCAGGCAAGCTGGTGTATGTTAATCATGATTCAAAATCCTGAGACTGGGAATGAAATTCGAAAGAAAAACTGTAAGAAGAAAGAAAAAAAGGCACAGGACAAAGTCTCAAACTCAGCTGAGTTGAGTTTGAGACGTTGTCCTGTCCCTTTTTTTTCTGTCTTCTTACACTTTTTCTTTCAAATTTCATTTCCAGAGCTGAATTTGAGACGTTGTCCTGTCCCCTTTTTTCTGTCTTTTTACACTTTTTCTTTCAAATTTCATTCCCAGTCTCAGGATTTTGCATCATGTACAAACTAAACTTACTATATGCCAGCGTCACTCGGGCGGCGTTCGATCGGATTACTACCAGCGTGCAAGGGGGTAGGGAGGCAGATTGCCAGATCGCTTCAAGGTTTTTCTGAGCCTCAACCACCTGCCTGCCCTTGGCCATTTCAAACTGGATGAGTATCGTTAAACAGTCCGTTCGCGTGATCGCTACTGCTTGAGGCACATTAAAGACCTCCCGGGCTGGCGGTCACAATTACTGATCTATGGTTACACGTCACTCCGCACTGGGAAATATTCCAGCACATCCGGGACACTCATCGTCTCATTTATTTGCCTGACCAACTTCGCGCAGTCTAAATATCACACCGAAACTTTTCTAGACCCGATTTCGTGAAAACCAGTGAGGCATGAAAATGTTATTTGAAACTGAAACTGTGGAGAAACATGAAAACTGAGCTTTGTGCACTTGGACTAAAATAAATTTGAAACCTTAAAAAAAAATTTTTTCGAATTTAGCCTTAAAAGAGAATCGAAATCTTCGAACTTGTCAAACTTTATGTAAAAAGAAATTCAAAATTTTCGATATTATTGAAATTTGTCTATAAAAATTCGAAACGTTCGAATTTTTCGAACTTCAGATTCAAAGAAATTCGAAATCTTTGAATTTTTCAAACTTTAGATCCCAAGAAATTCAAAACATTCGAATCTTTCGAATTTCAAATGAGGAAAGTTCAAAATCTTTGAATTTGTCGACCCTCAAGTAAAAGAATATTCAAAATAATCGAACCCAAACTTTTAGAAACCGTGAAAGCTTCTAACTTTTCGAATTCGAAACTCCACAGTGTTTGAAAGTTCCTAACTTTTTGAATTCGAATCTCGGTACGGTCGGAAATATCAAAATCTTTCGAATTCGAATCTCAGTTCGGTTTGAAAATATTGAAACCTTTCGAATTCGAACCTAGGGCGGTTGACGGCATCCCTATTTTTCAGTATCTTTGAGCAGGTAGTGTCAGGGCCAGGGGCGGAAGAAATCTTCAGCTTATCTTTAAGCTTCGAAATACCAGCTGCAGTGACAGTGATTGGTGGCATGCGAGGAAGTTCAAGGGAAGAAAGGTTAGGGATGTTATCTGGTGACTCAGTTGTGAAAACACAGGAAAAATAAGCATTCAGTAAATATCGGGCAAGTTCGTCAGGCATGACGACAATACCGTCTATTAGTTGAATCGACTGGGTTCTGGAGTTTGGTGTAATTGTTTCCCAAAACTTATTTGGGTTTTTTCGAAGAATGTTGAGCAAATCTTGATGAAAATACATCCTCCTTGAAGTTTGAATCAATGCAGTGTACTCTTTTAGGCAGAAGAAGTACTTATCCCACACAACTCAGGAGCCACTAGCTTTCACTTTTCGAAAAAAGCGTTTCTTTTTTATATCAATCGATTTGAGTTTTTTGTTGTACCATGGTTGCCCAACATCCCCATGAACTCGCAGCAGGGGAACATAGAAATTGATGAGGTCAATTAACTTTAGCTTAAAAATTAGCCAATTGTCCTTAACGGTCTGTGAAGGATAGGAGGAGAGGAAAACATAAAAAAAAGATGGTGAGCTCCTTATTAATGCCGTCATTATTAGCTCTGTCAAAATTGCAGATGATTTTAGACACAGGTGCCTTAACTATAACAGGCAAAGTTATCAATATATTTATTATTCTATGGTCGCTAAAGCCGGACATAAAACAGTTGATTGCACGAGATCAGGTGACGATGCAAGAACTAGATCAAGGATATTTTCGTCACGGGTATTCATACCGATCCCTTGACTGAGATGAAACATCATGCATACGTTGACGAGCTGCTGGGAGTCTCGTGATGTTGCTAGTACCTGCCAATCAATTTCAGGAAAATTGAACTCATAAAACAGTAACAGAATCGCTTTGGGGAAACGTTTCTTGATCACATTTAAAGCAGTATGTAATTTATTGAAAAACGTACTGTCACTACCAGGAGTCGATAGCGCACAGCAAGCAGTGTTTTACTAAATTTTGAAGAAACACAAACACAACAAAATTCGAGGTCACACTTCAGCTAAACGCAAAAGGAAGACAGTTCTTTTTTCATACGACCACCACGCCGCCGGAGTTGGTTGCATCGATACACCGAGAAATTCGTGTTCAAATAAAACAGTTTGTCGTCACTGACGTCCAGCTTTAACCAAGTTTCCGTAAACATAGCTACGCCAGAGTTGCTATTGCCGAGAAGGCCGAGTATTTCATATTTTTTTGGCAGGAAACTTCATACATTTGTAAAGGTAGCAAGGTGAGACTTCAACTTCTTGGCTTTGCTTCGACAATAGGTTAATGACGGGTCTCCCGTTCCCATTTAGTTATGTGACAAGCTCCTTTACACAGCCATTAACCGGATTGTAAAGGCCCGTTCACACTCTTGCGACCGACTTCAACCGAGTGCGCTAAAACTTCTTGAAACCTCTTACAACCTCTTAGGACGACAGTTGCTATAGCAACCACTGCGTTTTGCTACGACCAGCTAAATATTTTGTTCACGTCGTACGTAGTCGCGTCGACAACCAATAGCAGAACGCTAAAAGGGCTCGGCTTCAGCCACTAGCAATCGACATAGTCAGGCAACACTGGATGATGCGACGGTGCTCGCTTCTCGTCCCAACATGGCTGCTCCGGCAAGTAGCTCACCCCTGGCCCCGATCTCGCCGGACTGGCCCGATTCCGGCAGTTCCGGCAACACACTGCGGACACTGTTCCTGCAGTGTGTTGATGCATATGTAGCGGAAACAGGGAACGACGTGGACTGGGTACTTGTGGCACGAGCGTCCGCAGCGATGTGCCTGCGTTCCCGACGGAGGGAGCCACGCGAGTGGATTCGCTTTCTGCTCCGGTCCCGGGCAACGCACGGTGAATTCCACCAGCTTGTCCGGCACATGCGCCTCGACGACGGAAGCGACTTCTTCCGATACTTCCGCATGACGCCGCAAAGGTGGGTACTTAACTCTCCTTAAACATAAACAGTCACAAAAAAGATACGTTTGGATGTTCGATCGTCTCGGTGGCTCTGAGGCAAAGGGCCGCCCTTTGCTTATGATTCGCCAGTTGGCGGGTTCGAGTCCCGCCCGTGGTGCCCACTGTGTAATCGAGAAAGAAAGTGCTCGAAATTGTTCCATGACTGGGGCGTGCCATGTAATCTACTGTAAAATAGTTTGTTGTTGGGCAAAATGGTGAACGTGCGCTCGTGTTTGTTTCTCTCTCTTGCGTCCGTCTTTTTTTGCGCAAAACCATGTATCCAAACATGCAACCTAATTCGTTGATTTGGTTCGTAAAACACCCGAGTTTTTACCTTTTTCGACCATGTGCAATTACTTCAGTATGGCTGGGTTACGTTCATATAACCAGTTTTTCTTCTATCACTTTTGAAGAAAAGATTGAGAAAAAAAACAACATTGGCAGGTCATTTTTGGTCACTTTCAGTAGACTCCTGTCAGCTGTGTTCGACAAATTCTAAAGTGCACAAGTTTGTCTGCTTTGATTTCATTGTACCGAGAGGAGAAGACCAAATTACAAAATAGTGTTTTACAGGCTGTTCCTGCAATTGTTAATTTCAGTGGCTCACTTCTTAAGAATAGCTTCCCACAGTATTGAACAAATTGCTTTTGAGTACAAACATTAATAACCACTTTGTCTACAGATTTGACCACCTGCTCTCCTTGGTGGGGCCTCTTCTGCAGAAAAAGGCGACTTTCTTCAGGGAGCCCATAAGCCCTGCAGAACGTTTGTCGTTCACAATCCGGTAAGTTGAAGAACCTCTCAAATAACCTTGCCATAAGCCAACTTAAAAAAGTGTACATGTATGGGAATTCCGAGGCAGTCCTATTTATGCCAAAGTAAAGCAGCTATTATACATCCTATATCTCTCACAGCATTCTCTGGGTAGGCCTTCATGACATTCAGTTATTCACGGTCTGTCTACTGAAGTGACTAATCGCTACCTCGCTGACTCCGAGGCAAAGCACCGGCCTACGGATAGCCAGGTGACGGGTTTGTATCTTAGCTGAGGTGCCCGTAATCTGACAGAGGCTTATTGCGGAGAGGGTGCCGTGTAATTGAGCTTTCGGTTGAACGTCAAAAGATCCCTAGGTGGTCCACATTAATCCTCGGTGCTCTGCTGGGGCGTGCCAGGTGCCCGTCGTTGGTGTGACACGTAAAACCCCCGAGACTTTTTTAAGTGACTAATGCCATGCAAAATGCCTGACAAAGAGAGCAAAGACAGTGTGCCAAGGAAGTGAGGGAAAGGAGGAGACGAGGGCGCGCAGGGACTTAAAAACGCAGAGCTCTCATTGAAACGATTAGTGGGTAGACTGAAAGCTAGCAACCGTTGTCTGCATTGCACTCATCAAACACGTTCGAACGCCGGCGTCTGGTGTTTGGCTTTCGCATTCGAACACACGAGTGCAGTGGAGATAAAGGCGGCCTTTGTATCCGCTGCAGTGTCGAACGCGTGAAAACGTGGAACGCAGGCGTCTGGTGTTTGGCTCTTGCATTTGAAGGGGTTCGACTAGTGCAGTGGAGACAAGGGCAGCCTTTGTCTCCACTGCACTCGTCGAGCGCTTTAAAACGTGGAACGTAGGCGTCTGGCACTTTGCTCTCACATTCGAGTGGGTTCGATGAGTGCAATAAGACAATGGCTGCTAGCTCTCGGCAACCCACTAATCATTCCAATCAGCGCTCGGCGTGCAAGGCCATCTTGACACTTTTCCGTGAGGAGACTCCTAGCGTGGGGGATCAGTGGCCGAATGTGTTAATGCACCCTGACTCCAAGCAGGTAGAGCGAAAGGTCCATGCTGAGGGATCCAGGCAGCCTGGCCTAAATCCCCACGCCTACCCGTTTCAATCTGAATGAGCATCGTATTGGTGTTTGCTCGTGTCACCACTGCACGGTGTATATTACGGCTAGCATCCATACTACACTGGCTTAATTTATTTGCAATATAAAAAAGGTTCCATGTTTTCAGAGTTCTTCTTTATCAAATTGGGGGTGTATTTTTGGGGTTTATTTTCCCCACGGATTGGTTGTTTTTCAACGACAGTGTTGAATAAATATGCACGCAACCCGAATACTTGAAAACTCCCAAGGACCAAAATTGAAGGAAATGGAATAAGGTCTGTGGTTCCTGAGAAAGAAGCAGGCAGTTTACTAATAGCCCTCTTCTAGATCAGCACAAAATAAAGCTGTACATAATAAATTTGTTCCCGTGAAGCTTGGGCTCTTGTAATTCAAGGACAGCTCGAAATCAGTTTTTCAGTTTTCCCAGATTTTGACAAAACTGACTCGGGTTTATTTTTCTAGGTTTTATTGGTATTTACTGAAAGCATGGAACCCTGATTGTAACCTACTGTCATCAGATTTCAAAGGTAGAACATCCTTTAACTGTCTACATACAAACATCTCATTTACATTATTTTGAGTCCCACTCATCTTTTATATCACTCTTTTTGTTCTCTGTTGCTCCAAGCATTGACTGTTTCTGTTGCTCGTCTATTAACACATGTATCATCGTGACCCACAACTTTAACATTTTACGTGCCTGGCTCATGGATCTTCTCAGCAGCTGGCATCCATGTGCTACAGGATCGGGCGATCGACAGCAAGCAACATCCTACGGGAGACGTGCTGGGCACTGCACCATATACTGGACCCATTGTACCGCCCGGTGAGTATGTCAGTATTGCTGTTATGTCCGGACCTAACGTCACACAGCGTCGGCTCATTCAGTTGTTTCCAGCCGAGGCGGGCTGTTCATCCATGTAGAACATAACGGCGCTTTGCTGATGAGTGTGCAGGCTGCTCCGAAGTCAACCTTGAAGTTCAAGCACCTGTTGTCAACTGATACGTCCACTGTGAAGTTCAGCACATTGGTAGTATTTGCACGGTGTTCAGCTCGTACAGTCTTGACGTAGCCAGTGAGGGAGGGTGCATGACAATTGTGGCACACTTGTCTGCAGCTGGTGCTGTTATAGATAGATGCTGTGATTTGTGTGCGGATGTTTCGTATTCTTCCGCTTCTTGATGCATGCCTTGACAATGTGTCTGCATTTCTTGCAATAATTGCAACATGCTGCCTCAAATTTGTAAGTGTCTGGAGTGTGCTGCGCATTGCATCGCCAGCAGTGCTGAGCGTTCTAATATAGTTTGTCTGGTTATTTCAGCGATCCTGGTTCTGCATTTTGTAGCCACTTGTACTTCGTTGTGCACTTCCTTGAATTAAGCTTGCCTCTTTTTCTAGCCTTCCCGCGGCATTCTCCAGCTGCTTGCAGGGCAAAGTTGTAGCCAAGTACGAGCTGCCATTACTGCCCCATTTCTGTTTCCCAGAAATGCTGACCACTGGGACTTTTGATGACAAGGAGCGAACCCACAAAAAGCCTCCATTAGTGACAGAAGCACAATGGTGTTTATGCTCCATCGTACAAGTTATGTGCTGCAATACACTTCCTCCACCCCTAAGCTGGCAGTATGGTGGGAGCTACATGCTTGCCAGAAAAATCAACTGCCACCCTTTCGTCTTCTGACCGCTATCTCTGCTCGTGGCCAGAGAAGGGAGCGTGATCATGCGACGAAAGGTAGACGCACGACTAGTCAATTGAGCAGGTGGCTTCTAGTGCCTTGTCAACTTAGGAGTTAAAGAAGTAAATCAGACACAGGCTAGGTCTTGCTAATTAACCATTTATACAGAAGCTTCAATTCCCTGTGCAGCAAAAGCCCTATCTTAAGCCAATATCTCATGGCTGTGATCTTAATGCTTCACAAAACTCTTGAAGATGCAACAAACACAGACAACAACCTCTTGTGCAACCACAGTGATGAAGTGAAGTGAATAAAATAAAGAAGGTAAAGTGAAAGACAGTTATGACTGCATCTCTTTACCAGAAATTAATGCCGTGGCTTGTGCTGTTTATGAATACTTTGGATTTGACGTTCTCTGTGTAAAGCGTACACTCCCTGTAAACTCTCAACTGCAAATAATTGCGACCAATGCAACATTACGGCTGTTTCCCAAATCCAACTCGAATGGGATCAGAGTTACTGCAGCAGATCATGTCACGGGACAAGACAGATAAAGAAACGCTGGACGCGTTTAGGTTTTCAAACAGCAGGTACAGAACCTTTACCCTAGAGTGAGATTGAGTCAATTTGGGAACACGGACTATGAGTGCTGTGCTAGGATCACTTGAAAAAACATCTTAGTATTCATGGCACTCATGCCTTCTTACGAAAAGAAACTGTAAATGGTGTAACATATGACACTTCTGGATTTGAGGTGTTTGGTATGTCTTGGTGGTGTTTGTGTGATTCTGGCTAAGACTTGGTCAACTGTTGTTCTAGGCCCCCGACACTGCCCAGTGGGAGCGGATCGCAGCAGAGTTCGGCAGGCTGTGCAATTTCCCAAACTGTGTCGGAGCCCTGGACGGCAAGCACGTGGCCATCCAGGCCCTGTCCGGTGCGGGCTCCGACACCTTCAACTACAAGGGGTTCCACAGCACTGTACTCATGGCCAGCTGCGATGCCACTTACAAGTTCACTCTCGTAGACGTTGGGCAGCCGGGGCAATTTAGTGACGGGGGAGTGTTCAGAGAGTCTGAAATGGGGCGGTCTATGCTAACGGGGGAACTTGGTCTCCCGCCAGCTGGGCTCCTACTCCAAACAGAAACCAAGCTGCCTTTTGTATTCGTGGGCGATGAGGCGTTCCCCCTGCTCCCTAACCTCATGCGCCCTTTTCCCAGGAGAGAACTGCAGTTACTCTCTCGAGTGTTTAACTACAGACTCTCCAGGGCAAGGAGGATCATTGAGAATGCCTTTGGCATCTTGGTGGCGAGGTGGCGCATTTTCAGACAACCAATCCAGGCTTCTGAGAAAACCCTGGAGGCCGTTGTTTGGGCATGCATCAACTTGCACAACTACTTGAGGGTGTGTGATGAGAGTGAGCAGGGACATTGCCGCTACTGCCCTCAAAACTACGCTGACCACGAGACCCCTTTGGGTGGCGTGGTGAGCGGTGGCTGGAGAGCTGATGTAAATGATGGCACTGCCCTGTCAGATGTAGGTTGCATCAGCTCGACTGTGCCTGGCGACAGGGCTAAAGCGGTGAGGGACGCCTTCAGCAGGTACTTCTGCTCTCTCACTGGTGAAGTGCCTTGGCAGTACAGTGTAGTGTTCAGGGGCTCAGCACCCAACGCTTAAAGGGACAATGCAACAATTTTAGGTTCGAAAGAATTTGCAGTTCTTAATTTTTACATTACCTTACCACGAGGTATAGAGAAACCACCTTTCTTGTAAAATATCGCAATTCCATTGTGTATTAGCAAATAAACAAACAAGGAACATTTTACTATTTACAGCTGCAAGTGGCGGCCATGGGAGCTATGGCATGACACCAACCTCGGTGCATTGTAATAACTTGGCAAGATGTGCTACTATGTGCTCAATATCTAATGCTATCTTTCATAAATATTGTCGTTTCAACATGAGTAAATGTCTGCAAATCCTCATATCATTGAAAAAACGGCACTATATTCAGTTCTATGTCACTTTTTTATTTTTATTTTAAACAAACTTACGCGCAGAAGCAAACTTGGTTTTCAGCTCCTTTGCTCCACACAGGACAGGGAAAACTACCACAATTATTTGATTGAAGTCCAAAAATTGTTGCACGGCCCCTTTCACTCTTTCGGTAACATTCCCCAGTCTTTTAAACATTGTAAATTGAATACATATAGGGTCCTTGCACTTGATGCCATTATAGTTGGAAATCCTAGCGGCATATTAAAGGGCCACTCCGCTTCATATTTGTTTTTGAAAAACCAATGCAGTCCTCTTCAGTATCACCTAGGAAGACCACACGTCAAATATTACGACGTAGTTCTCTAAATGTTCCTTAAAGGGTGCGGCAAACTTAGCAACTCGCCAAGTTGCCGAAATTGGCCGACTCGAGCGGGCGAATTGAGGCGCAACCAACAGCGTAGCCAACTTTGAGCTAAACGTCATTACCATTGCCCCCAGTTTTTACTTCTCCGGGCAAGCGTAATGTGTAACGTCAGCAACGTTTCTTCTTAGCGCTAAGCGGTGCCCGCATGATTGGTGTAATGCGCCTGCGCAACACGTTTCTTGGGAGCCGTCTGGTCGCCTCGCCGTTACCGCCATCTCTCGCGTCTCAACCACCCTCGTCGTCTCCCTGTTTGTGATTATTGTCTCTCGCAATTTAGTCCACACTACAGCCACTACGTGTGCAGACTTATGCCGTAGTTGGGCAGACGTCGTTGAATGCTGTAAACACCAAAACTTGGTGAAGATTGTGGTACAGACGACACTTGCGCCTGACACAGGCCCGCCCCAATTCCAATCCTGCCCGTTGTCGTGTAGAGGATCACGGGACATGTTGTACCATGTGATAGCCATGTTCTTGGCGGCCCGAGGCCAATGTTGCCAAACGGAGCCGAAGTTTCGGTTTCAATTTTTGCTCGTGTTTAAAATGGGACTTTAAAATATATATTCCATTTTTCACAATGCAAATGATGTAGTGTTTTTTACTAGGGCTTTTTAATGCGAAATCACTCATCATGTCAAAGTATTTGAAATCAAGCGGAGTTGCCCTTTAGAGAAAAATGATGAAGTCTAATGTTAATAAGCCGTCTGCGGTATTGCTGGTCACACATTGTACCATTTTCCCTATTCATTTTGAATGTAAGCAATTCTTTGCTAACGTCATCCTAGATCCCAGACTAACTTTGTTTTTGTTTTTCTGAGCTGCCTCAGTGGGCTTGACGGTGACTGCAGAAGCCATTTCAGTAAGCAAAACCAAAGTCTTGAGGCTTGTCTTAGGTTTGAGTGAAGACCGGTACGTATAAAAATTGAGCACCAGCGACTTGTGCGGCTGGCACAGTTAATTGTGACGCAAAGAACTAGCGTTCTGGAAAACAGTGCCTTTGCACATAAAAAGGCATAAAACAAAAGCAGACGAAAGTGAACATGGATTCCAACAAGATTTCAAGCCAGGAATATTCTTTCATCATGGTCTCGTGCAAGGACCCTAAGAAAATCTTAGTGACACTAAAAAAAAAGTATGTTGGTTATATTTCTCCATTTCAAGTTTGTTGGATGCTTTCTCTCCTCTTGCCTGTAATGCAATTTTTTTAATTGTGTAAGCATAACAAAACTTTTTTTTTCTCTTTACTTTGGGAGGCAAGCACTTGTCAAGCAAGAAACTAATTGTTCTTCTGCTTTCTCTCCAAATTAATTAAATTGTGATTTCCTACCTGTGACTTGGAATCAATTCTACAATTGCAATGTGTCCATTTTTGATAGCCTCTTGGATTGAGCAGTCTGGATCGGTGAAGGATCACAGAATGTTTTGTTCAGTTTACACTTAAATTTAAGGGTAACTCTGGTTAATTACGAAGATTTTCAGTCAATGGTTGATTAGATGTCAAACCTTATCTCACAACTGCTCCCCATTGAAATATTTTCATGCAATCTTCGTTTGAAGTTTACCACAAACCTACCCTGAGCCGTGAACTCGGACGATGCAGAAGTAACAATGCCTGCCTGCGGCAGGCATTGTTACTTTTGCATCATCACAGGCATGGTTTACCACTACAAACTGCAACGTTATGTGGGTGGCAGGCCGCTGTGCAAGGGTGCGTGTTTTCTGCTCTATCTGCAGTCAGTTACATCCGACGATGCTTGATGGACTGTCTTGGCAACTGCGTTTTGATCAGGAGGCTTGGTCAGAGAACTGATATTATTCTACGTCGGTGTGGTGTTACTTTTTTCCCCGTGTGCAAATAGAAATTTAAGAAAACGAATAACTGACTTGTTCAAACTGGTTTTATTTGAGGAATATCCCAGGTTTCCCAATTAGCAATGTATGCGTCATCTCTTAACACAGACCCCTTTATTATGAGAACACTTTGGGAGACAAACTGGGTAAATACATGCATTTTTGTCTCATTATTATAAATAACTCACACTATGGACATTTTGCTTTGGGAATGGAGGTGTGCATTAACGAGACATCACTGTATATCACACGACTTGAAGTAAACAAACGTCATAAGTCGTAGCACTAATTCATTATTTTGACATCTCCAACTTGGGACTTCAAATCGAAAGTAGCCGGGGAAAATGTCACCTTGCTTGCAATAGACGTTGCAGTTCAACACACCTTTCTGGCCACAAATGTCCACTGCCGCTTTTATGACCTTTTAAGTTATGGGCAATGCAAAGAAACTCAAAATACAACTCGGGTATCAGGCAGCACGTGACATTTGCTTGGTTGTGGAAAACATTACAGAATGCTCTCGCGTTCTGTAATGTTTTGGATTTGATTCTCGTGTCACAAAATTTGCAGTCAATTGCATGACACTTGCTGTAGGAAGATGCATGTCTCTCGTACAACCACAATGCAGATTGCTATATGGTAATTTTTTAATTGGTGTGTTGGAACCTCGGTTGCTTGTTTGCACCAGTCAATGTCAAGGAGACAATGCTTGCAATTGCAACACTTTATTGAACATCACTATCATTTCGTAAGCAACCCACATTCATTATGCATGTTATACAGAAACCAAAAATAAAATCTAGGTTAAACAGCAAACCCCATCTTCAAATCGTCGCAAAGCGAGACTTTGCGACGATTTGAAGATGCGCTCGCACGGTGTGGAAGCCTAGAGGCACAAAAATTGTTCAAAACTCTCAGTGCTTTGCACTTTCCATTTGTTATGTAGTTTATATACGCACTTACTTTTGCTATGTGCAGCCAAGATGAAAGAATATCCAGCTCGTTTTTGTTGGGCATTCAAAACTTTAAGTGAGACACGTGCCGAAATGACATGCAAGAGTTGAGAACATTGCCACCAGATGTGTCATGTCTGAAAGGGTCAAATGTCGTGCCAGTCGAGCACACCCACACTATACAAGACCTTTCCAGCGCCATGTAGGACCAAAACTTCTCGGACATGCGACACAGCGACATGGGACCGTCAACACTGATACCTCAGTCGGAAACTAAACCAAACAAAATGGCTACCACCCTACTATCCCTGCGACAGCTGCATTGACGGGGGATGTCAAAATAATTTTTTAGATATGTTGGCGGTGGACGTCGAAATAGTCAATACCTTATATTATTTCATCTGCAATAAATACACTAAAACCATGACATAAACTAAACAACGAGCAAAATAACACATCAATATATTTTATGCACAAGTAAAGATAATAATGCATCACAGGTGGACATACCAATATATTCCTATCATGACATGCAATAAAAAATATTAAAAATGAATTTTTTGCTAACTGCACAGGTCAAAACAGAATGCATAACAAAATAATGCATCAATGCAACATTATAATCAAGAAATCAAATAAACAATGAGTAAAATAAAACATCTATGCATTTTAGGCTATACAACATTCAAGGTACACAAAATCTCACTATCTTTTTTTTTTTTTTTTTGTTTCAGTGTATGCTTAAAGGCAGGAAGTACTTGGTATTGATCTTGCTGACTTGTAAAGGCCCGTTCACACAATTGCAACCAACTACGACCGACTGAGACAAGATCGGTTTTTAAGCCTCTTGCGCGACGGCTTACAAGCGGATGCACTGCTGCGGAGCCTGTTGGAAGTCGTCGCAGCAAGAAGCTTAAAAACCAGTCTCGTCTCAGTCGGTCGTAGTCAAACACAAAAGTGTGAACGGGCCTTTATCAGTTGTAGGTGCTTTTGGGGGAGGGGCTTGGGATGGCCCACTCAGCAGAGTGGCACTTGCCGCTGAAAGTAGAAAGCAGCCGCCCCTTCTGCCGGCATGCTGCTTCCGTATTCCCCAGACACAGTTGCCTAGTTTGCTGAGCCCTTGTCGGTTCCGATAAGCCTTGCTGTTAGCTCGAACCTGACTTTATAACCAATTTTTCCAGGAGCAAGGAGTTCGAAGCCGAGCTTGCCAACCAAAGTAGACCATTTCAACAAGCTACGCCTCCATTTTCAACATACTTCGCTCCACTGCCTTTTTTAAAAATATGTTATAATCTCAAACTCGAGCAAACGGCAAGCCTCGTCAGGACCAACACGGGTTCAGCAAGCTAGGCAACCAAGTCAAAGGGGGGGGGACAAACAAAAAGAAACAGCATGCCAGCAGCAGGGGTGAACGCTTCCTACTCTCAGCGTCAACTGCTGCTCTGTTGAGTGGGCCCTCCCAAGCCCACTCCCAGTAGTAGCTGCACTTGATAACAAGCCAGCAATATCAACATCATGTTTTGTGATATCAAAGCTTATTACTGATTTTTTTATCGCTAAGGGCTTCCATCTTTAGCTCATATGCCATCTTGTGCATGTTAAGTTTAAACCGGCTTTGATAGCTAAGTGGCAAGCTCTCAACCTCGCTGATCATAAATGCCATAAATGCACTATCAGATGTGCTTATATCAGGTGAGGCCTTGTGCACACCCTGCCCATCTGACGCACAGATTCTTCAATAACTGTCGCCAGAGCCGCATCCTCTTGAGCCCTGCCCTGCGGAGAGGTGCCCTTGTGCGTTCTCTTCCTGGAGCGCAGTGGGACTGGCTGCGGGGTTTGTGGCTGCCGCTCAACAAGGGCTGGTCTTGGCGGCGACAGCAGGGTGGGGTGCGCTCCTGAAGGTGCGCACTGCGGTGGCACCAGCTGAGATGAGCTGGGCATATGATTGTTCTGCTCCAGCTGAAGGAGCAGCTGGCAGGTGGAAGACAGCTGCAGGTCATCCTGCAATGAGTCCTAGGAAGAGTGCAGCCTTGTTACTCAACCACAATGGGCAGGAACAAAAATAGAGTTGCATTAAAACGAACATTGAAACATCCACTCCAATAATATATATTGAAATTTTGTTTTTTATTAGTTGATCGTCCTCATATGCTTTCTGTAGAGGTGTGCGGAAACTTGGATTGAAACAGCCACTCCAAGAATATATCTTGAAATTTCGGTTTTCATTAGTTGAGCGTCCTCATATGCTTTCTGTACACGTGTGAGGGTATCAAATTCTTGACTGCAAACAATGATGGAAATTTAACTGCAAATCAAATTAAGATATATTACATTTCATACAAATTGAGCAGGAATAGCATAATAAAACATGGCTGGAAACCTTTGATACAAAGCATACCTATCAAGATGACAAATATCAGGGGTGGAACTCATGAAATGTACTTGGGAGCAGTCACGGGAGCAGCTGAAACAGCTGTTTTAGAGCAGGTTGGGAGCAGCTAAAACTACATTCTGGAGCAGGCTAGGAGCAGCTCAGATCAGTTTGCATTGCACTTCAGCTTGTGTCTTAGACAAGCAAGGGAGCAATTTCAATTGTGCTTAGGAGCAGAGATGAACATCGGTGGTTAGGGACCCAGGCAGATGGGATAACAGTGTAATAGATGCGAAAACTTGAAACTTTGTGAGCCTTAATGAGAATCAAAAAGCTAGTACCTGATGTTTCCGAAGATAGCGTCCTTGATATTTTCTGAGTGGCTTTCAGATGCTCAAGATGCAAACCAGCACTGCTTATCGCACAACCCGCACGTGATTGACATAGTAATTATATGTGCGAACCACGTGACGAGCGTAAACAATGGACATACAGTTGCACGGAGGAGCAGGGCAACAAATTTCGAGTTTATCCTATTGCGCAACTCGATATCGAAGCAGCAGGCTACGATTAACGAAGTTATCGTATTTGAAGCGATAAGCAGGAGCAAGGTTAAAGTACGCCGAGCAGATAAGTAGAGCTGCTGGCCGGCAAGGTAAGAGCTGCTGGCCGGAGAAGTTTCGGATCGGACCGCGTTTCAGTTCTATCGAATCACGATTTATCTTGCGAGAATGCGGTTCCAACTCCTAAGGATGAAGTACTAAAAGGAATCTTTCGCTCATTTGCTTTCGACTGGATGACGTCCGGATCCCGGGCCGCAGAGCCTCATGCAATCTGATGCTTAACGACTCGACCTCACCTCGGCCGACTTGCCCTACCGCTTATGGTTGAAGAATAACAATCCAGTCGCAGGTGGTGTAGCGCTTAGAATCCGGGTTCTTTTCGCGCGCTTCCGACTCGGGATAGACAGGGGAAATAAACACAACAAAGGATTACAAGGCCGACCAGGCTAATCGCCCTCATTGTTGCCAATCGAGTCGATAGAAACCGAAACTAAGACGAAATAAAAAGTTTTTTGGCACACGTCTTGCGATTTGGCGCATAATGGCGCGAGGTATTGGCTGTGGCGCAGTTTCTGCAACATGGCGCAGGATGGCGCAGACACATGCGTCTGGCGCAAAATGGCGCAAATGGCGCAGCCGTTCCACCCCTGAAATATTATCTGTGAAACATTTCACTGCCTGCATTAAGAAAAGGAAGGCCCAGAAAAAACAAGTTAGGTGTAACATGGCAAGTGAGGCAATGACTAGCTTATTTATTTGAATATTGCTGAAGGTTTTCTTTCTTGTCACTGCCCTTTAAATTTGGGGGTTCAACTATAATCATAACCGGCAAAGGCTGACCTGCAAAAGCGAGCAAAAATGTTGAGACCATCAAGCCAACCGAGACTCTCCGACACATGAGCCATTTATCCTCGCACACCGGTGCAAAGCAATGACGACTTCATTTCATTCCATTTATTGTTCCCTTAAAGCGCCCGTAGGGCTTTACATAAGGGGGGGCTTTGGCAGCAAACAAAAACAAACAAAGAAAGGAAAAAACAGGATTAAAGGTTGCTAAATATCGAGAAAAGTAGCAAGTGCAGCTCTGAATCCAGATGAGTCTTGAATTGTAACAATATGTTCTGGCAGAGAGTTCCATTCTGAAAGTGATAATTGCAGTGGAGAGAATTTAAAAAGGTTGGTCCTTGGTGTTACCAGATGAACTTTCTGAGAATGGTCTGTACGAGGAGAAATGTGATGAGCCGCAGGACAGTACAATTCTCTCTTTAAAGGGGCCAGATAATACAAAGCGTGCAATGAAACTAGTCTGGTCAGTTTCCTTCTTTCCGCGAGCAGTGGAAGGCCGAGTTCTTTTTTTAGCGTAGTAATGCTAGTGTGTGTATAGTTTTTAAGAATGAACCGAGTTGCCCTGCTTTGGATCGACTCTAATTTCTGAATTAGGTAAGCCTGGTGGGGGTTCCATGTTGTAGATGCATACTCGAGCTGCGGGCGAACAAGGGCAGTGTAAGCTACGAGTTTTGTCTCCCGGTTAGCCATATGTAGTGTTCGTCTCAAAAAACCGAGGCTTTGGTTTGCCTTTACAACGATCTGATTAATATGAGCTTCCCATGATAAGTTTGACGTGAAATGAACCCCGAGATATTTGTACGTGTGGACATGTTCAATGGGTGTATTAAAAAGAGAGTAGCTAAACACTGTGGCACTTCGCTTAGTGTTGAAGTTTAAGAATTTTGTTTTTAGGATGTTGATTTGCATTTGCCATTTTTTACACCATGTTTCTAGGGTAATCAGGTCATTTTGAAGTTGAATGCAATCACTAATGCAAGATATTTTCCTATACACCACACAATCATCAGCGTACAAACGGATGGTTGAAAGAATACTATCGGGTAAATCATTCACGTACAAAAGAAAGAGCAATGGACCCAGCACGGTCCCCTGCGGCACTCCCGATTTTACTTTCTGATGGGATGAAGATTTGTAATCATAACAAACACTTTGCGAGCGATTAAAAAGAAAATTCGATATCCAGTCTATCACGAATGGCTCCACTTGGAAAGCACGTAATTTTAGAACTAGTCGATGATGCGGCACCTTATCGAATGCTTTTTGGAAATCAATAAAAATTGCATGCGTCTCAGTTTTAAAATGCAGGTTACTGTGTATATCAGTTACAAATTCAAAAAGTTGGGATTCGCAAGAGTGAGACCGACGGAAGCCGTGCTGGTTTACAAAAAGTAGGCTGTTGGCTGACAGGTGATCCATGATATTTGAAAATAAAACATGTTCCATTAATTTACTCGGAACACTCGTCAGAGAGATGGGTCGATAGTTCGTGAATTCATTCTTTTGACCATTTTTAAAGACCGGGGTGACTTTTGCCCTTTTCCAATCAGCAGGTATTTGGCCACTAGTTAGGGATTGCTCAAAGATAGAACAGAGGATTGCGGAAGATTCACATTTGCTAAGCTTAAGTAGCTTCGTCGTGATATTGTCAGGACCGGGGGCAGAATTTGTTGGGAGATGTTCTATTAGTTTCTGAATTCCGCTCACAGACATAGTGATTGGGCACATTTGTGTGGCTATGTCGTAATTAGGCGAATGCTCTGGTAAGGGGAAAATATCTTCAGAAAACATCTCGCTAAAAAAACGACTGAATTCCTCGCACACTGCACCCACATCGAGCTCGTCTCCCGCAGGATTAGTGAATCGGTGAGGCTTCGACACTTGCTTAGGGTTAACCGCTTTCCAGAACTTTTTGGGGTTAGCTGTCATAAGGTTGCGGAGGTCTTCGTTGTAAAACTTGTTCTGCGCTCGACGTATCTCTGTCTTGCATACTAATTGGAATTCGTCATACTTTGTCCACGCAGAAGGGGACAAAGACAATTTAGCTGTTTGAAATAGTCTCCGCTTTTTATTCAGTAGTCGTTTAAGGCGGTTCGAAAACCAGGGTTTCTCAATAGAAGACTGTATATTTATTTTTGGAATAAACTGATCACATAGATCAAGTAGCTTTTGTTTGAATAATCTCCAGTTTTCGTGAACTGTCCTAGAGTCAAAGCCAACCATGTAAATACTTGAAAAAGATTGCAAGCTACGACAGAAGTCATCGACGTTAGCCCTGGAGTAATCATAAATAGCTTTTACCAGCGGACTGTGCTTTTGCGTAGGAAGAGCAAGTTCAACATTTAGGGAAGTGTGATCACTGAGCGGTTCCATAAAGTTTACCGAAGCTATAAAATCTGGCTCCGAAATGAATGGATGAGTGCCAGTGAAACGCAGTTAAGCTTTTCTGTTTTGCTCTGATGTGAATTGTGGAGAAGCTTGACTCCAGCTACCAATTCCGGCAGATGCATCTCTGTATATGAGTTAGTTTTAGGGGTTTACAAAAAGTTTTGTTGCTGCTTTAGTGTGTTTTTCAGAGTATTTCTGTCTCCTTTTCCTGTATAACAGACCCGTGCTCTTTAAAAGAGGGGAGGGGGTTGTCTGCATCAGGTCTACAGTGACTGGAATGCATTCTCGACTCGTGCCTATACACCAACTCATGTTTACAAACAAACCGGAGCGCCCCTAGCGGATGCCAACGACGCCGTGCATGCACGGTGGACGGTGGGCAAGAAGCTCGCCGTCGCCCATAAACAAACCATTGAATTGCGTTGTTGTCGGCGTCGCTGGGAGTCCCCGTGCTCTTTTTCGCGCTGGAATTGTTGATTCTACGTCCTCCTAACAATATCTGACTACTTGAGCGGCTTCATCAAAATTATTGAGGCAAAACTTTGCGTGAATATGTGACGTGTGGCGATTCATTTCACGTGGACGCCGCAGAATGGGCGCTAAAACCTGACTCCCGCGATGAGATTCTGCTCGCTATTTTCAGTCGCGACGTCGCACGGGCTGCAAAAGCGTGGACCGAAGCTGAGATGGTGGACGTCGATACTGAAAACCGCGAGTACAATCGGGCATTACAAGTCGGTGATGGCCACTGGTAACAATGATCAACATCTTTATCTACTGTTTACACTTAGCCTACTTACCCCAACCAACCTTCAAAAGTGTTTTGAGGCCTGCACTTAGTTCTTATCGCAATTACCGGATCAACGTTTGGTTTACGGGACGCTGTCGTTTGAACAAGCTGACGACAAAAAGCAGACAAGTTTGAAAGAGCAGACGACAGTTCGAACGCATGCGCGATGGAGTGCGGGAAAGAAGCATCACGTCCCGCGTCAACAAACCATTGGAATGTCACGTTGTCAGCATCTGCGTGAGTGTGCATAGTCTTTTTCGCATTAAAATTGTTGATTCTACGTCCTCATAGCAATGTCTTACCACTTTAATCGCCTGAGCGAAATTATGAAGGCTCATTACGCCGCTAAACTCTGTGTAAATAATTTGACGTGCGGCGATTCATTCGCATGAACGCCGCAGAATGGACGTCAAAACCATGATGAGATTCTTGTAGCTATTTTAGGTCGCGACGTCGCTCGTGCTGCAAAAGTGTAAAAGGTAGCGGCGATGATCGACGTCAATATTGAAAATCGTAAGCAGGAACAGACCAAGCGTAACAAGTCGGTGATGGCCACTGGTACCAATGATCAACATCTTGTATCTACTGTTTACACCGAGCCTACTTAAGTCTTTTGACGCCTGCAATTACTTCTTATTGCAATCACCGGGTCAAAGTTTGGTCTACGGGCCGCTTTTGTTTGAATGAGCAGACGACAAAAAGCAGACAAGTTTGAAAGAGCAGACGAAAGTTCGAACGATCAGGCGGCCGTGTGATTTTGAAGACGCACTGAGCCCGTGGGTGGTCCGGACAACTTGGTGGTTTTCTCTCAATCATGTTAGAACAAAACAAATGCATCTGGCGACCACAAAGTGTTGTCTGCACAAGCAATCGTAGTTCGACAGCGTCTGGTTTGCCCTTTTCACGGCTACTATCCACGTTCTCGGACGAACGGAGGGGGCAGAAACACATGAAAACTAATCTTCAAACCTCTCCAGACTCTCTTGGTACAGCCCCCGTCGCAGCATTTTGACGAGAAGGCAGGTTTTCTGTCTGGTTTCTTCCAAAAAATCACAGGAATGCATGTCTGGCACGGCGACTTCTGCCCACCGCCCCAGACCGGAAGTGCGCCCGACGCGCCACCACCGCGGCGTGACGTAGGAGAGTTGAGTTTGTGTATAGTGTCCTACACAACTCACGCATTGAAGGTGGTTCCAAGGTTGGAGGGAATAAATCGCATCATAAGAGTTGGTACGTCATGCTGTCAGACACTGCGATACTGACGGTCTCTTGTAGAAGTGTTCTGGCACAAGAGACGAGGTTAATGTAAGCGCCACTGTCATCACAGCATCCCAACTTGTTGCTGTAGAAGCCTCTTTGTACTGGGAAACTGAGACTGAGCAACAGCATGACACTTCTATGACGTCATCAGGCTGAAATTGACGGACCACATTGGAAGACGCAGTAAACACGCTTCTCAGAAACACTCTCCAGGTACTATAGTCACGTTTATTAAGTGCCATGGCAGTGTCTGTGCCTGGATGAGTAGTAGCTCGGTCCCTTCCGTACGCGTAAGTATTGGTTGAAGGCTCAGCTTTGTCTGGTGTAGTCGAGACGTGCTCGTCATGGAAAGCATTTCGTGCTGGTTGCCTTTCCCCAAGATTACATACTTAGTCCTCTCAGCTGACAGATTGAGTCGGACACTTTTGAGATGTCATTTTGTAGCTACTAAACGGGGAGTATTCCTGTGGCCCACATCCCATTCAGCCAGGCAAGGATCGTCTCTAGCCTCCTGTTGGGTGAGTTTTAATAAACATTTTGTTTGGCGCATTATGGCCTCAGTTGCTGCTGCGCCATTAAAACCTTAATCTTACTTACTTACTCCTGTTGGGTGTTGCATAGCATGTTTGCGTTGATGCCATCCAGGCAGGGTGCACTCAATTTTTTTATGACCTGTCCATCCGTATGGGTCCGTGTTCATGACTGGGCGTGAGGCGTCGCAGACCTAAGGACTTCGGACATGCTTGACGGTCTAAGACCCTTTTATCTCAGTCCTGGAATATTTTATTCTCTTTATGTCACTTCCAAGCAAAGCAGCATAAGGTCACAAATGACAGGCAGAGAGATGGTTAGTGCAGTAGCAAACTAAATGTTGAATAGAGGCGAACTTGTGCCCAAGACAAGAAATACAAAAAGGTGGCGTTGAAGGTCGGCAGTGTAGCACGATCGAGCGCAAGAGCGAGACTGCCTCCGGTGCTCCCGACCTTTCTGCTCCCTAATCCCTTTGCATTGCTTCACACAACCTACATTACTAATGGTGCACTAGCGAATGAAGAATGCATCGCTGAAAGACTAAAAAATAAACTAATTATTAATGCAATGAATGCATAAAACATCAAATCCCACTCCTCCTGCATTTGATTCTTGCCCCAAATAAAATAGACCTTTTGGCAAGAGGTATTGCTATTTTCCTGTATTTAGCACGCACAATCTTGCCCAGAGCAACTAGCATGCACTCGCTGAACTGTCCTTTTTCCCTAACAGCCAGTTTTTTTTTGAAAACAGTGAATACCAGTGGCACTCATGTGCATACTGTATCTGCACTCCTGTGTAGGTGGCAGTCAGAAATGCTGAACTTTTGATCTGAAAATATTGAAACACCACACACTTGCCCTGTTGGCAAGTACAGAAATTAAAATAGAGATCTTGTGACTTACACTGGTGTCCGTGTCGGGGATCTCCTTGTCCGTTGCCTCAGGACACTCATCTGGGTCTGGAATAGGAGTGTAAGCTCTCATGAGGAGCTCTGCAAATTAAAAGGCTTGGCTTAAAAATTAAGCATTCAAAATATTTCATCAGAGTGATTGCCCAACATGCTCAAGATGAATCAACACACGTCTGTGACAAATGAGGTTTGAACTCAATATATGCTCACGCTACTGTCCAAAATGTTTTTAGTTATAATCCCTTTACAATTTTAACAGGCAAACTCCTCGGCTTAGCAGTCATACAGCAACATGTCCCTCTACAACATTGAAGCATTGCCAATGTACACTCTAGGCTAACCTCCCATAGTGCTGGATCTACAGGCTGCAGCTGTAAGTACTGACATGTGGGGCAGGCTGCCTTTTTTGCTCCATTTTTAATATTTTACCACCTCCAAGTTGAGCTCTAAAAAAAAGGACATAAAGCATCTCGCAAAATTATGTTTGTGTGCCCAATTTTAAGCATGTATGTTTGTAATTTGAATTTTGCAAGGCATGCCAAATCTGTTAGTCTTTACTGGCGACCCTGTATGTACGACCACCCTGTTTTTTTCCGTAACTTTAGTTTGACTAATGAGCACTAGAGATTTTAGCATAGGGCCTACAAAAAGCAGAATGTTGCCTGAAAGGAAACTTGCCTGTAGGTGTCACTGGCGACAATCCCCCGCTTGCCTCGGGTGCCACCACTAGATTTGCCTGTTCCAAGGCCATTTGTGGCTTTTTTGAGCTGAAAGGAAGTATGAGCATGTTACGCTCGCAAAAGAAAATAAAGTTTATTTATAGTCTAATAATATAATATGCATAGTACGCTCTGGGGTGGATCTGGTGCTTGAGGAAGCTCAGCAAGTTCCAGAGCGTCCAGCTTGGCTGCCGGATGTCGTCCCGGCCAGCCCCGCTTCGGCCCATACAGATTCTGGCCTCCCGACCATACCTGCCTCGTATGGCCTGCCATGCACGTTTGCATTCATCTGCACTGCGCTCTGCAGTCAAAAAACCAAATATTTACAAATTAAGGCAATTACCTTTTGAAAAACGTTCTAGCCCATAACGAAAGGAAAGAAGACTTGTGTTAGTTCGAGTCACAATGGTACAAGTCATAAAAATCTTACTAATTTTCTTCCCATATGATTTCACTGGGTCCGTTATTCATTTTCCATAATTTTGTGGGGGAGGTTTGGCTGTTCCTTGATGATGTGGGGACCGCATAAATCTTTCAACATGCACTAAGTCTGGCTCAGAGGCAATAAATTATGTTTAGAATGTACTCACTGTTTAACATTTGTAAGCCGGCTCAAGTGCTTTAAATAGGGTGACCCAAGTCACCAGGCTCGATCTAAAATACACCGTAAAAATCGACGCCTGCACGTCGTAATCTACATTTTTCGTCAAAAGTGTATTTCACAGGTCGGTCTTTTCTTGTAAAATTAGAAAGCGAAGCTATCTTTCTGTAAAAAAATAGGGCCAAGAAACTTGCCAGGGTCAACGGCGGGCGGCGACGCAGACCAAGTCGAATAGCCGGGCGGGTTTGGCGCTTGTATTGATAGATGGCGCTACCTCCTTAATGAGACTGCTCACGACTACCATGGTTTATTAAATGAACATAATCTTTTTGTAATGTACCTCAGGTATGTCTTTTATAGCCTCTTCAAGGTACCGGGCATTCATGGGTGCTTCAGCTCGAACAATGCCCACACTTGTGTCCCGAGAAAACAAATGCCCATCAGTTTTTCATCTATGCAGGTATTCTCTACAAACAACCTTTCGTTGCATGCTACAGCATGGCACAGATTTAACAACAAAAATTTAGCAGCTGGCTGCAACGGACAAGTTGCCTTGAAACAGATTCCCAATACTATTACGGCTAACCTAGAGTGCACTATAATTTTTTCCATCTTTTTGTGCGTGATGAAATTCTGATGAGCATGTGACGTACAGGAAAACTCGGAACAGACTATTCTACAAGAATAGTGTTTTCTTTATGCTAGCGCTTGTTAAAACTTCTCGGTCAGTGTATTTAACAATGACGTGACAATTCACTTGACAACGCACTCGATCGCTAGTTCGTTATTTGCTTCAGTTTTAAAGTATGCCCTTACATTGTGTGCGTACGATAGACTTCGGCGATCGACGATAGGATTCGGCTACCAAAATCTCTGGCTTCGAGCGCCTAGCTGATCTAGCTTTCAATAAGAGGTGTGCCGCTTCAGCAGCGGGAGCATTTGCACCCAGCTTTCAGATCAGACCGCGAGATTGAAAGACGGGGGAAAGTGTCTGGCTGGAGTGATTCCTGCGAGTCTGAGCAATTAGCTGATCTAGCTTTGAATAAGAGCTGTGCCGCTCAAGCAGCGGGAGCATTTGTGCCCAGCTTTCGATTCAGACCGTGAAAGTTAAAGGATGGAGGATCGCAGCGAGCGTCACCGACCGCGACCATCTGTATCTCAACAGTATGTAGCGGCCCGTGCGCCTCGAATATACACACATGCAGAGGTGCCGTAGTGCTAATACACTGTTTTCACGCGTTGAACAAACGGTGCACATGAACTAGCTTGATGATCTCTGGTCACCTGTTCACAGTAAAAATCTGGAATACGCTCGCGCGGGGATCCAGCTGCCGTGCTCGCTATATGTACCTCTCTCAAAACAAACGTTGAGAAATGAATACTTACTTAGGAGGTTGCCGATGGTCTTCCAGGAATTCTCCCGCTTTATCTTGTCACGATAATCGTGTCCGGATGTATCCCATAGCCATGGGAACTGCTCAACTTTTTCAATAAGTGCTGCCTCAAAACAAGAACTAAACTCGTCGGCCATCTTCGAGGGAACGGGAGTCGGGACAGACGGGATGAAGAAAAAGGTAGGAGGAGCCACATTCTTTTTTTTTTTTTTTTTGTCGACTCCTTATTGGTTTGTCGGAGGGCCGCTTGCAACTCCTTACGACCAGGTACGACCGGCTAAGCGCAGAAGCGCAGACCTCGGCGTCCTCGGTTGCCATGGCAACCAAGTGGTTTAAGAGGTTTCAAGAAGTTTTAGCGCACTCGGTCGAAGTCAGTCGCAAGAGTGTGAACGGGCCTTAAATCTATCAAGTGCTAAGAATGTTAAGCTTATTAAAGCAAACTTTGAAGGGCTTGTTTAGCTGCTTTGCAAGCTCAGATAGCTTGCCGCGCGATAGACAGACTGATTCAGTATAGTCTCTTCGAACAGCGAAATTAGTATGCTTTAGTTGGGACCGGCCGTCACGGTTGGTCGCTTATATCTTCAAAACGAAGTAACTTTACGATTACAGGGCGCACTTTGCCTTCGGTAAAACAACCTAAGCGATGTGACCGTTCAAGATAGGAAAATTCCAGCTGGATGCTCAAATTTTCTAAACAGAAATTAAGAATGTTTTCTTCGGATTTCGCCCATGTTTCATTTTGGGAATCCGGTATTCCAAAAAAAAGTAGGTTTGATCAACGAAGGCGGTTTTCTGCGTCGTCGCAGCTAACTCTCAGTTCGAACATTTCCGAAGGCATGGCATTAAGGGTGTTGTTAGGTGATAGTGGCTGACCAGACATACTTTTCAAAGCTGCGATATCTTGCTCGATGTTAGTAATTCTCCTTTCAATAGTATTACCTCTGCTATCAACAACTCGCTGATCACGCTGTAAAGATGTGATTGGCGCTAGCATATTGGCTTGGCCTGATACAATACGAGCCAGCATTCCCAGAATGGTATTGTATTCAAGGCTGTCAGGGCCAGGGTTAGTCTCGATGTCTCCAGAGATAAAGAGCAAAAAATGGCAGATCATAGCGTGGCATGCACAATTGACAACACATCTTATCATTTTTTTTTTTCGGTACACTGACTAGTCGTAGGGGCACGGCATTACCAAAAGATAGCGATTACTGCTAACTAGCATCCCTGCTGAGGAAACTAACCTGTAGTAGATAAAATGCTGACATAACAGTTCCAGCAGTAACGTCGTGCCCCAACTGGGAGGGGGACCGGGCAGGCTTTTGTAGACTCCGGTGATGTGGGTCACAGGATGTCCCTGGTTGCCAGACGCCGAGGTGGCTGAGTGCCAGGTTTAGCTGACCGAGATGTGGGACGGCTTGTAGTTGCTCCGAAGCCACTTGGTCCGACATCGAAAGAATCCAGGTAGCAGTGTTTCCACGGCTGTCGGTGAATGTCGGCCGGGCGAGTGGGGCCACTGCAAGGGCAACGGCAAGGAGTGCCTGTAGTAGATGGAATGCTGACATGACAGTTCTAGTGGTAACGTCGTGCCCCTATTTGTATGCCACATGCATGCAACAGCTCATTATTGCGAACGGGGGTGCATCCGAGGGCATTATCGCAGTCGTAAATTACCGTGCAGCCGATTGCGAAACAGAAACTTGACATGGATGCCACGTTTCACAGATGAATACAAACTGCTTAGAAGGCGTCATTTTAGTAGACAGACCATTTATTAACGCCAGCGAAGACACGGTCGAACTCGGGTGAAGAAACTCACTGTGGTCACGATTCACTTATGCTCATCCCGCACAGCCCACTGCTACACTTATAAAAAAATAAAAAAAAGTTTGGTGACCGCAGCCTTTTAAAGGGCCCATGAAACGATTTTTGGGTTGGGATAAATCATTTTACATTGGGATTTTTCTAATAGAACATCGTTCAGTGGGCCAAAAGAAAAAAGGTAGAAAGTCAAAAGTCTGACATTCAGTGCGAAAATTTGAAAACACAGCGGACTATTTCGTTCCTTCTCCCCTTCGTAACCGCTCTGCCTTTTCACTGGGATACATCCGCGGTCCCAAAAGCGTGTCATCGGGTCCAAACTGACGTCACACAAAACCGGACCTCATTTAGTCCCTTCACCCCTAAGCTGACATTGTGGTGGAGGCTACGCGCTTGCCGGACCAATCAGCCACCTCCGTTTCATCACCTGACTTCATTTTCTGCAGCCACATTTGCCACGCTTACGTGGCAAAAGTGTGGCTAGCCCAAGGAGCACGTAGCTTCCACAGCACTGTCAGCTTAGGGGTGAACGGGCTAGGGAAAGAAACTTTTGTCTGAGTTTTGAGCGACGGGCTAATCTTCTAGGGGGAGAATGGATGTGTCCGGGGATTACACAAACCAGGTTCCGAGCGAGAGGGGCCTCCCTTCTTTTCGTCTTCTTGAACTGTTTGGTGGAATGCGCGATTTATGAGTTGAGGAGGAAAGCGAAACAAGAAAAAGTTGGAAAAGCGTTTCATGACCCCTTTAACGTCGCTCCACAGAAACCACTGCAAAGAAAAGCCGATGCAGTCACGATGTTGAGGCGCAACCTGAGGCAGACAAAGCAGGCGGCGTACAATGTATGTACAATGCTAAGCCTTACGCCCCATCAAACTGTCGCTGGATTCTCGCAGAACCTATTGCGAATAAAAGTGGACGGGGTTACGACTTAGCGACTTACGCTCGGGTAGGTGAAAAACCGCAGTGAAGAGCAGAGTAATTGCTGCAAGATGCGGGGGTTGTAGAAAATCTGGCCGGGAGCCATGTTGAAAATATTAGTTTGCAAGAACAAGACTGGCGCGCAGGTCGTGACGTCACAGAAACAACGAGACACCAGTGATGGCGGAGGAATACAAGATTTCCTTGGAGAGGCATTTGCCTTTCCAAGGAAACCTTCTTAACTTGTAACCGACTATAGGCCTATTCACTCCATGCGACGACTGTTTTTGAGGGCAGGCAGTGAAAACCCCAGCGAAACGAAAGCACTTTGCATACGCATCGAAGTCGAAGCGGTGCGGTTGGGCAGGTTGACAGCATGAGCTACTGGGTTGTTTGTTGCTCCAATAGTTATGTGTCATGTCTCATGGGGACAAAGTTTCATAGCTTTTTAACTCACCGCCGTTTTGTGGGGCAGCGGCGACAATGGATACGTGTCGTACAATGCAAGAAATTTGGTCTCCCAATCACGTCTGCCACGTATTGGCACGGTTAACTTACCTTACACTGCCGCTTTGCACGCTGTGTTTGCTTTCCTGCCAGTAACACCAACATATATTAGCGTCGATGGGAAGAACTGAAAAACCATTGCATACTCGCGGGTATGTAGTGACCCATTCCTTGGAGGGATGCCCTCCTAGGCGTTTCGTCCCCATCGTACATGTCGATGATCTTTCCAGACTAGTATGGCTCCAGTCTGTCCTTCATGAAGAAAGATTCGGACAGGACAAAAAGTGACAAATATGAATCTAAAGAAAACTTTGATGATGATTGGAATTAGTGTACAATCGACGCTTGAGTATGGCAGTTTAGGTGGTGTGCTTTCTTTTTTTGATCAGCCTCCTTTCACACATGGAAGTTGCCTTTCTTCACATATGTGATTGCCGGCAGACAGTAGGTGACTGCAAAACAAAACACCGGTACTGTTCTTGACCAATTAATGCAAGATAACTGGTTATGTCTAAAAAAAATGAAGAAATTATAATTTTAAAACATCAAATATATCAATTTCAAAATTTAAGTCTAAATCAAATATAAATCAGATGTATACATTATTTCTGTGGTTCTCAAATAGGGGTCCACAAAGGCATTCTGGGGGTCCGCAAAGCTCTGCCTCAGTCAAGCAGGCATTATAAGTTGTCTTTTATCCGATTGAGAAGCATTCCAATCTTAGGTGTTTTCTCGTGTATATGTCAATGAGCGAAGTTACTTCACACCAGCCCTTAGTTATAGCTACTTATTAAATCATTATCATAATTAACCTTAATGCTCCCTCCCCTCACCACGAACGGGGTCCTCCATCATCTCCGCCAATCAACAAAGGGTCTGCGAATCATCACTGCATTATTTAAATCATTTTACCAGAAAAAGTCATGTCTTTCATTAGTCTTTCTGAGCACGGGAAATGGATCCTTCAATCCGCATAATCACTGAAAACAGTGTAAAAAAAAGATTCAAATTTAATTATATCATAAGGTGCAGATTAATTCAACTGTTTTCTTGATATTCGCGACTCCAGCGACCTATAGGGGGCGCCCCCACCAAACAAACATGGCGGCTGAGTCCAGGTCGCGGCGGCTCGGCCGGGCCGCCTGAACAGGGGGCGCGTTCAATTTAACAGATTTTCTTTTGTTTAATGCCCAATTTTATAGGTATTTAAACTGAGACGGTTAAGTGTAGCTGGTGCAGATAAACTTGCAAAGCATAGTTTTGTTTTGCCGGTGTTTTTTTGTTCTTTTCGTGTCAAACTTTCGTTTCGGAGATTTCGTTCAAAACCGAAACTATGGGCTCCGGAGAGACGGTAATATACTAATCAGTTTTGATCATCTAAGGAAAGCGGCGATGACTATAGAACTGTTCCACAGAGAGTAACTTTTCAGCTAACTCGCATGCCTAGACCATGCGACTTATCTGTCCGCGAAATCGAGCTTTTGTGCATATCCGCGTTTACGAAACAGCTCCAGTCGTCTGCTCGGCCAACAACACAGGCTGCAGGAAAATTACTAAAATTAAGCAACCGCTTCTTGAGCCAAGGACCATGTTAACCCGCCGGCGCCCCACTAAGCAGCTGATACTCGTATTTCAATTCAGGTTTTAGTAGCAATCGAGAAGTCATTTTGACGAGCGGGTTATGTATTATATTACGTACTATGGGGGGGGGGGGGGGGGGGGGGGTGTCCTACTAAAGCGATATTAGTATATCCTTCGGGTTGAAATATGAGCTTAGTTAACTAGCTATTAGGTGAGCTGCTGAATAAAAGTATATTTGACAGACGGAGACATACTACTTAAACTTAGCCAAATGGTTCTATAGCCGGCAGCACGGGGACAAACTGAAGAGAATCTTCATTGAAGATCCGCGCAGAACCTCTCTGCATTGAACGGAGAAAATTTGTATTTTTTTGTGGCCGGTCAACCTGACCAATGTAGACATATATTGCTGCTGGCTTCGACGTCCTCGTAATATAAATATTGGAGGCGTGATAAGTCAAAATGCATCTAACGTTGCGAGACTTGTCTCCCACCTTTTGAAAACAGATAATTTCCCTCATTCATCATTTGCAATGAGCAAGTTTTCCTGAATCAAGTAATTGCGAAATAAGCCCAACTCCTTCAGTGTGGTCCAGAGGCTTTTTCGGCGAAAAGCAGCCAAGATGAATAGCCAACGCACCGACCGGCATGGGTGGCTCAAGCTTGAAGCTAACCGAACACAACCAAACTCAGGAAAAGCAGCTATCGAACCTTCCCATTCACTTGACTGCAACATTGATGTTCCCTCCAGCATCAGTTACCAAGCAGTCGCCACTTTGAATGTGATTCGAGACAGACAAGAAATCAAAAAGTTTTTCCGTGATTCCTCTCCATCCAAGAAATCGAAAGCACGCGACCGTGTGCTGTGGAGTAAACGGGCTTTCAAACACGTAATAGAAGAAAACAATCTACTCAGGCTTCACCACACTAATGATCACTCAGGCAAACTTAAGAAATATATGGACCTTCGTCAAATTACATCGCTCGCCACCGCGCCGACAACACGTCTCCGCGAAAGCCACCAGAGACGCGGAGGGGCGCGGAGAGACCTGGACCGGCTGGTTCCCGGTTTTCCCGCTTGGCGGCGTCCGTTTTGCTGGAGTCGCGAATATAAACCACGTCATACTAAAGCAAAAAGAGCTTGATTTGTTTGATTTTTTATTTAAACTTCAGTTGCTGTAATACTGGAACAAAATAAAATACTATATCTCCGCAGTATATTTGAAAATGCGAAGGAAACAGCATCTACCCACCAAATTGTTTTCTATCAGCTTTGCGCACATGGTGCCACTGTTGCCATTGCTTTTGAGGCCAGTTCCAAACAAATTATTAAAGCTCTGCAGCCACACCAAAACAGAAAAGTTAAAAAAAAAAAAATACTCAACTACAGCGACGTAAATGTATGGTCTTTGAACTCAAACACAATTCGAGAGTTGCTTAATGACCATGACTTTATCTTTTGGTTTTAAAGGGCACAAGATGGTGGCATAATTTCATAGAAAAAGTGGCAGGCTCATGTAAGACAAAGCTTACCTATATACTTATACCATACAAGATCAGTTTACATGTGCAATTAGATCTGTCTTTACCTGTCCCTCAGTCAATCCCTTTCACCGGTCTGTGTGCGCACACATACACGCTTTTGTTTGTTTCCTCCAGATTCCGATATGCTTGCACAAGATGCCACTTAAAAAAAGTGGAAGATATGAACAACTCGCCTCTCCAGTTAGCGCAGAAGAGCACCGCATTTTGCTCGTGCTCAGCATGTTATTAATTTTATTTGCCCAATGTTTTTTTATTAAAAACAAAATAAATTTGCATAGACAGCATCAAATTACAGACAAGCATTACTAAAAACTTCTTTATAGTATTAGCTTTGCAGGAAATTATTTTTGTGGAAAGTCGTCACAGTGACATTGGTGTTGCTTAAATCACGATCTAAATCATCTTGACTCTTGTTCTCCACCCTGAACTCAATCATTTGGTGGTAGATTAATTTTACGATGCCCATGCCTTGTTGATTTTGCAAAAAAGTGCAGTGGTTACCCCCCAGAAGCCGGGAATGTTTCTCGTCGGAAGTCAGCATGAGGTGTGATTGATAAAAGTTGTTAACTTTATTTTCTGGGATATATAATCAGCAGAGAACAGCGAAGCGACCCTCTTAACTCTGCCCCAGCCTTCCTAAAACGTCACCCTCAACGTTTCGGCTCAAAGAACCAAAGTTCTGCCCGAGCGCACTTCCACCGCCACGGCTTCGCATGTGAAAAAGCTGCTGAATGTGTCTCACTGCCGAACGTCAGCCCTTCCGCCAGTGGCGCTACACGCGTTTTTTCAAAGTGCCCCCTATTCGCAAACTTCGACTGTCTATAGGTGGCGCCACTCATTTTCCAAAATGACGGTTATAGTGAGTGTCGGAGATATGTGCTGGTATGCTAATTGCTGAGCTTGTCTAGTGTGCTGGCTTCACTGAGTGACACAAATTATCCCCTCTTTTACGAGGAAGCTAGGGCGTCTGGTCCACAGGTCACCTCTTTATCCTGAAGTAAAAAACAATATTTAGCGTAATACTTACACCACGATGCTCGTTTTAATTCAGGAACAAATCCGAAATTAACTTCTATTTTGCATTGAGTTTTTCGATATAGGTGTTAATCTCGGTTTCTTTTCTAATTCAAGGTGTGTCTCACAGCGTAGTTATTAAGCTAAGGATATGGTTTGCGGAAACTTTATTTTGTGACATACGCGCACGATCCAGACACTTCAAAATGTTTCGCAGTGTTCAGCGTCTCTTTAAAGGGACACTGACACCCCCCAAATATTTTTTTCATATTTTGCCAGGCGCTTCATTATGGTGTCGGAGGACCACCCAATTAATATTTTGCAACAGAGTAGCGTATTTTTTTAATAAAGCCAAAAGACGCAACTGGTCGAAACCGAAACCCGACGGAGGTCGGAGAAGTGGAGAGAAGAGAGTGAGTGGCGGAAGTCACGTGGCTCCACCCGACCGTACGGTTTTTTTTTTCTTCTCTCCGGTAGCAGACGACACGACATGCGGCGTACAGGAACTGTTCGCCGAGCGATTCTTTTGCAGTTATGTTTGTTCGGCTCGTTGTTCTGTACTCCAAGATGAGTTGTGTTGTACATTGAGGAGTTGGAGATGTGTAGTGAGTGCCCATGGTGAATTTCCATGATCAGCTCCGAAAAGAATACACCCAAGATGTTGCGTGAAGAGCTGGCTCACATGTCCTGCGTCCGAAAGAAAAGGGGCATTGTGCGACAGAGTTTCCGAAAGATCAACGGGATCGGGACCAATGGCTGGCTGCAATTCCTGTAGAACATATACGGGCACCTCAGAAAGCGGACGCTACCTGATTTATATGCTACTTGCATTTTGTGGAAAGTGATTACATTGAGTTCGCAGGTGTCAAAAAGGAAATCCCATACCATTTAATTCAGTGAAGTGTCGTCCACAACATTTGTTTATTTTTTTGTTAATCTATTCAGTGATAATTGTAAAAAAAAAAAAAAAAGACATGTAAACATCAAAAAAATTTTGAAAAAATAAAAAAAAGGTTTCACGGGGGATCGAACCCGATCCTACCGCGGGGAAAGTAGAGGTCTTTCCCACTGAGCTACTGAAGCATCTCGTTACGTACGGATCTCTTTCCTTAGTAATGATTCAGCCGGTAAACTAAGTTGGAAAGTTTGCTGCCGATTTTCCTTTAGCAAAAGCACTCCCGGGTCGAAGTCGGGAAGCACCACACATTGGCGACAATCGCACCTAGTAAAGAAATCGTATGCGTGCATATTGAACTCGAAGTAGGCACGTCGTGCTTGACGTTTGCGCGAGCGATGTCTTCAGCCACGAGAAGGGAGCGACGGCTCGGCTACGTCTTCGTGCAAATCGGCTTGGTGGTCGGGCGTGTCGTACGGGATGAATGCGAATTCTTTTGATCAGTCCGAAATTTCTCTTTTAAAGGTAGACAGAATTCACCGGTACCGCGAACGACAGTTCTGAATTAGAGGTCCCACGCCCGTCGTCCGCTGCCATCGCCGTCCCCGCGAGTCCCACGATACGCGAAACATGCACGCACAGAATGCTTCCGGTTGTCTGTGGAACTTTTTTTTCGATCAACGTATTTGCAGCTTTTTAGAAGCCACAAAAAATGGGTTTCATATTTTTTTCTATTTTTAATATTGAATGTGTGCCTTCAGTGAGCCACGACTTTGATTAAATTTGGTGGTCGCATCGATACCTTAGAAAACGGCCCGTGACCGCGGAAAAGAGAGTGAGCGAGACTCCAACCGGCCAGTTCTTGATCGGCGGTTTTCGGGTGGAAAGAAACCGAATTTCGAGCCGCAAATTCTGTTCTGGGTAGCTGAGCTCTCATATGTCACGTACAACTAAAAACCTCGGCGAGCATAAATACCCTGTCAGTGTCCCTTTAAAGACAGGGTCTTTCATACACTTTAGAAGTACCAGAATGTTGTATTTGATGAAAAAAATCAGCACTGATATTTCCGTATTGTTGCTGCCTTTTCTCACTAACATAGTTGTCATGGAAAATAATGAACTGTGGGCTCTTTAATGGGTTTTTGGGCATTTAGATGATTAATTGCTTTAGCAGTTATAATACTGCATGAGTGATAAGTTTAGACCATGTTCACAAAACGTATAAATTAAGAAACACTGTTCTCACTACAAAAATCCCCTAAACGGAATCCGAGTTAGACAACAAAAGTGTGTGTTTTTTACGACAATGCGTGACGCGTAGGACTTATATTAATCCAGTGTTTATGTCTATCTTGATAACGATGTCAGAGTTTTTCATACGCCAAAAAAAAACAGTGAGACTTTTCTAGCTGTAAAGGCCATTATGGTTAAATGGTGTGTTATTGTGAATAAGGTGTGACCTACAATACCGCATATTTGTATTGATTATAATACCGTAAAATACTGTGTATCTGCCCATTCCACATTAAGCACCCATTCCCAAATTTCTAAGATCTGAGAAAATGTGCACAGTAGATTGATATGTAAAATTGATGACCGGACAAGTGCCCACCCCCATTTTTTCTTAATTATCTTTATATTTGGAGTGGGCGCTTGTCCGCTATTTTAAGGTACATTTCAAATATTTTACTACATACTTTTTCAAGCTCCAACATAAAATGATCTAATTTCAAACGTGCAAACTATAGAAATCCAAAGTTTAAACATTATCATAACTGGTGCCAATTGTCGCGTTGATTTGTGTGGGGCGACTTGCGGTAGCAAGACAGACATACGTGCGACGCTCAGAAAACCATGTTTGAAGAATGTTTATCCATACCCATGTTGCCGGCGTCTTGGGCAAACCTGCTAGTTAACCTACATGTTCACAGATGGCAGCACTATCCCACATCCCCCCCCTTTTTATGGGATAGCCGCAAGGTCTGCTACTGAGTATATCGCTGTGGGGTTTTCAGACACCGGCCACCTCTGCTGTGTAGGTGCGAGTTGTTCCCCCATCTTGTTTGACATTGTTCTGATCCATCGTCGTCTGACGCACTTGTTGACGGTTTCGATTGGTTCGGCGAGGCAGGAGAAGGCAAACAAGGAGTTAGATGTGTTCTGTTTGTCCTGACTGGACTTTCTTGGGTGTCGACGATGTAAGATCTTGGCTCAGAGGTGCGACGGTGTACTGTTCCTCTTCTTTCCAGGTCAACGACCCAGCCTTCTGAGCCGTCGACAATGTCGGCAAGGTCTTGTACTCGGTGTCGGCGATCATAGGCCTTGCGTTGTTTCACGCGAAGCTCTTCTTCATATTTTTGTAGCCATGTCATGTCTGGAGTTGACAAAAGCAACATCTTCTTGGCTGTTAGGATCGTGGACTAAAGTCTTTTTCCCATTAGCGGTTCAGCTGGGCTGTACCCATTGTTCAGTGGTTTGGTCCTGTACGCGAGTAGTGTTTTGTATGGGTCTCCAGTCTTCTCCATCGACTTTTTGATAATCTTAACTGCTGCTTCAGCCAGGCCATTGCTTTGCGGGTAATAAGGACTGGATGTGATATGTTGGAACCCATACACTTGAGCAAATGCGGAGAATGCCGACGTTTTCACGCGCGAGAACTGAGGGCCGTTGTCCGACACGACGATCTCAGGTATCTTGTGGCGGGCAAAGATGCTCTTACAGTGGCTAATCACTGTTTCAGAGGTGAGATTGCTGAGCAGTGCTACTTCCGGGTACCAAGAGAAATGGCCCGTAACGATGAGCCACCACTTTTTCTGATGAAAGAACAGGTCCATAGCCACCCGTTGCCATGGCCTTTCGGGGAAGTCCATTGGTAGTAGTGTCATCTTTATGTTGCTTGACTTCTTGATGGAACGTTGGCATCTCTTTACAGTCTCTTCAACGTCCCTGCTGATGCCAGGCCACCACAAAGAGTGTTTAGCTCTGGCCTGGGTCTTGACAATTCCAAAGTGCCCTTCGTGTAGAAGATGTAAGGCCTCTTCCTGGCAATGCGCAGGCACGACGATCCTTGCCCCAGTAATTGGTCACTAATTGGATTCAATGTTTCCAACTGGTTTTCCCAATTAGGATCAATAAAATCCAGTTGGCACTGGGTCACCTAATTAATCACTCTATTTAGGTTCAATGTTTCCAACTTTGTGTTTTCAATGTTTCCAACTTTATGTTTTCAATGTTTCCAATTGAATTTTATTGATCCCCGATTGGAATCAATAAAATTCAATTGGCACTGAGTCATGTAATTGGTCAAACCAGTTGGGTTCAATGTTTCCAACTGCTGCTGGTTCACCCAATTGGCCACTGTAATTGGTTTGAAATGTAGTTTGTGTGGTTGATGGCTGCACACTTTACGAACTACCGTTCTAGACAGAACTTGCCATTATCTCTTTATCCTCACCACGAAATAAGTTTTCAAAGATCGCATTACGTTTTCTTTTATCTTCAAATGACAATTTTTTTTTTTCAGTATTGCATTGCAATAAATTTTTTCAACATCGCATATTGAAAGGGAAAAAAATTTCTTACGCTATTTAATAATAAAATAAAAACGAAAAAAAGAAAAACATCTGTTTCTAGAATTGGTGGGAATAGGGCTGTGCGGCTGAAGTTTCGCCGCGCATACGCAGCGCCACTCCTCCCCCTGGCGAGGCGCGCCGATACTTGTTAGAAGTACGAGGAGCAGACGACACAAGAGGCTGGTGCGCTTGTCGGGCTGGATTCGCGCTTCGTTGAGTAATGTACCGGATGCAAAGGGTACCCTCATGTCACAGCATCATATTAAACAATCAACGAAAAGTTTTGTTTGGTTCCTGGGAGGTGATTCAAGAAAGATTGCCAGAAGCATGAATCGCCAGCTGTGCGAGGAACAGATTTAATTATTGTTTTCTATCTTGTCGCGTGATTCAGTAATGCAGCTAGGCTTGCTTGTCACATTTAGGGACTTCTCGTGGGTCACACGCGAGAGCATGCAGGAGTTTTGCGTTGATTGGGGGCGGTATAGCTGGCACTCGTGGGTCCCGGAATCCGACACTGACGTTCTACGATAAGTCCCTAATGTAATAACTACGATGGTTCCCCATGGCTGTCTACAAACGAAACTCGAATATGCAGTTACCGTTTTTTTATAAAAGACTTTAAATTTGATAACCAAGCTCACTTTGCTTATCCGCTCATTTTGTTCCCCGATGTTAATAAGAAAGCGGGTAAGCGGCAACAGGCTTGGGGAAAAATTTGGCAGATAATCATAGCCCCTATTGCGTACTGACTTGAACGCATAATTGAAAAAAGAAAATTGACCGCTGTATTCTACTTTTTTATATATCATTAAAATGATGTAGCTATCCCACAACAGGTATAATTACTTCCTAAGCGCCTCACAAAATTAGACACTAGAACATCCCTGGGTCGACCAATTTGAGCGTGTTAGATATGTTCCTAATGCAATAGGTAGGATGGTTCCCTGTGGGTGTCGACAAAATAAACCCGATTATGCAGTGACTATTTTTTAAACAAGTTTAAATTTGATAACCCAGCTCACCTCGCTTACTTGCCAATTTTTCATTTTGATGAATTAGTGGAGACTGGGTCGAGAAAACTAGAAACATCAACCGTGAACAGAAGGAGGTATCTCTCATACACGGTTGATATTTTTAGTTTTTTCGCCACAGTCTCGGGTAACTCATCCAAATGGTTAATATACACACCAGCTCGCCTGCACTCTCACATGAATTTCTATAAATTTTGTTCCCTTATGCTTACAGCGAAAGACATGAGGGCCAATGAGGCAGATAATTATAGCCCGTATTGAGCACTGACTTGAGCGCATAGTTGAAAAGAGATTTACACTGACGGCTGTACTCTAGTTCTTCTTTTTTATACTATTAAAATGATGTAGTTAACCTACAAGAGGCACAAATACTTTCCAAGGAACTCTAAAACATCAAACCCGGAAATTCCTCGGTCAACCAATAAGGGTGTGTTGGCAATGTTAGATGTATAAATTGAAAGCACCATTAAGAGGACAAGGACAGGGCACGTAATAAAGGCCAGTAACTAAACATTCATGACTGAAATTTAAAATTAAATAATCTTTTCTTACAGAGAGAGAGTGAAGGAATATTGACGATTCTGTCCTGGCACACAGACTCAAGATATATCAAGTTTAATAGTACCTAAACAGCAAACAAAACAAAGAGTGACGCAAATTTTTTTTATTAGTTGTGAACCGGAACAGTGTTCAAAATTATCATTGTGCAGTCACATAAAATAAGTTTAAAAAAGGGGACGCTTTACAACGCAAATGCAAGTCGGTTGGAGATCCCTCCCTTCACTAATAAAATTAAAAGTGGGTTATTGACGCACGTGCATGAATTACGATTCTACCGTTTTGACGGCAGCGACAGATGCGCGCAAACACAGCAAGTTTTTTTTTTTTTTTTTTTTTTTTTTTTGTTGTTGGATTTGTTTGAAATAAAAGCGGCGGCCTTATTGACGTACCGTTTCGGTTTTTTATTAGAACTTGACCCAGTGTTGCGATCAGGCTGTGCGTGCCTTGTCATTAACTTCATTCGGATGAATTAGAATAGGCACGGCATACTTCCAGCAGCCGGTGACCTGAGTTCAAGGAGTGTATGCGACAGCGCATCCTCATCTTTGTCCGAATAACCCTGACTTTGAAGAGCTAGCGAAACCATAAAGAAACAAAGTATTTATTTCGAGGCGGATGTTACAGTCGACGCTGTCTTGCACTTGCGAGACACACTTCGCAAACGACAAATATTCGTATGCCTGGATTATTTCCTCCACCCCGGAGACCTGACACACAGCACAGGCAACCTTTCTTTTGCGAAGGTTCACTTCCCTAAAAAAATTATCAGTTTTATAGCGGACAGAAAGCTTCAACGCGGTGCCCTCCATCGCAACTGGCAGCGCGATGGGACGAGCAAACGGCTAAGTAGGGCGAATTTGGGCCACGGCGCGGCGCCACTCGTATCGCTCAAGCGCGCCCCCCTGGCCCAGCCGAACGGTCCCATTGCCGGCAGCGTCGGTGTACACTGGGCGGCAAAGATGGTGCCGCGAGGACGGTGGAAGCATGAAGCACATGGCGCCGATGGCGTGCACGGCATTCAAAGCGTGGTTATGGCAATGATTCAAGAAAGTTCCTTTGTCTTTTACTGCTGTAGAGTGCTCAATGGTGCGGTGATAATTACTTCATTTGACCTGCCTGCTCGTTAGAGCGCGAAGGATTGGCAACAAACGTTTATCGGAGCAAGGCAAGGGATTTTTTTTGTGTCCTTGCAGTTCGGGGATTTCAGATTGTTAGATATGCTGAGACACTCGTTGCTTGATCTTCAGTGAACGATACGAGCCTGAATGTATAGCATTAGAGAAGAAAATTTTCCGGGCAGCTATCAGTTCGGAAGTTGTTGTTGGGTATCCGTAAGGAAAGTTGTGTGTTTTAAGCATGTCAAAACTAAACTATGAATTGCTGAAAACACTGACTGGGCACAGTTTCCTTGAAGTTTTGGGATTCAAAATGAAGCAATTTTGGGGGAATTCTCGATGAGTGGGAAGTGGGGTGGGGGGTCGGTCGGTCGGTCAGGTCGGGTCATTACCTCCGGAAGTTGATGACTTTTTAATAAAATAACAGTAGGTGCCGAAAATTTTGCATCTCATCTGGCGGACTATTTGCAGCTATGTTTCTAAATTTACTCTGTCTCCCCACTCAGGGTGAGTTCGAAAACCTACCCGCATCCAGCGTTGCCTCTGATCCATTCGAGTAAGATTTGGAACACAGCCTGCGATGCACGATTTCTTTTCGAGATACGAAAGACACTTCTTTTTTCACCCATGCACACTTTAAGCATTTTTCAGGTGCACTGGCCAGCTTTACAAAGATGCCTCTGAATTGACTGTTTTTTCTCCTTATAGCAGAGAATATGTCTCACAGGCTCATAGGAAACCGAGTAGTCTTAAACCATTCCACATGCAAATTTAGCCCAGTCTCGGCAAAAGCTTTATCTCCTAATTTTGACCAGACTGTTCCACTCACTTGCACTTTTAATGCAAGGCCTGCAGGTTTTTGCCACAAAACTAATACCTGCAGTTTTCAGTGCAAGGCCTGCAGGTTTATACCAATAGCACAGTTATTTAGGTCGAAAAGACATAGCTTTGAACTCCGAACTACCGAGCATGTGACGAGTAATGCCTTCTGACAACCAGTTTCTAACAATTACCATCTATGCGATCTTTTATGCAGTGGAGAGCGACAGTAGCTATACATATGCATAAATAATTTCAGATTAAAGTAAGCTCGACCATGCGCTCTTTCCCCGTATTGTTTTCTTCCGAAATAGTCCGAAATACCTGGAAGGGGGGGGGGGGGGGGGGGGGGCAGAGACTGGAGCGATGTGGTAACTGTGTGCTTGTCAGCCCTTGTGCGTATGGTTCTCTTCAATATTAGGGAGTTTTAGAATAACGTATGCAATTTTAGCGTACTCTAGCTCGAAATTTAGCGCTTGCATTAGCGCACGCGACGCGAGAGTTTTAGAATAGCGTTTCTCCGTCGCGACGCAAATTCCCAAGCATCTCGCGCTTGCGATGCCACCAAGATACAATCACAATTTTTATTTCACACACGAAATGCTGTAACTTTAAAAAACGACAAGTTTTTTGGTCCAGAGTACCATTTTAGATTTCTTTAAACATGAGAACGCGACGCGAGCGGTTGACCGGTCGTGTCCGCTTGTGCCGCATCGGCAAGAGAGGTCTCGTTTACTGACCTTTGCGCATTGTACCTCCGCCGAGAAATGTTCGCGCATCACAAGACAAGTTGCCGGTGATCGTTGCCAAACCGAGTACAATGTCGTCCCAAATTGAAAATCGCAGTCGCGAGGATGCCACCAACGTCGCACTCATGACACCGCCACCGCCAAAGCAGCCGCCGACATAATCCTGGAAGCCGCCATGTTTTTTAAACTCTGATCGTCTTGGCTTTAGCCAACTTCTCATCATGAATCCTCCTTGGAGAAGCGCAAAGACTCTTTGCGTGCGCACGCTATTTCCGAGAAATAGCGCACGCTAAAATTGCGCACGCAAAGCGCAAAACCTCGATTGCGTTCGGAGCATGCGCAATGGCGACGCGCGCTATTCTAAAACTCCCCATTTTCTGCCTTAAGGATAAAGAAAACGACCAGAAATGGATGCAAAAATGCCGTAGTCCACTGCGCAAGTGACAAAAGATGCGGTACATTCGGCATAACATGATTTCCATTTGATCTTTCCAGTGATGCAGCAAGGTAGTTGCAACATTGACTGACAAGTACTTTAAAACATTCCTCGCCATTCCAGCAATCTTGTTTTCGGCTCACACATAGTTTGTGACAGAACAAAATAACATTGCTTTGCATTTGAGTTCTTTCGCGGTTTTCATCTTTCTGCATAAAACGAAACACAAAACTACCATGCTTTACGTTGCACATTCGACCATTCCTAACTCTTCCCATCTTCCTAAACGTCTAATGTGTCCGAACATCGGAAACCGGCATTTTAAAAGTTAAAAATGAGACGTTGCGAATATGGGATGCACACTTTCATGCAAAGCTGGCATCAAGTGACTCAAATCGAAGAACATGCATATTTACAATATTGTTATCTCAGGCTCAACAGCCGTTGCATTCATTTTCGCGCACGAAACCGTGACTCGCAGCGTAAAGATAGAAAACAGTGTTACTGCCTTTTTTTTTTTCAATAACACAAACTTGCAGGTTTGCACTGATGAGGCCTCAAAACCGAAACCTGCGTATTATGGCTGCACTGACTGCACCCGCTACTGCCCATCCCTGTTGTCACACATCTTCTGCACAAAGTCATTTTAAAATTACCAGTAAGCATACAAAAATGACACGGATACTATAATCTGGTAAAATATCACCTTATTTAGTAATAACTGCGTCAATATGCATTCAAAAAAAACCTAGACACTTTTTTCGCACAATAAACAATATATCAACATTTAGGTCTGGTAACAATGTATTTTTGCCGAATCTTCCGAAGAGTTCGGCAAAATTCAGCTTTGCCGAATCCCTAGATTCGGCGCCAAATTTTCGAACCAGCAAACGTTTCGCCCATCACTAATTTTAACAAAGTACCCCACAGAGATAATTGCTTATTGATCACTAAAGAAACCCTGAAACCCCACAAAAAAATTATTGCATTTTTTGCGAGGCGATTTATTATGGTGTCCGAAGACTACCCAATTTATATTTTGCTGCAGAGTCACGGATATTTTTAATAAAGCCAAAAAACACGGCAGCTCAAAACCAAAACCCAAAACCACGCACGGATGTTGGAGAAGTGGAGAGGAGAGAGTGGAGTGGCGGAAGTCACATAGCTACACCCGACCTGCGCCTTTCTTTTTTTTCTGCACGCAGCAGACGACATGCATTGCGGGAACTGTTTGCCGTGCAATTCCTTCGTAGTTATGTTTGTTCCCCTCACTGTTCTGCACTTCAAGGTGAGTCGGTTTGTACATTGAAGAGTTGGAAATGAGTCTCGAGTGCCTGTGGTGAATTCCCGTGATAGACTCCGAAATGAATACCCCCAAGATGTTGCGTGAAGAGCTGCCTCACATGTCCTGCATCCGAAAGTGTGGCAGAGTCTACACAAGTTTCCGAATGATCAACGGGATCAGGACCAATGGCTGGCTGCAATTCCGGCATAACAGCTACGGGCACCTCGGAAGGCGAACGCTACCAGATTTATATGCCCCTTGCATTTTGTGGAAAGTGACTACATTGAGTTTGCAGGTGTCAAAACAGGAATCCCATACCATTTAGTTCAACGACATTTCGTCCACAACACATGTATTTTTCAGTGATAATTCTACAAAAAAGAATACAATATAACAAAATGTGCAAAAACATAAAAGGATATGCACACACTCGGGATCGAACCTCGGTCCACTCCGTGTAAAGTGTAAATCTTTCCACTGGGCTACAGGGGGAACTCTTCATAGTAATGCAGCCGGTTGACTGTAGGTTGGAAAGTTTGCTGCCGATTTCCCTTCAGCAAAGGCACTCCCGGCTATTCAACTCAAAGTGCATATTCAACTCGAAGTGCGCACTTCGTGCTTGACGTTTGCGTGAGCTGTCTTCTGCCACAAAAAGGGGCGACAGCTCAGCGACGTCTTCGTGCAAATTGGCTTGGAGGTCAGGCGTGTCGTACGGGATGAACACGAATTCTTTTGGTAGGTCCGAAATTTCTTTTTCGAAGGAAGACAAATTTGCCGGTACTGCAAACGACAGTTCTTAAAGGGGTAGGGAAACGAAATTTCAGCGCTCATTTTCTAGCTTGAATGTGTTGCATGTTGCACCCTAAACTCAAAGACATCAGTCTTCCGTTAAAAGGTACAAGAAAATTAATTTTAAAGCTAAATAAACAATATTTCAATGTGCACCTGGTGGATGCATGCGAGCCTATTTGAGAGGTAATCTAGCAACGTTGGGCAACTTGCTACGTAGTCGTTACTTAGCAGATTCCTTCGGAGCAGCGCTGCTCTTTGGAATTTCAACATTTCCCTTCTTAGCTTTCCCCCTAGCTCAACTCACAAATCACGCATTGTACCAAACGGCCCAAGAAGACGGAAAGGAAGGACTCCCCTCTTTCTCGGACCCTTGTTTGTGCAACTGGACACAGCCATCCTCCCCCTAAAAGATTAGCCCGTCGCTCAAAACTCGAACAAAAGTTGCTTTTCCCACCCCATTCAGCCCTAAGCTGACAGTGTTGTGGAAGCTACGTGCTTTTTGGGCCAGCTAGGGCCAGCCAAACGCTCGTCACCCCACGGGTACTTTGAGCGGCTCGATTGTAACGTGCTGACGCTATTGACACCACCACAACGCTGACAACGCCACCAAGGGCAAAGCTCATAACCACGCCGGCCTTGCTACGTCACGAATGTGGGGAATCTTTCTGTTTCTGTTTGTGCCGCATATCCCATGATTAGGGCTCCGTGCTTTCGGATAATTCCGAAAAACTCCGAAAAACACCCGCCGGTAAAATTTTTGTAAATTCGGATTTATCCGATAAACTCCGAATTGTTATTCGGAGTTTATAGGATAAAAACACCCCCCACCCCCCTCCCTTTCCCCACAAAAAAAAAAATATATAATTTTTTTTTTTTAATTTGGGCAGCGCAGGATCAGTGGTCCTGGGAAAATGACACCATAGTTACCTTTCAAGGCTCGCACCTTTGTCAAAAGGGGGTCTTACGGCTTGTCTCAACAAGGTTGGTTTAGAGAAACAGGTCATTGTACCATTGGTGTCACAACAAAAGCCGCGCTTTTGGTTTCCAGTTCTGGACATGGGATTTGGGATTCAGAGAAAGGAGAGGGTATGTTTCCGGGCATAACAGTGAAACCTATGGACCATAGAGATTGTACAAAATAGGGAAAAGGGGCAGTTGAAACTTCACTATTTTAACCACTCCACCTCCCGCAGCCGCGGGATAGATTGATGGGAAATCTACGAGCTCCTTGTGGCTACCTCCGGCAGTTTATTGATTTTCAGGTATCGACGTTTATGCAAGCCACACTTGTGTACGACTTTTGTCGTGGGACAAATTACTAGTGCCAATGACACCAACTTCAACTAAAGAAATCTTAATTGGTACAAGCGCGTTATTTTTTATCTGGCATACGTTTGCATCCGATTATACTTTATTATTTTTTAATAGGAAACACTGCGAATTTAACCTCCGAATTTCGGAGAATTGGGAATCAAACAAATATAAACTCCGATAAGCTTTGAATCTTTGGCAAAAAAATAAACTTCCAAAAACACCCTCCGAATTTCACGAAAAATAAACTCCGACAACACGGAGGCCTACCCATGATGTATCGCACTCTCCGTTCGCTTCTCTTCGAGCGCACCGTTTGGAACGAAAAATATAGCCAGTCGTTCAAAATACAAACATGTGTTTATCATCTACGGTTATTATCCGCCATGCTTAACTCATTTCCAAACGAAATTTGAATATTTCAATTTTTGTTTTCGTACCCCCTTTTAGTAGAGGTCCCACGCCTGTCGTCGTCGCCGTCCAGCCCGCGAGTCTGACAATACGCGATATGATGATATGTTGAGAATTACGCAGTAAATGCACAAAATGCTTCCGGTTCTCTGTGCCACTTTTTTCAATCAAGGTATTTGCAGCTTTTTAAAAGCCACAAAAGATGGGTTTCATATTTTTTTTTATTTTTAATATTGAGTCCGTGCCTTCCATGACCCACAACTTTGATTAAATTTGGTGGTTGTGTCTAAATCTAAGAAACAGCCCGCGACCATGAACAAGAGAGTGAGTGCGACTCAAACCGGCCAGTTCTCGATCGACGGTTTGCGGGCGGAAAGAAACCGAATTCCAATCCGCAAATTCTGTTCTGGGTAGTTGGGCTCTCATAAGTCACGTCTAACTGAAAACCTCGGCGAGCATAAATACCTAGTCAGTGTCCCTTTAATAACAATACCAACAAGGTAAGTTTGGTTTTGTGTTTGTTTTAAGTCTAAAATGTGCTTTTTTGACAAAAATTCGGACAGCTTCGCAATGGCTCCAATAGATGCCGTCAGCCGCGGTGCTGAATTTTGAATTTGTATCGGCGCTCGACACTGATCTCTGTGTCTAACAGTATTGCAAAATAGTTTATCATGTTTTTTACAGCGATCGCAATACCAGTCATGTGACTGACCAAAGCCATTTTGGAACACCTTTCGGAGCAGACAAAACAGTGTTCTGGAGCAGCAAATGTCGCCTTTGGAGCAACCAAGAAAGTGTTTTGGAGCAGCAAAAGTGGCTTTTGGAGCAGTTATTTTTAGAAAAATTAAAATATTTGTTTTAAGTGCTGTACAAACGAAGGGCACTACGTATTGTGTTCTAATGTGACGTGTTGTGATGCAACTCGCTACTTGTGTGTTTGCTGCTGAAACATCCCACAAGTTTACAGTGCTGTAGGCATTGCCGAGCAATTCCGGAAAGGTGCTTGCCACCGTTTTAGTGGTTCCCAACGTACCAGATTTTCATCAAAAGTGAGCAAATGTGAAACAATGGATTACAAGCGTCCCGGCTGGTGCCTCTTTCGTGCAACCATGTTCGCATTCACGTAAGGGCAACTTCGGCAGGCTTGCAGTTGCGTGTGCTTTGTCGCACAAGCGGAGACAACAGCTATTCGACCAAAACCGAAACCATGCCACTCCGCTCCGTCGCCAAATGATTCCCAAAATTGTATGCAAAATGTAACTGTTGAGCACACGATAAAAAACAGTCCAGTGGCGCATGCTTGCCAGGCTGGCAAACAAGGTACAACCTACTTGAAGTGGTACAAGAACAATGTACTTAAAGTACTTCCCAACACTGATGGAGAGAAACCTAGGTAATCAATAATTCGGCACATCGGTCTTTGAGTTAGAGGGATTTCCGTAGTAACGTATGATTTAAACAAGAACAGAAATGTAAATGAACGTGGGGCAATACTTAGTTTAATTTTACAAAGCGACACTCTGCCACTATGTGTAGATGGCAACACCCGACATCGCGCGACCACGGTAAATGGAAGGCTGGGACCAAATATAGTTTTCCCACGGCCATTGCTTTCAGGAGCGGGTGGCTTCAGCTCACAAAGTAACTCCCACCACACAAAAATGTGGTTTCGTTTGTCAGCACAAAGGCATGGCTGATACCTGGCATGCTAGTGTCGGAGCATCCGCACACACCAGCGTCTATCGTTAAAGATATTTTTTTTAAAAATATGCGAGACAAGACCCACGAAAGCGCGAAACACGAGACGACGGGAAAATCATGCAAGACTGGATGGACAATTGATGGAGGGTACTTTGTGTCGGGCGACCACTTGCGTCACATAACACACGCATGCTCAATTTCGATACTCAGTTTAGTTCCGTATTTGAAAGGCGACCGAAATTGTTTTTTGACACAGGCTTGGTGCAGATTAGCGCAGCAATCACCTCACTGCAATACCAATCTTGGATGTTTGCGTAAAAGCCTCAGGATTTGGTACGGTTACGTGGCTTGTGGTCTAACTTGTACAGCATGGCGGCAGCCAGGGAAGAGGTTGCTTTTGCCTGGTGAACAGAGCGTGTATATCTGTTTCAGTATTACACTGGAAATGTAGAACGTGTTAAGACGTGGCAGCGCGGGCCTCCACGGTATGGGCTGTTGACCTTTCCCCGGTGCCACGGCACTCCTGAGTCAATAAGATTATCATTATTATTATTAGAACTGACAAGAACAGAAACTTTCAAGTACCTAGGGATAACAATGAGTCAAAACATAAAATGGCAGTCAGATATTGTAAATATCTGTGCAGCTGCATATAGGAAGTTGTGCATGCTTAGACATAAGCTTGGAAGTAGCAAAAAAGAAATAAGACTTACAGCACGCAAAACTCTAATACGACCTACTCTAGAATATGCTTTGGTCATTTGGGACTACGTAACCAAGACCGACATAAATAGGCTCAAGAGAATACAGAAGAAAGCAGCACATTGTATAACTTCAAATTACAGATCAACGTCCTCTGAGACATCTGACGGACAGGCGGGTGAGGTCGCTGGCCAGGACATGGAAACTACAGCGGTGCCTGACAGCACCGGCCTGATCACCCAGAGCACTAGACCCGAGTACCTCCATGGGACAACCCTGGGGACGAAAAACTACTGCACAGAAGCTGGCCCAGATGGCACAACACCTGACGAGAGCACCGCTAGCAGCACGGAACTGGTGGAGGTCCCGAACACTTCAGTCCAAGTGCTGCTGCAGTCACAAGACCTTCACCTGCGGATGCACTCAACACCATCCGAGCCCATCGGCACGTCTGACGGACAGACCACCGCACTTGGTCACGCCCATGGAGCCACCCTGGAGACGGTACTTGACTGCACGGGAGCTGGCCCAGCTGTCGCAGATAACACGAAACCTGATGAGAGCGCTGACAGCACTGAACTTGTGGAGCTCCTGGACACAAGATCCGTCCTCTCCGAGCACACAAGGAATCTGCGACGGCTACTAGGCGAGACGACCTCTGATGCGGCATGGGCCACTTTCACTGCCATCCTTGGAGAGGCTCTGGAGGTGGTGACCAGGGCGGTGAAGCTCCCAGCTGCATCATCGGGCAGGAGACCACGGCGTGAGGTGAACCCCAACTGCCCTCAACAAATCCAGGCACTGTACCGTCGCAATCGGCGTCGAGCGGTGCGCCTGATTGTGGAGGGGTTGTCCTCACAATGCCCAATCCCGCTGGAAAAGATAGAGGCACATTTCATGGACACCTGGGCCCCGAAAGAAGCAGATTCCAGCCTGCTCACGTCCCGCGTGCCGGTGACTGCGGAGATGCCCATGGCCAGCTTCACCGAGGAAGAGGTTGCAGCCCGCCTGCGGCGCTGTGAAAGCACTGCCCCTGGAGGAGATCGTCTGACCTACCACCATTGGAAGACTGTCGACCCGGATGCCTGCTTCCTCACGGCGGTATACAACATCTGCCTTCGCCACCGCCGTGTGCCAGCTATATGGAAGGAGACAGAACAATCCTGATATACAAGGGAGATCGCCAAGACCCCACGAACTGGCGCCCGATATTCCTCGGCTGCACTATTGCGAAGCTGTATGCTGGCTGCCTCGCTTCCCGGCTGCAGGACTGGATGAGCAAGCACAGCGTCCTGTCAAGGTGCCAGAAGGGCTTCCTCTTACACGACGGGGTCTTTGAGCACAATTTCGTGCTACAGGAGCGCCTTGACAGGGCCCGAACAAGTGGTGGGCAGCTATGCGTGGCTTTCCTAGACTTTGCCAATGCCTTTGGCTCCGTCGCACATAATGCCCTGATCGAGGCGGTGCGGGGTGCTGGTGCTGGGGAGGCATTTGCCTCCATAGTGCAAGACCTTTACCAAGACAACATCACCACCGTCGCCGCTGAGGAAGGGACCACCGAGCCCATCTCCATCGCTGCGGGAACCAGGCAGGGCTGCCCGCTGAGTGGGCTCCTCTTCAATCTGGTCCTCGACCCAGTAATTCGGGCGGTGCAGGGAGGCGAGCGACGTCACAACATCCTCGCATATGCCGACGACCTCACCCCACTGGCTGATGACCCAGACATGCTCCAGCAGCGCATAAACACCGCGGCAGCCTTGTCCGGTCAGCTGGGGCTCAAGCTGAACCCTGCAAAGTGCCGCACCATCCACCTCACCGGCGAGCACCCCGTGGGCACGAGGCCGACCACGTTCACCATTGATGAGTCACCTATCCCAACCATCGGGGACTTCGCAGGGCACAGCTTCCTGGGGCGGCCAGTAGGCTACCGAGTACTGGCCGACAATGCCACCATCCAAGACGCCATCAACCTCGGCAAGCGCCTTCTGACCTCGGTGCTTGCCCCGTGGCAAAGGCTGGATGCGGTGAAGACTTTCCTCTTCCCTGCACTCAACTTTGCCATGCGGGCGGGCACGCTGGGGAAGGAAGACTGGCGACGCCTGGACGAGACTCTACGGCCACTTCTCAAGCGAACGCTGTACCTCCCGAGCAACTCATCAAACGAGTACCTGTACGGAGGTGCAGCCGCCGGGGCAGTAGGCATACCTGTTGCGGCCGACATCAGTGATGCCTGCCGCATCGATGGGGCCTTCAAGCTGCTGTCTTCTCCAGACCCCGAAATACGCAGCATGGCATTGCTGGCGGTGACAGACATCACCGCAAAGCGACTTCGAAGACCAGCTGCCGAAGGAGACATCGAGGCCTACCTGACGGGCAAGACAGAAGGCGACTTCCGCTCCACCGCCACCCAGCTCAAGCCGGTGTGGACGGAGGCTCGCAAGGCGTCTCGCCGGCTTGGGGTAAGCTGGGAGCTCCGACCAGATGGAGCCCGGATCGCCTTCGGGGAGACCTCGCTGTCTCCAAAGCACCGCCACAAGGTAATTCGCACACTGCGGGAGGTCTTGATGGCGGAGAAGAACGCAGCCCTCCAACAGAAGCCAAGCCAGGGCAAGGCAATGGAATGCGTAGCAGCTGACCAGACCAGCTCACACTTCATCCGATCCGGTCAGTTCACATGATCTGCAGACTGGCGATTCATCCATCGGGCGCGACTGAACCTCCTACCCCTCAACGGTGCTCGACCCTGGGCTGCAGCAGTGGACCAACGGTGCAGGACATGCGGCTACCAGCAGGAAACACTGCCGCATGTCCTCTGCCATTGCATGCCCCGAAGCCGTGACATCACCGAGCGCCATAACAAGATTGTGCGACAAATCAAGGCCGCAGCTACGAGCCGCTTCACAGCCACCCACGAAGACCAGTCGGTGGGAGACACAGGCTTGCGACCCGACCTCGTGTTGGTAAGAGGGGAGGAGGCCATAGTCCTTGATGTCTGCTGCCCATTCGAAAACAGACGGGTGGCCATGCAAGAGGCGAGGGCGAAGAAAATTGAGAAATATGCGCCTGTCCGGGAGCTCCTTCGGCGACGCTTCCAACGAGTCACGGTCGGTTGACTGAAATGTTCAAAGGCTGGAGATGTTTTGTCATGCCACCTGGAATTATGGCAAGGGAGATGGCCAGCTTTTCCAATCTTTCTTTTACGCTGTCCATGAGGTGTGCCCGCATTGAATCCATTATCAGAAGACATTTTGGATTGAAGAATGATCCCTTGCGCTTTCTCAGTACGTCGTACGGCGTGACAAAACATCTCCAGCCTTTGAACATTTCAGTCAACCGAGCATTTAAGAGCAATATCGGGAAGCACGGATGCAAGATGGATCTCACACGTACACAAAAACTGGACGGATGCGCAGAGCGACTTATGCAGACGTGTGCAAGTAGGCGATAGAGTCTTGGAACGCTATTCCATGTCGAGTTGTTGTCAACAGCTTCGCCAAAGCGGACCTAAAATCTTCTGGACAAGAAATGTCTGATGCTGAATGCGACAGCACGGAAGACACTGATGACACAATCATCGATTCGCAAATGATTGACCTTTTTTGCTCAGACAGCCCCGACAGTGATTATGACAGATTTGTTGACTGAACATGTATAAGTGGCGAATTTTGTATGATGCGAGCTTTACTGTGTTCTAATAGAGTACCTACTACATATGAGGATTGCAACCTGGACGGTTTTTGACAGGCAGTACAGGTTGTTTCCACACGTGGCCCAGCCATTATGAGCTTGTCTGGGCGTCTGAAGCACCGACGCGCATCTTTTATTAATTACTTTTTTTTAATTTCATTTAGCCTCTCGATTTAGAGTTGTTCGGTAAATACCCCCGCAGGGAACAGTTTTTTTTTTTTCTTCGGGGGATAGGTATTTTTAAAATGTGTTCTGTGTAACGATATAACTGCGGACTATGTGCTAGGTGCAGACTATCTAAAGGAAAAGTTTTTTTTACCGAAATGAGCTCCTGCGGACTATACACCGGGTGCGGACTATCTAAGCAAAAACTTTTCTTTCTGAGCTCAAATTGGCCCCTGCGGACTTATAGTCCGGAAAATATGGTACTTGTATATCGCTCTAGCCCCTCTACATCATTGAATTTTCTGAAAATTTCACTGGGAATATATGGGGCCAATTTTTGCCCACTTCTGGCTTCTGAAGCCATAGAGCTCCATGTATTAGAGAGCTCCGTCAGCCGCCCTTCCCCCACTGAAAATTGCAGCTAGCATGATAACATAAGTTTGATATATATTGACACCCACCTCTAGTCCTACGTTTAGGAGGAGATCGAGCGTGGAGAAGGAATTCTCCAGAGGACACTCTGCAAGCGATAGCAGTTCGGTCCCAGGTGTCCGTGTAGGGCACGATAGGCTGATTCTTTCTTTGAATTTATACATTTCCCCCCGTGAGGGGGGTGGGCCGATCCTGGAGGCAGTGCAATACCAGGCCAACCCGTGGCATAGGTGAGGTAAACCTCAAGCACTACGCCGCATTCCAAAAATAAGATTAATATCTTGGGTCCAAATAGGACCCGTATCAGATATTAAGCTGATAAGAACAGAGATTTTATTGCATGTTATTTACATATACAGGGAGTATGGGAAGCTGTACAAGTCGTAATGTTAGTGGGAATTTTATACATTGGCTAGCTAGGGAAATTATACACTGGTTATAAGAGAAAAAAAAAATGCTAATACAATGCTAAAAAGACGAAAATATACATATTCTAAAGGCGCTTCCCAGCAATGTGACTAGCATATATGTCCCTGGAGCTTGCTATCGTCTCACTCACAATGAGTTTCTTCATTAGTCGTAAATATGACCTGCTGCATAGTCTCCTGAGGGTGGCATCATTGTCTGGGTCCCAGGACCCTAACGCACCCACGATCACGGCAGCAACAGTCACGCGCTGGTAGCGGCGGCACAGGTACTGCTTGATGGCCTCATACTTCTCAATTTTCTGTTGCCGCGCCTCCAGCAGCGCTGCACGTCTGTTGTCAAAGGGGCAGGTGACGTCAATGATGATGGCCTCCTCACCCCTCGCCAGCACCAGGTCTGGACGCAGGCTTGACTCCCCGACCGGCTGGTTTTCGTGCGTCACCGTGAACTTGGGCGTTGCTGCTGCCTTGATGCGGTTCACGATGTTGTTGTGACGCCGCGTCAGGGCCTGGCTCTGGACCATGCAGTGGCAGACGACGTGTGGCAAGGTTTCTTGCTGGTAGCCACACGCCCTGCAACGTTGGTCGACGGCCGAGGCCCATGGACGCGCTCCGTTGAGTGGCAGCAGGTTGAGACGTGCCCGGTGGATGAACCGCCAGTCGGTGAAACGGGTGTATCGCCCTGACCGCATGAAGTGAGAGCTGGCGCGATCAGCGGCGACACACTCCATCGCCTTTCCCTGGCTGGGTTGTTGGTGCAGCGCTCTGTCGTTTGCTGCTGTCGAGATGCCTCGGAGTGTCCGGATCACCTTGTGGCGATGCTTGGGGGAGATGGTAGTTCCCCCACAGGCGATCCTGGCTCCTTCAGGCACCAGCTCCCAGGTCACGCCGGCGCGTCGGGAGGCTTTGCGGGCCTCTGTCCACACCGACTGGAGCTGCGTTGACGTTGCTCTGAAGTCGCCTTCGGTGTCTCCGGATAGGTAGGCCGCCACGTCTTCTGCTGCAACTGGTCTCCTGAGCCGCTTCTCAGTCACCCTGGTCACCGCCTGCAGTGCCAGGTCACGTACCTCGCTGTCTGGCGACGAGAGCAGCTTGAACGCACCATCAATGCGGCACGCGTCGCTTATGTCGGCTGCTTCCGGGATCCCTGCGACTCCTGCACCTGCACTCCCGTAGAGGTACTTGTTTGAGGAGTTTGCTGGCAGGTACAGCGTTCGTTTGATGAGGGGTCGCAGGGTGTCGTCCAGGCGGCGCCATTCTTCCTTTCCCACAGCCCCAACTCGCATGGCGAAGTTCAGGGCCGGGTAGAGGAATGTTTTTATGGCGTCCAGCCTCTGCCAGGGAGCCAGCATTGAGGACAGCAGGCATCTCCCCAGGGCGATCGCGTCGTCCACGCAGGCGGTGTCGGGCAGGACCCTGTAGCCCACGGGGCGGCCCAGGAAAGTGTGCGCCTCGAAGTCGGTCATGTGGGGGATTTCTGCTTCCCCGATGCAGAATGTTGTAGGCCTCGTGCCCACAGGCTGCCGCCCCGTCAGGTGAAGGGTCCGACACTTAGATGGGTTCAGCTGGAGCCCGAGCCCGGAGGACAGCGCGGTGACGACGTTGATCCTTGTTTGCAGCTCGGCAGGGCTGCCTCCCATGGGGGTGAGGTCGTCGGCGTAGGCCAGGATCTTGTGTTGCCGTTGGCCTCCCTGCACCGCCCGGATCACTGGGTCTAGTACGAGGTTGAAAAGGAGCCCGCTGAGTGGGCAGCCCTGCCGGATCCCTGCTTTGATGGCGACCGGCTCTGTTGTGCCTCCCTCGCTGATGATGGCCGTCGTGTTGTCCTCGTACAGGTCCTGGATGATGCTGGCGAAGGCGTCCCCAGTGCCCGCACCTCGAACCGAGTCGACGAGTGCGTTGTGGGCCACTGACCCGAAGGCGTTGGCGTAGTCGAGGAACGCCACGCACAGGTCACCACCACCTGTTCGCGCCGCGTCAAGGCGCTCCTGCAGCACGAAGTTGTGTTCAAACACACCGTCGTGCGGCAGGAACCCCTTTTGGCATTGCGACAGGATCCCGTGATCGCACAACCACCCCTGCAGCCGGGATGCCAGGCATCCAGCATACAGTTTGGCAATCGTGTTACCAAGGGATATGGGGCGCCAGTTTGTGGGGTCCCTCTTCTCGCCTTTCTTGTGGATGAGCACCGTACGGGACGCCTTCCAGCACGCAGGAACTCGCCGGTGTCGTAGGCAACAGTTGAAGACAGCCGCTAGGAAGCTCCCCTCCGGGTCCACGGTCCTCCAGTGGTGGTAGGTGAGCCGGTCGCCACCAGGAGCAGTGTTCTCACACCGCCGCAGCCGTGCCGCCACCTCATCCTCCGTGAATGCCGCCAGGCTCAGCTCACCAGGGGCAGGCATCCGCCGTGTTAGAAGCGTCGTGTCGGCCTGCTTTGGTGCCCAGACGGTGCTGAAATACGCCTCTAGTTCGTCTGGTGGGATGGGGCACAGCGTTGAGGGGCCCTCCGCAATCAGTCGTACCGCACGGCGGCGGTTGCGGCGGTAGAGAGACTGGATTTGCTGGGCGTTCTGCGGGTTGACCTCTCGCCGCGGTCGTCCGTCAGCAGTGGCATCAGGCAATTTCACTGTGGTGGCTATCACGCTGATGGCATCGTCCAGGATGCTCCCGAACTCGGCCCAGTTGTCTGCATTAGGGGCCCTTGTCAGTAGTCGCCGGAGTTTTTTGGTGTGCTCGGCGAGCACCGAGCTGTCATCTTCTAGTTTGGCAGGTGCAGTCTCCACGGCGTCCTCCTGCTGGTCGCTGTTCTGCAGGCTCCCTCCTTGGCTGGGACAGTCCTGGGTGAACAGGCGAGATGGAGTGGCCATCGCGTCCATCGGACTTTCCGCCAGGGTAGAGGGGGTCTCGCCTGTCGCCTGGGTGATGGGGGTGCTCGCGAGGGTGGCTCTGGTGTTGTAGTCCTCGGGGGTGGGGGTGCCGAGTAGGCGACTCTCCTCCGAGCCGTCCCCACGCACTGGACTGGTGCAAGGCAGAGGTTGTTGCTCGAGCGTCTTAGGCTCGCCGCTTGCTGCCGAGCCTAAGACTTTGATCTTAGCCAAAAGGCCGAGAAGCGATAACACCCAATTGTCCTTTAATTTCATGTCTTTCTAGACTTGAACTCCAAGAGCACAGACCCCCATGAGTGATGCACACCAATGAGCATGGCTTCTGCGGCGAAAGAGTCCATACCAGATAGCTGGTCGCGGCTTCTTGGGGCTAAATAACGGTCTCTAATGTGAACTAAACTCGCAACTGCCTAATTAAATCGAAAATAGTAAAATTAAGCCGCAAACTGGGCACTGTGAAGAGGTACTAAAATCCTCGTCACCATCTCTCCTAATGTCAACTTCTACAGTGTACTACAAATCGTAGTAAATGATATGAACTTGAAAGAAAAATAGTCCCACGCTATTTATAAACCTTTGCAAAAATACCACTCACCAAACAATTGATGATACTAAAACCGGATCTCCACTCAAGTCGTTCCGGTGAAGTTTCGTCTGCTTTAATCACACCTAAGGGCGGCTCGCTTGCTGACTGATAGTAACTCAATGTCGGATACCAACAAACAATTGTTATTAAACCGCTTTCGTCTTGCAATGGCGGTGCGAAAGTATGAAAACCACCGCGAGAAAATAAGCAGTTATGTTTCGGGCAAACCCATCCCTCAAACTCGGTCTGCAATGTCTCCCCAAACCAGTTGACAGCAGCGCAACGTTCAACGTTTACGAGACGTTATAAGCAGAAACACAGCAGCCGCCTAACATTTCAGGCGGCTTAGAAACGTCTTTAAAAGATATCACTCGCCAAAGAAAGAACACCGCAAAATCATTGCTGAAGGTTGAAAATGAAATCGAATGAAATCGAGACAAATTAACGTAATCACGATCACCCAAGAAGAATCAAGGAGCAGACATCGCCAAATTGTAGCGCAAATCCAGATTACCTGGATTTGCGCGAGATGGCGACACCGCCGCTAAAGGTCCAGTTTTACTGCGCGTCTACTAGATGTCGCTAGTGCCCCGTTCACAGTGCAGTGTAACTGGTTGAGCTCCTTTTTCACGAGAAACGAATAAAAAAAATCACTCTCTCGGAACGTCTATCTAAACTTCGACAAGTACTTTCGAATGTTAAAAACCTTTAACGAACGAAACGAACTCGCCGGATTGTCAGACAGAAAAGGCGCCAAAGGGGGCTTCAAAATCAAAAGCCAGTCGCTGTCAAAAGAAGCAAACTAATCGCGATATTAGTGGACGCGAGCTCACGCCGAAACGGGCTTGCGCGAGATGGCAACATCGCAACTAAAAGGCAAAAGTTCGCCTCGCGTCCACTAGATGTCGCTAGTGCCCCACTGAACCGCGTCCTCTCATGCACATCGTCCTCTCATGCACAAGCCTGCAACCAAGCCATCCGGTGCAGTGGTATTACGCTCCTGAAAACGGACAGACACCTGGCCAGCCCCTTCCACAAGCCCAATTGCTGGCGGAAGCACTCGGCTTCCAATCACCGGCGACGGGGTCAGCGCTGAACGCGTTTCTAGATAGAGATGCTGCTGCTATCCCTCGAAGTGAGGTTGAAACGCGCGCCGCAGCGTCCACGAAGCCGATTGGACGGAGCTGGAAAGTAATCGGAAGAACGAAAAGCAGACTGGAGGACTGGTGGCGAAGGACAAAATCAAATTGAACGTGAAGAAATGAGTTTTTTTTTCTTGTTTAATATATATATATATATATATATATATATATATATATATATTTCTTTTTTTTGGCTAGGTACGAACGTTGTTCGGAACCGCCCGATACAAAGGGAACAGCTGCAAGATCATCATCATCATCACCGCGGTAACAGACTATTTTTTTTTTGTTTTCTTGGCGTTTAAAGATCCTAAACATGCTTTTTCGCGTAACATAAACACTCTAAGCTACTACCTCAACGTTGCAAGCCTTTCAACGAGCACTTATGAACATTCAAAACCTGTAACGGAAAAAATTTAATCTCCAACCTAACGACCGGCAGAAAAAGGCGCGAAAAAGGGTCGAAAGCTTCGCGCGGTTTTAGTGCTGGTTACGACTGCGCGCTCCCGCTTAAAGATACTGTAATACGCCTCGCAAGTGGGCTCATTTTCGTCTTCTGCGCATGAGAAAGGAGGCGCGAAGGCGGGAGAGGAGGTTGATGACGATTCGGGCTAAGCTCCGCCCTCGCACATGTCGGGGAGGCCGGGGGGTAAACAAACATCGGCGTCGGCCATGGCGGCCGTGCTGTAGCGGCGACCGCGAGTCTTTTGTTTATTGTAGCCCGGTTAAAATTTGCCGAGTCCACAAGATCGAGCAGCTTTGTGCCCCTTACGATTCCTCCGTCGTCTGCTAGAAGCATTTCGAAGATTCCAAGATGAAGACGACGAAGAGCATCAAAAGAAGGCGCTTGCCTAGCCTCGCGATTGAAACGCCGGTTGCGCCGGTCACTACGAGACCGCCGCCCGATTGTACCGGTAAGTTGCCTTTTATCTTGTGCTTCCTTTACGAACACAACAGATTTTGCCTTCTAGCAGGTCTTTAGAAATCTTGTGTGGCGGAGTCGATAGGCGCTATTAATCGAAAAACAGCCGAGAATGTGGTGTTTTCGCGATCCTCCGAAGCCCATTTTCGCAGGTGATATTTAGGAATTTCGACTCGAAACTGCACGGAGGCCGTATAAACTATGTTCCGTTTCATTTTAAATGCGATCGAAGTTAAATCTACATGGGCGAGTCCCGAGCTTTGATCATAGCTGCCATGTGCGATCTTGCAGTGCGTTCTCGCGTTTGTAATTTTCTCTTCGTTCGCACTTATAATTTTTTATAGATGAGACGCAGTATAGTCATACATCGTATTTGGTATAGTAGTTTCAGTCTACGGTTGTAATCATGGCGCTGTAGAAAAGCACAGAGCTCAAAACTTACCACAAAAACGCGATCGTTTTTTTTTTTTTTTTTTTTTCTTTCAGGAATGCAGTTGGAATGGCTGTTACGTGTAATACAGTGAACCAACTCGGACAGTACAAATTTGCCGTTTCACATTACCCAGTATGAGTGAATTGCCAACGAAGTACCGATGCCGCCTTTCTGCAAAATGTGTTGCGCAGTGTATCTTCGAACCACATCGACGCTGTCAGTGTCTGACGTGTTTTTGTGTGTCGCTTGTCTCCTTTTTCGTTCCCATACCAAGATGGAAATTCGGATATCGTGCACTATCCAAGCCTAGCTAATGAGCGCCCCATGGAATTGACACGGGAGTAAACACTGGCTAACATGTACATATTTTTGTTTTGTTCGCTCAGCAGACTGGGGCTGAGTGTGTGACAAACTTTCTAACATCATTTGTCATTTCTAGGTCCCAGATGGGCTGTTGACATCCAGAAACACTCCAACAGATGGTGGTCATACAGCGATTGTGAAGAAAGTCCCATTTGGATCCACATTCCTAGTCCACTCATTGATAATCTTTCCTTGTTGCATCAATGCCCAAGTATGCCAGGCACTGAGTGACTACTCGCATGTGTTAGTGATGGTGGCTTGCGAGGCTTCAGTATCGTCGCTGCTGATAGGGCTCACCCTCACACCAAAGCTGTTGGTGGTGTACCTTTCCATGGAATTGTTTGGTTGATCCCAATTTCCTAGAAACGCCAATATTCAGTTTGGTGTGCCTTGCGGCTGAAGTAAATTCATCAAGGAGGTCTCGTCTCTTTCCTGGGGGTAATACCATGTCAGCTGCTTTGCATGAGCCACTTGGAAACTGTTTGGACTGCTCTAAAGCACTTGTAATTGACCTTACCTGTTGTGTCCATGCTAATGCTGAAATGTAAAGTTCACTGAACCAAGTTTTACTAATGAACCAAAACAATCAGTGGAAAGGATGAATGGCTTTATTTGTTTTCTCGAAGTATACACTGTTTCATACATAATACATGATGCTGGCAACGCTACTTTCATTAGCAGACAACTTAGTCTACACTGTTTCACGATAGCTTGGTGAACTGTGGAGGCCCCTGCGACCCAGTAAGAACGTCAAAGCGAGGCACATGGCAGCATGTCACAGGAGCGCCCGTGTCACCGCGCCAAATGCAAGGACCACCCACCAGAACCGGCTGTCGTATGCTCAGAAACCCAACGAATTCGGATGGACGTCCACTGCAGCAACATTGCCGTCCGCTAGAGTAGCGAGGTCTTCAGTAACACTTTTATGAGGCAACCACATGCTCAATTTGCCCATGAATCTGTGGCGGGTGCTAATGCTAGGGCGATGTTTTGAGCGGAAGTGGTCGATTCACGGCTACGATTGTTTGAACGTCGATCACAAGCCATGTTTTTCTCAAAAGTGTTGATCTATATTAAGTGTCGTTAATAAGTAACATATGTCTTAGTCTTTCTTCAGTGTCGTGTAGTGTTGCGGTCCGAAGAATCCGACAGCAACGCTACTAAAAGAAGAAGAGAAAAAAAAAAAAAAAAAACCTAGAACTATGTTTTGTTGCAAATGGCGCTCTTGGTGTGGCGATAACGAGGACTCGACCGTGGAGTGTTGTCATGTGCCTGGCTCCGATGCTCTTATTGGGTCACAATGTTTGCCAAGTGACCGTGAAACGGAGTATAGTGTCTCACCTGTACCCGCTATAAAACAAATGAGATGCCAGGTGTAGCCACTTTTGCAGCTGTAGCCCTTATATTATTGCTTGCTATGCTGTTTGGAAGAATACATAAAAAAATCAGCTTACAAAGCCAAGTCTAATTTTTTGCACTCTTGCATGTTACGAAAATAAAAGCATCACGCCTGAACACCAACATCTGTCTCTAAATTATTCCTTGCTGAAATGAAAAATAAATATACTGTGAATATGAACCAATACAATCTCAAACAGGTTTAAGAATGGATTCAATAAACAATTACTTCAATCTACAAGCTTGAAATCAAGTATGCGTGTGCAATAAATACCCTGGTCTTTCGACCATCCCCGTTGGCTCTTGTTCTCGAAGGATAGGGACTTCGTCGATTTCACGGCAGTTCAAGCATTGGTCAGGCAACATGCTCGTGTTTATAGTTTCGGCTGTGCTATAGGAATAACAAAGGTGAGTTGTGTATTGCCGAGTCAAAGCAGAACTCTCAGGTCTAAAAGGCTTCTTAAAAATGCACTAAAGCTGGTTTTGACTTTATAATTACATGACTCGAACATAAACTACTCACTTCACCAAGTCTAAGGATTCACAAATAATCTGTGAACATGTATTCTGCTTTTATCTTCATTCACTTATGAAACTGGTTGCGTATATAAAATATCCAATCAATCTTCCACACCTCCCCATTGCGAAAAGGAAGAGGGAGATTCGTTGGCTTTTTTTTCTCGCCAAAAAACAGAAAAAGAAAAGGAATAGGTTTCAATGTGCACATTACGTTGAAGTGGGACAGTTACGGAAACAAATTTTGCATCTTCAAAGTTCATGAAGTAGGCAGATTACTTTCAAGTCATAAGAGAATAAAGTCAGAAACAACTTCAGCTCGCCTTCGGCGCATCTCCATCAAGGCTGTATAAACATAAGAGCAAGCCAGCTCGCCTTCAATCAGATTTTCCCTTCAGATCCAGGGACGTTTCACCTTCATAAGGTCATCAGTAGCAATTGGCATCCATTTAGGACTCTGTAATGGTAGATGTACAAGCTTGACCTCAAAGTCGCAGTGCCCTCCTTTCATGTGCTTGCAGTGCGACCCCCTCATGCACTTGGTCCCAGACGGTGAAGCTGGTGCTGGACAGGATGTCGTCCCCTGTAAAAGAGTCGTCCCAGTAGTCAAACGATCCGGTTACACCCTGAGCAGCGTATTTGTCCTCCCATGCCATTACCAACTTAAAATCAGTGAAAGCCTATTTTGAAGCAACAGAATGCATAAATGAACATGTCTATTCCATTCCCTTCGTACCGAACACCTGCCAGAATCCAAGGGATGCAAATCAAAATAAATAACATTGCATTATTGGCTCTTTTGAGACTCAAACTTAAACCAACTCAAACACTACCACAATTTTAAAGCTGGGAACTTCGAGGACACCTCTCCATATACTGAGATTACATGCTTGTCCCACTCCTGGCTTGTCCTCATCCTGGCTTGTCCTCAGCAGGGTTGGCCAGCGTGTTCTCATAGTCCTGGGTTTTTAGTCTTGGAAGTTAAAGCTTTGGTTTTTGTCATTGCTTGGTTGCTGGTAGATGCTGGAGGAAGCTCGACCTGTTACTTTGAAACATCAAGTTTACAAATTGAGCACTATCCCATATTGATGGCCAGATACAGAAGCTAGATTTGTCATGTCAAGGAGGTTGTCATAAAACAGTGGGCACGGGACTGAAATTAGCGGCGGAGCGGGCGACCGAGGCGCATTCGGGAGTATCGAAGAAGACAAGGTGTGTGAGTTTTGCGCGAAAGCAGGATGATTGGCCAGAGATGTGAGAATGTGGCGTCGAGAGAACTTCAACCGGGCTGACTTCATGACTGTTATCTGAGCCACATTAACCAGAAGAGAAGAGAGAGTAACAAGTGAACGACGCACTACGGCCGAGGAGGTAATTGACCAGGTTATTTCACCCAAGCACCACAGTAGTCATTTCAACGACAAAAAAAAAACGTCCAAACATCAGCACAGCAATACCAGCAGCGTGCCGAGGAATCGGGTTGTGTGTATATTTATACAGTCTCAAACTCAATCTGCCTCGACGGGCGATGACTCTCCCAGCTGTAGATGACCGGTAGCCTGGGGCCCTTAACGTGCATCACGTAGTAGTGATACACGACCACACGCCGGTACAATGCTCATCCAGATCGAAACGGGCAAATGTGGGGCTTGAACACACAATCCTGGGCTCTGCAGCGCGAGCTTTCCCTCCACATTCTCCGAGCTGGTGCGTGGAAGCCCCCTCGGCCACCAATCCCCCGGTGCCAAGGAATAACATATAATAAATGACAACGGTACAGTCGTCTGCAACAGGTAGCTTTTCAGTGCCTTGAGCAACCAGGTTGAGATAATGCGACACTTCCCTGCCATATGTGCCTTGCAAAATAGAGATGTATAAGTCATAAAGCAAGTAATATGAATTTTTTTTTTACTAAAGATATCAGCATTTGTATTTGGCTTCCACAACTTCTGAAAGCTACCTCTGAGTGCATAGAGTGGTTTCTTCATAATCTTACCTCTATGGAGAACTTCCCAGCTGGTAACGGGGCCGTGAAACGCAGACCCCCTGGAAGTCGCACAGGCGCCGAGGGCATTACACGGGGCCTGCAACATGTCCTCCGAGCCCGGCAGCTGGTGGATTCTGTTGGAATGATGGGGTAGGGGGAACACAAGCACTTGCAGATTAACGGACCTAAGAAAACCGGTAGGCAGGTACGAAAACATGCTACTCGTCCCCGCAGCGTTTGCCTCACTGGCGCTTTATGGTGAAACAAATTAGCGGCGAGCGACTGATGGAACACGGGTCCATGTCACATGAGCGAATGACATTTTAGCGAACAGCGACATTTGAGCGAATGGACGTTTTAGCGAATAACAGGGGCGCGCGTTAATCCATCCGCCGCGCTGCGCTTTCGCCGCTTCGCGGCGATAGTCTGCGGCGGATCATAACAAAAATGTGAACTCATTTGGCCCACCCGAAAACGCCGCTTCGCGGCGTCCGACTTTTCGCTAAACTGTCATTCGATGAAACCTGGGCGTTCGCTAAAACGTCATTCGATCAAGAGATTGCCTCCCATCTGTCGCTGGGGGGAAAGAATAAAAACAGACGACTGCGCACTCGGCTCGGTCGTACCACACCGATCGCCTAATCCGCTGCTTTTCCGTAACATTCCGTTTTACTTTGCTATACTCCTTTCACGTGCAACTGAGCTGTTTGTGAATGATGCGAAGTGTACAGAGACGACGTAACTCACCTTAGCGAGCGCCATGGCGCGGTTCTCCGGGTGTCAGCGCTGCGGGAGATCGGCCTTCGAAAGCTCGGCAGCCCGTTCAGCTCGCCGAAGAGGGCTGTAGCTACACTTCGATGTTTCACGGAGACACCGAGTCACTTGCTGGCGAAAAAAGGTCTCCGCCAAAAAGTAGAAAGGCTCACTCGCGTCGCACATCACCGTGCTGACGTTGGGGGGACTCACATCAACATCCGACCGCCGGAGACCGGGACCCATATTGGTGCTTCGTATGCTCCCAGGGTAAATTCTTTCGCGTCAAACGAAGTAACGTACATTTCGAGGTATTTCCGGTCTCTTTTTTCCGTATGCCGCGTCCTCGTTCAAGCAGCAGCAGTGGATTTCTGAGAGCCACAGAAAAGGCCTTTCGCAATGGCTGCGGAGAAGAGACGACACCGCTTTGTTTACCCCCGAGCTCCCGCCAGCTTCCGCCCGGAGCCATCCTCCAATCAGAGCGCGGCGAGGTGACGTCACGCCACCGGCCTGCGCGAAAGAGCAGACGGCTTTCCCTCCGTATACAACGCACGAGGCATTTAATTAAACATCACGCCACATGAAACGTAGCCGGCGCCCGCAGCTAGCCAGTGATTATATTCCGAATAGGGTGGCCGCAGAAAACACGAACTGGCGCACGTCCTATCACCACGATACCAAAGGCGCCCCAATAACGCCAACACGCAAGACAAGCGAAAAAGAAGGTTATCTTGAACTAGACACCGCTAACCGACAGCTGCACGAAAAGAAGTACTGAAATCGACTCACCTCAGGCCCACTTCGCCCGACCGTCGAGAAGGTCCCATCATCCGTGTAACAACGCGACGAAACGCGTTCCAGCGGCTCAGGCACTTGAACCTGCGAACGAGGGCGCGTGATCGACCGATGAACAAACAATCCGTGACCAACCATCACGACGCGTCAAAATCATCAAAATCGTACCAAAGCGGGACGTCGCACTCCAAGCGCCAAGCTCCACAGCGGAAAAGAAGATGTCAGCGGCAAAGACAGCAGGAAACCACGAGGCGACAAAGCAATGAATTGTTCTACGCAAACGCGAAGTGTAGGGGAAAGGGTATTTTTAAACGAGAAGGTATCGTCGTTGCTGCTTCGACCTTCGACAGCTTTTTAACGTCCTCTCCCCATTAGGGAAGAGTAGACGTGGCCTTGAGTCATTCCAGTACGTCACGAACAGCGTTGGCGGTCCTTCGAGGCATCGCGGTAGTGACAGCGGGCGCGGGGCAAGCAGCTCGTTTCCTCTCTGCACTTCGTTTCACCGTGCAATGGAGCGCAACAGAGCCTAGGCGCCCATCGAGCGCTGGGCATTCGGTTGGCTCTGAGACAACGGCCTGTGGGGTTCCCCGCGGTCCACCTTAAGCTGAGACGGTGCGCAGCGGAAGGATCCGCCTTTGCCCAGACTCTCCTTCTGGCTGTCCACAGCGAAGGAGGATTCGTTTCGCCGTCTGTGGAGGTGCCGGCGTCTTATCTCTATTCTGTTGTGCTGTTGCTTCGGAAACGCTTGTTCTCGGCTGCCGGCTGCTGTTGGCGATCCTTTTCTTCTTTTTCTTTCCCCTCGGTTGGTTGGTTGGAAAATGTCTTTATTATATTTATAAAAAGGTGATTTACGCTCGCCGATCTTGACTTAAGTCATCTTCTTTGAGCGGATGAGTTTATGTTATGATTTTTTGTTTTAGATGAATTGTGTGAGTTTGGCTTCCTTCACGTATGTGAGGAGGGAATCGAGGGTTGCCTTGCGATGCTCAGGGGATCCAGTGGGCAGGACCCATTCTTCAAGGTCCTGCCTAAGCCCCTCGGACTTAGGTTTGCGCTTACTGCTTTCTTTTTTATTTTTATTTGTTCTTTTCTTTTTTTTCTTTTTGTCGTGCGTCTTTTATGGAAAGGGTTACGCGTGCATTTTTTTTTTTTTTCTAACACAAAGGTTTTTTGGGTTTTTTTTGTTTTTTTTACTCTACTAGCAAAAGGCTGGCCGGCGTCGGCGTTCGTGCATATGGCGCGCGCTTTGCTGGCTCTACTCGCCTCGCTCTCCGAAGGGAAGATCCTCGTGCTGGGCTGTGAACTTGTGAAGAACGTTTCGAGAGGACTTCGCACGCTGCAGATTGCGGGCAGATTTCTACACGAATTTAATGGGAGGTCGCAACGAGCTGGTGAATATTGAGCCCGACAAAAACCCGGACTGCGGGTATGTTCGCAGATTTCTACAAACATGGAGCTGAATGTGACAATCGCGGAGCGCTGTGGGGTTCTACTTTTCTAGAATTGCGAGTAAAATAGTGTCGCAAGCGCTTGATACAAGAATTGTTAACAATGCTAAAACACGGGAGCGTTGTTAACAAGCCTTCGTTTTGTGTAGACGGGGTAAAAACGCTCCGGTCACAGGCCACTGGTCCAGACCACATTATAATAACTGTTGCAGACAGCTGGACGTCAGGGGTTGTGAACGGGCGATTTTAGTGCCGTGTTCCAAACGGCTTCTTCGTGAAGAACACACTCGACTTCAACTGAGTTCGCTTCTTCCTCCGTATCTTATTTTTTCTTTAGCTTGGCTCGTGATGGCCGATCGGAACCATCCAATACATGCCTTGCAAGTGACGTCATGCTAGGGTAGAACGGGGCCCCGCACCATACTGGTGGTTGACTTCACACCGCGCGGGTGCGCTTAGGATGCCGCTAAGTGCCCGGACATGCGCTGACAATGCACCATATTTTTCACAAAGGTATCAGTTATGTTACACTTGAACTTGGAAAAACGTGACGAGCTTTCGATGAAGAAGTTTAGCCAGTACGTGCAGAATTTTTGGCATTGGTGCGATCGCGCTACGACCAGAAAGTTTCAATACGCCGCTGACGCAGTTTTAAAGGAATGCTACAGCGAAATTTCGGCGCTCATTTTTTGGTCTCTATGTGTTCAAAGGAGCAGCATCAGATCGAACATACCAATATCTTGTTAAAAAAAAGTCACAAAAAGGAATTTTAAAGCGATTAGCAAAGAGCACCTGGTGGATGTCGCTATCGCCTCGTTTGTAACGCCCGTCTAGCAACCTTGACAGCTAGTGACGGTGAGTGTCTCGCCCCCGGCCCAGAGCCAAAGGCTCTGCTCCGGCCACGACAAGAGAAGGGGGGGAAGGAGGAACTCCCCTCTTCCCGAGAATGCCTTTTGTGTGTCGCAGAAGTCGCTATTGTCCCCCTACAAGATTACAGAAGATTAACCCGTCACTCGAAATTCGTACAAAAGCAGCCGCTTCGGTGGCTGGAACGACTAGGCCATCCCTTCGACGTCAGCCTCGTCACGTCACGATTGCGTTGGATGTCACGTGGTCTCCGCTGGGCCTTCTCCGAGCGCTTGCCAGAGTGGGCCGTTTATAACGAAAAATACAGCCACCAGGCTCAAAATACAAACGTCCGATTGTCATTTACGGATATTGTGGATCATATTCAACCTATTTTTGAACACGACGGGAATATTTCAAATTTTGTTGAAGTGTACCTTTAAAACATGAAAACGGTTGTGTCGCAAAAAAAAAAAAAAAGAGGTTGAATTGCGTGTTTTAACATTTGACGTGCAGCTCTAGGAGTCGCTTGTAGAAAAATTGTTACGATTCTGCGAAATACTGGTAAACAACGGAAGGCTACCGTCATAATCTAAACCCTGAGACAAAGACAAATCAAACAATGGAGGGTTTATATTATGATGTTTCCTAACCGGCTCGCCTGCATACTTTCGCTCCTTGCTAAAATTACCGTTCTGGCGAATGGCACAAGCCGATGCCTCGCGGCGGCGGCGTCTCGGCGAGCTTGCACAAGGGGGCCGCCGCCGACCGATCGCCGCTTCACTCAGTGTTGGACAAAATACTCGATAAAAGTATTTAAGTTAAGTTACTAAAAACCTGCGTCATAAAGCATTTAAAATACTACTCAAGTTACCTTCACTGTAAAGTATCTTGAGTAGAGTACAAATACTTAGAAATGTATTTCAGTTACATTTGAAGATACTTCCGCATTGCTTAATTTGTATCGACGCCATTGACAACGACAATTATGCAGCTACGCAAATCTGGGTTACCGGAATGGTTTATTAGCACGCAACAACAGAAAACGAAAAAAAAAAGTATCGTAGGGATATTTTATGCAGTCCGACTATACAGAGCAAAGTATTGTCACGAATGATAAATGATGAGGCGGCGAATAACTGAAGAAAAAACAAAAGAGAGAAAGGCTACCGTTGCAGGCGTCGATGTCAACGAAACAGCAGGATCGACCGCTGGGGCGAGACTGATTCCAGACCGCCACTCGAAGCACCTTTTGTACCTGCTTGTGTTTCTGGAACATTCGGCGTAGAAAGTTCGGCGCGTAGAACATTCGTAACTCGATCAGACGACAAAATTCTTGACCTTACCAGAATGTCAAGTTGAAGAAATAAATAAAAGAGAAGTCCGCCCTCTGACATCAAACCCGGAGACGAGAGCCAAGCGCGGTAACCATTCGGCCACGCGCTCGCTGGGCAGCGCACGTGGCAATATCACTGATAGATCATTACAAAACATTTCTGGGACAAAAAGAAAGAGGTCGTTCAAGCTATTGGGGAGGAGATCAGACCGTAGCGCCCCAAGCGGTTAACTTTAGAACTAGATGGATGGGGACAACAAATACAATGACTCGGCGCTCGGCTGACTTAACCGAACGCGGCGTCAGCGTTCGGCTGGAGTTCGTGTTCTCCGGTGAGGGCGAGGAGGGTATCATGAACAATGCAGCATGCACGGCGCCCAGCTAAGCACAAAAGCCCAACTGGGTCAAGTTCTCATCCTCTGACGACTGCGTACATATAAATTACAGCCTTTTTTTTTTTAAATTTCAAATGGAAGAAATAATTTAAGAGGTCAACTAGCTTGATATGCCGGTATAAAGTTTTTGACCTACATTACTGTTACTGCACGGTGTGTATTTGCACTTACAATAAAAGTGAAAAGCACATAGAAGTTATAAATAGGCAATAGTGCCCAAAGGGTCGCTAATCTAAAAAATTAAAACAGACAGCAAGAACCACTCTCTACTTAGACACGACCAGGCAACAGCGTATAAGCAGTGTTCGCTTTGATCGACGAGTGACCCGTCAATAGGCACTTCCGTGAGGTGACTAGATCTGGCATATTAGCAATCTGAAGGTGATTGTCACATGTGGGTACCTTGAATGAGCCCTACGCGCGTTTAAATTGGCATGTCTGCTTTGATTCGCAGCTTGTCTTTACTCGCCTGTACTGCAGTACTGCCTACTGCTCACCGATTTGTCCAAGTTACCCGTCGCTCCCAAATTAAGAGGAACCTGCCAACTAAAGCAAATATATTCTTATATTGTTAACAAAGTGACATACTATTCGCTACGAGTGAGGTTTCCAACGCAATTTTTCTTTTTCTCTCCCAAACTCTCAAAATGCGAACCCGTTTTGGCATAAGAATACATCACCGGAAATTAATTTCATCCTGCTAGCTGTCTGTTGCAAAATCCGACAGGAAGTCACGTGGACACTAGCACCAATGAAAGCTCTGGCGTATATTATAATAACTCCATTGCCGTAATCAGCATAGCCGTGTTTCTCACGACGCTCTGCGGGCTTCCAAGTCAAACCTGAACCACTCAATTAATACGGAAGAATTCGTTAATTATTTTTATAAAATTACTCATTTAGAATTATGAAAATTAAAAAAACAACAAAAAACGGTCGCTTTCTGACACCACTGGTAGCCAAGTGAAGTGCATCCCTCCACCTTGCTGAAGGTTAGCTGGGACAACCTGTATGTCATCCCGCGCTGGCAGATTGACTCGTGACTATTCTGTATTCACCCAGGCTGACATGAAGTCATATTTTCGCACTTCCGACGTTGTAGAAACTGCGATTTTCATCTCCCAAAAAGTTCGTGATTAGCAGGCGCAACATAATCTACAGCGGTTTTGTTTTTTTAAAGGATGACATAATTCTAGATCAGATATAAAAGGAGGAGGAAAGCACGAAAGCGAAGGAAAGGTGGGCGAAAGCCTGGAGATCGCAAGGCGACTGTTGCGTCCCCCCAAAACAGGCCGAAATATACGGGGACATTTCACAGCTTTTCATAACGAAGTGTTGTACTTTTGTTTTGCAGCGAAGTAACTTACTGTGTTCCTCCCCTCCCTCCTCTCTAAATTGAAAACAGCGCAAGACATGCGAAAAAAAATTGCTTATTCTGAAAAGTCTTTCAGGCACAAACGAAATCCTTGCCACTGAAGCCTATTCTCACAGTAACTGCACACCTCTATTGGTACAGTACATTCTACAAGTATCTATAAGTGTGCACATTATAAAAGGAAAGCGTACTTACCACTCCAAAGGGAGCATCATACTTGTTCTTGTACGATCGCTTTGACCAGGCGCCGTCAGCAATGACCATCACAAGTGGTCAGCCTTCGGCATCGATCTCACCAGATTCTCTTGCGAGCCTGGCCTCTTCTTCTCCGGCTTTTTTCATGGATTCCAGAGCCGCGGTTTCAATACCTCGAGCCACCGTCTTCTCATTCTTTGCAAAAGTTTTGCTGGACATGGACGGCACATTCATCGATGCGAAAAGCTCAACAAGGTTCGATTGCCCACTACCAATGTAAATTATTCCCGACACCGCACCAGTGTTCACGTCCATGCTAGAACTTGCATCGGTCGTTTGAGGAGGTAACTCCGACTCAATAACATCTTTCTTGGTGCACATCTTGCAAACGAACGTGAAGGAACTGCGCAAACCGTGCCTCCGTTCCGAGACAAACACCATGTCCACAAAGGGACAACTGAAAGGAGCATGATCGCTGATCCTTTGAACAGACTGAAATAAGTGCATAATGTCGACCACGCGACGACCGTCGAGCACGGATGCTGCTGGTTGCAAGGTTTCGGACGGTTCGACCGTGGATTCGACCACATTGGGTTTTCTACGGTTGATCGAATGCCATTTCATCGAAGCACGTTTTAGAGAATGGGCACGTTTTATCGAAGCACGGTTTAGAGAGAGCACAGCCTCAGTTTAGAGAAACGCCGTTTATCAAAAAAAAGACGCCTTAAAAAAAAAAAAAAAGCTTTTTTATTTCTCGCGCTTCCGCCGCTTCGCAGCGGCAGTCTGCGGCGGCTCATTAAAAAAAGAGTAAAGCTATACGCACTCCGGAGTGCATTTCGGACGAAATGGCTATACGCACTCCGCGCAGAGTTCATGCCGCTCGGGCCACCCTTTTCGAACGGCGCGTGTATCACTGGGGAGCTTGTTTTAATTAACACAGCCCCCCGCCTGCGTTCACGCAACACCACCTAGACAGAAGGCCTCCGCATGGTTTCCTCTTCCTCTATGAAACGTCATCACAGTCGGATCGCGCTCGGTCGGCTATTGGACCCGAGCCCGACTTTCGACGCGCTGATTGGCCACGAGCCGCAGCCGAACACTGACGCAGCACTCGTGCCCAATCTCTCGCCTCGATCTATCTGACTATGATGACGCGTGTGGAGACCTTCTGTCTAGGTGGTGTTGGTTCACGCCGCTTCGCTGCGACAGTATCGGCTGCTAATTACAAAACTTAACCAGTACACGCCGCTTCGGGGCGTCCAGCCGGCAACCCAAGCCCCGCTGTCCCCGATCGCACCTCCGGAAAGGGAGACCCATACCTGTAAGAACTTGAGATTGGGCGAGTTTTTCGAGTGCGCTAAACGTCGACAAACAAGACCCATACCATTTCGTTCTGCGAAGTTTCGTCGACAACATCATAGCAAAAGAAGAAATCTCGTAAATAGCGCCAATGCCTCGACAAAACAAAATGTTTGAGAAAAAACGAAAAAAAAGTACGCCCACCGGGGATCGAACCCACGTTGGGAAAGCGTTTCATGACTCCTTTAAAGAAGTCATGAAACGCTTTCCCAACTTTTTCCTGTTTAGCTTTCCTCCTCAACTCATAAATCGCACATTGTACCAAACAGTTCAAGAAGACGGAAAGGGGGAGTCCCCTCTTGCTGGGAATCTCGCTTGTGTAGCCGCACACAGCCATTGTCCCCCTAGAAGATTAGCCGTCGCTCAAAATTCAGACAAGTTGCTCCCCCCCCTCTTCACCCCAAAGCTGACAGTGTTGTGGAAGCTACGTGCTCGTTGGGCCCGGCCACACTTTTGCCACGTGATCACGCTCTCTCGTGCATACCGACCCGCAGAGAATGAGGTCAGGTGATGAGAGGGAGGTGGCTGATTGGTCCGGCAAGCACGTAGCTTCCACCACAATGTCAGCTTAGGGGTGAAGGGATTAAGTGAGGTCCGGTGCCGTGTCACGTGCATTTGGACCCGGTGACGCGCTGCGGGGTCCGCGGATGTATCACAGTGAAAAGGCAGAGAGCTTACGAAGGGAAGGAGGTACGAAAAAGTCCGCTGTGTTTTCAAAATTTCCGTACCGAAAGTCAGGCTTTTGACTTTCTACCTTTGTTTTTTTGGCCCACTGAACGTCCGACCACACCACAAAGTTCGTGTCGCCGATGCTGTCCCACTGCAACGACCAACGCCCGCGACAATCGCCGACATACGGTAGACGACGGACGAGCTCTTGTCTGTCTTTGGACTTGAAGCGCAGCAAGCAGTCCCACCGAGGAACACCTCTCGGATACAAACTTATCCTCCTCGTCCACTTGTGCCTTCTGTTTCTGTTGCCTCCCTTCCCACCCTTCTACCCTTCCTCCCGTTCCTGCCGTGGCTCGCTCCGCCGCTCGACCTTCAGGGAAGCCCTCTGCGGCCACTCCTCGTTCCCGCCTTTCCGGTCCCTTGATTGCTCGTAGTGGTCGCGAGTGCGGCTTGCTTGCTGGCGCCGGGCGGTCCTGTTGCGAAAGGGAATTCGCTGTGGCTAATTTTGTTCGCGAAAACTTGGTGCGCGAGGTGGTGCTTCAAGACGCCGAGGTCTACGCCCCTGCTTCAGGATGGATATACCCATGTTCGAGGACTTAAAGGGACCATGAAATGACCTTTTTACTTTTTCCAGATAACTTTTACATTAAACCGTCAATGTTCACTGAATGCCGAACAGGCATCCGTTTTCGTCTCGGTTTATTAACTTTTACACAAAAAACTATTGAAATATCGACTTTTTCATTCTCTCCAACTGACCGCAAAAGAAGCCGTGACGTAGACCGTTTCCGGAACCGGAAGTTCTCTCGGCAGTAGGAGAATGGAAGTGTTAGCGGCAACGAGTTGGGGTGCGCCGGTAGGTTTTACTGCGCTGATGTCACCGACGTATTTCCTGAATCGGCGCCTCTCATCGCCGCATCGCAGCTGAGCGAAATTCAATGAGATATGTTGCGCTACAGCGACAGCATGGGACTAGTCCCATACGCCGGTATGCCTGTTGGGAAGTGCAGCGAGTCTTGTCACCACCCCGTCATTGTTGGCAGAAGGGCCGGCCCGTGTTAGTCGTTTGCAAAGCGACGTAGATGGCGTTTTTCGCGGCCTCGGAGATGCAGGAGCGAGCCGACGTTAAAAAAGATACGTTTGAACTACGAGTGTCAGCAAGAGCCACGTAAATACCTGCTTACACTCGGAGAGGACGCGCGCGCTTGATGGAAGTCTTGTATTCGCGCTGTTGGTAAGCGCTTCGGGACCGTTCTTTTACGATTGCAACTCGATACTGACGCGACACTCGGCAAAGAAAGGTTGGACCGGGGTCGACACGTGCAGTCTGTCAGAATAAAAATGGGATACCAATAACAAAGTGTACATACCGTGTTACGAAGGCAATCCATACGGCGTTTATTTCAGCTCTATATCACACAAAACAAGAAGATAGAATCGACGAGAGTCCCTTTTCGACGAGTGTTCGTCAACACTGCCTCGGAAAACAAGGGGAAGAGATTGACCTCCTCACCTCTTAATCTAGAATTGAGGTCAGTGATCAAACTATAATACGGGAAGAGTCCACAAGGGTCGCGCGGGCATATTCCATTTAGCACGCCAGCCGGTCGTAGGCAGACGGTCTTGCGACGAAGCAACGCAGCGCCGAGTCGGAATGCCTGCTAGGCCTATACGCTTCGTCGGAGTCGGTGAATCCAGCGTTCTTGTTCGTCGTGGTCTGTTTTAAGTACTGTTTTCTTGCTGCTTGAAGTCGGCACGCGCGGGAAGAACACGTAGAAAAATAAACGTTCAGTCAGTCAGAGTTTTGAGAGGAAGGAAAACAAAGAAAATAAATGTTCGTCGGTCGCCGTCACCCAAGTAACTGGCGGCCCTGCCCTACTGCGCACGCGCAGTAGTTGCTTCGTTTACCACACGATAGATGGCGCTTGGCTCTTAGCATTATCAAATTTGGCAATTTTCGCCACACATCTCTAATTATGCTACAAAATGTGGATCTGAATATTATTTAACAAAACTTTTAGGAAACATTCGCCGGCTATTTATTGTTTACGATCGCGGTGCTGGTGAGGTAGGCTCTTACCCAATAGGCGATGTGGATTCGGCTGACGTGCACCGATTCTGCGTATGCATCGTAGTGAACAGGCGAAGGAAGGAAGGCGCAAAAGAGTCCAGTTTTCTTTTAAAAGTTCTATAGCAAATAATTTTTTTGGGCTCCCTATTTTTGTGTTTTTGTGTTTCTTTTCACACCTTTTACGACGTGCGGTGGATGAAACTCGATTTTAAAATCATTTCATGGTCCCTTTAAGACCGCTCACCACGAAGTAGGACACGACGTTCCGCGGCAAGCCATTCCTGCAGACACGAGAGACTTGTCATCACGTTCTGTGATAATCGGGATGCCGTATTGTCCACCAAAGAACGCCTGCCCTCGATCATTCGTATATGAAGTTATAAACATCCTCAAAGTGGGCGTGAAATTAGTTGGCGCTCACCTATAATTCCTCAAACGACCCCCCCCCCCCCCCCCCAAAAAAAAACAAAACAAAAAACGATTCGGGTATTTTGTTTGGAAAAAGTTTGTTGCCGATTGTCACTATAGTGACAATCGGCAACAAACTTTTTTCAAATTCAGATTTACGAGCATCAGAAGTTCAGACTGTTGTCGGATCCCTTTTGAGGCGCGGGTATTCACAAGGTTTTATTGAAAACGCGCGCGAACAGATGCAGCAGGGAAGAACAAAAGCGACTAATAATTACGAAGCAGCCGTGGCGACTTATGTAAAAGTCGTCTCAGAATTTAGTCGCCGGTCCCTCCTTCCACGAGGTGTACGAACAACTTTCAAACCCCGTATAAAATTACATGACCTCATTTCGAAGCCAGAGGATCCAACCCCTCCTGAATCGCAAAGTGGTATTGTATATAAAGTGAACTGTCAGGACTGTGACAAGTGTTACATCGAAGAAACCGGCCGCAAACGGAGTACCCGCCTCAAAGAGCACAGAAGAGACGTGGAGAAGGCAACACATGCCACAAGATCAAAAACTGAACTGGTGGACCATTGTTAGACGACTGGTCACACTTTTGACCTCGGGAACGCTGTGACCCTGGCACGGGAACAACACTGGGGCCCCAGAAGGTTTCTGGAATCATGGTGTATTCGCAGTGACCCATCCGCCTACAATTCTAACCGCGGTCCCCTCCCCGACGTCTACACCGACATCCTGAGATAACTTTTTCTTTAACTTCACATCTACGACGGACGAAGAAAGTTGAAACGACAGCCGACAATGCCTCTCGACGATGATGATGTCTCCCGTATGCCATGGACGGAGAAGTCGGCAGAACCAGCGCTACGGATGAAGGCTTTTTTTTATGACGTGCTGAACTTGAACTATATTAGAAATCTTCCCCCATGAGTTAATTTATTCCTCAACATGAAAAAGACAATAGATTATTTTGTATTGTGCAGATGGTAATGATATGTACTGTCTCTGGTGTTCATCTAAATGCGATACCTTAATGTAGGCGAAAAAATTACCAAGCTTAGGGCATAATTGCTCGTAGGTACATGTTTGGATATTTTTTCGAAACTCGTCTTGAACAATAATCATATCTCAAGACGACACTTACCTAGGCTATACATAGATCATTCTTAAAAAGTTTAACATCTCTAAAATAAATAGCTTCGGCTATAGCGCGCTTCAAATATGGCACAAACGACAATTGTCAAAAACCAGTCGTCCTTCCTTGCTCCTTCGGGAATCTATTTCTTTAAAACCAAGCATGCCAGATGATTTAAATACACGGCATTGCCTTTCGCAAGGAATGCGGCACCGCATGTAAAATTGCGAGGAAAAAAATTACGAGTGTACCTCACTGCTCGAATCGAAATGAAACCGCCCGTCGGTCTTTCGAAGTTCGACGACCTTCGAACTTTCACCCTAAAAGTTCGAAGTTCGTCGAACTTTTGGCTTTTAAGGAATCGAAAGTTAGACAATTTTAGATTTCGTTAGATTAATAAATTCGAAATTTCGAAAATGATCGAATTTCTTAGCGTAGAAAGGTCGAAAAGCTTCGAACTTTTTAGTGCAAGAAGTTCGAAAGTTCGATTTCTTTCGAACCGCTTGATTGATCATCGAAACTTCGGTTCGAAAAAAGTTCGCGGCATCCTTACACGTACACTCTAAACTACAATCTCAACGTCGCAAGCCTTTCAACGAGCACTTATGAACATTAAAAACCTGTAACGGAAAAAAATTTAATCTCCAACCTAACGACCGGCAGAAAAAGGTGCGAAAAAGGGTCGAAAGCTTCGCGCGGATTTAGTACTGGTTACGAAAGCGCGCTTCCGCTTAAAGATACTGGAATAGAACACACGAGACATTTAATTTAATATCACGCCACATGAAACGTAGCCGGCGCCCGCAGCTAGCCAGTGATTATATTCAGAGTATGGTGGCCGCAGAAAACACGAACGTCCTACCACCACGATACCAAAGACACCCTCAATAACGCCAACACGCAAGACAAGCGAAAAAGAAGGTTATCTTGAACTAGGCACTGGTTACCGACAGCTACTCGAAAAAGAAGTCCTGAAATGGGCTCACCTGAGGCCCACTTCGCCCAACCGTCGTCGAGAAGGTTCCATCACCCGTGACAACGCGACGAAATGCGTTTAAGCGGCTATGGCACTTTAGCCACTTTAGCCTGCGAACGAGGACGCGTGATCGACCGATGAACAGACAATCCGTGGCCAACGATCACGACGAGTCAAAATCATCAAACTCGTACCAAAGCCGCCTGTATACTCTGTGCCTGTCAGAAGCGCGCCTCGAGGCCGTCGTGTTTCCTCCTTTCCCTCACTCACCCCCTCCTCTCCTATCGCCCGTGTCAGCCGCGAGACGGCGTCACGCACGTTGGGGATCGGCGTCGTTCGGCAGCGGCGTGAGTGGAGCTGCGTGTTGCGTCGGGTTCTTCCCGTCGGAAAGTCTTGCGTTCACGCCTAGAAAAGCGTGTTGTTTTCTCTTCCCGATCGTTCTCCGCTCTGCTGCTTTTCTTGTTGGCCAAGAGTTAGAATCTGATGCCCGTTCTGCGTTTCTACGTCCATTGAAAACATACTGCTCGAGCCAATAAATAAAACATTGCCTTTTGAATTATGAACTATTGAATTCAAACCCATGCATAATTGAGGGATAAATAGAGCAATTTAAAATATTCCAACTGCCGATTCATACACTTCTGTTTTCTGTAACAAGTGTTCAAAGAAAACAAAAAAGGGAATGCTAGAGGAATTCAGAACTACATTTGTTTTATACTTACTTTAAGCATAAAAACCTATTTAGGTCTGCCATTACTAACCCATCGCCGTAAAATCTTTCGCTTGTGTCTTTTCCATAAAATATTTCATCAAAATGCTGACCTTCGTCGTAAACTAATTATCACACCATTCTATATCTCTGCTCGCATTGATCATAGTCATAAAGTCGGTATGCCAAATTTGAAAACTCCGTTGTTTCAACATTCTTCTATTCCCCAAACATCATTAGATTGAAACCACCTTCCCGTCTCCATACCTAATATTACTGATATTGTTCTGTTTAAGAGAGTTCTTACTAACACGTGCACATTGTAATTATTATTTTGATGTCCACTCCCCTCTTCAATGCATTATTACCTTGAGGGTATTTTAAATAAATAAATAAATGAATAAATTCACTTATAGACGCATGTGCGCGTAGTTCAAAGAACCATTGCGTCATGCGCACTGCTTAAACTTCGTGATATTGGTGCGCGAAAATTCCGAAAATGACCTGTCATGTAGTTGCTCTCAACAAGTATTAACCATCGCAAGGGTTGCATGCTTTCACTTTTTAACTTCAAATTTGATTACTTGACGGCACCCGAAGATAGCGGCACGCTTCGACTTCGTTTCGTTCTGGCATATTTTTGCGGTTGTAAAAACGCAGAGCTTACACAAGAGCCTTGCTCAGAACTAAACGGAAAGAACCCGGCTCAAAAGGATGCTGTGCTAAATTACCCAAGCTTCTACACTTCGTTTCAATTTAGCTGCGAGCGAAGCCAAAGCTAGAAGCGCGAGACCAGCGCGTTTGTGTGTTTCTCTCAAGCTTGCGCGCTCGAGCAAAGCCTGAACGCACGGACCTTCCGTGCTCGCGCTTCCAGCTTTGCCTTCGCTCGCACATAAGGTGAAACGAAGTATAGGTGCATGCGGGGACTGTAAGTACGCGCGCAGCACGTGCTGGCGTCAGCACCAGTAATTTTTTAAAAAAAAAGTTCTAGATGAAATAGAATGTTGCACGCGCGTTCGTTGGTACCTTTTTTTTTAATTTACTTCGAATCTTTCTTACACGCAAAGCGAGCGCATGCAGATCGTGTAGCTACACTCGCCGTACGCCCGAGGGAGCTAAAACTCGTGTTTTAAACATTTTGGCATGGCTTGCCAGCGCTTCTAAACGCGTTGCGCCTTTCGCGTCGTCTGCTACGGCGGCAACGTTGGTGGCGCCCCCACGATCGGGGGCGGCGGTGGCGCGCGACTTTTTCGACGGCGCCCGCTATTGTTCTCCCCTCCGTCTGCCAGGCACAGAGTATACAGGCGGCTTTGCTCGTACCCAAGCGAGGCTTCGCACTCCGACCGGCAAGCTGCACTGCGCAAAACAGATTTCAGCGCCAAAGACACAGCAGGATACCAAGGATACCAGAAGGCGACGAGGCAACGTGAATTGTTCTACGCAAACGCGAAGTGTAGGGGAAAGGGTGTTTTAAAACGAGAGGGTATCGTCGTTGCTGCTTCGACCTTCGACAGCTTTATAACGTCCTCTCCCCATTAGGGAAGAGTAGACATGGCCTTGAGTGATTCGCGAACATCCTTGGCGGTCCTTCGAGGCATCGCAGTGGTGACAGCGGACACGGGGCAAGCAGCTCGTTTCCTCCCTGCATTTCGTCTCACCGTGCAATGGAGCGCAGCAGAGGCTAGGCGCCAATCGAGCGCTGGGCATTCGGTTGGCTCTGACACGACGGCCTGTGGCCTTCCCCGCGGTCCACCTTAAGATGACACGGTGCGCAGAAGGAGTGTCTGGCCTTTGCCCAGACACTCCTTCTGTTTGTCGTCGGCGAAGGAGGGTGCCGGCGTCTTTTCTCTATGCTGTTGTGTTGTTGCTTCAGAAATGTTTCTTCCCGGCTGCTGAATGCGATCGTTTTTTTTTCTTCTTTTTCTTTCCCCTCGGATTTAGGTTTTCGTTTAAGTGCTTTCTTTCTTTCTTTTTTTTTTTTTTCGGGCGTTTTTGGGTTCCGCGTGCGCGTGCAAAAAGTGTATTTTTTTTTCTTAAACTTTTTTTTTTTTTTTTTTTTTTATAGAAAAGGGCTGGCCGGCTTCGCCGTTGCGTTCGTTTGCCTCGCTCTCCGAAGGGAACATTCACGTGCTGGGCTATGGATTTGTGAAGAATGTTTCGAGGGGACTTGGTACGCTGAAGATTGCGGACAGACTTGTGCACGTTAACAAAAAAAAAAAAAAAAATTAGGGATTTATTGCATTGAACGTAAGGGTGCAAACAAACTAGTAATTTGTGAGGGCCGGTGGTAGGCCCCAGGAAGAAAGATCAAGTTTAAAGATTAAGATAACTGTTTATTACGGAGAAGGAAGGTATGTCTGAGTCAGTGAGACGGGCGGAAGCAACTGGAAGAGAAGAACGCGGGCTTGGAGAATCTTGAGGCGAAAAGGCGATGGCTTCGGAGCAGGGGCGAGGCTAGTTTATGAGGTAAGGGGCAAGGTTACAGCTACGGCGAAGTTAGTCGGCTGCCGGGGCTTGCGAGCAGAGTCGACTTGGCTGGAGTTTACATCTGGGCGATGGGTAGAACTGAGGGCGAGAAGAACGGACGGTCGGTTTGAGCGGCGAGGGCTTGTTGGCTCTAGAGACCTCTGGTTGCGGGGAGCAATTTGGAAGGAAAGAACGGAGCGGGGGCGGCAGAGGGGATGGAAGAATAACAGATGGCTACGGTGAACATATATGCTCACAAATTACTAAACAGAGTGCGGGTTTGTAGACAGAAATATGCAACCTGCCAGCGGTGGCCAGGTGCTGACGATTCGTTAATTGGAAATGCGGCGTTGGTTTGTGATGGAATAAAAAATTCACAGGGTTTCTTATTTCATCCCTAAGACGACTTGAAGGCGAAAGCCCAAGCGTCGATGCATTAAATGCAGATACAAAATTTACTTTGTTTCATAGGGTACGTTGTTGGGCTAGTTGGTTCATCTTAGTAAAACATCTAAAATAGCGCAACAGAAAGACAAGGACAAGAAGTATACAGGACAGGCGCTAAAGCGCCTGTCCTGTATACTTCTTGTACTTGTCTTTCTGTTGCGCTATTTTATGTTTTACTAAGACTGTTTCACGTTCTCTTTTTTTTTTTTTTTTTCTCGCGTGGGCACTTCAATTTTGCTGAGTCATCCTTCTCAATGTGCTGAGTAATCATCTTAATTCGGTTAGTCGTCCACTTAATTCGCTTTAGTTCCTCTTCATTCACTTTAATTCCTCCTAAATCACTTTGATTCCTCTTAATTCGCTTAGTCATCTTTCTTAATTGCATTGCCTCTAATTCGCCTGGGTGGTCACGTAAACGTTCTGGTACCTTTCCTGTCTCCGACGTGCTTTCGCTCAATGACTTTGAAGGCCGACTGAACGATGAGACATATAAGGCCTTAATAACGTTTATTATACTGGACTAACTTTGATTGCATGTAGAGGTCTCTTTTGCGTGCGTTACGTGGCGTCCATCCCGTCGTTCTTTTCAGGGCGGTTCTTCCCAGGCAGGTGCGAGCGGTTTCTTGTTCCCAGGCATGTGCTATGGGCACGGTGGCCATGGGCAAGGTTCAGTTCTCGCGCTCGCGAAGCGTCACGTGTTCCAGGATATACATTACAGCATAGGCAACCGGCACTGCAGTTTGGCACTGCACGTTGCGTCATCTAGCGGCTGCGAAATAAAGGAACTGGGTAGGCCAGGCCGGGATAAGTCGCGGGAACTGCGGGCGGGCGCATTTAGAAATCACCTGTGAACGCGGTGTTTCGGATAGGCGTGTGCCTTTTTCCAGCCGTTTTTCGTAAAAGTAAGTCCCAACTTCACGTCTCTATGACCTCACCGAATTCCTGCGACATCTCGCCTACTCCTAGAGTTCCCCCAAAAAAAATAAACGTCGCTACTGCTGCGTGAAAGAACTGCCACAGTCGCAAAGGTGACTCAAGCGTCAAACTTTACTTCACTTCACTTCCCTTTATTTCCTTAAAGACCCCTTCGGGAGGGGTATTACATAAGGGGTGGGAGAATATAAAAAACAATAACTTGAACAATAGGTTGTTACGCTGGATTGATGGCTGACACAGCTTCAGCAAACCTTAATGGACAGGTGATCGTAGCAACTTCGCCGGGAAGGCCGTTCCAGTCTGTTGCAGTACGGGGGAAGAAGGAATTGAAAAAAGTGGCAGTTCGAGTGCGGTGACGGGTGACCTGCAATGGGTGACCTGTTCGGAGAGAGATGCGGGCGTGGGGTACAATGTGGGGCGCGTGATGGAGCGGAGAATAGAAAAACTTGTGAAATAGACATAAGCTAGCAGTTCGGCGACGAGAGGAGAGGTCTAAAAGGCCCGATTCAGCTTTTAAGGATGAGATACTAACTTTGTACGAGTAAGATGAGTGGATGAATCTGGTGGCGCGGTTCTGAACCTGTTCGAGTGCATAACTGAGATAGGCTTGGTGCGGGCTCCAGATGGGGGATGCGTATTCCAGCTTTGACCTTACGAGTGATTTGTATGCTAGCAGTTTTATGCTTTGAGGAGCGGTACGTAGATGGCGTTTTAGAAATCCTAAACTTTTATTTGCTGATGAGATAATGTTAGTGACATGTGCGCGCCATGATAGGTCGCTACCTAAGGTGACACCAAGATATTTATAGGACTGTACTGGTCCGACGGGAGTGTTAGCAATTGAAAAGGGGAAAAGGAAAGGGTTGGTTCGGCGATGAAAGGACATGAGTTTGCATTTATTAGGATTAAGTGACATGAGCCAGTGGTCGCACCATTCCTGGATGGGGTTGAGGTTTTCCTGTAGATTGAATTGTTCAGAAATGTTAGTAACTGGTAGGGAAATAACGCAGTCATCGGCAAACATACGGATTTGGAAAGTAACGTGTAAGGGTAAATCGTTAATATATATGAGGAATAGCAGCTTCCCTTCGAGATCTTGGGAAGCGACACGGCGACAGAAGTGGATTACTGCAGTGCGACGCATCAAGTAAGTGAATTTTACATTAATTGTTGAAGTGAACGAAAACAGATGTGGAGGTTTGGAAAGTGGTCTGACGAACTCGTTTTGCAGACAGTCGGCAAAATAACATTATTATAGAAGTTGTTTTACTAGTCACTTGGACAGCCACATAGAGAAATACGGTAGGAACAATCGGGCCGATTGTTGCTTCGCTGTGACGTCGAGAATCAGGCGATCAGGTCTTCAAGCGAGAGGTCCGTCGGCCCGTTGCGGCATTCGTAGTTGTACGCGTGCATAGCCGTTCAACACGCGCGGTCGCAACCAAAACCTTCCAAACCTGCAAAATTTCAAATAGTGGATTTTCGTAGCACGAAGTTTCGTTTGTTTCGCCAACCAAATTTAATGCTGAGTTTGGTAACAAATGTGACGGCGTGCAGAAAACAGGATGCAAAAGGTTTTCTTTGGAAAAAGCTCATGCGAAGCGTAAATATCCTCACACGTACACTTTGTTGCCTGTCGCCTTTTTACAGGGGCTTGTGTACTGTTCTCTAGCATGCAGAGTTTGGTTCTAATTGCCCACATTTTATTCTAGTATGTGGGGAGAAGAAGAGGACGGCAGAGCGAGGCGCGAGCGGGGGCCAGCCGGCGAAGAAAGAGGAAGAGCGTGCTGCACGAGGCTGGGGCCGGGCAGGAACGATAGATCCGTTCTGGCTGGTCTGGCCCATGGCGATCCCGGAGAATTCCACCAGCGAGGTTCGGATCAGGACCGGCGGAAGCGGCGAGCCCTGTTTGTACCGATCCCGGAGTGGTTCCGCTGACGCGCTTGCCAGGTTCGGCTATAAATAGCTAAATTGGGCTAGTTTTATTTGCAGTTGGCGGGAAAAAGTGGTAGTTGGCTATTTGGCTAGTATTGGGCTATTTCTGACCCGTGCTGGGCACACCAAAATGCCTCAAAGCCACTTGGGTTTATATGTTCAAACATGGTATTTTTAGAGTAAGTTACGTGAACATTTGGCGCTTCAGTCTGTTAACCTTGATAAGCATGCGACAGCAAGAAAATTCGTCTGCTCTTTGCGCTCCTTGTGCAATTGTTTACCCCCGAATCTTTTCCGAATGCAAGCGTATGCTGTTATTCCTCCATCTCAACCAGTGACGGCGCACTTCCTTGCGGCCCCAACAGCACCTGCTCTGCGCATTCTTAAGGTTTTCTGATTTTGCGAAATAGAGTGTCGATGGAAACGCTGGAGAACATTTTGTATGACAAATTCGGAGTGTGGGGCAAAGAGAAGTGCTGCAAGGACTATGCTCCTTCAGGGGTTTTTCTGACACGTTTTAATACCGCAGTGATGCACCCGTGCTCTAACGTTGGTTCTGCGAACTAGTGATGCTAAAGGTATGAATATTTCTATTTGAACCATAAAAATGTATTAATATGGCTTTTGTGTTTAAAATATACATTTTGAATGGGCAATATTTTTTTGGCTACTCCCGGGCTACTTTTCTGGATTGACATTTGGCTATTCTTGGGCTATATCTCGTAGCAATTTGGCGGGTCAGAGTAGAAACACCTGGCAACCCTGGGTCCCCAGACCGGAAGTGCGCCCGACGCGCCACCACCGCGGCGTGACGTAGGAGAGTTGAGTTCGTGTATAGGCTCCTTGCACTGACGTCACATCGCACACATTTGAACACCAAGTAAAAGGAGGAGAGGGAAGCCGCTTTTGTAAGAATTTTTGGGTGACGGGCTAATCTTCTGGGAGGAGAATGGCGACGCCTGTGCAAATCCGGGAGGCACAAAGGAGGATCCCGATAAGAGGGGAGCTCCTTCTTCCCCTCTTCTCTGGAGGGCAACGGAAATGACGTCCTGTGCAAGCCACGTATAAACCGGCAATGATCAGGCGGCGCCACGAGAGTACTGCATTCAGCGCCACAAGCGGAGGCGTCTCTGTTAATGGGTCGGCCAGTCTGCCCGTCGGGCCGTGGCGAGTGGCGGCGACCCGAATTACAGCAGTCCCCGTGTGCACCTGCGTGCCATGTCCCTGGTTCTTTTATGCGGCTTTTTAAGACCATCGGGTTCCTTGATAGGTCCAAGTGTTTATAGAATATTCTAGAGTCGTCATTTGGACACCAGTTTGAGTTGTCTTCACTACTTGTGGCCGCCCGATCGGTCTGTGCTTCGATCGTCTCCCAGGAAGTGGCACAACACAACGAGAAGGCAGTGAATGGGTTTATTTTACATCCCGGTTGCTCGTCTTCGAGAGCCGGCAGTACGGACCCGCCAACCCTAGTTGTCGCCCGTCGTTCAGAGCTCGCAGTCGGAGCCCGTGTCCAGGCCTGCGGATCGTCCTACTCACGCCAGGGGCCCTATATGTTGCACGTTTTGGACTCCGACGGCGACTAGGGAGAAGGAAGTGACGTCAACGACACAGCAAACGCAGATTGGATGTTGACAGATGAAAACAAAATCAACATCCCATCTGCGCTTACTGCGTTGTTGACGTCACTTCCTTCTTCATAGTCGCCGTGGGAGTCCAAAACGTGCAACATAGGGCCCCAGTGCTGCGTAGGCTAGCCGTTCCGGGCTATCACAGCCAGAGTCTCGCTGCGGAATCAGGGTTGCCAGGTTGAGCTATTAATAGCCAAATTGGGCTACTTTGTCATGAATTTGGCGTCGAAATTTGGCGGTTGGCTATGGGGCTATTTCAAATCCTAACGCAACAAGTTTTTTTCTTTGCTTGGTTTAAAGGAAATGTACAAAAGAAACTTCAGTATGGACTAAAAGCGACAGTCCACCCTTTCTGGATTCCCGCCTTCAGGGATTTTCTGCGTGAAGATTCGTGGGCGTGATGGCAGAACCTTTTAGCTCAAGTGAGCTACCGTGACCTAGATTCAGCTCCGACGATATCGCTTTTGTATTGTGCCTTATTTTATGCTCCCAAGTTCTTTCTGCTTTCTACTGGCGTCTCTTATTTCCTCGATCTTCCCACCATCCTCCTACAGGAGGCACCTCATTCGAGGAAAAATGATACTAAAGGCAGCTCAAGACATCCTGCAGAATTGTATGTCGCCCGAAAACGCGTGCTGTACCGGATTTAACAAATGAAGCATTTCCGTGAAACATGGAAGGGTTTCTTAAAGCACAATGAGCCATAACAAAAGACAACAGATTTGGGACAATAAATATACCGAATATGGCCAAGATCGTTGCGCGGGAGCAGCCCTGTTTCCGTTGCTATCCGAGTTTGCCATCGCGCTCCCGACACTGTCCATGTCGAATGCCGTCCTGGAGAGAGTATTCAGTCACGTGCCCCTCACAAAGTCAAGCCTAACGAAGAACATGCCCCTTCCAAGTCTTCAAAACGTCCTCTATGTTAAGTTTGCTTTCCTTGGGAAGAACGAGTGCTGTAAGGACATGTACCCTACTGAAGCTTTTGCCCGTTTCAACACGAAACTCATGTCTGAGGCGAGTAAGCCGGGCACGAGCGAGTGCTCACAACTATGTGGCTATAAAAACGCCTGTGGAAAAGTTTTGTACTTTTGTGTTTGACAAAACGTTCAATACCTTTCAAGATGTCGTAGATCTTGCAAGCTGCTCTTAAACCCCGGTATGCAGACGCAGGGCCTTCGAATTGAGCTTGTACATTCGAGCGCACGATTTTTTGGGGATTTGCCGAATATGGCTACTTTTGGGCCACATAAATCTCTTGCGTATGGCTACTTTTGTGCTAAACCGTCTGGCATTTGACGGTTTGAGCTAGAAACTACCTGGCAACCCTGTCTGGGGTGGTGGGCAGAAGTCGCTGTGCGAGACATGCATTCCTGCGTTCTTTTGGGAGATACCAGACAAAAAACCTGCCTTCTCGTCGAAACGCTGGGACGGGGGCTGTACCAAGAGAGTCTGGAAAGGTTTGAAGATCAGTTTTCATGTTTTTGCCCCCTCCGTTCGTCCGAGAACGTGGATAGTAGCCGTGACAAGGGCAAATTAGATGCTGTCGAACTACGATTGCTTGTGCGGGCAACACTTCGTGCTCGCCAGATGTAGTTGTTGTGTTCCAACATGAACGAGAGAAAACTGCCAAGTTGTCCGGACTAGAGCACTGCACGGGCCGGAATTTCTAGGCCCGGCCCGACCCGGCCCGGTAGAGACACGACCCGGGCCCGGCCCGAGCCCGACAGAATTTTTAATTTCTAGGCCCGGCCCGACCCGGCCCGGAAGAGACACGGCCCGGGCCCGGCCCGAGCCCGACAGAATTTTTAATTTCTAGGCCCCGCCCGACCCGGCCCGATGGCTGTAGCCCGAAACAACCCATTCCCTTTTGAACCCGTCCCGTTTCGACCAGCTCCCTAAACGCCCTTCTCGTTTGAATTTGTCCTGTTTCGACCCATTCCCTAAACGTCCTTCTTATTTGAACCAGTTTCCGAAACACCCTTTGCGTTTCAACGCGTCCCGTTTCAACTATACTTTTACAAGGCCCTGCACTTCGCAACCTCTTCGCAAAAAGTCTCCATCGTTCTATGCCGTGAATGGGCACGGCAGCGTTACCAGCATGAACACGTTCGAACCATGCATCCTTTTTGTGTAGATCCTGCTGGGCCTTCTGCATGCCCGGCCAGTTCATCGAAGCAACGATAGTACCACGTTAAAACCAAGTGCACAGTCACTGTTTCCCACTGACGCCCATGTGCCGACGCCGCTGCCGGTAATATCAGCGTATCTCGGCAGTCTGCACGGCCAGGCTGCGACACCGTCGTATTGGTTGACACCTGGGACATCAACGGCGCCACCTAACAGCTACCCTATAAAAGCGGATGATTCCCGGGACGGCGGCAATGGGCACGGCAGCGTTACCAGCATGAACACGTTCGAACCATGCATCCTTTTTGTGTAGATCCTGCTGGGCCTTCTGCATGCCCGGCCAGTTCATCGAAGCAACGATAGTACCACGTTAAAACCAAGTGCACAGTCACTGTTTCCCACTGACGCCCATGTGCCGACGCCGCTGCCGGTAATATTGTCACGGGTGGTGACCAAACAAAAAACAATAGATAAACAGAAAGAAATAAACGTTTAATGTGGCGAACTTGTGCCAAAAAAATAAAGAAGGAAACAGAAGAAAGCAGAGCGTCGCGGGCGTCGAAGTCGGCGTGTCAGCAGAATCGAGCGCTGGGGCGAGACTGACTCGACAAGGTCGCGGGCGGCCTCTTATCTAGAGTGCTCCGCTATCTCGAAGATTCGGCGAAAGCGGTTCGAGCGTCGCGTGATCGGGGCGAGAATGAACACGCACTTTCTAGAAAACAAAAGCAGGGATAAATGATAGAAGTTACGTGCGGTACATGAATAAACGGGAACTTTCTGGAGGACCGTGACCGAGCGTTGCTTTCTCAGCCTTGCGCGCGGCATTACTCCCCCCTTTAAAAGTGCATCGCCCCGATGCAGTGTAAAACAAATCAAAATAAAAAAGAACGATAAACTAAAGAGTCTTTTGGAGCACAAAAGGTCCACAGTCCTATCGAGCGTAGTACGGCTTCAGGCGCACGACGTGGACGACCTCAGGTCGTGGTGGGCGGCGTGACGATGTTCGTGTTCCGTCGGGCATCACCTCGTAGTTCAGATCCCCGAGTCGACGAAGCACTTTGTAGGGTCCAAAGTATCGTTTCAGCAATTTCTCACTGAGGCCGCGGCGACGGATGGGCGTCCATACCCACACCCTATCTCCGGGCTGGAAGTGGACGTCCCTGCGACGAAGGTTGTAGCGGCCGGCGTCGACGCGTTGCTGGTCTTGAATTAGGAGTCGGGCGAGCTGGCGAACTTCTTCGGCGCGTTGAGCAACCGCCTGGGCGTCGTCGCTCTCGTTGTCAGATGGCTCATGGGGCAGCATGGCGTCCAGCATGGTCGTTACCTTCCGACCATGTACCAGCTGGAAAGGGGTGAATCCAGTGGTCTCTTGAACCGCCGTATTGTAGGCGAACGTGACGTAGGGCAGCACCTCGTCCCACGTCTTGTGCTCTACGTCTACGTACATAGAGATCATATCGGCGATTGTCTTGTTGAGTCGCTCGGTCAGTCCGTTGGTCTGCGGGTGGTATGCAGTGGTTCGACGATGGCCGGTGCCACTGAGACGAAGGATCTCTTGCGTCAGCTGGGCCATGAACGAAGATCCGCGATCTGTAATCAGAACCTCGGGAGCGCCGTGCCGGAGGACGATGGACTCAATGAAAAACTTGGCGACTTCCACAGCAGTCCCTGAAGGAAGAGCTTTCGTTTCGGCGTACCGCGTGAGATAATCTGTGGCGACGATGATCCAGCGGTTCCCCGACGTCGAAGGCGGAAAAGGACCAAGTAGATCCATTCCGATCTGCTGGAAGGGTGTAGTTGGAGGAGAAATGGGCTGCAGAAGTCCGGCCGGCCTCGTCGGCGGTTTCTTGCGTCGCTGACACTCGTGGCATGATCGTGTGTATAGGTGGACGGTCTTGGGGAGCTTCGGCCAGTAATACTTTTCACGAATACGGGCCAGTGTCCGGCTGTAACCAAGGTGTCCGGATGTCGGGTCGTCGTGGCAGGCTTGGAAGATCTCCTCTCGAAGGTCACTCGGGATTACCAGCAACCAAGGTGTGTTGTTGTTGCCGAAGTTCTCTTTGTAGAGTACACCTTGTCGGATGGCGAAGGTCGGCAGTACTCGTGAGAAGACACGTGGCACGGTACTCCTGCCCCCTTCCAGGTGCTCGATTAATGCGCGCAGCTCAGGATCGTCCCGTTGACGTCGTGCCATATCGTCGGTGTTCACTGCTCCTAGAAAGCACTCGTCGTCATTGTCGTCGCTGCAGCCGGAAGGGGTTTCGACGGGGGCTCTGGACAGGCAGTCGGCGTCGCTGTGCTTGCGGCCTGACTTATAAACCACTGTCATGTTGAACTCTTGTAGTCGAAGACTCCATCGAGCGAGGCGTCCTGACGGGTCCTTCAGCTTCGCAAGCCAGCAGAGCGAGTGGTGGTCCGTGACTACACGGAACGGGCTGCCGTACAAGTACGGACGAAACTTCGTTATTGCCCAGACGACCGCAAGGCATTCTTTCTCAGTTGTGGAGTAATTTTTCTCCGCCTTGGACAATGTCCGACTTGCGTAGGCGATGACTCGCTCGATGCCTTCTTGCACTTGGACTAGTACTGCGCCCAGTCCCGCATTACTTGCGTCCGTGTGAATTTCTGTTTCCGCATCCTGGTCGAAATGTCCAAGCACAGGAGGAGTCTGGAGTCGTCGTTTCAGTTCGTCGAATGCCTGCTGTTGCTCCTCGGCCCATTCGAACTTCTCGGCGTCCTTCGTGAGATTCGTAAGTGGTGCGGAAATCCTTGCGAAATCCCGAACGAAGCGTCGATAATAGGCACAAAGTCCCAGGAATCTTCGCACGGCCTTCTTATCTGTCGGCGCTGGAAATGCCGCGACGGCGCGAGTCTTCTCGGGGTCTGGGCGGACGCCTTCGTTACTAACCACGTGGCCAAGGAACTTCAGTTCGTCATAGGCGAACCGGCATTTTGACGGCTTGAGTGTGAGTCCGGCGGTCTGAATGGCTTGAAGAACAGCTCGGAGTCGTCTCAAGTGCTCGTCGAAGTCAGCTGAAAATACTACGACGTCGTCAAGGTAGACGAGACAACTCTGCCACTTCAGCCCTGCCAGTACGGTGTCCATGACACGCTGGAAAGTTGCTGGCGCTGTGCATAGTCCGAAGGGCATCACCTTGAACTCGTACAGTCCATCCGGCGTGACGAAGGCTGTCTTCTCTCGGTCCCGTTCGTCGACCTCGATTTGCCAGTAGCCGCTCTTCAGGTCCATCGATGAAAAGTATCGAGAGTGGCGCAGCCGGTCTAGAGTGTCGTCGATGCGGGGGAGTGGGTAGACGTCTTTCTTCGTAACCGTGTTTAGCTGCCGGTAGTCCACGCAGAACCGAAGAGTTCCGTCCTTCTTCTTAACCAGCACGACTGGAGAGGCCCATGGACTGCTTGAAGGTTGGATTATGTCGTCATTCAGCATCTCTTGAACTTGCTGATGGATCACCTCCCTTTCCTTAGCGGAGACTCTGTACGGCGATCGATGCACAGGGCGCGCGTCGTCCTCAGTAACAATGCGGTGCTTGGCAACCGCGGTCTGGCGCACCTTCGACGACGTCGCAAAGCAGTCGCGGTATTCGGCGAGGAGGTTAACCAGCTGACGCCGTTCCGGGTCCGGAAGCTTAGGGTCAATGTCGAGCTGCGCTGGCGACGTACTGTCTTGCTGGGGCGGCGAGGATTCGTCAGTGATCGCAGTGATTTCGGCAGGGTTTCGGAGTTTCTCGACGTGGCCCACGGCTGCACCTTTCGTGAGGTGTTGCGTTTCGTTTCGGAAGTTCGTCACGAGGGCCACAGTCCGCCCATCCTGAAGTTCAGCTACTCCTCTTGCGACGCCTATGCCTCTTCCCAGGAGCAATTGGAGGCTTCCCTCGAGAAGAACTTCGCCACAGGAAGCTTCATCGATCCCGACAAGTACGAAAACACTCGACCGCGGTGGTAGGTTTACGTGGTTTGCGAGGACTCGGACCGTGGGTGACGTCGCTTCGGGTTCCTCCGCTGGTGGAGCAGGTTTTCGTAGCGTCAGCCGGTTTGTTCCGAGGTCGATGACGGCGCCATACTCGCAGAGAAAGTCCATTCCGAGGATAACGTCCCTCGAACAGTCTTGCAGAACGACGAACTTGACAGGGCACGTTTCACCGTGGATCTCGACGCGAGCAGTGCATCTCCCGACTGGTGTGATGAGATGACCTCCGGCGGTTCGTATTTGGGGTCCTTCCCACGGCGTCATGACTTTTCGAAGGCGGCGGGAGAGCCTCCCACTCAAGACTGAGTAGTCTGCTCCGGTGTCCACGAGTGCCGATGCGTCGTGACCGTCGATGACGACGTTTAGGTTGTTGGACACCGTTGCAGGGGCGTCGTAGCGATGCGTGGCGTCGGGAGAGTGGGAGCGCTCCGGCGTTCTTGGAGGCTCTTTACGTCGGTCGTCTTCGGCAACTCCACCTCCAGGGGTTGCCGCGCCTAGTTTCCCCGGCGAGGAGCGAGGGGCGACAGGCTTTCACGTCGGGGTCGGTGCATCGGCGAAGCTGGACGTCGTGGCGATGGCGACCGGAACTCTCGGCGGGACGCAGGCTCGGGGGACTGAGGTCGTCGCAGGTACTCGTCGATCTCGATAGGGCGTTCACCATGACGGGGGCGCGGGTCGTTCGGGTGGAACCCGCGTAGCCCGAGTCGTCGGTATGGGCATCGGCGGTAGGTGTGGTCCGCTTCCCCGCAATGAAAGCACAGAGGGCGTCGGTCGGGCGTTCGCCACACGTCGGTCTTGCGGGGTGCGCGAGGCTCCGGGCAGGCGTACTGGACCTGGTCATTGTGGCGTCGGTCGTGCTGCGGCGCAGGAGACTGTCGTCGGGGCGGCGTGACATAGGTGCGACGAGGAGGCGGTGGCCGTCGGGCCACTGCGGCGTAACTCAACGTCGGTGGTTCCGGAGCGGTGCTGACGACAACCTCAGGCTGCAGCGCTTGCTGGACTTCTTCCCTGACAATCTCGGCGATTGAGGGCGAGGCTGGGCTTGCGGCGGCAGGTAGAAGTTTCTTGATCTCTTCCCGGACGACGTCTCGGATCATCTCGCGGATGTCCGCGGTGTTGCAGCCGGAAGGCGAAAAGGAACCGACGCCGGGAACTCGGTGATAGTGGGTGGCTCGTGCTAGAAGGGCACGTTCGATGTTGGTGGCCTCCGTCATGAAGCCTTCGACGGTGGTAGGCGGGCTCCGCACAAGACCACCGAAAATGCTTTCCTTGACGCCACGCATCAAGACTCTGAGCTTCTTTGCTTCGGATGCTTCGGGATCGGCGCGGTTGCTCAGTCGCAGGACATCTTCCACGAAGCTAACGATGCTCTCGTTAGGGCCTTGAATCCTCGCTTGAAGAAGCTCTTCCGCGCGTTCTCTTCGGTGTTCGCTCATGAACGTTCTTCGCAACTCAGCCTTGAGTTGCTCCCAGGAAGTGATCGAAGCTTCGTGGTTCTCGAACCAGTTCCGGGCGGTGGCTTCCAAGGCGAAGTAAGCGTTTTGCAGACACTGTTCCGGTGTCCATCCGTTATGACGGGCCACTCGTTCGTACTGTTGTACCCAGTCGTCGATGTCTTCGTGGCTTTCGCCGTGGAATGGAGCCGGTGTCCGAGGAGTGACGGGTAGGTAGACGACGGCAGGAGCGGTGGGGGCCTGCGACTGGTTGTCCATCGTCGTCTTCTTCGGCTTGGCTTTGTCCAGCAGCAAACCGTACTCCGGATCCTCTCCCTTGGTGCGGCGGCTGGTCCGAGTTTCAGGTTCCGCGCTGAGTGGTCTTCTCAGCGAGCTTGGAGTCGGGCTTGCACTGCGGGTCCTGGGAGGGGAACGCTGCAAGGGCATGCGGTACCCCGCACCTCCACCAAATGTCACGGGTGGTGACCAAACAAAAAACAATAGATAAACAGAAAGAAATAAACGTTTAATGTGGCGAACTTGTGCCAAAAAAATAAAGAAGGAAACAGAAGAAAGCAGAGCGTCGCGGGCGTCGAAGTCGGCGTGTCAGCAGAATCGAGCGCTGGGGCGAGACTGACTCGACAAGGTCGCGGGCGGCCTCTTATCTAGAGTGCTCCGCTATCTCGAAGATTCGGCGAAAGCGGTTCGAGCGTCGCGTGATCGGGGCGAGAATGAACACGCACTTTCTAGAAAACAAAAGCAGGGATAAATGATAGAAGTTACGTGCGGTACATGAATAAACGGGAACTTTCTGGAGGACCGTGACCGAGCGTTGCTTTCTCAGCCTTGCGCGCGGCAATATCAGCGTATCTCGGCAGTCTGCACGGCCAGGCTGCGACACCGTCGTATTGGTTGACACCTGGGACATCAACGGCGCCACCTAACAGCTACCCTATAAAAGCGGATGATTCCCGGGACGGCGGCAATGGGCACGGCAGCGTTACCAGCATGAACACGTTCGAACCATGCATCCTTTTTGTGTAGATCCTGCTGGGCCTTCTGCATGCCCGGCCAGTTCATCGAAGCAACGATAGTACCACGTTAAAACCAAGTGCACAGTCACTGTTTCCCACTGACGCCCATGTGCCGACGCCGCTGCCGGTAATATCAGCGTATCTCGGCAGTCTGCACGGCCAGGCTGCGACACCGTCGTATTGGTTGACACCTGGGACATCAACGGCGCCACCTAACAGCTACCCTATAAAAGCGGATGATTCTTGGGACGGCGGCAATGGGCACGGCAGCGTTACCAGCATGAACACGTTCGAACCATGCATCCTTTTTGTGTAGATCCTGCTGGGCCTTCTGCATGCCCGGCCAGTTCATCGAAGCAACGATAGTACCACGTTAAAACCAAGTGCACAGTCACTGTTTCCCACTGACGCCCATGTGCCGACGCCGCTGCCGGTAATACCAGCGTATCTCGGCAGTCTGCACGGCCAGGCTGCGACACCGTCGTATTGGTTGACACCTGGGACATCAACGGCGCCACCTAACAGCTACCCTATAAAAGCGGATGATTCTTGGGACGGCGGCAATGGGCACGGCAGCGTTACCAGCATGAACACGTTCGAACCATGCATCCTTTTTGTGTAGATCCTGCTGGGCCTTCTGCATGCCCGGCCAGTTCATCGAAGCAACGATAGTACCACGTTAAAACCAAGTGCACAGTCACTGTTTCCCACTGACGCCCATGTGCCGACGCCGCTGCCGGTAATACCAGCGTATCTCGGCAGTCTGCACGGCCAGGCTGCGACACCGTCGTATTGGTTGACACCTGGGACATCAACGGCGCCACCTAACAGCTACCCTATAAAAGCGGATGATTCTTGGGACGGCGGCAATGGGCACGGCAGCGTTACCAGCATGAACACGTTCGAACCATGCATCCTTTTTGTGTAGATCCTGCTGGGCCTTCTGCATGCCCGGCCAGTTCATCGAAGCAACGATAGTACCACGTTAAAACCAAGTGCACAGTCACTGTTTCCCACTGACGCCCATGTGCCGACGCCGCTGCCGGTAATACCAGCGTATCTCGGCAGTCTGCACGGCCAGGCTGCGACACCGTCGTATTGGTTGACACCTGGGACATCAACGGCGCCACCTAACAGCTACCCTATAAAAGCGGATGATTCTTGGGACGGCGGCAATGGGCACGGCAGCGTTACCAGCATGAACACGTTCGAACCATGCATCCTTTTTGTGTAGATCCTGCTGGGCCTTCTGCATGCCCGGCCAGTTCATCGAAGCAACGATAGTACCACGTTAAAACCAAGTGCACAGTCACTGTTTCCCACTGACGCCCATGTGCCGACGCCGCTGCCGGTAATACCAGCGTATCTCGGCAGTCTGCACGGCCAGGCTGCGACACCGTCGTATTGGTTGACACCTGGGACATCAACGGCGCCACCTAACAGCTACCCTATAAAAGCGGATGATTCTTGGGACGGCGGCAATGGGCACGGCAGCGTTACCAGCATGAACACGTTCGAACCATGCATCCTTTTTGTGTAGATCCTGCTGGGCCTTCTGCATGCCCGGCCAGTTCATCGAAGCAACGATAGTACCACGTTAAAACCAAGTGCACAGTCACTGTTTCCCACTGACGCCCATGTGCCGACGCCGCTGCCGGTAATACCAGCGTATCTCGGCAGTCTGCACGGCCAGGCTGCGACACCGTCGTATTGGTTGACACCTGGGACATCAACGGCGCCACCTAACAGCTACCCTATAAAAGCGGATGATTCTTGGGACGGCGGCAATGGGCACGGCAGCGTTACCAGCATGAACACGTTCGAACCATGCATCCTTTTTGTGTAGATCCTGCTGGGCCTTCTGCATGCCCGGCCAGTTCATCGAAGCAACGATAGTACCACGTTAAAACCAAGTGCACAGTCACTGTTTCCCACTGACGCCCATGTGCCGACGCCGCTGCCGGTAATACCAGCGTATCTCGGCAGTCTGCACGGCCAGGCTGCGACACCGTCGTATTGGTTGACACCTGGGACATCAACGGCGCCACCTAACAGCTACCCTATAAAAGCGGATGATTCCCGGGACGGCGGCAATGGGCACGGCAGCGTTACCAGCATGAACACGTCCGAACCATGCATCCTTTTTGTGCAGATCCTGCTGGGCCTTCTGCATGCCCGGCCAGTTCATCGAAGCAACGATAGTACCACGTTAAAACCAAGTGCACAGTCACTGTTTCCCACTGACGCCCATGTGCCGACGCCGCTGCCGGTAATATCAGCGTATCTCGGCAGTCTGCACGGCCAGGCTGCGACACCGTCGTATTGGTTGACACCTGGGACATCAACGGCGCCACCTAACAGCTACCCTATAAAAGCGGATGATTCCCGGGACGGCGGCAATGGGCACGGCAGCGTTACCAGCATGAACACGTTCGAACCATGCATCCTTTTTGTGTAGATCCTGCTGGGCCTTCTGCATGCCCGGCCAGTTCATCGAAGCAACGATAGTACCACGTTAAAACCAAGTGCACAGTCACTGTTTCCCACTGACGCCCATGTGCCGACGCCGCTGCCGGTAATACCAGCGTATCTCGGCAGTCTGCACGGCCAGGCTGCGACACCGTCGTATTGGTTGACACCTGGGACATCAACGGCGCCACCTAACAGCTACCCTATAAAAGCGGATGATTCCCGGGACGGCGGCAATGGGCACGGCAGCGTTACCAGCATGAACACGTTCGAACCATGCATCCTTTTTGTGTAGATCCTGCTGGGCCTTCTGCATGCCCGGCCAGTTCATCGAAGCAACGATAGTACCACGTTAAAACCAAGTGCACAGTCACTGTTTCCCACTGACGCCCATGTGCCGACGCCGCTGCCGGTAATACCAGCGTATCTCGGCAGTCTGCACGGCCAGGCTGCGACACCGTCGTATTGGTTGACACCTGGGACATCAACGGCGCCACCTAACAGCTACCCTATAAAAGCGGATGATTCCCGGGACGGCGGCAATGGGCACGGCAGCGTTACCAGCATGAACACGTTCGAACCATGCATCCTTTTTGTGTAGATCCTGCTGGGCCTTCTGCATGCCCGGCCAGTTCATCGAAGCAACGATAGTACCACGTTAAAACCAAGTGCACAGTCACTGTTTCCCACTGACGCCCATGTGCCGACGCCGCTGCCGGTAATACCAGCGTATCTCGGCAGTCTGCACGGCCAGGCTGCGACACCGTCGTATTGGTTGACACCTGGGACATCAACGGCGCCACCTAACAGCTACCCTATAAAAGCGGATGATTCCCGGGACGGCGGCAATGGGCACGGCAGCGTTACCAGCATGAACACGTTCGAACCATGCATCCTTTTTGTGTAGATCCTGCTGGGCCTTCTGCATGCCCGGCCAGTTCATCGAAGCAACGATAGTACCACGTTAAAACCAAGTGCACAGTCACTGTTTCCCACTGACGCCCATGTGCCGACGCCGCTGCCGGTAATACCAGCGTATCTCGGCAGTCTGCACGGCCAGGCTGCGACACCGTCGTATTGGTTGACACCTGGGACATCAACGGCGCCACCTAACAGCTACCCTATAAAAGCGGATGGTTCCCGGGACGGCGGCAATGGGCACGGCAGCGTTACCAGCATGAACACGTTCGAACCATGCATCCTTTTTGTGTAGATCCTGCTGGGCCTTCTGCATGCCCGGCCAGTTCATCGAAGCAACGATAGTACCACGTTAAAACCAAGTGCACAGTCACTGTTTCCCACTGACGCCCATGTGCCGACGCCGCTGCCGGTAATATCAGCGTATCTCGGCAGTCTGCACGGCCAGGCTGCGACACCGTCGTATTGGTTGACACCTGGGACATCAACGGCGCCACCTAACAGCTACCCTATAAAAGCGGATGATTCCCGGGACGGCGGCAATGGGCACGGCAGCGTTACCAGCATGAACACGTCCAACCATGCATCCTTTTTGTGCAGATCCTGCTGGGCCTTCTGCATGCCCGGCCAGTTCATCGAAGCAACGATAGTACCACGTTAAAACCAAGTGCACAGTCACTGTTTCCCACTGACGCCCATGTGCCGACGCCGCTGCCGGTAATACCAGCGTATCTCGGCAGTCTGCACGGCCAGGCTGCGACACCGTCGTATTGGTTGACACCTGGGACATCAACGGCGCCACCTAACAGCTACCCTATAAAAGCGGATGATTCCCGGGACGGCGGCAATGGGCACGGCAGCGTTACCAGCATGAACACGTCCGAACCATGCATCCTTTTTGTGTAGATCCTGCTGGGCCTTCTGCATGCCCGGCCAGTTCATCGAAGCAACGATAGTACCACGTTAAAACCAAGTGCACAGTCACTGTTTCCCACTGACGCCCATGTGCCGACGCCGCTGCCGGTAATACCAGCGTATCTCGGCAGTCTGCACGGCCAGGCTGCGACACCGTCGTATTGGTTGACACCTGGGACATCAACGGCGCCACCTAACAGCTACCCTATAAAAGCGGATGATTCCCGGGACGGCGGCAATGGGCACGGCAGCGTTACCAGCATGAACACGTCCAACCATGCATCCTTTTTGTGTAGATCCTGCTGGGCCTTCTGCATGCCCGGCCAGTTCATCGAAGCAACGATAGTACCACGTTAAAACCAAGTGCACAGTCACTGTTTCCCACTGACGCCCATGTGCCGACGCCGCTGCCGGTAATACCAGCGTATCTCGGCAGTCTGCACGGCCAGGCTGCGACACCGTCGTATTGGTTGACACCTGGGACATCAACGGCGCCACCTAACAGCTACCCTATAAAAGCGGATGATTCCCGGGACGGCGGCAATGGGCACGGCAGCGTTACCAGCATGAACACGTTCGAACCATGCATCCTTTTTGTGTAGATCCTGCTGGGCCTTCTGCATGCCCGGCCAGTTCATCGAAGCAACGATAGTACCACGTTAAAACCAAGTGCACAGTCACTGTTTCCCACTGACGCCCATGTGCCGACGCCGCTGCCGGTAATACCAGCGTATCTCGGCAGTCTGCACGGCCAGGCTGCGACACCGTCGTATTGGTTGACACCTGGGACATCAACGGCGCCACCTAACAGCTACCCTATAAAAGCGGATGATTCCCGGGACGGCGGCAATGGGCACGGCAGCGTTACCAGCATGAACACGTTCGAACCATGCATCCTTTTTGTGTAGATCCTGCTGGGCCTTCTGCATGCCCGGCCAGTTCATCGAAGCAACGATAGTACCACGTTAAAACCAAGTGCACAGTCACTGTTTCCCACTGACGCCCATGTGCCGACGCCGCTGCCGGTAATACCAGCGTATCTCGGCAGTCTGCACGGCCAGGCTGCGACACCGTCGTATTGGTTGACACCTGGGACATCAACGGCGCCACCTAACAGCTACCCTATAAAAGCGGATGATTCCCGGGACGGCGGCAATGGGCACGGCAGCGTTACCAGCATGAACACGTCCGAACCATGCATCCTTTTTGTGCAGATCCTGCTGGGCCTTCTGCATGCCCGGCCAGTTCATCGAAGCAACGATAGTACCACGTTAAAACCAAGTGCACAGTCACTGTTTCCCACTGACGCCCATGTGCCGACGCCGCTGCCGGTAATACCAGCGTATCTCGGCAGTCTGCACGGCCAGGCTGCGACACCGTCGTATTGGTTGACACCTGGGACATCAACGGCGCCACCTAACAGCTACCCTATAAAAGCGGATGATTCCCGGGACGGCGGCAATGGGCACGGCAGCGTTACCAGCATGAACACGTTCGAACCATGCATCCTTTTTGTGTAGATCCTGCTGGGCCTTCTGCATGCCCGGCCAGTTCATCGAAGCAACGATAGTACCACGTTAAAACCAAGTGCACAGTCACTGTTTCCCACTGACGCCCATGTGCCGACGCCGCTGCCGGTAATACCAGCGTATCTCGGCAGTCTGCACGGCCAGGCTGCGACACCGTCGTATTGGTTGACACCTGGGACATCAACGGCGCCACCTAACAGCTACCCTATAAAAGCGGACGATTCCCGGAACGGCGGCAATGGGCACGGCAGCGTTACCAGCATGAACACGTCCGAACCATGCATCCTTTTTGTGCAGATCCTGCTGGGCCTTCTGCATGCCCGGCCAGTTCATCGAAGCAACGATAGTACCACGTTAAAACCAAGTGCACAGTCACTGTTTCCCACTGACGCCCATGTGCCGACGCCGCTGCCGGTAATACCAGCGTATCTCGGCAGTCTGCACGGCCAGGCTGCGACACCGTCGTATTGGTTGACACCTGGGACATCAACGGCGCCACCTAACAGCTACCCTATAAAAGCGGACGATTCCCGGAACGGCGGCAATGGGCACGGCAGCGTTACCAGCATGAACACGTCCGAACCATGCATCCTTTTTGTGCAGATCCTGCTGGGCCTTCTGCATGCCCGGCCAGTTCATCGAAGCAACGATAGTACCACGTTAAAACCAAGTGCACAGTCACTGTTTCCCACTGACGCCCATGTGCCGACGCCGCTGCCGGTAATACCAGCGTATCTCGGCAGTCTGCACGGCCAGGCTGCGACACCGTCGTATTGGTTGACACCTGGGACATCAACGGCGCCACCTAACAGTTACCCTATAAAAGCGGACGATTCCCGGAACGGCGGCAATGGGCACGGCAGCGTTACCAGCATGAACACGTCCAACCATCCCTATTGGAAAGACCAGTTTGAAAATCTAACTGGTCATACTGGTATTTAAACTGGTCAAACTGGTATTTGGACTGGCCAGACTGGTCTAACTGGAAATCAAACTGGTGGAACTGGTAGTCAGACTGGTCTAACTGGTAACCATATTGATCTAACTGGTCACCAGATTGCCTTCGAACTGGTCACCAGATTGGCCTGACTGGTCACCATATTGACCTAACTGGTCACCACACTGGCTGAACTGGCAACCAGATTGACCAAACTGGTCACCAGATTGGCCAAACTGGTCCTCAGACTGGCCGAACTGGTCCAACTGGTAACCAGATTGACCAAACTGGTCACCAGACTGGCCAAACTGGTCCAACTGGTAACCAGATTGACCAAACTGGTCACCCGATTGGCCTAACTGGTTACCAGATTGACCCCTCTTTTTCACTTTATTTGTAGGGGTGTGCGAATTGGATAGCGCAGAGGCATTCGTAACCTTCACTGTGCAAAATAAAGTCGCAACAAAAGGTTCTGCTAACAGTGTTGAAGCTATTTATTTGTCATATATGTTCTACCATCTCGCGATTGTCACAGGGCGACATGGTACTACAAGCAATTAATTCATTTGCAACTGAATTCATGGCATATTAATGCCCACACGAAAGGTCAGCTTTATTTATTTAGCTAGAGAACACTTCATCAATCCAAAAAAAAGTAAGAGCCAACATACTTCGATATTCTTAAAGGGTTTTTTTTTTATATTTTCTTCCCAAAAATAGGTCAAACCAGTTTAAATTCTACAATACTTGAGATAAAAACGTTAATAACTGCTGCACCATGCTTTATGTGGGTGATGGGACAAGTTTACTCGAATAGAACGCGCCCTCGATTGTAACGTGCACCCTTTTCTCGAGGTCCGAAAAATGAAAAAAACTCCATGACTTCAATCGTTCCCACTTGGACTTTATAATTTTCCCGCTTTTTACCACGGCCTTTATCCACCCTGGCCTGCACCGAGAAGCCGCTTCCAGGCTCCAGCGCAAGTGCCCGAGGCCGAGGCAGGGAGCCCCTATTGTCATGTTGGAGAAGCGCGGGAAAATGTGGCAGTATGAGTCAGGCCCCTGGAATGCGCCGGTGCCCTGGGTGTCTTGCAAGGGGAGAGGTGCTCACGTGCCAGGACAGGGAGCGCGCGGGCCAATCAGCGCGGCCCTCGCGCCCGCTCGAAGTGCCAGTCGGCGTCAACGACAGCTCCGGCAAAAAAAAAAAAGAACGGGTTTGGCGCGCCGGCTGCGCCGGCAGCGACGGTTGGGCGCACGTTAGGCCGGTTGGATCTTTGTTGTTTGGGGCCGCTGTTCTGCTTGGGGAGGTTACAAACTGCCTTCAAGCTGTGTTTGTATAAGATAGTTAGCAGGAGCCTTGAGTGCTGCCTCTGCCGATGGTTCCTGTGGCTGACGACGTCCTCCACCTGAGTTCCACTCGCTCGCGGGCGAAATGGCTGCGTCCCAGAACGGCGTGTTTGGAATTCGCTCCGTCCTCATTGCGGCGCTGGCAATGGCTGCCTCTGCCTCCGCGCCAGCAAGCCATGGTAAGCAGGCTCGACCATTTGGATTCATTTTCATAATTAGATGCATGTGAAACTGAACGTTTCAGCTACCCGATTTGGAACAGCTATGCCAGTAATACAACCGCCAGTGTGTATGCAGCTTCAGAGATATTCTACCATGGGAGGCACTCACTTGATCGAATGACGTTTTAGCGAACGCCCACGTTTCACCGAATGACACTTTAGCGAATAGTCGGACGCCGCGAAGCGGCGTTTTCGGGTGGGCCAAATGAGTTCATATTTTTGTTATGAGTTGCCGCAGACTGTCGCCGCGAAGCGGCGTAAAGCGCAGCGCGACGGATGGGTTAACGCGCGCCCCCGTTATTCGCTAAAACGACCATTCGCTCAAATGTCGCCGTTCGCTAAAATGTCATTCGCTCTTGTGATATGGACCCATTCTACCATAGTGGTTGCGAGTTGCGTAGCGGACGACAGACTGGGGAGGCAGGAAGGGGGTAACAGCAGGATCTTTTCGCTCCTGGGCGTTGCTTTGCGTAAAGGCTGAACCGCATCTAAGCGATTAAGCGAACGACGGTGACAGTGACGAAAATCAGCGACGAGCGACGGAGATTTCCCACGGTCGGTCGTCGCGTCGCTCGGTTTTTGGATTTCTAGAAATCGTCGCTCATGCCTTGGTCGCTTGCTGCCGTCGCTTTCATGCGGTTTGTCTCGTCGCGCGAGTGACCGAGCGACAGCGAAGCGGATCGTCGTCGCTTCTCTTGTCGCTCGCCAAATCGCTTACATGCGGTTTATACTTAATTGCCGCTAGACTGGCACCACATGTACGGTTGGCGCACGCTTCCATATTCCCTCTCATACTGTTTATAATAGTGCATATTTTTTATTCGTGGCATTAGTTATACATACCGTTTTAGAACAGATGGGTGCGAATAAATCTGCAATGGCTCTAATTTCTTATGTTTATTCTTATTTCAGATGCCTTGAGGTACTATGTTCTCCACCACCGTGACCCCGACACTCCAGAAGATGTGGAAAATTTCGCCGACCGGCTGGGACTATAATGAATAATATCATGACAATTTTTTTTTTATTGTAGATATGTTTTTATGTTTATTTTTGTGGTCTGAAGTATGTGTATTTTTTGTGAAAAAAAGTGAATTTTATCCGTTTACGACCTGTGTTGTCGATATTACCAGTTTGACTGGTTTAACTGCTTGGAGTGAACCAGTATACGCAGTGGTACAGTATTACCAGTGTACACATTTTCACAGTCAGACCTGTATGCACAGTTTCACAGTAAGACCAGTATGCACAGTTTGTTTGTCCAGTTCAACCAATTTAACCAGGGCAATAAACCACTGGTTACCAGTTCAACCACGATGACCAGTTCAACCAGTATGACCGGTTCAACCACCATGACCAGTCGACCAGTTCAACCAGTATCAAACTGGTCAAACTGGAGCAATATCCAAGTTTGAACCTGGTACCAGTTTGAACTGGTTACCAGTTTAAACTGGTCTTTCCAATAGGGATGCATCCTTTTTGTGCAGATCCTGCTGGGCCTTCTGCATGCCCGGCCAGTTCATCGAAGCAACGATAGTACCACGTTAAAACCAAGTGCACAGTCACTGTTTCCCACTGACGCCCATGTGCTTACGCCGCTGCCGGTAATACCAGCGTATCTCGGCAGTCTGCACGGCCAGGCTGCGACACCGTCGTATTGGTTGACACCTGGGACATCAACGGCGCCACCTAACAGCTACCCTATAAAAGCGGACGATTCCCGGAACGGCGGCAATGGGCACGGCAGCGTTACCAGCATGAACACGTCCGAACCATGCATCCTTTTTGTGCAGATCCTGCTGGGCCTTCTGCATGCCCGGCCAGTTCATCGAAGCAACGATAGTACCACGTTAAAACCAAGTGCACAGTCACTGTTTCCCACTGACGCCCATGTGCCGACGCCGCTGCCGGTAATACCAGCGTATCTCGGCAGTCTGCACGGCCAGGCTGCGACACCGTCGTATTGGTTGACACCTGGGACATCAACGGCGCCACCTAACAGTTACCCTATAAAAGCGGACGATTCCCGGAACGGCGGCAATGGGCACGGCAGCGTTACCAGCATGAACACGTCCAACCATGCATCCTTTTTGTGCAGATCCTGCTGGGCCTTCTGCATGCCCGGCCAGTTCATCGAAGCAACGATAGTACCACGTTAAAACCAAGTGCACAGTCACTGTTTCCCACTGACGCCCATGTGCCGACGCCGCTGCCGGTAATACCAGCGTATCTCGGCAGTCTGCACGGCCAGGCTGCGACACCGTCGTATTGGTTGACACCTGGGACATCAACGGCGCCACCTAACAGCTACCCTATAAAAGCGGATGATTCCCGGAACGGCGGCAATGGGCACGGCAGCGTTACCAGCATGAACACGTCCAACCATGCATCCTTTTTGTGCAGATCCTGCTGGGCCTTCTGCATGCCCGGCCAGTTCATCGAAGCAACGATAGTACCACGTTAAAACCAAGTGCACAGTCACTGTTTCCCACTGACGCCCATGTGCCGACGCCGCTGCCGGTAATACCAGCGTATCTCGGCAGTCTGCACGGCCAGGCTGCGACACCGTCGTATTGGTTGACACCTGGGACATCAACGGCGCCACCTAACAGCTACCCTATAAAAGCGGATGATTCCCGGAACGGCGGCAATGGGCACGGCAGCGTTACCAGCATGAACACGTCCAACCATGCATCCTTTTTGTGCAGATCCTGCTGGGCCTTCTGCATGCCCGGCCAGTTCATCGAAGCAACGATAGTACCACGTTAAAACCAAGTGCACAGTCACTGTTTCCCACTGACGCCCATGTGCCGACGCCGCTGCCGGTAATACCAGCGTATCTCGGCAGTCTGCACGGCCAGGCTGCGACACCGTCGTATTGGTTGACACCTGGGACATCAACGGCGCCACCTAACAGCTACCCTATAAAAGCGGATGATTCCCGGAACGGCGGCAATGGGCACGGCAGCGTTACCAGCATGAACACGTCCAACCATGCATCCTTTTTGTGCAGATCCTGCTGGGCCTTCTGCATGCCCGGCCAGTTCATCGAAGCAACGATAGTACCACGTTAAAACCAAGTGCACAGTCACTGTTTCCCACTGACGCCCATGTGCCGACGCCGCTGCCGGTAATACCAGCGTATCTCGGCAGTCTGCACGGCCAGGCTGCGACACCGTCGTATTGGTTGACACCTGGGACATCAACGGCGCCACCTAACAGCTACCCTATAAAAGCGGATGATTCCCGGGACGGCGGCAATGGGCACGGCAGCGTTACCAGCATGAACACGTCCAACCATGCATCCTTTTTGTGCAGATCCTGCTGGGCCTTCTGCATGCCCGGCCAGTTCATCGAAGCAACGATAGTACCACGTTAAAACCAAGTGCACAGTCACTGTTTCCCACTGACGCCCATGTGCCGACGCCGCTGCCGGTAATACCAGCGTATCTCGGCAGTCTGCACGGCCAGGCTGCGACACCGTCGTATTGGTTGACACCTGGGACATCAACGGCGCCACCTAACAGCTACCCTATAAAAGCGGATGATTCCCGGGACGGCGGCAATGGGCACGGCAGCGTTACCAGCATGAACACGTCCAACCATGCATCCTTTTTGTGCAGATCCTGCTGGGCCTTCTGCATGCCCGGCCAGTTCATCGAAGCAACGATAGTACCACGTTAAAACCAAGTGCACAGTCACTGTTTCCCACTGACGCCCACGTGCCGACGCCGCTGCCGGTAATACCAGCATATCTCGACAGTCTGCACGGCCAGGCTGCGACACCGTCGTATTGGTTGACACCTGGGACATCAACGGCGCCACCTAACAGTTACCCTATAAAAGCGGACGATTCCCGGAACGGCGGCAATGGGCACGGCAGCGTTACCAGCATGAACACGTCCGAACCATGCATCCTTTTTGTGCAGATCCTGCTGGGCCTTCTGCATGCCCGGCCAGTTCATCGAAGCAACGATAGTACCACGTTAAAACCAAGTGCACAGTCACTGTTTCCCACTGACGCCCATGTGCCGACGCCGCTGCCGGTAATATCAGCGTATCTCGGCAGTCTGCACGGCCAGGCTGCGACACCGTCGTATTGGTTGACACCTGGGACATCAACGGCGCCACCTAACAGCTACCCTATAAAAGCGGATGATTCCCGGGACGGCGGCAATGGGCACGGCAGCGTTACCAGCATGAACACGTCCGAACCATGCATCCTTTTTGTGCAGGTGAGAAGAAACTACGGCAAGTGTATACGTAGCGACAATCTCTTCCTGTTTGTGCTGCCGTGCCCACGGTCATTGTGCCCTTTGCTGTGTGATGCCTGTTCGTTTATCAGGGATTTGTTATTGCTGGGAGGAGATGTTGAAACAAACCCCGGTCCTGGCATGGAAAAGATTCTAGAACAGCTGAAGAAAATCTCAGATGACCTTCAGGAAATCAAATCAGAGAAGATTAAAACGAACGTAAGACTCCTGGCGATCGAGCAGAAAATGGAATCTATAACAGCTCTTGAGGGTAGAATCACTGCCTGTGAGGAACAAATGTCCGTAGTGGCTGGGACTATAAGAACACTCTCTGCTAAGATAGACGATCTTGAAAATCGAAGTCGAAGGTCAAACCTGATCGTTTATGGAATACCAGAAATCGTAAACGAAAGTAATGAATCGCTTGATAGTTTTGTTACCGAAAAAATTCTCAAAGAAATTCTCGAGGTTCAATCTGCAGGTTTTGAGAGGATACATAGACTCGGCAAAAAAATGGAAAACAAAACTAGGCCGGTCATTTTTAAGCTATTCGACTTCAGAGACAAGGCAAAAATACTCAAAAACTGCTACAAGTTGAAAGGGACGATCTATGCAATCAGCGAAGACTTTTCCCGCCCCGTACAGGAAATTAGAAAAAAGCTGTGGAATAGCGCCAAGGAAAATAGAGATAGAAGAGAAAAAGTGCAACTAGTCTTCGACAAAATCAAAATCAATGGCAGTCTATTTGTTTGGGACGATATTAAGAACGATAAGATTCCTCTTAAAAAAAAACGACCAAGCCAGCGCAAGCAAAGTCTCCCACGGAACCAACCTGCGAAACTAAAACTGATCAATCTAAACGCAAGAAGCTTGTTGAATAAAACTGTCCCTTTTGAATGCGTACTTCTTGATCACGAGCCTGACATTGTCACTGTCACAGAAACTTGGCTATCACCGTTTGTGCTTGATCATGAAGTTGTACCACCGAACTATGTTATCATAAGGAAAGACAGGCAGTCACGTGGAGGTGGCGTAGCCATAATCATTAAAAAAGGAATCGTTTTTACACGTTTGCCTGACGTACCTGACGTTGAGGCCGTTTTTTGCAAAGTCATGTTCGAAAAGAATGCGATATTTGTTGGTGCAGTTTATAGGAAACCTGGCACTGAGCTTGACAGCTTGACCGCGTTGCATGATTACATGTCTAGTCATCTTAATGATTGCAAACTTATTTTGTCTGGCGATTTTAACCTGCCTGATATCAATTGGTCCACTCTTCAGTATGACACAACCTGTTCTGACGCACTTTTTGACATTATGTTAAGTTTCAACCTCACGCAAATGGTTCACCAGCCTACACGTGTCGACGGAACAACTAGTAACGTTCTTGATCTGGTATTGTTTAGCGACCATCTTCCAGAAAGTGAAGTACAAACTGATGTTATAGACGGCATATCTGACCATAAAATTGTTGTCTGTTCTTTCCCAATTCGCGACACCATCCGCTTTTCTTCTCCATCATCTGTGCTTAACTTCAATAACGCCGACGACGCGAGCATACTATCTCATCTTTCCCATGAATTTTCTTTTTTTACGGAGTATGCCTCTAGCGATAACGTCAGCATTAACGATTTATGGAAAACGTTCAGAGATATAGCTCATTACAGTGTTATTAGATACATACCTACAAGAAAAAAGTCAACAAAAAAACACAATCCATGGATCAACCGCGATATCATCCATGCTAAGCGAAAGATTAAAAGAAAACGAAAGTCACTGAAAACAAAAGCATGCCCAGAGGGTAGACTTGCCCTTGCTGAATTGGTAAAAGTGCTAAAAAATAAAACAAAAGAAGCAAAAGAAAAGTATTACAACGTGACTCTTCATGAATTCTTAAAGAACTCTCCAACTAAATTCTGGAACCATGTTAATCCCAAAAAAACGAACTCTCCCAGTCTAAACCCTGAGGAGAGCCGAAATAAGGCAAATGAGTATAATAGTTACTTTCAGTCCGTTTTTACAGAAGATAATGGTACTATCCGTAATCTCGAACCTAACGCTATTGTTCTGGAGCCTCTGGTAATAACTGAACCCGGAATTTTAAACCTCTTACTTAACCTAGATACAAAAAAAGGCAGCGGTCCTGATAATATTCCTAACGCCTTCTTAAAACGATACGCTGAATGGATGAGCAAATACGTGTACATAATCTTTAATAAGTCTCTTAGCACGTGTCAGCTACCCGTTGAATGGAAAAAATGTAAAGTCATACCTATACACAAGTCAGGTGACATCAACAACCCCTCGAACTTTAGACCGATTTCTCTCACCTGTACTTGTTGTAAACTACTTGAACACATCATTCTAAAGCACATTACAACATTTCTTGATGCACACCAAATTCTTTCTCCTGAACAACATGGATTTAGAAGTGGTCTTTCAACAGTCACCCAACTCCTTGAAACTTTGCATGACGTGAGCCTAAGCATTAACAACAGAAAGCAAGTAGGCATACTACTGCTCGATTTCTCGAAAGCATTTGATAGAGTTTCACACCCCAAGTTAATCATCAAGTTAAAACATGCTATTGGCGAAGGACCTATAGTCAGTTGGATTGATAACTACTTATCAAACCGTTCCCAGTTTGTGCAATATGGACAAGAGGCTTCAGAAACTGTCAGAGTTACCTCCGGCGTTCCGCAAGGTTCTGTCCTTGCGCCAGTTCTCTTCCTACTTTTCATTAATGATATTACAACTAACATTGATGCTAAAATTAGATTATTTGCAGATGATTGTATCATATACCGGGAAATCAACACATCGGATGATCACCTTGTACTAAATAGCTCTCTCCAGTTAATCAACAAATGGTGCGCTGATTGGCAGATGTCCCTCAACGTGAGCAAAACTGTTTGCATGTCTGTAACAAGAAAGAAATCTATCTCTGAATTTCAGTACGGCTTTGATGATGTAACGATTTCACGGATGACTCAGTGTAAATATTTAGGCTTATTTATTACTTCAGATTTAAGGTGGGATCTACACGTAAATCATGTAACGTCAGAGGCATTAAAAAAACTTATGTACATAAAAAGAACACTCAAGCTAGCCGCTACACCCACGAAACTCTTAGCATACACTAGCCTTGTTAGACCAACACTAGAATATGCAAACATCGTTTGGTTTCCTTACACGAAGAATAATATAGCTAAGCTTGAAAATATACAGCGCAAAGCAGTAAGATTTGTTTTTAACAAACACAGGAGCACCGACTCACCCACTGAACTCCTTAAAAAGTGTGGTCTTCTTACACTAGCTAACAGGGCAAAGCGACTTAGGCTTAAGTTCTTGTACTCTTTGCTGCATGATGCTTTCAAAATTGACAAATCCAAGTACGTCTCTTTTTCAAACACTAGACAGACCAGGCACAAACATGGTAAAACCTTGACTGAATACAGCTTTAAAAATGACTGCTTCCGCTACTCTTTTTTTCCTTTAGCTACCAGAGAATGGAATCAACTAGATCCTGTCATTACTAACAGCACCTCCATCACATGATTTCTATCTCAATTGGATGTTTTATTGCACAGTGATGTGTAATTATGAATGACTTTAATTGCATTTTTTTTTTACGTGTGGTTGTTGAACAGTGGTTGTTTAATTTGGCTTTGGAAATTTATGTTAACCCATGTGTATTAATCTTAAGGGTATTTCTACTCCAATTTATATCCCAGTGTTTATTGTACAATTTACTTGCATTTTTTGTTGTAGATTTCATGAAATATGAACGAGTGTGTACTTACTTTTGTGTGCTCCTTCCTGCGAAAATCCCTAAGGGATTGGCAGTATTTTCAAATAAATAAATAAATAAATAAGCCTGGTCTGCGCACCTTTTCTGTTTAAGAATATGTTCTGAAGTAGCTTTACATGTCAACGCATTCTTAAAATGTACAACCCTTTCTGGCAAGCTTAAGTTTAATATATTCCTACTTAACCCCTTAAAACGTTTTTTTTTTTTTTCTTTTTTCCAAGATGGTTCCCAAAACGTGCAAGCGCGGAATGGACTATGTACATTGCGCGACACTGATACCGCGAGCACGACGTTGGCTCTTTTTTCGAATTTTACTTCGAAATGGTGTTAGTAGGCACCAAAGTATACCGCTTAGGTCTGTGGCCCAGATGAGCACTTCCAAAGACACTAATAGTTTTGAAAACAGCGCTTTGATTCTATGAGATAAACATAAAAACACGACGATCGCTTGTTCGCGCTAATATAGTGTCGCGCTCTGTGCAATAAGGGAGTCTTAGAATAACGTACGTACTCAAGCACTTTGGGCAAGCTAAAATTAGCATCGCCATAGGTTTTCCATCGCAACGCTATTTTTACGGTACCCAAAGCGCTTGCGTACGTTTTTCTAAGCCTTCCTAATAGTGAACTAGATATTTTTGAGAGCGATGAATCAGACAGGTTGACAAGCATATGACTGGGACTTTATTTTGTTTACAAATTATAACACTGAACTCTCGCTCACACGGAAAAAGCTTGAAGGCTTTCTAGCTTCAAGACGTCTTTTAGTTATTATTTTTAACGACGCTGTAGTGAATTTGCAGTTCACTTTTTTGTATTTAATGATCCTAAAAGATTAATGAGCAAACTTCTTGCTATCAACAACAATTTATGATTTACGGCACAAGATTGCCCAGGCACGGCCCGGGCCGGCCCGGGCCGGCGCGGCCCGAGAACTTTTTTGTTCAAGCCCGAGCCCGGCCCGGGCCCGAGAAAATACGTGCTACCCGGCCCGAGCCCGGCCCGCGGGCCGGGCCGGGCTCGGGCTTTCGGGCTGGCCCGGGCCCGTGCAGTACTCTAGTCCGGACCACCCGCGAGTTCAGTGCGTCTTGAAATTCACACGGCCGCCTGATCGTTCGAACTTTCGTCTGCCCTTTCGAACTTGTCTGTTTTTCGTCGTCTGCTCGTTCAAACAAAAGCGGCCCGTAGACCAAACTTTGACCCGGTGATTGCAATAAGAAGTAATTGCAGGCCTCAAAAGACTTAAGTAGGCTCGGTGTAAACAGTAGATACAAGATGTTGATCATTGGTACCAGTGGCCATCACCGACTTGTTACTCTTGGTCTGTTTCCGCTTCCGAATTTCAGTATCGACGTCGATCATCGCCGCTACCTTCTACACTTTTGCAGCACGAGCGACGTTGCGACCGAAAATAGCTAGAAGAATCTCATCATGGTTTTGGCGTCCATTCTGCGGCGTTCATGCGAACGAATCGCCGCACGTCAAATTATTTACGCAATGTTCAGCGGCGTAACGAACCTTGATAATTTCGCTCAGGCGATTAAAGTGGTAAGACATTGCTATGAGGACGTAGAATCGACAATTCCAAAGCGAAAAAGAGTATACAGACCCACACAGACGCCGACAACGTGACATTCCAAAGGTTTGTTGACGCGGGACGCGGTGCTTCTTGCCCGCACTCCATTGCGCATCCGTTCGAACTGTCGTCTGCTCTTTCAAACTTGTCTGCTTTTTGTCGTCAGCTCATTCAAATGACAGCGGCCCGTAAACCAAACGTTGACCCGGTAATTGCGATAAGAAGTAAGTGCAGGCCTCGAAACACTTTTGAAGGTTGGTTGGGGTAAGTAGGCTAAGTGTAAACAGATACAAGAAGATGTTGATCATTGTTACCAGTGGCCGTCACCGACTTGTAATGCCCGATTCTACTTGCGGTTTTCAGTATCGATGTCCACCATCTCAGCTATGGTCCACGCTTTTGCAGCCCGAGCGACGTCGCGACTGAAAATAGCGCGATGAATCTCATCGTGGGAGTCAGGCTTTACCCATGCTGCGGCGTCCACGTGAAATGAATCGCCGCACGTCACCTTATTCACGCAAAGTTTTGCGGTGTAACGAGCCTTGTTAATTTTGCTGAGGCCGCTCAAGTAGTCATACATTGCTAGGAAGGCGTAGAATCAACAATTCCAACGCGAAAAAGAGCACGGGGACTCACACCGACTCCGACAACAACGCAATTCAATGGTTTGTTTATGGGCGACGGCGAGCTTCTTGCCCACCGTCCACCGTGCATGCGCGATGGGGGTCGCGACTCCAGCGACCTATAGGGGGCGCCACCACCGACCAAACATGGCGGCTGAGTCCAGGTCGCGTCGGCTCGGCCGGGCCGCCTGAACAGGTGGCGAGTTCGATTTAACAGATTTTCTTTTGTTTAATGCCCAATTTTATAGCTATTTGAACTGAGACGGTTAATTCTAGCCGGTGCACATAAACTCGCAGAGCATAGTTTTGTTTTCCCGGTGTTTTTTGTTCTTTTCATGTCAAACTGTCGTTTCGGAGATTTCGTTCAAAACCGAAACTATATGGGCTCTGGAGGGTCGGTAATATACTAATCAGTCTTGATCATCTAAGAAAAGCGGCAATGACCGCAGAATTCTTCCGCCGACAGTTATTTTCAGCCAACTCGCATGCCTCGACCATCCGACTAATTTGTCCGCGAAATCGAGCTTTTGTGCGTATCCGCGTTTAAGAAACAGCTCCCAGTCGTCTGCTCGGTCAACAACTCAGGCTCCACGAAAATTACGAAAATTAAGCAAGCGCTTCTTGAGCCAAGGATCATGTTAACCCGCCGACACCCCACTAAGCCGCTGATACTCGTATTTCAATTCAGGTTTTGTAGCAATCAGAGAAGTCATTTTGACGAGTTGGTATGTATTATATTACGTACTACGGGGGTACCACTCAAGCAGTATTACTATATTCTTCGGGTTGAATTATGAGCTTAGTTGACTAGATATTAGGTGAACTGCTGAATAAAAGTATATCAGACAAACAGAGAGATACTACTTAAACTTAGCCAAATAGTTCTAACCGGCAGTACGGAGACAAACTGAAGAGAGTCTTCACTGGAGTTCACGCAAAACCTCTCCGCACTGAATTTTGCTTCGGATCCTGAACGGAGAAAAGAAGTATTTCTTGTGGCCGGTCAACCTGAGCAATATAGACATATATTGCTGCTGGCTTCGACGGGGTTATAATATTTATATTGAAGGCTTGATAGATCAAAATGCCGTAACAGCTTCTAACGTTGCGAGACGCGTCCCCCATTTTTTGAAAACAGAAAATTTCCGTCATTCATCATTTGCAGCGAGCAGGTTTTCCTGAATCAAGTAATGACGAAATAAGCCCAACTCCTTCAGAGTGGTCCAGAGGCTTTTTCGACGAAAAGCAGCCAAGATTAATAGCCAACGCAGCGACCGGCGTGGGTGGCTCAAACTTGAAGCTAATCGAACACAACCAAACTCAAGAAAAGCAGCTATCGAACCTTCCCATTCACTTGAGTGCAACATTGGTGTTCCCTCCAGTGAAAGGCCTCGTCTGTCGTCCTCCCACTGTTCTACATCCTTACAAAGAAGCCCCTTATCAGTTACCAAGTAGTCATCACTTTGAATGTGATTCGAGACAGACAAGAAACCAAAACGTTTTTCCGCGATTCCTCCTCATCCAAGAAATCGAAAGCACGCGACCGTGTGCTGTGGAGTGAACGGGCTTTCAAACACGTGATGGAAGAAAATAATGTACTGAGGCTTCACCACACTAATGAACACTTAGGCAAACTTGAGAAATTTTCGGACCTTCGTCAAATTACGTTGTTTGCCACCGCGCCGACAGCACGTGTCCGCGAAAGCCACAAGAGACGCGGAGGGGCGCGGAGCGACCTGGACCGGCTGGTTCCCGGTTTTCCCGCTTGGTGGCGTCCGTTTTGCTGGAGTCGCGAATAGCCCCTTCCCCTGGCTAGAGTTCCTGTATATGCTACCTACGGTAGGGAGCCTATACAGGAACTCTACCCCTGGCAAATGCCGAGCGCTCCGCGCTAGCGGTCGTGGAGCGGTCGGCCTCCGTGAGCGATCGGTCACTTGATCCATCCCAGTGGCACGCGCTGCGGAGCAAATCGAGCGTAACGTTCCCAGCGCCACCGCTGCCAGAGCGTCTGCTCTCGCTTTTGAACAGTTGCGGCTCCCATTGGTATCTTGCTGAAAGCATGAAGTCTGATCGGAACTTTATGCTTTGACAAAAAATTGATTGTTTACTACTTGATTAACGGTGACCCCGACGTCAAGACACAATTCATTTTTCCTTACAGTTATATAAGCCCGATGAAGACAACTGGAAGTACCACGTATGGCGTAAGGCGATCGTCCTCTCCAAAGGCAACTTCCATCTGCGGAGTATTTGGCGTGTTGTCTTCCAATTATTCGAAATACATTACAGAGACCACAAAACAAACAAACGACATATACCTAGCTCTTCATCCAAATAGGCGCGCACAACGCCTTCGACGTAACGCGGTATCTTGGACCTCTTCGCTGGCCAGCCAGACGACTCGGCAAGCACTTCGCCGAGAACGGCTGCCTCGTCGTCACTTGAGCTGGAGCTAAGCTTCCAGCTCAAGTGACGCTATTCTTCGTCGCTGTCAGTGCGTTTTATTAGACTTCCTGATATTAACTCGAACGATGTCATTGCCGCAGTATGCTCGGGCGAGTCGGTCATGACGAGGGGAACGAAAACAAGCACACCAAGAGAGCCCACCCAGCAATCGAAACAAAAAAGCCGCGAAACTCCTTCACTCCCCCGCGGGAATGTCAATAACGAAACTGAAACGTTGCGAGAGACGACTACAGATCGTACTCCCCCGAAAAAGGCTGCGCGGAGAACTACTCCGGACCGCTCGACACGCTCCGCCACTTTTCCAAGGAGCGGTTGGAGCCGCTCGGCGAGCGCCCCACTGACTCCAGACCTACAAGCGGCACACGGAGCGATTGCTCTCATCTCGCGAGGGAAACAAGAATCCGCTCGGCGAGCGCGCGCCGAGCGCTCGCTATTTGCCAGGGGAAGGGGCTATCTCGCCGCCGTAAGGCTCTCCTCCCGAGCGAGCCAATCAGCATGCGGCACAGAGCGAGAGGCATGAGCGCATGCGCGTGAACTTCCGGCTGCTCGCAGCTGAGTGGAGAGGGCCGCCATTTTCGTTCATTCTCCCGGCGGAATGCATGTGATCGGCATCTAAATCTCGATTATTTCCTTTTAGATCGCTAGCTCCTCAATGGGTTAAAAAGCTAATAAATGAAGTTTTCTCTACGTATGGCCACAAACTTTTATTCAGGCGAAAAAGAAGTCGGCCCGTTGCAGACGACGCGTAGCCTCAGCAGTGCTCTTCTTCGACCAGTCTCCGACAGCGTTGATCAAAAATGGCGGTCGTCTCCTCTCTGCTCCCTTTCTCTCTCGCTCCTTCGGCGCTCTCGTCCCTTTCATTATGGTGTACTTTCCTTAGGGTGGCTTACTTGCATTTACTTTTCTCCTCTCCGGCGTCTTCGCCGCCACACCCCATGGCCAAACTGGCAAGAGGCTCGCCGTCGCTAGGGGTAGGGAAGCCTTCATACACTTTCGCGCTCTAGCCACCATACTTTCGCCACGTCTGTTTAGCTAGGGTAGAGTAACTGTATAGACCTTTTCCACAAGGGCGCCGCCATCTTGAATTGACGTCACTTCCAGTATGGGCGAAAACACAACTTTGCCGTCGCCACGCCAATAGAAGACATTTAGGATAAAAGCCTAACCGTCACACATTCTCGATTTGGCTCCCCTCAATTTTTTTACTGGTTAGAGGTTGAAACGTTTTACTATTTTGTCGTCGCCCATACTGGAAGTGACGACAATTCAAGATGGCGGCGCCCTTGTGGAAAAGGTCTATAGGCTCTGCTCGCAAGCGGAGCATATACAGTTACTCTAGCTAGGGGCGCTCCGGAGCGCCCTTAGCGGACGCCACCGGCCCCACGGGTGCGCGATGGGGGTGTGGGCAAGAGGCTCGCGATGTAGCCGGCGTCGGTGTGGGTCGCCCTGCCCTTTTACGTTTTCGAATTGTTGATTCTACGTCTTCCTGGCGATGTCTGACTACTTGAGCGGCGTTAGCGAAATTACCCAGGCTCGTTACACCGCAAAACTTCGCGTGAATAATAGGGAGTTTTCGTAGACCGCGTTGCCCCCTCCGCTAAGCGTTACGCAGCGAAGAAGTTGCTACTGCGCCTGCGCGCCGATAGCCTTGACTGTGGAGTTCCCGCTATCGTAGCGGGTTGCGGAGGGCCTTGCGGGACGGCGAAAACGATCTACGAAAACTCCCTATTGTGACATGTGGCGATTCATTCCGCGTGGACCCCGCGGTATGTACGCTAAAGCCTGATTCGCATGATGCGATTTCGCTCGCAATTTTCAGTCGCGACGCCGCTCGGGCTGCAAAAGCGTGAATCGTAGCTGAGACGGTCGACGTCGATACTGAAAATCGCAAGCAGAATCGGACCAAGTGAATTAGGCATAACAAGTCGCTGATGGTCACTGATAACAATGATCCACATCTCATTGTATTTACTGTTCACATCGAGCCTGCTTACCAACCTTCAACCTTAAGTCTTTTGAGCCCTGCCCTTACTTCTTATCGTAAGTACCGGGCAAACATTGGGTCAACGGGCCGGTGTTGTCTAAAAGAGCAGACGACGGGCAGAAACGTTTGAAAGAGCAGACGACAGTTCGAACGATCAGGCGGCCGTTTGAACTTGAAGACGCACTGAACGTAGTCCGCAGGTGGTCCGCACAACTTGACGGTTTTTCGGCGTTCATGTTGGAACAAAACAAATAAATCTGATGACCACAAGTATCCGTGAATTCAACCCAAAGTGCTTCCCGCCCAAGCAATCATTGTCCGACGGCGTCTGCTTTTCTCTTTTCACGGCACATATACAGAGGCCATATTCGCGAAACGATCTTACGCCAAAAATGTGCGTAAGACAAAACTTAAGAACAAATCCATATTCACGAAACGAAATTTTCGTAAGTTTTGCGCAGGTTACGACGAAATCCTACGACAGCTCCGAAGCTGTCTTACGCACTTCTTACGATCAAATCAGCATGGCCGACAGCGTCGCTCAGTTGGTCGCGACAACCAACGGATGTTTATTTTTCTATGTACGCTTCTCACGCGTCCCGACTTCAAGCAGCAAGAAACAAGTAAAAAGTACTTGAAACAGACCACGACGAACGAACAAGAACGCTGGATCCACAGACACCCGGGAAAAACTCCAAGGGCCACGAGTACGGACTCCGACCGATCGGCAGATAGGCCTAGCAGGCACTCCGACTCGGCGCAGCGATGATCTGACGGTCCTTGGCGAAGACCGTCTGCCCACGACCGGCTGGCGTGCTGAATGGAATATGCCCGCGCGACCCTTGTGAACCCTTCCCGTATATAGTTTGACCGCTGACCTCAATTCTAGATTAAGAGGTCAATCTCTTCCCCTTGTCATCTCCTTGTTTTCCGAGGCAACGGTGACGAACGCTGTCGTCGAAAAGGGGCTCTCATCGATTCTATCTCTATTTTGTGTGATATCAAGCTCAAATAAACGCCGTATGGATTACCTTCGCAACATGGTATGTACACTTTGTTATTAGTATTCCATTTTCTTCTGACACGACTGCACCTCACAGTCGATCGCTGTAACAGTTCGTGGGTCGCAATGCCGGTGCAACCTTTCTTCGCCGGGTGTCACGTCAGCATCGAGTTGCAATTGTAAAGGATCGGTCCCGAAGCGCTTATCAATTCGCGGTCCAACAGCGCAAATCCAGCACTTCGATCAAACGCGCGCGTCCGTTCCGTAGTGTGAACAGGCATTTACGTGGCTCTTGCTTACACTGTCGTAGTTCAAACGTATCTTTTTTAACGTCGGCTCGCTCCTGCATCTCCGAGGCCGCAAAAAACGCCGCGGCAATTTGTTCCGATCTACGTCGCTCTGCAAACGACTGCGGGCCGTCTTTTACCAACGATGACAGTTGTGTTGACTTGGTAGCGATCGAGTTCGTAGCAGTCAATGGGGATGGTTACGCATCCCGGCCTCGGCATTCCGGCGAGTTTAAATCGTGTTAGCGTCGACATATCACTGCACGGATACGAACCCCAGACCAGCGGTGGCAGAAAGGCCGCCTGTGTTTGTTATGAAAAATCCACGTGCTCCGAACGGCTCCGAACGGCTCCGAACAAATGCCGAGCTCTCCGATTGGTTGTTCGTGCTGCCGAAGACGCCGTCGCCATAGCAACAGCACCGGTAAGTTTTAGTTTTTCCGTACGACAACGTTGCTTTCCTCCTCTCACTTAAGAACGCGTTCGTGAATACCGATTTCTCCTCTTCTACGATGTTCTTAACTTACGAACTTCTTAGCTAAGTTGTCGTAAACTAAGAAGCTCTTCGTGAATCTGGCCTCAGATTCTCGGACGAACCGAGCACGTGAAAACTGACCTTCAAACCTTTCTCGACACGTTTGGTACTGCCCCAGTCGCGGCGTTTTGACGAGAAGGCTGGTTTTTGTTTGGTTCCTTTCAAAACAACGCAGGAATACACGTCTGTCATGGGGACAGCCCCAGACCGGAAGTGCGACCGACGCGCCACCACCACGCCGTGACGTCACAGAGTCTACGGGAAGGAGGGGGGGGGGGGGGGGAGACTCAATGGCTTAAGCCATCCCCCCGCCCCCCGAGCTCTTCGGAAAAGCAAGTACCATCGCCTCCGGAACCTCGTTAATCTGATCTGTGCGCCCTGGTGCCCGCACATGCCGATAGCTGGCGCTTTGTGGATAAATAAAAATATATCGACTCATCAGCTCTTGTCACTAAGTGACGAGAGCTGCTGAGTGGATAACATTTTCTGACTATTCGCGCAGTCCTGTTCGAAGACCCTACGTAGTTCTAGCAAATACGATAAAGGTTAGTGCTGCAAGTTCCGTCGAAAGCCATTGGAAGTAGTTGCGAATGACGAGAGTGGCACCCCTAGCGGACCTGCAGCCGACGGAAGTAGACGACATAATACGTTTTGTAAGCCCCATTTTGTTTTCCCAAACTTCGAAACAATTCATTATGGTCCGTGCGCTTGAACCACGGAATTCACTGATCACAACTGTAATGACACTAATTTATAGAGTCACAAAAGCAGGCATTTGTTAAGGTATCATGCCGTCATCATGCTTATCCTACATTATCCAGGGAATTACACACGATTTGGACGTCTCTTTCAAGCGGAAAAAAAGAATTTAAGTGTTTTAAACAACAGTGCAGAAGGAATTCGTTGGATGTTCTCAGCACAACGCGATAATCTTGTCATGATATCTTGGCTGAATGCAAATGTCGCCGGTTGTCAGAGGCTGCAGCGGCTCATTAACGAAAGTCGAAGTAGGGAACGAGAAAAATGAGTGTGCAAACAATTCGCAAACATTACAAAAGAGGCACTTGAGAGGGGGGGGGGGGGGGGGGGGGAAGGGGGTAAATTTTAGACAAAAATAAAAAGAAGTATCAATAAGAAAATTTCACATGATAGAAAATACGCAGGTAGACTCCCTCGGCGCCGGCAATCGTTGGGGCGCTCCTGTAAAACAAAATGAACAGAAGAAAAAGCTTGGGCACCTTACGTTTGAAGGTGGTGGTCGGTTATGATGGGAAAAGAGCAGAAGCCAGACAAAGGCAACTGTATTTATTTGTTTGTTTTCTTCGGTCGAGGCTCTGCTCCCGGTCGTGTTTGAACTTGTCGACAGTCTGAGATTTGTTTGTGCATGTTTCGAAGGCGGCCTATCTGGTTGGCTCTAAAAAACTCTTTCTTGATTGGCAAAAAGCGTGGTCTCTGGAGTTTTCGGGCTCCGTGAATACCGTAGAGATGCATTTCTTTTCTATTTCTATTGCAAAAAAAAAATTGTTTGCATTATTTGCATGGTGCTAAGATCGCTCTAATACAAGAAATCTGATATTTTGCATGCTCACGTAGTGTTTCCTAGTTTTGTTCTCGAAAGATGCATCAGTTCATTTGGGCGGATAAGCTAATTACAATTACCACAAATCAAATGCGACGACTCTCTAGAAAACCCACGTTGGATGATGGAGCTTTGAATTGCGCGTCACCATCAAAAGGCCTAACCATGCTACTAGGGCAGGCGGCTACATACGGCTCCCATAGGTGCAGTGCGTAAAATCGCTTTCTTTTGTTATCGCAAGCTCCGATATGCACGTGTGAAGGAACTCTTGTGCGAACACTTCTCTGAGCCTCCTTGATGTTCGTTGAAGTCTTCATATGCTACCTAGTGTATACAACGTCCTTTAAATACCCCCGCGGTAGAACACTGCTTCATGAACCATATGTATCAATGAAGTAAGATAAGTAAACAAGTATATATACCGGGTGATTTTTCTTTTTTAATTCGAACAGATTCTATACGAAAAATCCGTAAAAGATGCACTAATACGGTTTGTGCAGGTGAGTTATACTGCCAGGGGAACATTATGTGGGTGCCTAATCTTTGCGCTAAACAGACTATTTAACTAGAATTCGTTAATCAACTTTTTTAAGTAGTGAAAATAGACATATGGTTCCAATTAGAAACTTAGAGAGCGTATCATCGAAAACCGTGACTAAATCAACTATTTTTAGAACGACCTGAAGCTCGTGGGAAACTCGGGGGCGCGCCAAAGTTACAACTTGTGAAGCAGGCGCAAAGCTGGCAGCTGAGGCGGAACGCGGATGATTAGGTCATTATCGCGTTCCGCCACTGCTAGCTTTGCGCCTGCTTCACAAGTGGTAACTTTGGTGCGCCCCCGAGTTTCCCACGAGCTTCAAGTCGTTCTAAAAATAGTTGATTTAGTGGTTTTCGATGACGCTGAGTAAGTTTCTAATTGGAACCATATGTCTATTTTCACTTACTAAAAAGTTAATTAACGAACTTTAGTAATGAGCCGATTTATCGCAAAGGTAAGGCACCCACATAATGGCCCCCTGGCCGTATAACTTACCTGTACAAATAGTATTAGTGCATCTTTTACGGATTTCTTTTAATAAATCTCTTCGAATCATTTTCGGGGCTCTGACAAGTAATATTTCAAATATCCAGATTATAGAACCGTATTGGTGAAATGAAAATAAGAAAGCGCTAAAACACAATCTTTTTTTTTTTAGTTTTTGCAAAATTTTGTTTGTTTTTTTGCGCTTTCTTTTTTCTTATTTTTATTTGACCAGTACAGTGCTATTATCTGCATATTTGATATATATATACCGGGTGCTTTTTGCGAACTTTCAAAAATCCTAAAAATTAGGGCGTTTGAAAAAAAAAGAAACTGTCTTCTGGAACATACTACCAGCCACGGCGGACATCAGGAATCGCCAAAAACATAGTAATTAGCCAGCTAATTAATTAAAATTTGTTAATTAACATTTTTTTAAAATTATAGTGGAAATAGACATATGGTTCAAATTAGAAACTTGCTGAGCGTTATCGGAAACCACTAAATCAGTCATTTTCAGAAAGACTTTGAGCGCGTGAGAAGAGTAGTAGCGCGCTAAAATTACCACTCGTGGAACAGGCACAAGGCTGGGGCTAAATAAGAGGCGGAAAAATCGCGCGGGCGCGTTACCGCAGGCCTTGTACCCGCTTCACAAGGGGTAACTTTAGTGCACTACTACGCTTCTCACGCGCTCAAAGTCTTTTTGAAAGTGACTGATTTAGTGGTTTTCGATAACGCTCAGCAACTTTCTTATTGGAATCATTTGTCTATTTCCACTAATTAAAAAGTTAATTAACAAATTTTATTTAATTAGCTGGCTAATTATAGTCTGTGACAAGTCAAGAACGAAGTGGAAGCCCCTCCCACTTCTCCCCGCTTTAGCAGTGCGAATTCTGGGGAGGAGGGGACCTCCTCTCCACCGTTCGCTCCGCTGAAATGGAAAGGGCTGGGGGGAGCTTCCACTTCGTTCTTGATATGTCTTCGGTAATTCCTGACGTCCGCCGTGGCTGGTAGTTTGTTCCCAAAGACAGTTTCTTTTTTTTTTTTTCTTTTTTCGAACACCCTAATTTTTAGGATTTTTGGAAGTCTTCGCAAAAACACCCGGTATATTAATGTGCGTGTACGGGGGGGGGGGGGGGGGGGGGGGATTAAGGTGGTCTCGTCGGGCTCCGCTCCCCGCTGCCCGCTCTCCCCCCGGGAAATTGAGAACCTTCCGCCTATGCATTAGAGTCATTACGGTCTCCGAATCGCGCTCCCGATGCGTCACGTGCTCGAGGATATACATTAGACCCCCTGCCGAGGCCAGACAAACAAGCTGTGCCAAGCTACCACGCCCCTCATTTCCAATCCTCGAATCAGGCCGACGCGTAATCCACAAGGCAGGCCGGAGGTCTGGGCGTCCTTGACTGTCGCTGACCTGCAGCGTCATCCTGGACGTTGACTGCTCCGTAGCTTTCTTTGTCGCACGTTGGGGCATCGGATGCGTCCTCGTCGTCACGTTGGTCGCTTGCTCTTTGCGCGGCCGGAAAACGCTCGGCCGACTCAGGTGTACTCCGGTGCCGCTGGCGGGCGCGAATCGTGTCGGCGGATCGTTGCTCGACGTTTCCCTTTCTTTCGTTTTGTCATCCTTTCATGGGATGCAGCCTTTTGATGAACACCGCGTTTGGGGTTGGAAAGGACTTGATCTTGAACGGGCCCTCGAAGAACGAGCCCATCGCGCTTGACCTCGCTCCGATGCTGCAGTAAACGGGGTCGCCGATTGCCGTCTCTCATTACATCCTCGAGTGCACCGTAGTGATGCAAAACTATCGATCAATTGACTCTCGATACTATCGATAGTTTTTGCAAAACTATCGATATTGTCGTAGAACTATCGATAGGCGACTATCGATAGTACTATCGATACTCAGATTCCTGGCGACTATCGATACCATCGATAGTACCATCGATAGTTTTGCACCACTAGAGCGAACACAGTTGCCGCACCGCCGCTCGCCTTCCTTCCTCCTCCTCTTCACCCAAACTCCCGTCTTCGTCATCACTGAAAGCTGAACCAAAGTTGGGATGGTAAGTGCTTGGGCTAGTTGGTGCACCATTTTAAAGAATAAAGCGAGAAAAAGAGAAGATGGGTCGACGCAAACTACTAGTGTCTCAAAACTATCGATAGTAAACCGTCGACAGTACTATCGATAGGTTTACGATAGACGACTATCGATAGTTTTCCGATAGTCGATTAACGATAATTTTCCGATAGTCGACTATCGAGAGTACTATCCGTAGCTTTTCGATAGTTGACTATCGATAGTCCTATCGATAGTTTTGCACTGTAAACATAGAAATGAAACAGCGCAAACGAACACAAGGACAAGTAGAAGAAGGGACACAGACACAGCGCTGACTCACGACTTACTTTCTTTCTCATCTTTTTAAAACATATCAACATAAGAAAACAAGAAATGAAAAATAAAAGAAGAAGAATTCAGCATGTAGGACATCCTCTCTGTCATGTGCCATCTGAGGAATTTTTTACAAAAAATATACATTATATACCATTACAAAAAAAAAGCAAATTAAAAAAAGAAGGAAGTAAATAGTAGGAAAAGATATAACTATAGACCTTTCCAGGAAAGGGCTGCTGGCCGGTTTCATTTTCAGTGTTTGTGCGTATCGCGCGTGATTTGCTCGCTTTCCGAAGCGACGCACACGAGCGTGTTGAGCTGTGGAGATCGCACGCTGAGCTGTGTCTGAGCAAAGCCAAAAACCACAGCGCGAGCCCTAATGCTCTGTGCGTACCTGTCTTGCACGCGGCCTCTTGGTATGTCGGAACCATAGAGTTATTATAATGTACGCTAGAGGTTCAAGTGGCGCTAGTGTGCTGACGCAAATTGAAGCAGACAGCAACCAGTCAAAAATTGACTTCCGGTAATGCATTTCTATGGGAAAAAGTGAGTGCATTTTCTCTCTGCGCTCGATCATAAGAGCAAATATTCCGAATAATTCGTACGTACTAGGTAGCTTGGAACATTTCTCAGTCAGGCCGACGAAATAATTGGTCAGTTACGGTGTTTTTCTTTCAAATTCATCGCATTAAAAACGGTGCTAAAACAGCTTCGTACGTGTATTTATGTGCACTGTCGGACACTGTTAGCGCGAACACGACGTCGGCGCTTTTCAGCGTGGGGGATATACGTGCCAAACGAACGAAGAACATCTGGAAATTAAGAAAGACGGCAAGAACTACGCATGCAGTAACACCGGATCAGTAACTACACGTGCATATACGATCAAAATTAATCGAAGGCCACGTAATCTATTCCTATTTTAAATAAGTAAGTACCGTTTTATTCTTTCTGCTCTGAGCGAAGCTGCTTGTTCTACGTTCAAAATATCACTCGCACGCTCGAAATCTTTGAGAACAAGTGCCCGATAAAAGCTGCCCGGCAGAGAAAACAATACGAAGAGACAACTTTTATAGCCCACGGACTTTATTCTCTACGTTTTGAATGTTTTTATCCGCTCATGCACGACGGGGTCATTTTTATATAGTGACAGGACTGGCATATTATCAATATATAAGCGTCACCGGATTGCTGGCGAGCCTTGAACACACTCTACATTCCTTTCTATTGTAATTTTGCTTCGAATCGTCGCTTGTTTTTACACACCTGCTGCGGAACACCCGTTTGGTACTGAAATGTAGCGAAGTTAAACATCGGTCACTGATGAAGAAAAATGCGCTAACGAAAGCAATTATACTTTTACAGTGTAAATCAAGGTACATACTATTCGGTACGACCAAAATAACCAAAGTGTTCCGTGTTATTTTCTGGCGAAGAGACAAAATGCACGCACGCTTTCCCATAGGAATACACAGGAAGACTGGAAAAGTAGACTGGTTGCTGTCTGCTTCAATATGCGTCACGGAAGTCGCATAGGCACTAGCGCCAGTTGAACCTCTAGCGTACATTATAATAACTCTATGGTCGGAACCCTTTTCTGGCTGCATGTAGGCACGCGCATGGAAGCAGAAAGAAAGTATTAAGGCCTGTTGACACATGCAGCGGAGCGCTTCAAGCATAGCGCTAACCTCGCGCTAAGCGCGTGCTGACGGCAGCGTTCACCAGCTTTGTATCGCACCGTCAAAACTGTTGCTCATGGCAGACGATAAGTAGCTGACGGCACGTGAGGAGCGCTACATCAGCGCTTCGCTGCATGTGAGAACCGGCCTTTAAACAACTTCCATGGGAGTGATCCTATAACCACAGGCGCGTGCCTACATGCAGGCAGAAAAGGGTGCCGACATACCAAGAGGCCGCGTGCAAGACAGGCACGCACAGAGCATCAGGGCTCGCGCTGTGGTTTTTGGCTTTGCTCAGACCTGAGGTGGAATGATGTATAGTTATATCTTTTCCTACTATTTACATCCTTCTTTTTTTAATTTTTTTTTGTAATGGTACATGTTGTATAGTTTCTGTAAAAAATTCCTCAGATGGCATATGACAGAGAGGATGTCCTACATGCTGGATTCTCCTTTTATTTTTCCTTTCTTGTTTTCTTATCTTGATATGTTTTAAAAAGATGAGAAAGAAAGTAAGTCGTGAGTCAGCGCTGTGTCTGTGTCCCTTCTTCTACTTGTCCTTGTGTTCGTTTGCGCTGTTTTATTTCTATGTTTACAATGCATCACCGACTAGCACACCTCCAAACATTACGATAGTTTTGCACCACTACTGCATCGTCCATTCGAGGCATGGGATACGGCGGGTTGACTGTTACTGCGTTCAGATTTCGGCGGTTATGAACCATCCGTCTGGGAGTCGAGGGATGGTTCGGCTGGTTGACCACAAGCGTCGGTGCAGCATATTCGCTTTGGCTTTCGCGAACAATTCCACGCTCCCGATAGTCTTCAACTTGTCGTTTGATGAATTCCCGGTCGGCTGGGGAGCATCGATAGGGCCGCGACGCCACGGGGATCTCGTCGCGTAGCTCGATGCAATGCTCGGCGTTTGGGCAGGTGCCCAGTTCTTCCTCCACCGTCGTAAACGCAGCGTGGTGTTTTGTGAGTATCCCAAAGAGCCTTTCGCGTTCTTCCAGCGAAGCGTCTTCGGTAATGCTGTCCACTGCCGTGTGGATTCGTTGCATCAGGGCTGCTTCGATGTCATTCCGTGCCGGCTCCAATTTCACGAACATGGCCAAGCGTTCGGCTTGGGGCAGTTTCTCGTGAAAATTCGACACTATAGTGCTTTTCATTTTCATTTCATTTCATTTTATTACCCTAAAGACCCCCTTTCAGGGTGTATTACATAAGGGGTGGGGTTACAAAAATAATCAAACATAGGTGCTAGTCTTCAGGATGCGAGAGATGATTGTAACATTTTCGAAGAAGATTGATGGGCAGGTGATGGCAGCAATGTGGTGAAGAAAGTCTGGAGCTGCTCGGGGGAAGGATGACGCGGAAAATGTGACAGCGCGAGCGCGTGGGCGAGCAACCTGGAGAGGATGACTGGTGCGGTGAGATATGCGTGTCGGAGGTACGATGTAAGGTGAGATACAGACGGGGGAATTAGATAACTTGTGAAACAAACAGAGGGTGGCGATGCTGCGACGACAAGCGAGACTAAGTAAACCCGATTTAGCTTTCAGGGGTGATATGCTGGTATTGTACGAGTATGAAGAATGAATGAATCTACTAGGCGTGATTTTGGACTCCTTCGAGTGCGTTGATGAGGTATACTTGGTGAGGGTCCCAGACGGCGGATGCATATTCAAGCTTTGATCTTATTAGTGATTTGTAGGCGAGTAGTCTTATTTCCTGAGGTGCGTGGTGTAGTTGACCTTTCAGGAATCCCAGGGTTTTGTTAGCAGATGAGGTAATGCTAGTAATATGCGTACGCCAAGATAAATCGCTGCAAAGGGTGAAACCAAGGTATTTATGTGATTCGGTTAATTCTACGGGGGTGGTAGTGATGGTATAGGGAAAGAAAAGGGGATTGCGGCGGCGTTGAAAGGACATAACTTTACATTTACTAGAGTTAAGTGACATTAACCAACGGTCGCACCATTGCAGCACGTGGTTAAGGTCGTTTTGGAGGGCAGATTGGTTCGATACGTTAGTGATGGAATGGTAGATTACGCAGTCATCTGCAAACATGCGAATATTACAGGTTAAATGTTGCGGTAAATCATTAATATATATTAAAAATAAAAGCGGACCAAGAACAGACCCTTGGGGGACGCCCGATGTGACTGGGATGAGATTAGAAGACTGGTTATTAACTTGGACAGATTGGGAGCGGTTGTTAAAAAATTCTTTAATTCATCGTAAGATATTATGGTCTAAGTTCAACTGAGCAAGTTTTAGTAGCAAGCGTTTATGAGGTACTTTGTCAAACCCTTTTTGAAAAATCTAAAATAAATGGTGTCAGTTTGTATGTTAGAGTCTAGGTTAATGTGCAGATCATGAAGAAAGAGGGTTAACTGAATTTCGCAGGAGAATCCTTCACGAAAGCCGTGCTGCGAAGAATGGAAGAAGTTGATCGAGTCCAGAAAATGCATGACTTGGGAGAAAATGACGTGTTCCATGATTTTACAAGGCATGCTCGTTAGAGAGATAGGGCGGTAGTCTAATGGGGATTTTTTATTGCCTGATTTGTAGACATAAACGACCTTTCCCACCTTCCAGTCTTCCAAAATGTTACCTGTAGAAAGTGACTTAGAGAATTACAAGAACAAATATGCTGCAGAGATGTGTTCAGTATTTTTTTAAAATTTGGAATTAATTTTGTCTACGCCGGCTTATGCTGACAGTTTCATGTTATCGATTACTGACGCAATACCATTAGCAAAAAAAAGTGACAGGAGACATTGGACACTTGGTGTTTGCAGGGAGCATTGTAAATGACAGATGAGATTGCAGTGAAAACCGATGAAAACGCTGTGTTGAAAACGTTTGCACATTCAGCATCATTCAAAAGTTAGCCCAATTCATTGATAATGGCAACAGTATGCTTTTGCTGAGGGTTTACCACTTGCCAGAATTTTCGGGCGTTTTTAATAGAACATAGAACGTAGAACATAGTTTTATTTGAAGAGAATACATTTTTGAAAGTACAATAGCGAGCCGGTGAAAGCCTCAAGGGCTTGTGGACCTGGCTCGGCAGGTGGCGATACAAAAGCAAGACACATTGTACATCAACATGTTTGGTAGTTCCGCGTGGAAAAAAGAGCACTTGGCGTTTCGGATTGCGGTTAAATATGCATGCTCAGCCGCGTAGTATTTTTCCCGTGCACTAGGGCCAGCCGACAGCTTGTCTGAGTGGAAAAGACGTTTTAGGGGCGAAGCTCCTTAGGGTCTATCCTTGTCCGTCCGTCTGTCCGTCCAACGTCCGTGCTTTTCAAAAAAACAAAAAAGAAAAAAAATGTTTGCGCAGTCAACAGAATTCGAACCTGTGCGGGGAGACCCAATGGATTTCTAGTCCATCGCCTTAACCACTCGGCCACGACTGCGGGACGAGTAGGGGGCTCTGAGATGTGGTCGTAACTCAAGAGCTGGGGATGTCATGGATGAAACGTTGCATGTAGTCGCTCAACGTACGTCTATACACCAACTCATGTTTACAAACAAACCGGAGCGCCCCTAGTGGACGTCACCGGCGCCGCGCATGCGCCGTGGATGGTGGGCAAGAAGCCCGCCGTCGCCCATAAACAAACCATTGAATTGCGTTGTTGTCGGCGACGGTGGGAAGTCCCCGTGCTCTTTTTCGCGTTGGAATTGTTGATTCTACGTCCTCCTAACAATGTCTGAAAAATTGAGCGGCTTCAGCAAAACTATCGAGGCAAAAATTTGCGTGAATAATGTGTCTTGCGGCGATTCATTTCACGTGGACGCCGCAGAATGGGCGCTAAAGCCTGACTCCCACGTCGAGATTCTGCTCGCTATTTTCAGTCGCGACGTCGCTCGGACTGCAAAAGCGTGGACCGTAGCTGAGATGGTGGACATCGATACTGAAAACCTCAAGTAGAATCGGGCATTACAAGTCGGTGATGGCCACTGGTAACAATGATCAACAACTTCTTGTATCTGTTTACACTTAGCCGACTTACCCCAACCAACCTTCAAAAGTGTTTTGAGGCCTGCACTTAGTTCTTATCGCAATTACCGGGTCAATGTTTGGTTTACGAGCCGCTGTCATTTGAACGAACTGACGACAAAAAGCAGCCAAGTTTGAAAGAGCAGACGACAGTTGGAACGCACGCGCAATGGAGTACGGGCAAGAAGCACCGCGTCCCGCGTCAACAAACCATTCGAATGTCACGTTGTCGGCGTCTGTGTGAGTCTGCATACTCTTTTTCGCGTTGGAGTTGTCGATTCTACGTCCTCATCGCAATGTCTTACCACTTTAATCGCCTGAGCGAAATCATCAAGGCTCGTTACGCTGCTAAACTTTGCATAAATAATTTGACGTGCGGCGATGTATTTGCATGACCGCCGCAGAATGGACGTACAAAACCATGATGAGACTCTTCTAGCTATTTTCGGTCGCGACGACCCTCGTGCTGCAAAAGTGTAGAAGGTAGCGGCGATGATCGACGTCGATACTGAAAATCGGAAGCGGGAACAGACAAAGTGTAACAAGTCGGTGATGGCCACCGGTACCAATGATCAACATCTTGTATCTACTGCTTACACCGAGCCTACTTAAGTCTTTTGAGGCCTGCAACTACTTCTTATTGCAATCACCGGGTCAAAGTTTGGTCTACGGGCCGCTTTTGTTTGAACGAGCAGACGACAAAAAGCAGACAAGTTTGAAAGAGCAGACGAGAGTTCGAACGATCAGGCGGCCGTGTGAATTTGAAGACGCACTGAATCCGTGGGTGGTCCGGACAACTTGGGGGTTTTCTCTCGGTCATGTTGGAACAAAGCAAATACATCTGGCGACTACAAATTGTGGCCCGCACACGCAATCGTAGTTCGACAGCGTCAGGTTTGCCCTTTTCACGGCTGCTATCGACGTTCTCGGACGAACGGAGGGTGCAAAAACACATGAAAACTGATCTTCAAACCTTCCCAGACTCTCTTTGTAAAGCCCCCATCGCAGCATTTTGACGAGAAGGCAGGTTTTTTGTCTTGTTTCTTCCAAAGGAACACAGGAATGCATGTCTGGCACGGCGACTTCTGCCCACCGCCCCAGACCGGAAGTGCGTCCGGCGCGCCACCACCGCGGCGTGACGTAGGAGAGTTGAGTTGGTGTATACAGGAGAGGGCGCTGCGGCCAAATGCGTATATAATCGCGTTAAACTTTGCATGCATGGCTCTGCAATTCACCGACCATAAAGCAGTAATAATGAAGTCGAAATGCAACCCGGAACTCAGCACTACATATGAGCAATAAAAAAAAATCGGCACCATCAGCACTATACCTATGTACAATAAACTCAGTATCATCAGCACCCACCAGGGCTTCGCCCCAATCAACATCGTTCACCACGTGGAGACGCGGTCATTTTTTTTCTCTATTTTTAATATTTTGAGGGTTTTAGTGAACCACGATCTTTGATATCTGCGTGGAAACTGAACAAGGATGAAATTATTTGCTAGTTTGTTTAACTTATTTTTAAAAATCAACCAATTTTCATGAACTGACTGGTTGTGAAATGTTGCTTCAAAAACTGGAAAAAAGGTGTTCCGCTCGTTATTTAGAGTTTTATAACTTTCTTTATCGTACAGGCGAATTGTGTTCTTTTCGGTATGACGTTTTGCAGGGGTAAGCTCAAAGACGGCATGAATAACTTTGTGGTCACTAATCTCTCGAAGGTAGTTTATGGATGATAGACGGTCAGAGTGTCACAAACTCTGGCGCCGGCCGTCTCTCCCGCGAACTTTTTTCTTTGTGTTTTTGTGCTGCTCGCCGTGCCCCTTCGCCAATTTGCCTTTTCGGTGAGCCGCCTCGCGTGGCGGCGACACAAACGGGAAGACGAAAGCCAGTTTTGTTTGTTTCTTCTTTTTTTTTTTTTTCCGGGGGGTTCCCTCGACGCCGACAAAGGCGGGAATGGCGCCTTTGACGCCGCCGTGGAGAGGGACGGTTCGGGACGGTCTTCGTGGGGAGCCGGGGTAGTTTTTCGGGGGAGAGCTTTTTGGATCGTCAACGGGACGTTCGTGGTTGCGGGGTTAAAGCGCGAAACACATGTACGACGAAACCGTCCGATCCGACGTCCGACCGCGCAATACGACGGTCGGAGGCGAGGGTTTTCGTAGCATCGGAGAGCGTTGAAAACCCTCGCCTCCGACCGTCGTATTGCGCGGTCGGACGTCGGATCGGACGGTTTCGTCGTACATGTGTTTCGCGCTTAAGTCGGCGGGAATGGCGGTCCGGCAACGCGATTTCTTCTGAGGCTTCTTCATCGTCACCGCGGCCGTCCTCCTGCCAGCTCACCACCGCCGAGAGCCCGACGATGCCCCTCCGACACCAAATCTGAGTGAGACCCGTCCGTACACTTCGGACTTTACTCTTCCGGACGTTTTACTTCCACTTGCTCTCCGTCCCTGGCTCCTTTGTTTCATTGTCTTTATTTTGTATTGCTGTAGCGCGCCAACCGTTTCTCTATTGTTTCATTTGGTTTTAATACTGTTGAAGTTCCGTGTGGAGCTATGAGGTTTTCTTTTTGTTGTGTATCGTTTGCCTTTGTGCCAACCTTGAATTTATATTTCTTTTTCTTTCGAGTAAATGTATTGTTCATTGTTCAGTCTATGTGTCCGCCTGAACTCATTCCGTTCTTCCCCAACTTGAGCACACGCGCCAACCGCGCGGGCTGACCGGCCTCAACAAAAATAAATATTGTTCTCAGTCGTTGTGGAGGGCCGGCGGGCGAACCGGCAAGGGGGAATCGCGCCTCTGACCTCCAGGCGGGGGCGACTGTGACACAGGTTGATTGGTTAATATGAGATCTAAAATATTTCCAGACTCGCGAGCGTCGCACGGTGGTTCTGTTACCAGCTGGGTGAGATTAAAATTGAGACAAACCTCAATGAATGCTTTTTCTTCCGAGTTGCTTACAGTTAAGAGTGATGGGTCAATCCAATTAATATTCGGGAAATTAAGGTCACCAAAAAGAAGAATTCGTGCATTTGGGTACTCTGCAGAAAGTTGACATAGTAGGTCGTTTAGTTAACGGGAAAATTCGGTACTATAATTTGGCGGTCTGTAGCAGATGCCCAGTACAACTGTTTGCGGAGAAGCCCGACAGATGAGCCACAAGGCTTCAATATCAGAGGGAATGGTAATGAGAGAACAAGACAACTGTTGGCTAACGGCGATGAGTACACCTACTCCTCGTGCGCCTTTCCGATCATTTCGAAAGATGTGAAACTTTGGCAAGTCAGCAAGGACTTCAGCGTCAGTGACGTTGGCCGGTAACCATGTTTCAGTTACTGGTAATATATTGCTGCTGGATGACGACACGAGATTAGATACAAGATCCTGCTTTGAAAGGAAGCTCCGTATGTTGGTAAAGATAACAGATAAGGAAGTATTTACACGAGGGGTGGATTGAGGACGGTTTATTGGTCGTTGATAGATTGGTGATTGCTATGCAATTTTTTTTACAGTTTGTGACAACTCGTCAAACATATAACGTTGCTTGCCAATGAATAGTGTTTTGTAGCGTAGCGAGAATGCGACTGCCTTGTTATTAGCAGATGTAACTAAGTGCTTCACGGGCGTTTTAAACGGGGCGCGAGAAATCTTCGCCAACGCTAAAGACGGTGCCCTTTAACTTACGGCCGTTCGAAAGAATGGCCTCCTTGGTTTTCAAAAAAAGTTAGGTTTCCAGTTAATGGGCGACAGCGTCCGTTTGTGTGACGGCCGAGGCGGTGATCTCGCTCTATATCTGTAGGTTCAAACGTCACGTGGAGGGGATCAGAGCATAATGTAATTATTCTTTCTTCGGACTGGACAGAAGTCTCATGTGGGACGGGATCAGGAATGCCGTAAAATATTAGATTGTTTCTCCGTGAGCGGTTTTCAGCATCGTCCATTCGGGCGTTCATCTCTAAAACCATATAGGATGTTTGAGCAGTATCAGCGCGAGCCGTCTCAAGGTCAGATTGCAAGGTGTCAATTTTTTTTTTTTTTGTAATGAACCTTTAGTTTGGCCATTCGCTCATCAGGTTGGCTATATTTCTGTTCCTAGTTAGCAGTTGGGCTTTGAGGTCTTGTACCGGGGAAGTTATCTGAGCCTCCCCGACAGACAGTTTTTTTTAATTCAGCAAGTATATCTTCCGTAGGTACCGGGTTGGTCTCTACGTTGCCGGAAAATAACACCACTAACAAGGAATGCATGACTTCAACACACTCAACGGCAACAGACACACAACACTGCGGGCTGGGCAGCTGTACGAGAAAGCAATCATTTTATTTTTTAGAGTAAATAACATACGGTTTACTAACCTGCATAGCGAAAGCGAGCGGATTAGTTGACTGTGTCGCAGCACAGCCACCGAGCCAACAGAGCCGCGTGGGAAGCTGTCGTAGCTTTATAGTTGACATGGCTGGGTCCGTTGATGATGATGATGGTGTTCTTTGTCCTGGGTCGGGGCTGTAGTTTCCGATCGAAGGCGTTGACACGCGTGCCGTCACGCAGTGGGAGGACAGATGGCAATCACCGGTATCGCGTCCACAGTACGTAGGCACACATTCCGAGGTGACACTGGGGAAGGCAATCGCTAGAGCAGGAAGCAGCACACGGATGATGACGGAGGGAAATACCTGCATAGCGAAAGCGAGTGGATTAGTTGACTGTGTCGCAGCAGAGCCACCGAGCCCAGTGCTTCTCCGGAGATAGTCGTTTTTGGAATCTCGGAGAGCGAATCGTGCCATTTAGGTAGTTCAACGATGGTTATGTCGTTCGAAACGTGAAACGTGTCTTCCACGTTAGCGATTTGGTGCCAATCTGATCCGAGAAGTAGGTCAATTGACTTGGGAAGTAGAAAAATGAGTGTTTCTTGTACCTTCGGCGTGGTTGATGCAACGCTGATGGTCAGAGACGTGCACTTGTCAGGCGTCAGCTTGTTGTCCAAGACGCTGACAAATTCTTCCCCTCGGGACCACAGCAATACGAAAGTGTCCCTGTGTAGTGCCTTGGGACCGATCATCGATAAGTTGGCCCCGGTGTTGATGCAAGCCTTCATGGGACGGTTCCTAGCTCTCCGTGAAGGCGGTAACGATGGGGAGAGAATCTCCTGTCGTGGGCGCAAGAAGCAGAGGACATTCTTCACGTTTGGACCCGTGCCCTTTTGCGCGCGTTTCCCCTCTACGCGGATGGTCGCTGCAGTTTTCGGCTCTACACGCCTGCTCAAGCAGAGGTTTGGGCCTAAAACATAGCGAAGTTAGACATCGTTCACTGATGAAGAAAAATGACCGACTAAAGCAATTACACTTTTACAATGTTAATAAATGAACATACTATTCGGTGCAAACCAAGTAATAAATACCAAATTCACGCGCGTTCTCTTATAAGAATGCACAGGAGCACCGCAAAAAGAGACTGGCATGCTGTTTGCTTCAATTTGCCTCCCGGAAGTCGCATAGGCACTAGCTCCAGTCGAACCTCTAACGTACATTGTAATAACTCTATGGGCGAAACGATAAGCGAGTTCTAGGGGATTTGCTATCTGCACAGTATCAACCGGGGGGTCACGTGACACTCCAGTGAGGTCACCCCTCTACGTCACGCGACTCTGCCGGTGAGGGCGATGCGACCTTCCCTTTCTTCGCGTTTTGTCGGTTGGCGTTATTTGGGTTCGTCGATCGTCAAGCTGATCGCTCCGCGAGCGGGTAGCCACGGCCGCCGCGAAGCAGCGTTTACGGATGGGCCAAGTGGGTTATCAATTTTGTAATGAGCCGCCGCGAAGCGGCGTGAACGTAGGCCGGGGGGGGGGGGGGGGGGGGGGTCAACACGCGCCCCCGTCAAAACGCGAAGAAAAAGAAAGACGCGACCTCCACCAACAGAAAGGCGTGACGCAGAGAAAAGATGTCACAGGGGCATCATGTGAGCCCCGTTGATGCTGTGCAATTAGCAATTCCCAGTGCTAGTTTGATGTTTGGAACGCGACTCCGTCTGGTTTGTTTACTGCGTCCAAAAAAGTGGTCAATCGATTTGCGCCTGATGACGTTACACAAGTATCATGCTGTCGCCAGTCGCAATCCTGGCAGCGTCCCAACACCTGCGGTGCATGTGGTAGACGCCTGTTGTGCTGCGAATCGCTCTCCAGTGTGGGTACACGGAAGCTTCGGCAGTCCGAAGTTGGGACGCCGTGACGACGGCGACACCTGCGTTCGCTTGTGACACACTCAGTTTCTCGTTAGTATTTCTGCGGCCAACCGCCAGGATCGCGACATGCAAAAGCATGACACTTCGAGCTAATGCGGTTTTGGAAGCGAGCGTATCAGGCGTTGCACGCGCGAAGGCAGAAGAATAGCACTGGAATGAGAAAGCCGCACAAGCCCCCGCTCCCAGGAACACCTGCTGGGTCCCAGCAGGTGTTCATTTCTCTCGTTCGCGATGAGATTGCGCGGGCGCATCGAAACTTCTTTTGGCACGCCGATCGTATCGAAAGCCAGCCGCGACAGGGAGCGTACGAGGCAGATCGCAGGCACGGAGCCGACATAGACTAAGCCTAACGTGGCCGACGGAGCGGCAAGCATGCAGACGATGGGAATTCCGATGAGAGCGTGTCGGTGCGCGAGGCAGTCTGGGAGTGAGTAATTTTTCCATCGTAGTTGGGCACGAAGTCACGCTGTGTCCTGGAGTATTTGAACGTCCTTGTCACGTCTGCCACACAAAACCTTTTTTTTTCACATCCTTTTCTACATTCTCTCGTTCTTTCTTCCCTCTCACTTTCTTTGTCTCTCCCTCACTCTTTCTTCCTTTTTATCTCGTTTCCTCCTCTCCTGAAAGAGGCGGGTTTCTAAAGTACTCTCCTCCTTTCTCGACATTAGGTAAGAAATTAACGGGTGCCCTCTTGCTATTAGGTTGTTTCTTTGGGCTTTAAAAGAAACCCGATGATTGAAATGCATGTTCTTAACGAGCTTGACGTGAGAGCTTGCTCACTTGACGAGGCGGGTGGATCCCTCCATCGCGTCACTGATAACCGCGAGGGAAATTCGTCGCTGCCGAGCTTGAAGCTCCGTGTGACGTCTCGCAGATTGGGAGACCTTGCGACTACAATAGGGTTGGCAGGTGATATTCGATGACACAAGAGGATGATAGTGAGGCGATAAGCAGCCAGCAAGAGTGCCGCCGCCCGTGTCTTAAGCAGTGCGTCTTTCGCACAAAATTTGTCGTTTTGAAAAGAAACAACCAACGACTGCGAAGAAAGTGAGTAAAGCTTGAATTCTGTCTTCGCTCGCGTGCATTTATTGCCCAGGTCCGGTTTTTCCCAATTTATGAAGGAAAGAAATTATAACCTAGATAACAGAAAGTATAAAACAGAGAGAGGACGAAACACAGACGAGTACTCGTCTGTGTTTCGTCCTCTCTTTGTTATCTAGTACATCTTACCAAAACGCTCGTTAGTAATATAAAATTATAACCTCCTTTCGCAAAATACAAACTCCCTCCCCCGCGGAAAAAAAGAAAAACGCGAACGACGGAATGACGGTTTATCGCCCCCGTCACATCAGTCATGGTCGCCGGGGGCAGATGCCTCGTGGCCCGTGGTTCTCTTTGGCCTGCTTGTATGTAATCCGTAACAAGTATCAGAATTATTGGTAATTATTTATATTTATCGCTAATTCTGTAAAGAAATGATTACATATTCAGGGAGCAATTGTAATTTAATTTCTTTATATTCGTAACGGCTTCATTGTAAGTCGTTAAAGGTTTTTTCGTTCTAAATCCATCCGGTCTTTTTACTGGCGACAACATTGCACCAGGCGGAATGTGAATATAAATTAATGGGTACACAATTATGTGCCCGAAATACATAAGCTGACAATCCATCCTTAGATATGTCCTGTACGGCACTTACCACTAATAATAGCGTAAGTTTTATACCCTACACTCACAACACAGTTATTATCTCTGAAGGTGCCTAAGTATATCGTACTTCAAGTCAACTAAAAAGGCCCGTACTGCGCACATGCGCGTTTGAATGCGTTTGATTGCGGAGAGCCGTTCTTGCCGCCGGGAGCTGTTCTTTGCGGTACCATCGCAGCGTGCCACAAGGGAATGCACTCTAAGAAATGGGGGTGTATAGGGGAACACCCCTTGTCCCATATGTAACACCCCAAAACAACAATTTGACATTCAGTCCACTGACGTCCAACTGACGATACTAACTTTCAAGAGCGCCTTGATAGGCGACCGATACAACTTCTTCAAATAGCTAATGCACGCATTTGCGGCTACAGTTAGGCAATCGAGGTTTTTTTGGCCCTGCTACAAAACTTCAGGGTTTTCTTTTTCTGGTCTTTGATACGCACATTATCTATTTAGTACGTTATATCTAACAACTATCAAGCCGCTCGTAAAAATTGGTATCGCCAGCTTAACGTCACTGGACGGAACGTTAGTGGTGTTACATACGGGACGAGAGATGTACCCCCATACACCCCCTATTTCTTAGAGTGTATAGTAGTAGTAGTAAGCGTTGTAGGTGAAGTGAGGGGGAGAGTGGGAACCTATCGTGTACACGGGCTGGGCGCATTTGTCACTGGCTCAAGGGACGAGGTAGTAGCGGGAGCGCGTCTCGGTAGACCAATCAGAAGCTGAGAAAAGAAAAGGAGGGTCACGTGCTCGCTCGCGTCACTCGACGAGGGGTATCCGGTTCTCCGTTCGCGGAACCTGCTTTATCGTTGTGGAGGTGGAGAAGGAAAACGCGCGAGCGAGCTTTTCAAAGGCTGCGATGGTTCAAGCCGGCCAGAAGGTCAGGGAAGCCAGCGGGATTGTCGCTGTCGCCGGGCGTCGCCATGTTGCCGTGAATTTCGCTTATTATTTATTGGTGAGCCGCTAGCGACGATGCCGTGTTTTTATTGGTTATTTGACTACGGTTGACTACGTGCCAACGCAACTGTGTGTAATAGAAGCTTGGCGCAAGCGCTCTTCGCAATGCCACGCGTCCGCTTGCCGCTACGGAACGCACCGCGCTCAAACGCGAATGTGTAGAGTCCTGCCTATCCGCGGATTACCCGCGCATATCCGCAGTAAACTAACGGATGCGGATAAAAATGAATCAGATTTTGCGGGTTGCGGATCGGATGCGGATATCCGCGGGTCGGGATCTACATTTTTGCCGAGGCGGCCTAAGAACGTGTGCGGCCGCACTGCACAGTGTAGAGTGAATAAGTGGGTGATACTATGAAGGCGCATCATCGGAATGTATCGTGGGGACAAACTACTCCTTTAGATAAAAGCTGTCAATTGGGGAGAAAATTATTCTTTACTTCAAGAAAGATTTGATTATCGCCGAAGATCGCTTTAGAACGTTATATCTCGCCCAAAACGCCGTCCCTACAAAAATGTAAAGAATGGAGGAGCATTAGTCGCCCCGGGAAAGCGTATTCTTGTCTGGCAGGGAAAGAGCGGAAAACGTTCTTTGGGCAAAGAAACCCCAAAACATACAAGCCACAAGAACCTGCAAGTGGCTTCTTCGCCTACAGGTAGATCGGGGAGGTTGAATTCGATCCTCTGGAGTGGTGCAACTTGCGCCAGCACGAGTTTCCGCAACTCGTTCTTGTAGCGCAGTTCGTGCATGCCATCCCAGCATCAAGTGCACTACCGGAGGGAGACTTCCCATTTAGCGGGTATTAATTTAAGAGAGGTGAACTAGTCTGACTCCGTCCATGTTGACGATATTCACTTTGCTCTACAAAGCAACCTGGAGAAGTGAAACGTTGCGTGTGCGTGCGTTTTCTTTTCATTGACAGTTGACACTGAGTTGTTTTTTAGTATATGATTCCAAGGATGCAGTTGAGGGTTCGTGTTTAAAACTGGAACCGAGAAGAGGTGTTTCCATTATTGTGTATTTTGATATTTTCCCAGTGGTGTACTCGCGGCTTACCGAATATACACGAGCACTTTGCAGCGGTGGGTGAGTCCCTTTTCTCTCACGCTTCTTTATTGTTTGGTCGAAATAAAATGACGCCATGTCGTAGTCTCTCCTCTGTTATTTTTCATGTGAATAAAATATACATCAGCTTGAAGTGGGTTTCACAAAGCAAAACGAAAAATACATATTGAAATTCCCTTCCTTTTGAGCGCATCTTCTGGACAGAGCGTCAGTGTCACGGACTCCTAAAACAATAATAAGATGCTTTGAACATCGCCACACTTTGTATTGCTCAATTGCTGTCTATAGGGTCCCCAACTTTGGAATGGTGATGGCAACGTGATGATAATGTCTAAGTAGTGTCTATGCTTATAGTTTTCACTTGAGGGCTGAATTCAGATCGCTCTTTTTCCGAAACCAGATACAGACGAAAAACAATAAATTTGACAGCGAAGTTGTGGGTCATTAATGTATTAAAGAATGGGAAGCCTGATGTGTATACGGATAATTTTCTAACCGAGTCTTACTTTTAAAATTGATCTTTTTTTATCCCCGGAATTTTGAATCTAGCCGGAATATTTCAGTTTAGTTCCTTTCATCGTAAAATGGCACTACTAGAAAATGTAAAGATGCGAGGAAATTTTAGATTTGAGAATGAAAGCACCGCTATTCCTATCGTTAGTAACACACTTCTCGTGGAGAAGGACATTCATCAGTGGCTCAGGGCATCGCCTATTACGTTCACGGTTCTTGCTTCGTAATCCGTTATTTCTGATACTTAACGGCTAAAGTCACAATCTTATTCCTGGCGACTTTCCACGTCCCGAGTTTATTAACCTAGTACCGACGATAGTAATGTATAATGTACCATGGGCTTAGAAGTAATGCTGCAACGTCCATAAGGATAAGGAAGGGATATTAGGTTGGAATTTCACTAACTGAAATTTTACTCTGGTCCCTGAGAGGATGAAAACGGCAGACCGTCTCTTTCCGACGTCCAGCGAGCCCTCGCTGCCTTCCGCCGTGCTTTGGCTTCCTTCGAGTGCACCCTCGTGGCGACGCCGAGGCATCGTCGAAGGTAGAAAGTTCGCGCTGGGGTGGCGGAACAACTGAAGAACGTTCCTGCCGTCTTCAACCTGTCAGTGAAAACGATCGCTAAGATTGACAAAATACGTTTCAAGCTGACTGTTCATGAAATTTTTGACGTCATCTTTTTTGGTCCGTTCCTTTCAAGTTTGCAATTTCGGTTTACTTAGCCCAGTAAAGCAATTTTTACATCACGGAAACTCTTACCAGCTTGCCTACGATTTCATGGCGTTTTTCTAGTTTACATCGCAAATAATGCACCAAAGTCACATGCTTGTTTTCTGCTTTTTTATTTCTTTCAAAAAAAATCCCAGGGTTTGTGAAAAAAAAAATTGTAAGATCAGCCGTGCTGGATAGTTTTCCAAATAATACATTCACATCACAAAGAGATACAGTTGAACACTTTCATGTAGAACAAACCTTTGGTTGTCCAACCATTTTTCCGGAAAGCGACGATCAATAATAACTGCTACAAAAAAAAAAAACAAAAAAAAAACACGAAAACAACATTATTTTGAGAACTATTCTACCTGAGCGTAAAAAATATTCTATCTTCGTTTTTGGAAATTTCTTTAATTAAAACCTTGAACATTAAAACAGTCATGTTAATCAACTGAAAACACCCTTTATGATGGTGGCAGGAAAGATGGCATTTAAAAGCTGCTTTTGCCGTTTTATGCCTTGCAGTAAATTTCTAGTGAAAAGGGAACATTTCATGTATTATTTGTACAATACACAGGTGAGAAAATATCTACATTATATCATGCGTACATAGGCCCTTTCGTGATGTTATATATTCGCATATATTTATTGGTGAATTTAATATATATATATATATATATATACATTTTTTTTTATTCTTACACATTTGTTTTTAAAAAACCGTGAAAGCTACACTAATGCGGTTTTTGCAGGTGGGTTATACGGCCAGGCGGACATAATGTGGGTGGCTAATCTTTACGATAAGTCGACTAATTAATTAAAATTAGTCAATTAACTTTTTTATTACTGAAAATAGGCATATGGTTTCAATTAGAAACTTGTAGAGCATCATCGAAAACCACTAAATCTACTATTTTTGGAAGAATATAACACCGGAGCAGCATTTTACGGCGTTCTGTAAAAACTCTCCATTTGGACGCGTTTCCAGATTTTCGTTTCTTATCGGAGCGCATCACCGCGCCCGTGGTCCTGCTCGAGTCCCCAGTGGCTGAGACCCGCAACACACGTGCGCCGTACTTCCCTCCATTCTACGAGGAAGGCGAGGGGTGGCTTCGCGCCGCGACCACCAGGGAGCAGGAACGCGGGCGCAAAGATGCGCTCCGTTAAGAAACCGAAAACTAGAAACGCGTCCTAATGAAGCGTTTTTACGAACGCCGTAAAATGCTGCCCCTGCGTTATATCCTTCTAAAAATAGTTGATTTAGGAATTTTCGATAATGCTCAACAAGTTTCTAATTGAAACTATATGTATATTTTCAGTAATTTAAAAGTTAATTAACAAACCTTATTTAATTCGCCGACTTATCGCAAAGATTAATCACCCATATTTGTCCGCCTGGCCGTATAACCCTCCTGCAAAAACCGCATTAGTGTAGCTTTCACGTTTTTTTGAAACAAGTGTGTAAGAATAAAAAAAAAAACCTGTATATATATATATATATATATATATATATATATATATATATATATATATATATATGGGTGGTTTCATCTCAAATCGTGCAGGCAAAAAGGGTAGAATTTTTAATTTCGATGAAAAAAATATATGTTATGGCGCCGTTTCTAAAAACGCAGTCGCCACAAACCGCAATTTCGTCGGATTTTTTGTTCTCGACTTTCGAATCTTTAAAGAGGCCGCGGCGAAAAGCAGTTTTTTTCACACCCGTCGTGGGTCGGATGTTTCGCTTGATCTCCCGCCATGGATTTTTAGTCCACATTATATTATTTTTTTTCAAGCACTCTGTGGACACATTTAAAAGGCTCCAATACCATAAAATAATTTCAGGCGTTTTGCTTTTTTTCTGTAAAAATGTCAAAAACGCCCCCTCGGTCAATTGTTGACGAACTTTGGCAATTAATTACTGGCGATCTACTTGGGTTACATCGATAATTTTTATTTCCACAGAGAACCCAAAACACTTTCCTTATATGTATTATAAAACAAATTGTCTGTATAAAATATTCTTTGCGGTACGTTTACGTTAATGTTATGTGAAAACCAAAAAGTACCATTTTTGAAATTGATTTTCTCAAAAAACCCATTTTTTTTATTTTTTGTTAAAATTGAGATGTGATAGTTTTCTACGCGAAAATCAAGTCGAGAAAGTGTATATTTTGTTTGTATGTTCTGTATTTAAGCATCAATATCGTACAAAAACGTGTTTTTACGGCTCGAAATGGACTGGCGAATTGCGCGTCTTCACAAGCTTGGAAATAGTTTTTTTCTTTTTTTCAACCTTCCCACATAAAAATGCAATATAGTATTTCCACCCTGTTATATTTATTGATTATTTAAATTTTATTATAGCCGGCAAGCTACATCGGAGGAGTTCCAAAAAGAGAAAGCAACACTTCTTAACAGACCAGCAGGTGTCGTAAATTTTTAACGTGTAGGAGTCGGCAGACGTCGTATTGATTCGGGGCCCTCATTGGCCTGCATGAACGTCCCGCCCTTTCGGAGCCAGCAGATGACCACGACCTTTCGCGCTCGTCGTGCTAGATTGGACGGCCCGTGACGGTAAAGCGAGCAGCGCACCCTGTGTCACGAGGAGTGAAATGGTACGAATGTGTCGTTGACGCGGCGAACAGTGACAGCCACCCCGGGGGAGCCATTCAGAGTATTGCACTAGGGAAAGCAAAGGAATCGTTGCCTGAAAGGATGAGGACACCACGGCCTTACAATATCGACGGTCAACAACTGTTCTGCCAGCCAAAACAACGCCGCGTGCGCGCTAAAACCGGCGGCGCGGGACAGAAATCCCGCAGACGCACATACGAAGATGGGCCGGTTTCGTTAGGGATATGGGGAAATTTTAAACCAGCCATCCGTGCATGCGTGAAACGATACCGCCTGTTTTCCCTAGCTTCGAGCGCCCTATCCTTACCTTGAAACGGCCGTGCTCTCTCTCTCTTTCTCCGGGGAGATCCGATAGCACCGAAGGGTTATCTATTAAACTTGAGGAAGGAAACGAGAAGGGACTGTTTAAGTTGAATTATCCCCAACAACCCGCTAGTTCTGTCTTTATAAAGGGTTATCTCTTTTGGAAACAGCAAAGCCCAGAGACTGACATTAAAACGAGCGTGTTGGTAAATATACTTGTGTTTGTATTCTGCCCGGAGACTAGTCGGGTCGAAGTCAGCCTCCTTGTCAACTATAACCGTTTGTGAAGAGTGGGCTTCTCCCGAGATGAAAAGTTAGCGCCGGCTGACGTGTTCTTTTGAAAAAGGGAAGGGGAAAGAGAAAGTTTGAGTAACTGCAGAAACTGCCTCGAAAGCACCTCTATCGCCTGCTCGAATCTATTCTTCACTTTCTTTCGCACAGCCACTGTTCCGCACAGCCGTCGTGGATGTGCGTAATAGAGGGAGGAACGGATTCGAGCATCATCTGGACGCCGTCATCCTGCCAGACTTCAGTGTCGTGGGACCGACTCGTGTGTGTTTCTTCGCCCCGCTGAAATTTGTTCCTCGGGTGCGGTTTTTCATGAACGTTTTTTTTTTTCAATGTTTTCTTACTAACTGTTTGTTAGCACTGTTCAGTTGTTGGGTTTATTTCGTCATGGCGTAGCGGCCTGGCGGTGATGTAGAGAGCGTGTTCGCACGCATTTGGTTGCGTCCCGTTTAGGGAATGCCCGGAGGAGTTGGTTTTTGTTCTTGCCATGTGCGGCTGAGTTTTCCCGTCTTTATTAAATTATTGATTTTTTTGTTTTACCTTTACGTGCCGTCGACTTCTTTGCCTGACTCTCCACCAGGCGTGGACCTATCGCCTTGCCACCGCTCAAACCTAAATACTTTATTTTTTTAACGCAATTTTCGTTAAGATGGGAGTTGGGCACTTTAATTCCTATTTATTTATTTTTATTCTCTACCCCTCTTCATGACACACTCTCTGTGTGTTTCGGAAAGTTTCTGTGTCACCGCTCTTGTGCATTACGGAAGTGAGAGGACATTCCGTGGTGACCTGTGCGATGTGCGGTGAACAAACCCCCAGTGTTTGGTTTCGGAAAGAATTGTATATAATATATCGACGATGTGGTGACTTTCTTTCTCTTAGTAATATGACAGCTAATAGCTAGTCGTGCTAGTTTACTGTGAAAGGTTTATAAATCTAAACAATACAACGCCTGTGGCTTTTGGTTATTGAAAGTCTACTAGGCCTGCTGATTTGGTTAGATATGTATCTCGTGGTTCCCGCTCTGATCAAAACGTACATAAATATTCAGTACCACAAAATCCGTTTATAATTCATTACAAAATGCAGAAGAAAATTCAAGAAAACTTTTTCACAATTCATAGAGACGCATGGGTCGCAATGTCTGACTTAGGTCTTGCAAAACAAAGACGTCTTTTTCCGATATTGAGGCCTAAATATAAAACATACAAACAAAATATACACTTTCTAGGCTTGATTTTTGTGTAGACAACTATCATATCTACATTTGAACGAAAAATAAAAAAAATTAAAAATGGGTGTTTTGAGAAAATCAATTTCAAAAATGGTACTTTTTGGTTTTTGCATAATATTAACGTAAACGTACCGCAAAGGATATTTTATACAGCCGAGTCATTTTATAATAAATATAAAGGGCGTATTTTGGGCTCTCCGTGGACATAAAAAATATCAGTGTAACCGAAGTAGATCGCCAGTAATTAATTGTCAAAGTTCGTCAACAATCGACCGAGGAGGCGTTTTTGACATTTTTACAGAAAAAAAAGCAAAACGTCTAAAATTATTTCATGGTATTGGAGCCTTTTAAATGTGTGCACAGAGTGCTTGAAAAAGATAATATAATCTCGACTGAAAATCCATGGCGGGAGATCGAGTGAAACATCCGACCCACGACGGGTGTGAAAAACATTGCTTTTCGCCGCGGCCTCTTTAAATATGCATAAGTCGGGAACAAAAAATCCGACGAACTTGCGGTTTGTGGCGACTGCGGTTTTAGAAACGGCGCCATAACATATATTTTTTTCGTCGAAATTAAAAATTCGACCTTTTTTGCCTGCACGATTTGAGATGAAACCACCCATATATATATATATATATATATATATATATATATATATATATATATATATATATATATATATATATATATATATATATATATTGTAGCGGCGTGCTGAGGCGCGTGCCGGGAACCACGGATGACGAAGACGAAGTGTGGGCAGGCGGCACGTGACACACTTCTAATCTGGCCTGAGTTGGTTATGGACGTCCTCTTGTAAATGAAAAAAAAAATGTAACAACTGGTGTCAGAAGTGGGATTCCCGGCATTTTTCCTGACGGCCCAAGAAATCATTCTACAAGGAGCAAGGACATTCTCTGCGCGAGTGTCAGCACCTTGTTGAGTGGCGCGGCCCTGCCTGGATTACCACCGACCAGACCAGCTTCCTTCTCCATGTTCCATCACTGAAGCAACGCTAGCCGACTGTCACGGTCTCCCGGGAGCCCACGCCACAAAAGCGCGTAAGTGCGCGCTAGGCTTCAATGGTTTTCGGACAGGTTGTGGCAGTTTTGCGGTTGAAAGCATTCACGAAAAGTGATGGTGCCTCCTGAGCTAGGCAATGCCGGTGCATATTGTTGTCGGTGCTAACTTTTCAAAAGGCGCAAATGTGCTGTGGACTTAGGCACCGACATGTTCTGTGCGGCATAAGATTTGTTCTCCGACATGTCGCCAGGGATGATAATAAGTGAACCACTTGACCCCCTGGTATCAGGACTCTGTGCTTCAACCTTCCAAAAGCGCTAACGTGCTGGACTTTGGTGCTGCAGGCAGACTGTGATGTCGGCCTGAACTTTAGCGTGTGTGCAAATGAGCACGAAGTTTCATGTCAAAAATCTGCATGCTGAAAAGACTTCGCTCAAGCTGAACTTTTCGAAACAAACAAGTACAAGCAAACTGCCTGACACCACAGCAATGCGGCGAGGTTGTGTAGCAGGAAAACGATTTAAAGATCATCCCTCTAAGAAAAGAGTCCTTAGGGGGAATAGTGTAGCGGCGTGCTGAGGCGCGTGCCGGGACCCATGAAAGACGAAGCGCGGGCAGGCGGCTCTGGACAGACTTCTAATCTTGCCTGATTTGGTTATGGACGTCCTCTTGTAAGTTAAGGAAATGTAACAATATATACATATATTTCACTTGGGGTGTATTTCTGTATTCTGCAATTGCACCTTTTAGTTATGGGCTTTTCGCCAAAAAAGCTAGTTCACGATTTATTGTATTTAAAACTGTTTTATACCTCTACCCGTCCCCTGCAAATGTATATAAATTAGCCACGTAATAATATGAGTAAAAATAAAATCTAGACAGCAGGGACAGGCAGTAAACTGGGACATTATTAGCGCGAACAGGACACCGGCATAGGCTCACATTTTATTCGAATAACATGTCGGTCGTAAACATATTTTGCCACATGATTAATGTCTCGAACGAGTCCTTCCCACAACACTTGTAGTATTGAAAGCAGCCTCTCAAAAAAAAAAAAAAAAAAACAGAACAAAAAAAAAAAAAGAAAACGAAAAAACAACGATCGACAACCGCTTGGTCGAATTAACAGCGCTCGCAGTGTACCAGTAGTCTGCAGAATTATTCCGCGCAGCTGTTTTTACATCAATGGCTTGAAACTGACGTCACCGGTGAACCTGAAACCACATCTGGAATCCACGCGCCACCACGCCGTAGAAGTAATGCCCTATACATCAAATTATATACTCTAATAAATCTCCCGATGCATCGATAGCAACGAGACTTTTTAATATCGCACCAAATGATCCTGTTTCAAGAGGGTAATTATTGAATTTCGTTTCTTTTCTGGAGCGAATTTTTCTTGAGCTCAATTTTTTACAACATCGATAGCCTTCTTTCAATCAACTTCTGGTAAGCTAACGTGACCCAGTTTCCTAAAATACATATGGAAAGGAAAAATATTTTAAACAGCCTGGATAAAAAGGATGTCATAAAATGGATTTACAACGAAAAAAACAAAATTTGGGGGAGTAATACTGGGTGATTCAAGGGCGGCCAGGCTCTTTATTTCGACCGCAAAAGTCGGTTTCTTAACCTATCGCGTTCTGATTTTGTACAGCGTTGGCCACAGGCGGTGCATTTTTTCTATAAAATTTGCAAACGATAGCGAACCCACGTGCGTCTTCAAACCATAGGGCACCATGTATGGTTTAAAGACCGATGGCTTCGCTGCGTTTCCATGGGAGTTAAGCCTTTTTCTTTCTTTACTTTTCCCTCAGGTAAGCTCGCTCTTCGCAAATTTTATAGAAAAAATGCACCACCTGATTCTCTCTCCATGGTCTAGACCAGTGGTCGGCAACCTTTCGGCGCAGCGGGCCGAGTCGCCGTGAAGCTAAGGTGGAACGGGCCGGACGGCAAGCAGCGGGAAAGGGGGATGGGGAGGGGGGGTTAAAATTAAAGAAAAGAACGCTTGCACGAACTCACACTGACGTATATAAATCGAAAATGAACAGTTTCTTCATTTCGCGACACACGACATGAGATACATTTCCACAAAAACCTAGAGAATCCTCTCAGTGATACTTGTGGTGTTGAACAGCGCTCGCCAAACTACGTACATCCACATTCAAGCTACTAACTGCGAGTCCCAAAACATTTTGGATGTTCTCGTCAGCCATTCGCGAAGGCAGGCAACGGGCAGCGAAGTGGACAACTTTTTTTTTTCTTTTTTAGCTGACCGCGTTGCGCGGGGGGGGGGGGGGGGGGGGGGGGTGCTAGGGTCTGCATGATACTGCCACTGGTTGCCGACCACTGGTCTAGACTATATATACAGTCTAGACAATGGAGAGAGAATCACAAGTGAGACAGCCCAAGTACAGGGATAAAGTAAAGAAAGAACGAATGCAGGCATATACAGTTATTTGTTTATAGTATATGTTTATATCGCTCGCATTTGGCCTTTGCTGGATTTGGATAGTATTTCAATGGACTCGACTGATGCTATCTGTGGAAAACGCTGAGGCAGAAAAGCTGCATGCTGCTCGCGCAACATGTTATATGCTGCTCAACATGCTGCTCAACATGCGCGAACATGTTGAGCAGCATGCAGCTTTTCTGCCTCAGCGTTTTTGTTTAAAACAGAGATACAAAAAAAAACACGAAATAGTATACATAATTCGCCAATTCATTCAGACCACCAGTAGCATTCATTGTGTGAGATGAAAATTTATAGTGATACTCCTGCACTTGTGGCCATATTTCTTCATTTTCATATACCAGCTGCGATTCATGCGTTGCCTGCCCTGCCAACCATGACTGAAATGTTGGTTGATGTTTCGCCTGCAGCCACAGGCCATTCGTCAATAAAGCTAACGTCGTCACAGCCTCCACAGGGCGAGCGGAGCCAGTCAGGCAAAAATTCTGCCCTCGCCGTGACCTCACTCCGGTTCGCCGTAAGGGGGCGCCACGTAAACTTCTCGGGGCTAATACTGGCCGGCGCCAACTACAAATTCGTTTCGCTCCGGAAATACAGCTCCGAAAATATTTTTTTCTTGTAAATTTTTTCTGAGATCCTTTTTCTATTCAGGCTGTTAAGAATATTTTTTCTTCCTTTGCCTATGTCTTTTAATGGCTTTTGCACAGTGACATGTTGTAGTCCCTTCAAATGTAATGCTCCTCTTCGTGGAGAGTAGTATTTTAAGCTTTCTGCGAGTTGAGATGACGTGTTTACCTATCCCGGGAAACACGGAATTTTAGCCCGAAAACATGTAGAGCAAATGGAGCATTAAAAAAAGAAAGAAGGAAAAGAAAAACAGTAAAAGCCATGTAACATTTAACTCGTTTATTTTCGCATTCACCATTCCTGGGCACAAAATAACCGCGAGTCTTGTACACGAAGTTTTACGCTGAGCAACCTCCATTTGCCCGAGCACACACAGCATTATGAAGCCGTAAAATGCAAATAAAAGTTTCAAAGCAAAGTAGCTTAATTTTTTTTTGTTTTGCTTTTTTTTTTTTTTCGTTTCAGAACTGCTTAATTAGAAACTGTTCCGTCCCAGAACGTCGCTGTCATGGAATCGCTGAAGAGGCATCCAGTCTTTGGGCTAGATTCCCGATGGAGTTGGATCACTGCGCTTTCCTGCAGCTTGTGTCTGTTCATGGGGAACGTGGGTTCCAGGGTCTTCGGCATCGTGTACGTCGGTATCATCGAAACATTCCAAGTGTCCCGCGAAGAGGCGACGTGGCCGCTGACCATCTTCGATGTCGTCACAAGCTTTGCCAGTAAGCCTCCTCGGTATTCAACTATAGGCAGCTTAAAAAGCTTCAAATCGATCGGTAGAAAATGAGCTTGCTGTACTTGCCAAATGAAAACGCCAAATTCTCTACCGAAAAACCGAGTATAACTTTTCCCTACCTGGACTATGGAACTGAAAATCTAACTGGAATTGTTTCTGGAACTTGATATGAGATTGCTTGCAAACGAATGATTTCTGAAAACCCGATGATACGGATGGAAGCCAGATAGATCTTCAGTTCCATAATCCAGATAGCGAAACGTCATACTGGGTTTTTCGGTATGAAATTGCGGAACATTTTCAGCTGTTAGAAGTCGCAGATACATGGATGCGACCGCAGCGCATCGAATCGAGATTGGCGATTGAGATTGGGTAGAAAAAGAAGAAAGGGAGGGCGCCTGTGATTGGCTCCGTCTCAACTCCATGCGCTACTGCAGCATCCATGTAAAAACGGCCAGTGAATGCTGTCGCGATAGACTTTATTTCACCTAAGGTACAGTCGAAGCCGACGCTACGAGCTGATGGGACAAATCAGACAGTGTCAAAAGCGTCCCATCATGGCGTTCGTCACGTTTCTGTACGTGTTCTATCGCCACTGAGTCAATCTTAAACAAAAAAAAAAAAAAAAGGCCCAGTGATTCGCTTCTTAGACACCGCTTGATTGGTCCAATTAACTCGTAGCGTCGGCTGTGTCTGTACCTAAGCTGATAAGAAGTATAGAAGCATTCAGTTCTCCAATGTAAGTCAAGTTATTTGATATACCTGAAATGCTTGACAAAGACAAGAGACGCAAGAAAGAGACGAAATGAATGTAAATGCATGCCACAATTACATTCAGAGACATTTGGACGAAAATCATGAACAGCCTATATAATTGGCAACTTTTTCGTTAAAGGCAACTAATATTTTAGTTGCCTTTTGTTAAAGGCAACTAATATTTTATAAATGTTAAAGGCAACTAATATTTTCGAATTTGGGTCTACAACTGTTTTCAGCTCCGTCAGTATCTATGACTTACAAGGCATATATTTTATATATTGTGTGTAGTTTTACAAACATCACGAATCAAAGTTTGGTTTCGGTTGTCGTCAAAACCAAAACTACCTGCTTGAGAGGGATGGCAACACTAATATCAGAGGTACGGCCGCGACGTGACGCCATGATGGTGCTGCGGTACGTATCGCCCAGTGTTGCTGGAGTAAAAGCGAATCCGCTAGCCACCTGTTAAATAGAAGCTAGGCTTCACTTTGACGTATTATTTCAACTGTGACCATACTTCGTGCCACTAAAGCGAAATCAGTAATTTATTTTGATTTAACTAATCGGCGAACCTTTCCGCAAATTACTTCTTTAAAGACGGAATTCTCGAGCCCTTGAAGAACGAGGCAATTAGAAAATGGAATTATATGCGGTGCATTTGTTTCCCTTGTGTTCAGATTCAGGTGAGGAAATGTTCTTGTTCAACATTCACGCGGCTTTACTAAGACATGTTTTGCTTAACGAGTGTGTCTCTTAACAACGAAAAAATTATTTCCTTTTCTCGGTTTGAAAATTCTTATAACTTTGACAAACTAAAGAGAACTTACCACGCACAAATTGAATAAATTCTAGGATTACTATTGTAGGAATTAGCGTTCCGCCGCCGATTCACCATTTCCCACGTGGTCCGTCAACAACCCGAGTCCAGCTTGGTTCTTTCACAGGAGCGGGGTTCCGCTTCCCGTTTATTGGTACATAAAACACAACGCTGCAAAACACTCAATCTAAACTACAAATACACGCGACATTACAGAAATATTTACAAGCGCACGTTAAGTCAAAGCTAAACACAAAGATGAACACAAAGAGGGCTGTCACGGGTGTGGAGCTGGGAAGAAAAGAAGAAAAAGAAGAGAGGAAGAGGATCGCGAGAAACGACGGGCAGGTGCGGGAGTTCTGACCCGTCGCTTGTTGAAGCCGGCAACGCTCCGGCTACTGAAGCTTCACAGAAACCGGCCCGGCTCCGGTTCCTGAGACCCCGGCCACGCTCCGGCTTCTGAAGCCTCACCGAAACCGGCCCCGTTTCGGTTCCCGAGAACCCGGCCACGCTCCGGCTCCTGAAGCCTCACCGTAACCGGCCCCGCTCCGGTTCCTGAGAGCCCAGAAACGCTACAGTTCCTCAAGCCACGAAGAACCCGGCAACGCTTCGATTCCTGAGGCCACGACGAGCCCCGCCACGCTCCTGAAGCCCCGCCACGTCAGGCGTGAGTCGAGCTTTTGTGGGGACTTGACCACGGGGACTCCGGTCTGCTTTGAACTTTTCCTTTTCTTTCTTTATTGTTGATAACTGCCTCCTGATTTCCTTTCATTATATTATTACGTATGTACATGCCTTTGTCTCACCTGGTCTTGTCTCAATCATTTCGCGTGTCGGACCGGGCGAACTTGACAATTGTGGCGACCCTGCCAGGATCCCATTTACCATCAGTTTAATTGGATCACTTCTTCCGGGACACACACGGATTGCTAGAGTCAAAAAGACTAGCATGGAGAACGAGAAATTAATGGCGGTGGGAAAGGAGTTGGGTTATCTGGGAGATGAGTTGAAGAAATGGATGGAGGACGAAAAAGCTAGACTACGAGAAGAAAGAGCGTGGGCGCGACAGGAACGTGAGGAGGAATGTGTCCGGTTGGACAAAGAACGCGAAGTTCTGCAACTTCGGTTGGCGGTACAAAGCGCAGGGGCGCCACGTCAGGACGCAATCCAAGGTATAGGTGAAGGAGAGGCTACTAACTTGGCTGCGACTACCGGCGAGGCGCGACACTTTAGCCCTCATAAGTTAATTCCTCAGTTCGACGAAGGAAGGGATGACTTAGATGCATATTTGCTACGCTTTGAACGTACTGCAACGGGAATGGGTTGGCCTCAGCAGAAATGGGCGACGACTCTGAGTTTGTGCCTCACTGGTGAAGCATTGACGGTAGTGGGTCGGTTGTCGCCAGAAGACGCACTGGACTATGCGAGAGTGAAGCTGGCACTGCTTCAAAGGTTTCGCTACACTAAAGAAGGGTATAGAGAACGGTTTAGGGATGCAAAGCCCGAAGAGGGAGAGACGAGGAGACAGTTTGCCGCACGTCTCGCTGGGTATTTTGACAGGTGGGTTGAGATGGCCAATATTCAACACACGTTTGAAGCCCTCCGTGACAAGGTCTTGGTCGAGCAGTTTCTGCTCACTTGCTCCACCAAGTTGACTATTTTTCTCCGAGAGAGAGAATGCCAAAGCTTGCAAGAAGTTGCGTCAAAGGCGGACCTTTTCCTAGAGGCTCAGGCCCAGCCTACTACGAGTAAGTCTAGAATCGACGAGACGAATAAGCAGTCTAGTGTGGCGTTAGCAGATAAGTCTAAAACAGGAGGGGACAGGAAAGCTTTGCGTTGCTTTTTATGCAACAAAATTGGGCACAAGGCGGAAAACTGTCATGGACGTCCGCCGGCCTCCAAAGGAATTACTTGCTGGCAATGCGGGAAAACTGGACACAGTGCAGATAGCTGCAGATCAAAGCCTAACGACAATCATCAGGCGTCATGTCTTTGGACGAAGTCAAGAAACGGAGAGGTGACCGAGCCCGAAGATGGCTTTGTTACCCTCAAGAATGGTGACAAGATTCCGGTTGTCAACTCGGCAGTAGGACATCCTCCCAAGTTTCTAGTGGAGAATCTGCCAGTTGTAGAGGGAGATATGGGTGGCCACAAAATAACTGTCCTCAGGGACACGGGCTGCAACACCGTCGTTGTTCGCCAGAGCTTGGTTCCGAAGGAAGCGTACACGGGAATATTGAGCCCGGTGTTTCTACTGGACAAAACAGTAAGGCACCTTCCCGAGGCCGAGATTATGGTTAGGACACCATACTACACGGGAAAGTTAACAGCGAAGTGTATAAACGACCCTCTGTACGATCTGGTGTTGGGAAATGTGCCGCTTGTACGAGATGCCAATGACCCCGATCCAAGCTGGAGTTTGAATGTGAAAACGAGGGAAGCTCATATGTTGGCGACAGAGCCAGCCGATGAACAGAAGACCGGGACGGAAGGCGTCCTGGCGAAAGAGACACATGTGGAGTCTCTACAACGCTCTGCTGACGAATCGTTACTCGAACGGGGCGATAAAGAGTTCGTGGGCACCGCGGGGGCTGTGCAGACCAAGAAACCTACATGTCAACCCCCGCCATCGCCTCCCGAACTGCGAGTACCTGAGGTACCACTGCTTCAAACAACTAAAGAGGAGCTCATCCAGGAGCAAAAGAAGGACGAAACCGTGAAGAAGTGCTTCCACGACGTTGGGAAAGTAACCAAGAAGCACAGGGGCAGAACGAAGTACGAGTTTTTCATTAGGAATGAGCTGTTGTACAGGAGCTGTACATACAGTTCCGGAAGAAAAACCGACCAGTTGGTACTCCCGAAAAAGTTTCGGCGAACTGTCACCGGGATGGCACATGACGGAATAATGTCAGGCCACCAGGGCGTGAGCAACACAATAGCACTAGTGTCTGAAGAGTTCTTTTGGCCGGGTGTCCAAAGCGACATTAAGAGGTACGTGTGGTCGTGTGACATTTGCCAACGGACGGTCCCCAAAGGGAGAGTAGGCAAGGCCCCCTTAGGTACCATGCCGACGATTGTAACTCCCTTTCAGAGGGTGGCCATTGACATCATTGGTCCGATTGCTCCCAAATCAGACTCGGGGAACCGATACATCTTAAGCATGGTGGATGTGGCTACTCGATACCCCGACGCGGTAGCCTTGAAAACCATCGGAACTCCGGTAGTAGCGGAAGCTTTAGTTGACATGTTTACGCGATACGGCGTACCAAGAGAGGTCCTTAGTGACCGTGGTAGCGCGTTTACTTCCGACCTGATGAAGGAGGTGGGTCGCCTGCTGTCAGTGAGACGCCTTTTGACTACTCCCTATCATCCCATGAGCAACGGGTTGGTAGAGAAATTCAATGGAACTTTAAAGTTGATGCTACGTAGAATGTGTCGGGAGAGGCCCAATGATTGGGACCGGTACCTGCCAGCGCTGTTGTTCGCTTACCGGGAGGTACCCCAGTCCAGTTTGAGATTCTCTCCATTTGAGTTGTTATATGGGAGAACGGTACGGGGGCCATTAACTATACTGAGAGAAGTGTGGTCCAACGAGGCGTTGAACGAGGAAACAAAAACGTCGTACAGCTACGTCATGGAACTAAGAGACAAACTGGAGGAGACCTGCAAACTTTGCGCACTAATGCTTGGATGAAGCCAAGGTAAAATATAAGGCGTATTATGATCGGAAGAAAGTCAACCGAGAAATGAAGGTAGGGGATAAAGCACTAATCCTCCTTCCAAGCGACAATAACAAGTTGCTCATGCAATGGAAGGGTCCCTTCATCGTCACGGCACGAGGAAATGAAGTTGACTATGAGCTGGAGATTGCCGGAACGAGAAAAGCCTTCCATGTAAATATGCTCAAAAAATATGAAGAGAGGACCGAAATGGACCCCGCGGCACCGAGGTGCAGCGCGGCAACTGCAACTGACGATGACAACAAAAACGACGAGGAAGACGCCATGGACGATGTCCCGACTCTGTCCCTGACACGACAACAAAACGGGCAAGACGTACTGGTGAATACGGCCCTGAGTACAGAGGAGAAGAAACAGGTTGCGACTTTGATTGGAGAATTCGAAGAAATCTTCTCTGATCTACCCGGAAAAACAAACTTGATTGAGTGCGATCTGAAGCTGACAACTGAGGCACCAGTGCATGTTAAACGGTACCCTCTGCCGATAAAGGTACACGAAACAGTGGAAAAGGAAATAACAGAGATGTTGCGGCTGGGAGTGATCGTGAGATCAACATCACCATTCAACGCGCCTATAGTATTAGTGAAGAAGTCGGATGGGTCCAGCAGATTCTGCATTGACTTTAGGCGGCTAAATGACGTGTTGGTAGCCGATGCCGAGCCCATTCCCAGGGTAGATGTCACGTTTGCTAAAGTGGGATGTAAACGTTTCTTCACAAAGTTAGACTTAGCCAAAGGATATTGGCAGATCCCCATGACAGAATCATCGAAGCATAAAACAGCGTTCTCAGCTTCGAGCGGTCTGTATCATTTCAGATTCATGCCGTTCGGCTTAAAGACAGCTTCCGCGACTTTCACGAAGCTGATGCGGATCCTACTAAGAGGCATACCGAATGCACAACACTATATCGATGATGTTCTGGTGGCAACGGACTCGTGAGAGGAGCACATAGATGCACTAAAGGCTATATTCGGAAGGCTGCGCGATGCGGGGATCACAGTCAAGCCAAAAAAGTGTGAAATTGGATTTCACGAAATCAGCTTTCTCGGCCACAGATTAGGATCAGGCCAAATAGCCCTAAGACAGGAGATCCTGACGAAGACCCAAGAGGCGCAAAGGCCGACAACAAAACGACAGGTCAGGTCCTTCCTGGGTTTGACTGGATTCTACAGGGAATTCATTCCTAACTACGCAGAGGTGGCGGCTCCTCTGACAGTGTTGACCGAAAAGGGAACTCGCAACGAGGTGCAGTGGGACGACGAGCGGGAAAGGGCATTCAAGCGCCTGAAGGAGGAATTGTGTAAACCTCCCATCCTCATGGCTCTCGACCTAGACAAGGAATTTGTGCTACGTACAGACGCCTCAAGCGTCAGTTTGGGAGCAGTCCTTCTACAGGAAAAAGATAGCGTACTGCACCCTGTCGCGTACGCAAGCAGACGGTTAAGCAAGGCGGAAAAGAACTATGCCACGATTGAAAGGGAATGCCTGGCACTAGTTTGGGCCGTTGAAAAGTTTGCACTATATTTATATGGCAAGCATTTCCGAGTGCAAACTGACCACCAGCCGTTGGAATTCTTAAATAAGGCTAAACACACCAACAGTCGAGTCATGCGATGGAGTATGAAGATGCAAGACTATAGTTTTCACGTCGAATACATTAAGGGGAAGGATAATGTAGGTGCAGACTACTTAAGTCGGATGTAAATAAGGAATTTAGACTTAGAATGCCCTCGTGCCTATTTTTTTCTTTTGCTCGATAGCGCATGGGGTAATACGGTGATCGAGTTACTGGTTTCGAAGTGCAAACATGGTTCCTTTTTTTGAGGGGGGAAAAAGGGACGCAATTTAATGTGAATTGAGTTTTATTTCGAAGTTCTTCACGCATGATTTTTTTTGGTACTTTGCGCGCGAGCGTGAAATGAAGGAGCTGTGTTACATCGGGGGCGGTCAAGAGTGTAGACTGGTGCTGCGCTTGCGAGTGCTACGAGAACGGATGCGGTCTTTGCCAAGGCTCGAGATCGCCCAGGCCAAGAGTAAGTGCTGCGCAAGTGCCGGCAGGAATTACCGTCAGTCCGAGACTTTAGCAATGAACTTCAAGATTGACGGTGTAGAAGAAGTTCAACGATGAACTTCTCAAAGTTGGGGGGCATTGTCACGGGTGTGGAGCTGGGAAGAAAAGAAGAAAAAGAAGAGAGGAAGAGGATCGCGAGAAACGACGGGCAGGTGCGGGAGTTCTGACCCGTCGCTTGTTGAAGCCGGCAACGCTCCGGCTACTGAAGCTTCACAGAAACCGGCCCGGCTCCGGTTCCTGAGACCCCGGCCACGCTCCGGCTTCTGAAGCCTCACCGAAACCGGCCCCGCTCCGGTTCCCGAGAACCCGGCCACGCTCCGGCTCCTGAAGTCTAACCGTAACCGGCCCCGCTCCGGTTCCTGAGAGCCCAGAAACGCTACAGTTCCTCAAGCCACGAAGAACCCGGCAACGCTTCGATTCCTGAGGCCACGACGAGCCCCGCCACGCTCCTGAAGCCCCGCCACGTCAGGCGTGAGTCGAGCTTTTGTGGGGACTTGACCACGGGGACTCCAGTCTGCTTTGAACTTTTCCTTTTCTTTCTTTATTGTTGATAACTGCCTCCTGATTTCCTTTCATTATATTATTACGTATGTACATGCCTTTGTCTCACCTGGTCTTGTCTCAATCATTTCGCGTGTCGGACCGGGCGAACGTGACAAGGGCCCCCAGGCCTCATGTCCCGCTATTGCCCGAAAGCAGTTGCTCGCACTTGCCTATCTGAGCCCTCCCGGAGTCCTAAGAGGCTCTTCGCCCCCTGGTCCACCGAGTATATCTCGATCGATGGGCGAGGAGGTTTCTCCTCGCCCGCCATGGGGCGCCTGCAGCGCCATCCAGTAGCTAGGAGAGAAAGCGGCACGTCGGGAGCCGAATTCGAGATCCCGATCGACCCCGCGGCGACACGACCGTGTGATCGTGTCTGAGGCGAGGCAGCTACATAGCCGCCTCGCGGCCCCTAAGCCAGAGTGGTTTGATGGGCGCCCTCGTGAATGCACGGTGCGCCCATACTATGCCAGTCGTGTCTATTACATCTATCCATAGATATGCTCTAAAGTTATTTTGAACGAAGCTTTAGTTTAACGCATGTATTCGTTTTAATTGCGAACCTCCCGCCTACACCAACGCTGCCTAGAACAAACAAAGCACGTGAACTTAGTATTTTGTCGTCATCAGTGACATCTAGAGCAGACACGAGTGCAGCGTGAGAGTTCAGCTGGCCTTCGTGTCCATGGTCAGTACGTTGAAGGACGGTGGGCGATGGGTTGCTGTACAGTTACTGATTTGGCGTCATCCTAGCGTGATTGATAGTGTGTGGAGGTAGAAACGACCATTCACAGGCTTTGTTTATTTTAGGTACGGTTGGGTGTTACCCTCACAGTAAAACGACCATGTTGGATATACTTGTGAGGTCAGTTGCCACTTTTACACTTGTTCTCGTCTTCTCAATAGAGTACACGAAGGTAAGAAATGCTCGGTGATAGAACGGCGACGAGCGAACTTAGTGAGAGAGGTTTGCGTGTGGCAATACTGACCACCGGTCACGTCTATTCTGTCTGCCGTGGTTGGCATGTCAATCCAACCATGGCAAGACAGGTTTTAACGTGAGATGTTCTTTGGCTATGTGTTCGGCATTTCGTGTAAGCCAGGTAAAAGCGTAGCCGCAAGGATCGACACTGATTGGTTGATGGGTGGGAGAGGAGTGAGGGGCCAGACGCTGATTTGTTCACGGGGAGGTCATGTGACCAGAGGGGTAGGCGAGGAGGAGCCCGACCACCTGTGCGCACTAAGGGAGAGGAGCTCGAGAGTAAAAAGGCTCTAGAAGATCGCCAGGTTTATCAGCCCGATTGGCGGTATTATCGCTTTATTCTAGAAACAGCTATCACGTGAACACATGGTGCGCGTTGAAATATCTGATGAAGAGCGCCGTGAACGTAGTCGTCTAGTGTCTGGACGCTCAGGGTATTGCTAAACGTTTGTTATGCTAGAACGTTGCGGGAAAACCGGGAACCAGCCGGTCCAGGTCGCTCCGCGCCCCTCCGCGTCTCTGGTGGCTTTCGCGGACACGTGTTGTCGGCGCGGTGGCGAACAGTGTAATTTCACGAAGGTCCGAAAATTTCTTAAGGTTGCCTGAGTGTTCATTAGTGTGGCGAAGCCTCGGTAGATTGTTTCCTTCCATTACGTGTTTTCAATTTCTTTGATGCGGAGGAATCGCAGAAACACGTTTTGATTTCTTGTCTGTCTCGAATCACATTCAAAGTGACGACTACTTGGTAACTGATAAGGGGTTTCTTTACGAGGACGTAGAACAGTGGACTGAGGACGACAGACGAGGCATTTCGCTGGAGGGAACACCAATGCTGCAGTCAAGTGAATGGGAAAGTTCGATAGCTGCTTTTCTTGAGTTTGGTTGTGTTCGACTAGCTTCAAGTTTGAGCCACACACGCCGGTCGGTGCGTTGGCTAGTCATCTTGGCTGCTTTTCGCCGAAAAAGCATCTGGACCACTCTAAAGGAGTTGGGCTGATTTCGCAAGTACTTGATTCAGGAAAACCTGCTCTCTGCAAATGATGAATGAGGGAAATTATCTGTTTTCCAAAGGTGGACGCCCGTCTCGCAACGTCAGAAGCTGTCACAGCATTATGATATATCGCGCCTCCAATATTCATATTATACCCCCGTCGAATTAAGCCAGCAGCAGTATACGTCTACATGGCTCAGGTTGACCGGCCAAAAAATACTAATTTTTTCCGTTCAGGACTCAAAGTCAAGTTCAGTGCAGAGGGGTTCTGCGTGAATCTCCAATGAAGACTCTCTTCAGTTTGTCCGCATTCGTCTCCGTGCTACCGGCTAGAACCATTGGGCTAGGTTTAACTTAGTATCTCTTTGTCTGTCAAATATACTTTTATTCATCAGTTCACCTAATAGCTAGTTACCTAAGCTCATATTTCAAACCGAAGAATATACTAATACCGCTTTAGTGGGACATAGTACGTGATATAACACATAACCCGCTCGTCAAAATGACTTCTCGATTGCTACTGAAACCTGAATTGAAATACAACTATCAGCTGCTTAGTGGGGCGCCAGCGGGTTAACATGCTCCTTGGCTCAAGAAGCGCTTGCTTAATTTTCGTAATTTTTCTACAGCCTGTGTTGTTGACCGAGCAGACGACTGAAGCTGTTTCTTAAACGCGGATACGCACAAAAGCTCGAGTTCGCGGACAGATAAGTCGCATGGTCGAGGCGTGCGAGTTGGCTGAAAATTACTGTTGGTGGGAGAATTCTGCAGTCATTGCCGCTTTCCTTACATGGTCAAAACTGATTAGTATATTACCGTCTCTCCAGAGCCCATAGTTTTGGCTTCGAATGAAATCTCCGAAACGAAAGTTTGACATGAAAAGAACAAAAAACACACTTGGAAAACAAAACTATGCTCTGCAAGTTTAAGTGCACCGGCTACACTTAACCGTATCAGTTAAAATACCTATAAAATTGGGCATTAAACAAAAGAAAATCTGTTAAATTGAACGCGCCGCCTACTCAGGCGGCCCGGCCGAGCCGACGCGACCTGGACTCAGCCGCCATGTTTGTTTAGTGGTGGCGCCCCCTGTAGGTCGCTGGAGTCGCGAATTGCCGAGCAATTCGCCATAATTTTTTTTTGTGATATGTCAGTATTTATTGCCCTTGTGTATCCAGCCGTCTTTCTTTTTGACGGGCGTGGTTTGGATTGGACTGAACTGAACTGGACTTGTTTCGTGAGGCCGCGGCGACGTTTGCGCCATGTGCTTTCGCTTCGTTCGTTCGTTCGCTCGTTTCGTCCCCTTCCTCTCTTACAAAGGGGGAAAAAGTCTTCTGGGGGTTGGCACGTTTCCTATGACGCGCCGCGGGTGCGGGAGAGGAGGCGATCGAGCGGCCGTGGCGATGGCACAGCGTACGCGAAAACGTAAAGCCTAGTCGCAGCGTCGACGCCGTTTGCGCGAAACCCCCAACACCCTTGAGGAAAGACTGACTCTTCGAAGATAACAGCGTAGGCGGCGATCGAGGGAATTTGTGGTGGCTGCATCCGAAACCGCCGACATCCGGGAGGACAGATCAGGTCCCCGAAGACAAGAATATGCGCACTATTGCGAGGTTGGAATTCCCATCCTTGGCTGACTCAGAACTTTCGCGCTAATTGCTGACGCATTTCGTCGAGATTCAGCGTAGCAACAACAACAATTTCGGCACCTTTTTTTTTTTTTTTTTTTTTTTTAATGCACGGCGATAACCAGCTGAGCACCTTCTCGGGAAGTTCTAGAATAATAATCTAATTCGGTACAAAGCCCCTTCATAGTTCTTTGTTACAAGAAAAGAAAATCAACACGCGCGACGGAGCACGTTCTGCGGAACCAAAATGTCCTTCTAGGTTGATCCTGCTGCTCTGCGTCGCCATTAGCTTCCTAAAAATTGCAATTGTGATAATTGCAAAGAGCACGTAGTGCGCCATATTTTATAGAAACTTTGGTACTAACTGCTGTGGTTGTTTAACGAGAACTTAAGAAATGAGATCTTCTTACTACCCTAGATTTTTACTTTCCGGTTTACAGAAGTGTATGCTTTTATTTCAGATCTACTGTTTGGCTTCATTTGCCGACGTTCCTCCTCTCGTGCTGTGCTCCTCGGATGCTCATTTCTTGGCCCCGTGGCGATCGCTTTGTGCTATTTTGCACCCAACGTGGCCTTCATCACTGGCTTCTACGGCGCTGTTAATGGTAAGTCTCAGGCATTGCGCCCATATTCGCGATGCGTAATCCGCTGCCCCTACGATTGTTACAATAAGCATAGTTGTATCTGTGTAATTGAACTTACATTGCCTGAAGATTTTACCTTGGAAACACCGACTTTAATATGAAGCGCACTGCGCTCCATGAAATTGGATTCAGCCTATTTCTTTTGGGCTCTTTTCCGTAGAGCCAACACTTCTGGGAGTATATAGATTAGACCGGGCAGCTAACAGTTGTGAGGTGTTAACAATGGACTCAGGTACTCTTGGCGAAATTTGAACTATCTATAGTTTTGTGTAAAATAAATAGCACACAAAAGATACAAGTGAAGGCCACACAAGACACTCGCGTGTAATATTCGTGTTTTCCGTATTCGTGTCTTTGGATTCTATTTATTTTCCCAAGTCAGCAAGTGGCATCTGTTCAATTAACTAGAGCTACTTAAAAATGCTAAGTTTCAGAGTAACGACAGTTCAGCCATCCTTTGCTAAAATATTACTTTTGATTATTGTTTGACTATTAATATAAAATCGCAGAAAACCCTTTTCCGTCCTCCAGAAATGTAGTCAATTGCGCCCGCTCTGAGCTGGAGAACAAAATGGCGGCGCCAACGATACAATAGGCGAATGGAGTGTGGATACTCTATTGACAAAGTTCATTTAATGGCTCTAACATGAACCGCACACACCCATACCTCGGCAAACCTCACTCATGAGGGCCCTCACTCACCCTCACTCACCCTCATCTTCAAAGGTGAGGTGAGGGTGAGTGAGTTTCTGAACCAGGAAAATTCATGAGTGTGAGGGTGAGTGAGGGCCGTGAGGGCCGTGAGGGCGGTGAGGGCCGTGAGGGCTGTGAGGGCGGTGAGGGCCGTGAGGGCGGTGAGGGCCGTGAGGGCCGTGAGGGAGGTGAGGGCCGTGAGGGCCGTGAGGGCGGTGAGGGCCGTGAGGGCCGTGAGGGCGGTGAGGGCCGTGAGGGTCGTGAGGGCCATGAGGGCCATGAGGGCGGTGAGGGCGGTAAGGGGTATGAGGGTCATAAGTGCGTGAGGGGCGTGAGGGGCGTGAGAGCGGTGAGTGGCGTGAGGGCCATGAGTGCGTGAGTGGTGTGAGGGCGGTGAGTGCGTGAGGGGTGTGAGGGCCATGAGTGCATGAGGGCAGTGAGTGGCATGAGAGGCGTGAGGGCCGTGAGGGCGGTGACATGCATGAGGTGTTGTGAGGGCCGTGAGGGCGATGAGTGCGTGAGGCCCCCTTCAGATCGAGCATCTTTCTCAGCAATTTTGGTGTTAATGGCGGGTTGTTCTTTAGCTTTCCCTAGATCGACATGAATTGCTGAGATCGGGTCCGGCTCGAAATAAGCAAGCAACTCGGAGCAATTCGAATGCGTTTGAAGCGGCTGCATCTAATCAGGGACGCAAAATTTTCACGTGATACCTCGTGCCGGTGAGGATGACACCGAAAGACTTGGATCTCGTTTGAAATCGATCGTTTTTTTTAAATAAACTGTTTCAGAAGCGTGCATTAGTATTCTTAACGATATTTAAATGCATAAAAACACGTTTATAACGCGTAATTGTGTCTAAATAGTGCAAGAAGAATAAAATTTTATGATGACGATGGCAAATTGCAGCAATTGGTTGCTGCGTGTGATCACGGGCGGCGCGTGTTGCTGGTGTTGCGACGTAAAGTTTCTGGGCGATATTGCCGCATTTGAAGCTGGCCTGAGTGGCGTGAGGGCCATGAGTGGCGTGAGGGCCATGAGTGGCGTGAGGGCGGTGAGTGGCGTGAGGGCCGTGAGGGCGGTGAGGGCCGTGAGGGCCGTGAGGGCGGTGAGTGGCGTGAGGGCTATGAGTGCGTGAGGGCCGTGAGGGCCGTGAGGGTGGTGAGGGCGGTGAGGACGGTGAGGGCTGTGAGTGCGTGACGGCCGTGAGGGCGGTGAGGGCGGTGAGTGGCGTGAGGGCCATGAGTGAGTGAGGGGCGTGAGGGCCGTGAGGGTGGTGAGGGGCATGAGGGGCGTGAGGGCCGTGAGGGGCATGAGGGCCGTGAGGGTGGTGAGTGCGTGAGGGCCGTGAGGTTCAGTGAGGGTGAGTGAAGTGCTGAAGGTGAGTGTGACTGTGAGGGTGAGGGTGAGTGAGGGGTTGAAGGTGAGTGTAGCTGTGAGGGTGAGGGTGAGTGAGGGGCTGAGGTGAGTGTGGCTGTGAGGGTGAGGGTGAGTGAGGGGCTTAGGTGAGTGTGGCTGTGAGGGTGAGGATGAGTGAGGGCGACCAAAAATGCCGACCTCTGCACACACCTAGAGGTACATGTCTCATTCTCGGATGCTACAGTGGTGTACTTGGAAGAGAAGCGCGCGCACGCTAGATGACTCAGAAATCCGGAGCTCAGCGCTCGACCTCCACAGTCCTGAACGCGCGGGTTCGTCGCCTTGGAAAGGAAACAAAAATTAAGCGCATGAATGGCACCTGCCAGAACCTTGTTATTGGAACATTCGATTCAACAGAAAAGAAATGGTTGACTTTCTTGCAAAAAAATAGGCTTCGCTTTCTTCTCCACTGTTTAATCAAAGCACGAAAAATGTACCTCCAAGGCCCGTTCACACTCTTGCGACCGACTTCGACCGAGAGAGACCAGACCGGTTTTTAAGCCTTTTGCGACTTCTTAGGACCGGATGCGATGCAGCGGAGCTGGTCCTAAGAAGTCGCAAGAGGCTTAAAAATCGCTCTGGTCTCTCTCGGTCGTACTCGGTCGCAAGAGTGTGAACGGGCCTTTATAGTAGGGGTAAAGAAGCCATGCACAACAAAACGGCTAATTGGGCCAGTTTGTTCACATTCGTTCAGATGAGAGCGCACGGCAGCGTCAGAGCGCTGAGTTCTCGTTGCAATGATTAGTATACGAAGGCAAAGCTAACCGTTTGTGTCTCGACTCACTGTACGAACGCGGACGCCGGACGCTGGCGTTTGGCATTCGCGTTCGAGCAGTCAGTAGACAGGTTGTTTCATTCTCTCAAGTCTGTCATTTGGAGCAGTTGTAAATTGTCGCACTAATAATCACGGGATTCTGAGTTTGATTCCAGTCTCGTCGCGTTTAGAGCTTTGTTCCTTCTTTTCAATTAAGAACTATTCCTCAGGAATGATCCGCTATTTTGTACAGGTTACCATCTAGGTACATTTTACGCCTTTCGTAATGGTTTCCGTGGCGTTTTCCTCGACCCCAGCCCTTGAACACATTATTTGTTGATAATTCTAGGAGTATTGTATGGGCGTTGTAGGTACGCTTGCCAACAATCTTAAGAGCTATGCAATGTAGCATGGCAGTTTGGTAGCGTCCTACCGCAGTCGACGCTAACTATGTCTAACAGCCATTTTTAATGCGAAAGCATTAACTGTCCCACGGAGCGAGCCGACGTCATCAGCTTTGAAGCAGCGTCAAACGACACCTTAAATCCTTTCTCCAAGTGAAGCCAGCCCCCAGCTATGAAACCACGCGAAAAGCCTAGACAACGGCACCTATTATCCCCGATCTCAAAGCTTCGGTCCCATTGGCTGATGCGCGTCGACGAGGCTCCCATTGGCCGCTGCGCGTCAGTTTCAACGACCGCCACCCCATGGCGCTGCTTTTCCGTGCGGCGAGCGCCCCGGTAACACGGAGCGTCCAAGGTCAGAGCGGGAAGGGAGGTGGGAGACCGCGCTATCGGCCGTCGCAAAAACGGCCGACGCGGAAGAACGACAAGCATGCTACCGTGTTCACAACTCATAAGAATTGCTTAGGTGTGCCTTCAGCCTTTTTTAAGGGCGCCAGCATCGTGAGAATGACGCCTGCGCCGGCGGGGTCTAGCGGCATAAAACTTGAAATACCGGCTGGTTGTGACAGCACAGCTGTCTGCGTAGGCAACGATGTGGGTAGGGGGAGAACTTGGCTAAGCTGGGTATGCTGGGTATGACTGGAACTTGGCCGGTAGAATCGAACTGACTAATGACAGGCCATCACCATACCTCCTGAAAAGAACGCGGACGGGGAGGGTGGATTTCAATTGAGTTTCCACAACGAAGGAATATATGAGCAGTTTGGTGTAGTATATGCAGATACGCTCTCGACATTTCATAGCTGCATCTTGAATCCTTGAGTGGTTGCACGTAAACGTAATCATACCCTTCGGATGTCATGGAGTAATTGTATTATACCTTGCAGTGATACCCTAACAGAGCACCGGCACCGGGTTGGAATCGGTCCACTTGCCTTAGACGAGTTAGTCGTGGGAAAAAACGTGACGATTTGTATGACCTCACTCACGCTCGCAATCGACTGACTTCATTAATAAAAATCCTCGGGGAACATGTGAAGCTCAATAACATTGCAGCCATACGCGCGCTGCAGCTTCTTGTGCTCATCACACACTTTCCGCCACTGCTCTTATGCGTAATAAAACAAAAAAGAGTTCACCCGACGACTATGCAGTGATAGCCACACAACCGCAGATTTTTTAAAAATTTTAACACGATAAAAATGAACACTGGGAGCAAGCTCCCCTCGACGTCCGTACCTAAGCCTTTCCGCCCATATCTTTGGCGGTTGCACACCCTGTGTCATCGGGCAATCAAAAAATGCACCGGGTCGAGGGTTCGTCACTTGCGCGCTGGTATAGCATTCTATGCGAAAGAGGTCTATATTTCAATAAAGATATGCATTACCTTTAGCACATACAAAAGAGGAGTGATTAAATCTCATTTATACAGAAAAGTGGAAAAATTATTTTATGCGCATATTTCAACAAGCCTTCAAGGGAAGCATATCTTGTTTCATTGTAACGCAAAACCAGCGATATAGCAGCTCAAGGTGCGAAATTTCGCTACGTTCATGCGAAAAATGTCGCAAACATTTATTCTATATTTTCAGGTATTGCGTTTTCCGGCCTCATGGTGGGACTGCACGTGGTCATCGCCCAGTACTTCGAGAAGCGACGTGCCACGGCGTTCAGCGTATTCTACACTGTAGCGGGACTGAACACCTTTTTTGTTCCACCAATAATTGAATATTCGCTCGCCGAATTCGGGCTTCGAGGAGCCCTGCTCCTTCTTGGTGCCATCTCCCTGAACGCCTTCCCCGCTGCGATCATTCTTCGCAGCCCTCCGTGGGCAGACCCAACGCGCCAACGTCACCGATTCACGCCAAGACCTGCAAGCAAAGAGGCCGTGCAGCATGCCGACGAAAATGTCTCTCTCACAAATGATAACAAAGCTAACAACGTTACATCTGGCGACAACGGCACGACAAAGCCCTCGAAGAAATCTCCCTCTACAGATGCTAAGACGGACAGAAGCTCATTTCACGCCGCGAAAAACTTCCTCACGCTCAGGTTCTGGGTTGACTCCACGTCCTTCGGAGTGGTTTACCTGTCGCTTGCCTTGTTCGTCATGCTCGTGGTGGACCTTGCCAAAGATCGCGGGGTTTCGACCGCAGACTCCGTCTACCTCTTTCATGCGTTCAGCGTGGGCGACGTCGTCATGCGAGCGCTCAACGGCTGGATTGTGGATGCTGGCTTGCTAAGCGTGAATAGCATAATGGGGCTCGGATTTTTTGTGCAAGGAATCGGCTTTGTGTTGATGGTTTACGGCGTCGCTTTGCCCGCGCTTGTGGTCGCTTCGTTCCTGCTGGGCGCCAGCATCGGCTTCAGAATGTCTTTGGGGACCATCGTGCTCATCTTGGACTTCGGCGTGGAGGCTCTTCCAATTATGATCGGTGGTTTGGGCGTCGTAACCGCTCTCAACAGCTGGGTGAGGGCACCGCTGGTTGGTAAGTACTTAAGTAGTCTAACAAATAATGAACGATCACGTTTCAGACAAATAGGCTGGCTATTCTCTCATTTCTTAATGCCAGTACGTTGCATCTAATCATCTTTAGACGTATTGTACCCCTAACTGCTGAACAACTGAATAAGGAAAAAAATGAAATGCCACATTCATACTACAGTGTAACCAGGTAACTGTTTGTAATCTTCCCTAACGGCAGAAGCACTACTAAAGAGTAATGCAATCTTGGAGAAAATATTGATCGACAAACTTTTGAAACCAGTAGATCGATAACCTAAGACAGTGCGGAGATGTCTTTGTTTCATATACTTTCCTCGGGTAACTGCGATCTATTTTGGTGGGTCGTATTTTGTGGGAGCCGATGAAAGCAGGGCAGTGTGTGAGCAGGTTCCTTACGGCTATCTTAAATATTAATTTATGAAGTTAGCTGTATCATGTTTTGGATGATATCAAGCGTCATAGGCTGTAATTCACAGATATGATGGCATTCATTTTAGGGAAACCATTGGAGTCTGCGATGACATTTGGCGACGGCCTCTAGGGTTTCAAATGGCGTTTTCAGAAGTTATGCATGACAACTGTAAACTTTAATAGGTGTCTGCCGCACATCGTTGCTGCCTTTATGTCCTTAATCGGTAGTTACAGCCATTATAACATTCAAGAGAGCGGCCGTCTCTTGAACTTTCGTTTGAGAGAAAAGTGGGCATCATGAAAATTTATTCATCATTATGCGCCTCGCGCAAACATGGACAGGTATGAATTCTACAAAATTATGTCTTACTGCGTTGACCATTTCCTTTCTCCGGAAGTGTCACAGCGCAAAACCAAGTAAAAGACCACTCCGTTTCATTTAAACTAAATTTCATGTAGTTATCCAGTTTGTGAATATGCAGCTCTGTGCAGAAACACGTGTCACATTGGTGCGTGCGTGGCGGAGCTGGCAACGCTCGCTGCTGCCTCACAAATGTACGGGTTTCGGATCCCACCGAAAATTTTTTTTTCCTTTACAAAAACGTGTTCATCTGGAAAGTTGGAATTTCTTCGAGGCTGTGAACTTGCGTTCCAGTACACGAGCAGCAGTACTATTGTTGGTTGCTGTGTTCCCAAAGGTTTCCTTCGGGAACACAACGCTCGCACAAGCAGCAGTAGTGCTCCGCTTCGAGTCATTCGCCCTTCCGTCGCAAAATGTACGGTGCTTCGTTTGTTTAGTTGCGGGTATTGCCTTAGTACACGTTTACTTTCAGTTTTGCTTCTTACTACCAGTTTCAATCCGTTATAACATAAAGAGTAGAGTTCAAAAGCCGCAATTTGAGTGGACTAAAATTTCAGACAAATCAAAATTGCGCTAAACGACGTGCGTTGAAAAAAAAAAGTATTATACATTGCACTAGAAACAAAAACAAATACAAAACAAACAAGCCTTGTAGTCAAGATTTCTGCGGATTATCGATAGACTGAAAGCTCTAGCGGTCTCACTGAATTCACTCCTGGTCAGTGTTAGTCGCAGATTAGACTAAAAGTGAGGTATACATGCAAGTACATGCATGGAAACCTCAAAGCTTTCTTTCCCTAAGGCCAATCATCGTTGATGTTATTCAACAAACCCACCGTGTGGTGTTGCCTTCAACAGGTTATAGCCATGAGAACGGCGGTGGGTATCATGACCCAATTGTGACAAACATTTAGTGAACAAAGTGGGCCACGGGCGCCCCATTGCAGCTAAGTCTGAATGACTATTTGGTCGTAACGCCGTTTTTTTCATGCGCAAAACTTACTAATGGAACACGGGTGACTGAGGTATCGTGTTTATTGTATATAAGTATGTATGCATGGAAAAATGTCTAGGAGCGTAGGATAGTATCAAAAAAGGTTCTACACTCTGAAAAAAAAAATGGTGTCGTTTTACACCCGCTTGTTCCATATCGTGTACCTGAAAACTTCTGTTTGACGTACAGCGCACTGACGTCGAGCAGACGGCCCCAACGTTTACAAGGGGGTTGATAACGGTGCGATATAACTTATGAAATAGCTAAAATACGTATCAAAGACAACAAAATAAAAACAAAAACACTGAAGTTTTGCAGTAAAGACAAGAAAACCTTTTTTTTGTATTGAGTAACAGATACATTAGCTATTTTAATAAGTTGTACCCCTCAGCTATCAAGCCGCTCGTGAATGTTGGTATCGTCGGTTAGACTTCAGTGCGCTGTATACGTCGAACTAAAGTTTTGGGGTGCACAATATGAGACAAAGGGTGCAAGAATATACCTTTGTTTTCTTAGAGTGTTTGTTTGAATCCAATCGGATGTGCTTTTATGTCTCTAAGTTATTCTAGAAAAACTAAAAAGACGCCTCCCATGTCTACAGTGAAACAGCAACGAATGATGCAGAATTTTTTCAGAATTTTTGCGTAGTCTTTCAGGTTAAATAGGGGCATATTAAATGTGCCTTCTGCATATCACAAGTGAGTTTGATTTGTACACTAATTATTCTGGGAGAAAATACAGCTTCGTGTATTTCCCTATAAGGGGGGCAATACTGATGTGTGTTCAACCGCGCACTTCGTAAAAAAAAAAAAAAAAAAAAAAAAAAAAAAAATCCGGCGCCGCGCCTGGTTTTGAGGACGTCCAGTGCTATCCTACGGAAGGAAGCTGAGCTGTCGTCGAGGTTATGGTATGAACGAGCGGCATATCAGCGGCTGTCTGATTTCTCTCCCTATTTTCCACTTGTACGGCAAACGATTTCCAAGTTCCCGCCGGTAGTAGCAATTCTCAGTGAAATAAAATAAATAGCTCTGCCCGGTCATTTATTTGGCAAACTTATTATCAAACGCAAAAAAAGAAAGAAAAGAAAACAAGACTGTTTACTAAATTTTTTTCTTACTGTGGTATCAGTCACGCTTGATTCTTCCTTTTGTCCCTGAACGAACACATTTGACGCTGAAATGAGTCTTAGTGACAGCTGCTCAGGTGGGTAGTGACGATAAAAATTGAACAGCCACTGGAGCCTCGATAATGTTTGAGCATTCTTAAAAGAGTTCGCGCGGCAGGCCTTCCAAGACACGAGTTCACCTGGACTATTAAGTGAAAATATTACAAATGATCCTATTCCCGTTTTTGCAGGATACTTTCGAGACAAGCATGGATCCTACGATGGGGTTATGCTCATCATGGCAATTGTATCTCTCGTCTACCTGCTCATTTGGGAGGCAAGATTTTTTATAAAGAAAATAGCGCAACGTAGAAGAAAGGTCCAAGTGCCAGTTGAATCGGGAAAAGAAGCGGTCACTACAACGACCTGATTTCAAAATAAGCATTGGTGCTATAACTTATGGTTAGTTCGGTCGTGACAATTATACAGCTCATATCATGGCGCCAGTATCTGCCTGACCTAGGTAGCATCGTCCAGCTGTGAGCATTTCTATGCATATATGTGTCAGAATCTCTGTCACTTTAGTGATCCAGTATACCAGTGCAAGTCGCGGCAGCCGCATTCATATTTCTGTAATAAACTTGTCCATTTTGACAGTTCCTCCTAGTTCCTTTTAGACCTGTTCCCATAGAAGGGCCGCAAGGAGACACGGTTGCATGTTGTGTCCCCTCAAACATTAATTCAGATTAAAAAAAAAAAATCCTCATCAAACACCGCCCCTCGCAATGTCTGTAAAATATTCCATCAACAATTTTCCAGGTGCTTAGCTAAAGAACGAGTTAGCGAGAGGTTTGTCTGTTTTTATCCAATACGCCTGCAAGATGACCGATCACCTATTTTATGAGTAGCGCAAGAAAAGAACCTTGCTAAATCTCAAACTTATTCGTTTACGTATCACTTCAGCATCACAGTATTTTTGACATAACAAAAAACTCGGAATGCCCGCCTAAATGGAGAGGCTGGAAGTATTTTTGGAGGTAAAAGAATGTACGTGTTTATAAACACGAAAAAGTATCTACAGCAATATCTGATTTGGTCAACTCTCAATGCCACAATCGGTGGTGCACTTTCCTTGGAGTATACACATTTGCGCTTCCACCACGATGGGCATTGCGCTTGTTTCCCTGTGGGTTAAAAATGTCGGCAGGAGTTCACTACAAGCCAGAAAAATCTTGAATTTCTCCAGGTGGTCACTAGTTCATTCAGATATTCAGTGCCAAACTTTTGTTTGAACGTGAATGAGGTATTCATTTTAAAAGTACAGTGTGCCCCAAAACTTTACGCCGCCACTCGAACTGGACTTTCGCTACAGTGTTGCCAGATGGTCCCACCAAAAAATTGCCAAACGGCTGGGAGGTATAGCCCACAAATAGCCAAGGCCATAAAATAAATATAGCCCAAAATAGCCAAGACTAAAAACAACGATTTTTAAGCCTTTTATTGACAATTTTTCATACGCGTAAAAAAACAACACGTTACATTCTCTTTTTCAACCCTCAGATGCGCCACTTTTTGTGTACATCAAGTCCCCTGATAAAAAAAAAAAAAAAAAGCTTTAGAAGGATAAAAATTTGTGAAACAATGATCCATCCTTTGTAGGTTTTCATAAGTAGAAAACATACATGAACAGCTGTATTGTGAGGCCCGGGAGATATGACCATACAGTAAAAGAGCAGAATGCAGAAGCAGTACAGTCAGAACTGGGAGTTTCAAACCAGTACCCCCTATCTAAGGTTCTTACCAATAACCCACCCGTCTATTTTTTCTTTGCGTAGAATATGAGCGTCCCCCGTTCCGGTTCACTCTATTTTTGATTGTGTTTCTTTCCTTAAAGTGGGCGATGCCTAAGAATTTTCACAATGAGCACCAAAGCTGCGCTTGGGGAGTTCAGTCTACGTCCGGGTAGAAGACGCGCTACCGGGCTTGTGGTAGTAGTGCAATCTGTTTGTTTGATTTCTCCCACTGCGCTGTGGGGAGACCGCTTGAACTCTGCTAGCACTGCTTCTCTGCGCATTGTGAAAACCCCGAAGTTTGTAGAAGTTTGAGACCACTCTCCTTCCTCTCTCTCCTCTCGACTAGCCAAAAGAGAAACAATTTTTTTTTCAAAACTGATTAGGATTTCGAAAATTAACTAGTCGAACCTGAGGTTCGACAAGAGTTCGCCGAACCCTTAGGAATAGCCCAAAAATAGCCACATAGCCAACCACAAAATTTTGAAGCCAACTAAAAAAAGATATAGCCCAATTTGGCTATATATAGCCCAATCTGGCAACACTGCTTTCGCGAAGCGGCGGTATCCGGGCGGAAGTCGTTTCATCTAGTCGGTCACGTGAAGCCTGAAGGCCATTCCTAATCTTCGGACCGGGGAATTCCCCTCCCCACGGTTCGGAAACTAGGAATGGCCTTCACGTAGGGCCGCCGTCAAGGGCGCCTGACTCTGCGAATCACGAACTCATATTGTCGGAATCCCGGTTTTTTGTTTTTTGTTTTGTGCGCTTTGTTTGCACGTCTAAGATTGCGTATCGTGAAGAGCGTATAAATGTAACCTATATAACTGATGCCAGAAAATATCCCAGTGCATTTATGCGTTTAGATTAGCGGAAGTAAAGCGGCGGAGAGATTACGAATGTATTCTTCACTACAGTTTATTGTTTAATTGCTTGATTTGTTTATGGTCTGTTATAAACATAGATCGCATACAGTGTCGCTATTTCAAGCGATCAATACAATCTCCCGTTGACGCAACAACTTGCCCAAGGTGATTTCTCGGATTTACAAAGGCGTAGCCTGAGTACGGGCAAAATGTTTCGTTATTAGCCAGTTTCAGTAGACCGTGTTTCCCCCTCCGCTGAGAAGAAACCGCCACTGCGCCTGCGCGCCGATGGCCTTTGCTGTAGAGTTCTGGATAGCGGAGGTTCTTAGCGGAGGGGGAAACACGGTCTACTAAAACTCGCTATTATATCGCCATTTCAGCGGTTTTCTACATACTGGTGTAGGCTCTTTTAGTGAATGTCCCGCCTTTGTTTTTGTCGAACACGAGTTTGTTCGAAAATACTTGATGACAATCTAATTAGGACCTGTGTCCGAAGATTGTGTCCCCATACGTTTGCAGGTGCGCCGGCGCACTCGTCGTTTCTATTTCTCGCGGCCAAGCATTCACGTTCGTTCAATCGTATTTGAGATGCTGATCTTTTCTGTAAAATAAAATAAACCTATCTCATTTCAGGGGGAATATTAACGTGGTTAGAAACCTCCCATCTGCCGCATTTGTAAAATTGTGGTACAGTTTTGCAAATATTTGAGGACACGCGTGTCAAAATAACTTCGTGATGACCCAATTTAGTTGAATCATGTGGAAATTTGCAATCGCGGAACCTTGTTTATTTGAACACCTCACGAACTTGTGGTCGTGTAAAATATTCAGGGAAGAACCATTTTGTCGCATAAACAAATAACTAAGCCCACGTACGGATTGTCTAACCACTTGCGACCAGCAATGAGCATGCAACTGTTTTTTTAATCAGCCTCCTTACTTGCTGAGACGCGACGACATTTTACTGCTAAATTGCTTAGTGTCGCGTGTAGGTACCATTTGTTTCAATCACAGTTTGCAGACTTCTTGGAAGTGACTCGTACAAATTGCACACGAGTGTGTTCTGGGTCTGCCGCAGCCGATCTTATTGCGTGTCTGATGGCTGACTCCAAGGTTCTCATAGAGGAGTCGGCTAGAATCCTTCGAGACAAACGCTTCTTGAGGATTTTCCAGACATTTTTGGATTATGTTCAAGCCAGCGCTTCCGGGTGGCTTTGGGAGCAAGGTGATCGCACGCTGCTCCAGGAGTCTTTTCACAGACTCAGCCTGGTGCACAGGACTACGGTCATGTTGCAGCAAAAAACAAGTCGTCTGAGTAAGGTCCGTCCAGCAGGAAAGGCAGCCACACTTGATCAATGATGTCCGTGTACTGTAGTGCGTTGAAACTGCATGCATACCAGCCTGTAGAGGGGACCCAGTCCTGCGCTTGGCACAGCACCCCACAGGCTTACGGTGCATCTACCGCTTGCCGCTGCTTGCTGCACATACTTGGCATCCTATCTGCAAATATTTATAACTATGGTCATCACACACACGAAAACGTCATAATAAAATGACTCTTTAATGAATTGAGGTAGTAAATATACGATTTTGTTTGAAATTGTTACCAGCAATAGGCCGGCCGCCAGACACGCAGCTGTTGATCCTATCGCCCTGCAAAAGCTAACGTCATCTGTGAACATCACTTGGCTCCAATCTTCATTTCCCCAGGACAAGTGAGTGTGAGCGAATGCAAAATGGGCTTGGCGGTGTCGCTCGTGTAAACGTGGCTTTTAGGCAGCGATTCTGCAGTAGAGTCCTTGCTCGTGTAGGCGCCGTTCGATGGTGGTTCTCGAAGCCCTCAAGTTCAGTGTGGTTTTGAGCTCCAGAACTGTGAGGAACGCCCCCCCCCCCCCACCGCCCTTTTCTCGCAAAATGACCTGGTATAGGTTACTGTGATGTTAGAGGTTCAGGTCAAACCGCCGAAGGAGGAATTCAGTCACACCGTGAGGTTTGATCAAGATATATATATATATATATATATATATATATATATATATATATATATATATATATATAAACGAAATTGTGCAGATGAATGAACCGTACTTAATCCAATGAATTAAAGAATCCAAGTTTTCAGGAACCCGCCGAAAGCCAAAAAACGGCTCCGCCGTTTTTTGGCTTTCGGCGGGTTTTTTTTTCAAATCCTCTCTCAAAGTGGGAATCGTGTGCAAAGTTTATCTCGTGGAGTGTACACAGATAATTGGTGTAGGAAAATTAATTATACCCTTGGTCGACAACCAACACCCAATCAATTGTCATTGCATTGCCTCTCACCTGCTTGGTCGTGCTTAGTGTATAAGCATCTGTAATAGTTTCCTCCCGTCGAGGCGATGGACACTTCGGGGATCGGAAGCTTCGGGATAGTATCGGTACCGGGGACCGAAACCGCTGAATATACTCCTCAATGTCCCGTGATCGCTCCCCGAGACGTGGTCGATGGTCCTCCGCGTCGCGAACCATTGCAGGTCCATACGTTCGTAGGTATAGGCACCTCCGGTAGACGTGGTCGGCCTCACCGCAGTGGTGGCAAAGTGGTCCTCGGTGGGCCGTTCGCTACACGCCCCTCTGACTTAGTAAACATGGTTCAGCGCGGACCTACACTTGTTCTTACTGACGTCACGAATACTACGGTGTTGGGGCGTCTCGCTGAGTTGGCGTAGGGTGCAAACGGCAGCCGGTGGCCGTCACGGTGCCCTCGCGGCGCAGGTCACCCTCTGTTCATCAGATGAAAAAAAAAAAAAAAAAAAGCCGAGCGACTGGCGGCTGCAGCTTCTTGAACTCCTGTCGGACAATGTCATTTATGACGTCACTGATGTTTGGGAGGCTGGCGTTGAGGTTGCAGCTGGACGACTGCAGTGTGGAGACGCAAGAGAGTCGTTGATAGTGACCGGCTCGGACCTGCAATGCACACTTGATGTTAAAAACCTCGGTGATAAACCCTTGGACTATTGTCGGATGGTTGTGGACAGGGCCGCCGAAGATGTTGTCCCTCACGCACCGCATGAGGATTCTCAGCTTCTTCTCTTCTGTAGCCTGAGGGTCGGCACGGGTCCTCAGGTGCTAAACATTCTCCACAAAGGCAGAGACGCTCTCGTTGGGGCCCTGTGTTGCGAACTGAAGCTGGCCTTTGGTTCTCTTTTTTTTTTTCATGTCGGCTAACGAGGGTGCGCATTTGATCAGTCTTGCAAACTTACCACGACGTCAAGGAGGATTAGCGGTTCTCAAACCAGTGCCTGGCTGTTCCTTCCAGCAAGAAGTACAGGTGCTGCAGGCACTAATCGTCTGTTCACCTGTTGTGACGGGCGACACGGTTGTATTGGTCAATAAAGTCCTCGATGTCTTCGTACACCTCGCCATGGAAGGGCGTCGGAGTACGAGGTGCTACGTCCATGTAAACAAAGACCGGCCAAGGTCTGCTGCGGCAGGTTGGTCATCGTTGGTTAGTCCGCTTCGGGTTTTCAAGTAGGATCACGGATTCTGGCGGTTCTTCCTGGTGGCGGCGTCTTGCTCGGGATTTAGGTCCTATGCGGTCTACTTGAGGGGATCGCCCTTGTAGTGGGACACGCTCGTTCAGCGGTTTTTCTGCCGGGCTCAGTATCGAACTTGGTTCACGGCTACTTGAGGTGTACCACTAAAGGGCATGGGATACAGTACCCAACACCTTCACCAGAACACACATTGACATCCAAGCATGGCCTAGAACTTTGGAGAATCGCAATTGATAAAATAATGGACTGGGAGCAAGCATCCATGAGAATATAACAAAACTTTCTTAAGGGCGTTCACCCTGACCAGTAAACAAAGCTGCATTATCTGAATGGCATGTTGTCCAAATAAGTCCTCTCCCTCGGTGTTTCGACGTTTGCCGTGGACGAGCTGAACAGAAACGATCGTGGGGCCGCTTTTCTGGCAATGAATTGCCACACTTGCGCTTTGTTGAAGTGCACGTCTACGCCAGAAAAATTTCGAAAGCAGCACAGGACCATCTAGTATGGCACGAAAACTACCAGCTTCAAAGCAGTTCCTCGGTGCGCCGCATGACCGAAGTGAGCCTTCGGTATTTTTTACGAGGCGGCAACTCGACAGCGGACTGCCAAGCACGACATGCGCAATTTTCGTAGCTAAACTTTGTATGCAAATCTATATCGCACACGCTTCACCGCAGACCTTGGAGATTCTGATGGTCAACGAGAGCACCAAAACGTCGCGTTAAAAGTAATCCTTGTGGTACCCAAATCGATTCGGGGTCGGAGCAACGCAGGGCCGATTCTGTCTTCATCGTATCAATATCCCGCCGATCGCCAGCGGAATGCGCACCATTCCTCCATATACTTAAGTTATACCTACGTGGGAGACCACGCAGAAGTTTGAAGTCGCTTTCGACAGGCTTTTTCAGATCACGGCTCTCGCATGTAAAATTAACTTGGTAGTACCAACAACAACAAACAACGTATACATCTGACAAGCACCGTCCAAGCTGGCGCAAGCACTGCCTGAGCGCTGCCATCTTGACCGTGACGTAATGTGTTTGGTTGTGTCACGTAAGCCACATTTGCGTTCTATGGCGGCAACCGGGGGGGGGGGGGGGGGGGTGAAAGGGGCGCTACTTTTATGTGCGCAGTAGAACCCCGGTTTATCGCTCTTAGTGCCTCTACGTCGTTGAGCGTGGTGCAGAAAAGTGCAGGACAATGTACTTCCGGTAAATCGAATTCGGTGATGTGTACAGAGATGCACGAGGTGCATATAAATATAACTCAGCAAATAATATGCCCCGTCCCCTCCCCGCGCCGGCGATTTAATACCTGCGGAACAAATTTATGGTAAGACAGGACAAAAATGTACCAAACATTGTATTTTCAATGGTATTTTTTTATTTTCCTTTTAATATTAAAGAAGCACAATATGGGGAGATCCTTAAGTGTCTTGACTTTATACTCAGTAAATACTTTTTAACAGGACCAAGCGAAACATTAAAAAAAAACGACAATGTCTGAAAGTCACACAATGTCTCGGTTTGCCCCGCCCAGAGGTGCAAAATGAGACAACGTAGTGGGGTACAATGATACACACTTCAAAAACCTCACATGCCTTCAGTTTCTGAAACAAAAACACTTGAAGCGCACTGTGCGACTGCCGACGCCCTGTTCATGAGCCCACTCCTTGCATTCCACGTACTCGATCCATACTGAATGATCCATACTTGGCTGCAAAGTTCTTTGCGCACCAGGTACTTAGAGCCTCTTGTGGTGTGCATCGCATGGTCTGCAGAACGCTCCGCCACTGAGCAACTTCTTCCGGGTTTCACTAACAATCTTTATATGCGGCAAAATGTTTTCTTTTTTTTAAGGGGGGGGGGGGGGGGGTTCAGTGGAACGCCGGTGCTTCGTTGCTTTCGCGAACAGCTTTGCCTTGTGGGGTGAAGACGTTAGAAGAGTGCTGCTCTCTGACCAGCTTCTTCTATTTTTCTATACAACGTTAGCTACAGAAGAAATGTTCTTGAAACTTGAAACGTCAGAAAGAACGCGTCCTCTGTAGCCCAGCTGTTTTTTTTGTAGAGACGCTTCTCTTCACGTTCACATTCCCTTAGTCGTTTCGCTCGTCTTTGAAGCGCATCCTTTGGTACGCCAAAAGGTATGGCAACAGTGCGACGGGAGTGACGCTGTCTTTTGACATATTTAAGAGCTTTCTTCGCACCACTTTTGTGCTATGAATTCCTCGTTGTTTTCTTTTATGTGTTCCTCAGGAGCAACCAGAAGAGTCGCGCGTTATTGACATGCAAATCATGAAATACCTGATTGTCGCGCTTTGCCCCGCATGTATCCCGTTGGGTAAATAATTATTCATTTAAGAAAAAGCAAGCCCAGCTAGCTCAAATCTGGACCGCATAGAGCTAATAAAGCCTACCAATAAATTTAAAGCTTTCCTTGGCAGATCATTCGTTCTCAACCGTGGTGCACGTCTCGAAGCGAGATTTCGCGCTGAATTTACGCCTTTTTTTTTTTCTTTTTTTTTTTTTTTTTTTGGAGTGGGGGGGGGGGGGGGGGGCGTAAACACGTCAACCTCTACTCCGCACTTGTTTTCTTCGAATTACTCTTGCCCACAGCTTTCAATTTTTATACACACAATGTGTACAGGTCACGGCACCTCAGTGAAGTCTGAACGTTCTCCGATTGCTTGTCTAGGAGTTGAATGGAGCTAAACACTAACTGTCGCATTTTGGTTCGCGTCGCATATTTCCCCATATTACACTACTCAACTATTGCTCATCAAAATACCGAATTTACACATTAGAGGGCTAGGAAGACGAAGGTCTTTGGTGCTTTATTACCTATATAGTCTGTGCAATAACAGATCACTTGTTTTGTTTTGCCATTGAAAGCATTTGAAGTGGAGATACTGGTTATCTACAGTATTTCTTACAACTTTACGGGGACTGAGATCATCATAGTACGGTAATGCATTAGCGGAGTCGTTAAAAATCTTGGCGCAAGGCCTGCTTCTCGCGTCTCTCGTTACGTGACTCATTTTGTTGTTTTTCTCTCGTAAATGCTCGCTAGAAAAATATAAGCTTAGTGGCCATCGTTCCAATAGGACCCGAAATATTTTTCGTCATCCTAATTATAATGTTAATTTCTTTTCTGTTTTTATGAAAATACCAAGTACACACTTCGACTTTACTTTTAAAATCTTTCCTTTGCCATTCCTTCCGGCGACTCGCTCGAGAACCATTAACCTCGAAAGCTATTTTAGTTGTTCTGTCGCTTGCTTCGGAGCGACTCAAATAACTTCCGCCGTCTCAGATCTTGGCGGCCGAGCGCACAGACTACACAACACATCCACACGCATCTTTCGCTCTCTCCAAGGCGTCATACAGACGAAGGGAGCGACTAGGCGCTCTTCATAATCAAGACGTGAGTCTGCTTGTATGGCAGCACTTTATCACCTGCAACGATAAGGGGAGCTCAGAGGCGCTCCCAGTCGTCTTTGTGTTGGATCCACATAACGGCGGGACGCGACTCGTGTTGAATGACTTTCCCTTTATCCACACCTAGACGGAGCAACAGAAGTCTCCGATTTTGTGAGTTCCGGCATTTTTGCTTAACGTTGTTGCTCGCAACGCTTGCGAAGGTATAGACAACGTGTCGAACACTATGCGGAGAGCAAGTCGTCTGCTTCTTTTGCTGGAGTTTCGGTGGCGTCAGACAGACGCCGAGCTCTGATTGGTTATGATTGAGAAATAGTGTGTAGACCTCAAAGCAAGCTGCCATGAGGTCTACCCCCTACTCTTCCTTCAGAGCCAATCAGAGCTACTGTCTAACGGCAACACAACCCCCGCAAAACAAGCGGACGAACTTGCGCTCCGCATTCCCTGCCAACTTTTCTGTGCAGCCCTCGCACGAGTCTATAGGCAACCTGCAATGCTGTTTGGTTTGGCGCCATCTAGCGACTGAAGCAAGAAATATTGGGTACCCCTGGGAGTGGCAGCTGCATTGTTCGAACGTGAGCTATTACTCTGGTGGCGCCGCTGAGCCTAGTGTCCGAAGCAAGAAATACTGGGTATCCCAGGAAGCCGTGATCGCATAACGTGCCAGTAGAGCGGAAGCTACGGCCCTGGCGGGCCAATCGGAACGTGACTGCCTATCACCGGAGCGCGCCTCAACTCTGGAGAAGTATCAGGCTTTTCGCTGCGTCATGCTGCAATATGTGTGCGTTGCGCTCGTATACGTCGCGCATTTCGAAGCCTTCGGCACGCAATGTGGGGCTTATCGTTCGCCGTTTGCCAAGTTACAACGAGACAGGGTATAACCGTGCGCTCTCACTCTGCTGGCGCCGCCTGGCCGTTGCCGGTTGGCTATACGGCATGCAAGTCCGCCTGCTCCTCGGTCACCTCGTACATTGGTTTACCCCCTAAAGGCGCCCACGAGCCCCTGTTTCACCCCTACCTCAGCCAATGACGGTGAGCGCCTGGCCGCCTCGTCATTCCGGGTCCCCCGCAACTTCTCCGCGTTGCCGTCTGATTGGCGTGCTTCTGCTCGCGTTCCGGTGCACCAAAGGCGCATTTTGAAACACTTGCTGGCCGCGTACACTTCGTGCCATTTTAAGTCCGGCCGGAGCCAACGCTGTGATCCGGTGGAGTCAATCACCTACTACCAAAAGTATATTGTCACTGCGCTTTTGTGGTAGGAAATGCACAAAAACGACGACTGCCGGGACGATGGATGATGCAGTTTTTTTATTATAGTTATTGCATATTTCGTACCTATATACCTCGTTTCAGCTTAAAGGAGCTGTGCAACAATTTCAGTGCTTTGCTTAAATAATTTGGGACTAAATGTCTGGATTTCTCTGAAGTAGAGAGCAAAAAAACGTTTTTGCTTGCATGTGCTGTTTTTTACTTTAAAAATGGACAAAGATTGAGGTTTTCGGCACCTCTCAACTCCTACACCATCTTCCGAGTCACGTGCGCTGTGAGGTCAATGGGGGTCGCGCGGAGTTCCGGTGAAGCTCTCTGTAGAGCCATCAGTGAGCGGCGAGAACTCATCCGCTCGCATCTGCGTGACCACGTGCTGGCTCAGCACGAACAATATGGTGAAAGGAGGAAAGTCTCAACCGGGTCCGGCAATCCCCATCCGGCGCTGCCCCCGTCCCCCTCCGGCTTCTGGCGGCTGTTCGCAGTAGCAGATAGAGCTGACGGTTTTGAGGACCTAGGATAGATGGCGCCGCTAAAACTCCGTATAATAAAATTTTTGTCGAGGATACCAGGTTTTTAACGCATTTATATTTATGTTGGAACGACAAGATTTATATAAAAGTTACCTTTTATTGAGCAGGTATCGCACAACTTGCCATCCTTCTACAAGACCCCCCCCCCCCCCTCCCCCTCCCCCATTCACGTCATGCCGCGTGGTTCTCTTGGCCGCAGCTCGCGACTGCAGGTCGGGGAATATTCTAATTCTTGCCTCGCGATTAAACGGCGGAATCGTAATATTTCGAAGGAAGGAAGCGTGTTTTCTATCCTTTGTGACACGATGAACAATGTCAAAAGTAGAAGATACAAATAATTTCATCGTTAAAATCGTTGCACAGATCCTTTAAAGACCGACGACCAGTTCGCGCTTTCCACTTTTCTTCCCGATTCCTCGTCTCCCCCTTCTACCTGTCCACCGTTGCCTGTTTCCTCCTCCCCTATGGTATGGAGGATCTTCCGCCTGGCAGAATCTCGAGTCTGGCCGTCAGCCTTCAAGTCCGGAGACAGCCGACTCTGTACGAGGGAATGGGACCAATCAAGCAGAGTTAAAAGCGCGAGTTGCTAGGCCATTTCTGTGAGTGATTGGTTCCGCTATGATAGAACACGTAAAGAAACACGAGGAACACCATGATGCTGAGCGGTTGACGCGGCCTGATTCGTCCCATGATCTCGTCTAGCGTCGGCTGGGTCTGAACTCCAGGCGCAGCTGACGCTAGACGAGATGATGGGATCAATGAGACAGCATCAGAAAGTGCTCCATCATGGTGTTCGTCATGTTCCTGTACGTGTTCTATCATCGCTGAGCCAATCATAAACAAAACAGACTCAGTGACTTGCGCTTTTCACGCTGTTTGATTGGTCCCCTTTCCGGGTAGCGTTGGCTTCGTCTGGACTTAAGCTGAAAGGAAGTATACATAAAGCGCACAGAGGAAAAACATCGTCCATAAACAGAATTCCCCCAAAGAAACACGACAACGACGTTAATTCATCAAAAAACAACGAGCGGGGTAAATCGGTACTAATCAATAGGGCGGCACAATCCAATGGTGAATGGCCAGTGAAACAAACGAGTATTTTGCAGGTCAGTTCTCGGATCGTTTTATTATTATTGACTCTATGTGAAAGTTAATATAGGCTGCGAGGATATACTTAGAATTATTAATGCCGGTCGTACCACACTGAACATTATACAGGGATTTCAGATGAAATAATTTTCGCTTTAGTTGTGAAGTTTTCTAGCCAAATAAGAGCTAAATTTCGCAGATTTTATCTTAAAAATAACAAAAAATGTAAAATATATAATAGAAAAAATTAAAGTTGATATATATATATGTATATATATATATATATATATATATATATATATATATATATATATATATATATATATATATATATATATTTGTTTTGTTTGTTTTACCGAAAAGTTAAATTACGCTTCGTCAAGAACTCATTCTTTGCCAGAATGTAGCGCAGGTGGTTTCAACCAGACACCAAAGTTTCAGAACTAATCGTTATTTTATTCAAAAGTTATTAGAGTCTCTTAAATTTTCAGTAGGAAAATGGTTTCAGAGAGAGCTTTTGAATACGTAAAGCTGTAGGCGCCAGTTATCGAAAACGGCCGAAAGTGGACTCCAGTTTCCCATTGAAATGTTCAGCAAATCTCTCGTACCTTCTGATCAAGACAAGGGTTAGGACTTAAACCTTGGCATCTGGCTCAGACTGCTAGCGCTACATCGGGGTAGAAAGTGAGCTTTGGGCGACTCGCATTTTATTTTTGCGGTGAAACACACCTTGTAAATTGTTTGGGGAGGACACGCTGTAGTTATTTTGAAGCATATCGTGGGCCCTGCAGGTTCTCAATCATTCCTGTCTGATTTAAGAAGATTTTCGGGGGCCCCATACAGTACAAGATGAGTCTAAAATTGGCAGGACGTAGAAAAAGTAAGGGGTCTCTTTCAAATCGGGTGAAATCTTTCTCATATAACACGCAAAAGCTGCACCATGTCGCTAGCCTTGAAACGCAGAAGAGCTGCTTGCTTGCTCCATCTGAAATCGGCGGTGAATCGAACTCCAAGATACACAGTCGCAGTACTAAATTTCGAAACATGGCTATTCAGTAAAACAAGCAAACAAAAAAAAAAAAAAAAAGAAAAAAAAAGAACGATTTTACATTTCTGGTACATCTGGCGTGAATACATTATGATGCATTTGAATGTAAACATAATCGACAGAGATCTGTCTGCTAAGAAAATAAATAGACTGACTGAAAAAAATTGAAACTCTAACCAAGTTTGAATAAAAACAAGATACCCCACGTTTCGGGACCAGCTGGGTTTCTTGGTCATGGGTGAATATGAGTTGGGCGAACCTTCTTCGTCGTCTTCATCTATATCATCCTAATAATCTTCATCAAGAATATCCAGCGCTGGAACCCGGTTCGAAAGCTTGCGCACGTGTTTTTCCGTGAAGCGACGAAGCCCTGCGACGTATACGCTTCGGAGAGTGCCCGAGTCTGGGTCACGGCGTGCCCTCCAACAAGAGCGAGATTCTGGCCACGGAAAAACACCGGCATAGACGTCTGCTCCTGGAATCTTGGCAAGGATTCCAGGTGCAGAGAAACAACAAACAGAGAAACAACAAGAGAAAACGTCAACAGATCACCTGGCACTCTCCCAAGCGTACACGTCTCAGGGGGGTACCGGACATTTCATGGAACACCATCTCATCAAAAGCCGTTTCATCGAAAAAGTGGACATTTCATCGAACGCCGATTCATCGAACGCCGTTTCATGGAATTTCCCTTTACTGAATTTTTGAGTCATTCAATACTTTTTACATAATTTACCATCGCATTTCAATTAGTTTTGACGCCGTTCTAAATTCACCATGAATAGAATTACTACCCGGACAATATTTTGTCCACGTAAACGTTGGCTACTGAATCATAGAGAGTAGCTATCACACCAAAAACTTTGGTGGATACGCGACTTTTTCTTTTCTGGCGAGGTAGGCGGCTGTTCTCGGCCACACTTTTTCCCACTTCATCCCTCTACTTATTCACACGTGAAAGGCACTTTCTTAAGAGGGAAAGAGCTATTCTCTGCAGAGCCTTTTTTATTTTTTATTTGTCGATTTACCCGTGTTTTTATTGTATCCTAGGCGAATAGCTTTCTTTTCAAGAATATATATGTTCTTAAGAAAGACGCGTCTCCCCTTTTCGTTAATTTATTGTAACCGACAGAACTGTGCAATATCCGACAGGGCCATGGTCCATGGTCAAGGACGGCTCCGTCTTAAAGCAGAATAGGTCTCTTCATGAACGAAGAGATATACGCAGTCATGGGCACGTTACCAGTAAAAAGTGACAGTGTTACAGTTACAGTTACCCAGGGGAGAAAAGTAATTTTGCTAAAGTTACAGTTACCGGTTTCAAAAAGTAACGTGTTACAGTTACAGCTACTGCAAAAACAGTAACGCCGTTACTTTCTTGTTACAGTACAGAAATTGGTCACAAACAATATTTTATTTGTTACACTGACTATAGTGAAAAGAAAGGTAAACTGAGAAATTGAAAAAAAAAATGTAAACCCGAAGGGTGTTTTTTTTTGCTACATTTGCCGTTTCAGCATTTTGATGTGCATAATTATTTGCAATAATTATTTTGGTTTATTTTTCAGTCCGAAACGAATGAGGACAGAGATGGTCACATAATTACCATATGGGATATACACGGAAGCAAGCATAAACATAGCAGCTCAAACAGCTTCCAAAGCATAAAGGGGAAAATGAGACAATTAGCTTCTGGTGCTTTACGAGTGTACGACGACCACCGCGGAGTCTATGACCGAAACGCCAACTGTGGAAGTCGTGTTCGCTCGAGGTTAAAGGGATATTCCGGCCAAAACTCAAAATAAAATAAATTACTGGTATCGCCGTAGTGACACAAAATACGACCCCAGCTAAAATATTACGTCCGTGGGACGCCGCATTCTCAACTAATGCCGATAATAAAAATGCGACCCGCCGCGAGCCGCTTCTCCTTAGCGGGCGCACAGCGGGTTGCCGAATGCTAAAGCAACATTGGGCCGTGACGTCAGTATCGTTCTCTTTTTTTCCTCCGGTCCGGGCGTTGCGCGTAGTGCGCTTCTTTGAGCCGGTACCACCAATACTTCGGCTTGTGATTGGCGTGTTTAGCCGTTGCTTTTATTTGTAGCCCGTGTAGCTTCAGTACAGCCTTTTGTTTATTTGCTTGTGAAAACTCCACGACTCTTTTTAGCGAGCAACTTCGTGCGCCCAAGACTGCCCAGCTGGTCCTCGAAAGATGCCGAGTGCAACTTGTAGCGCTGCAGGCTGCTACAACAACCTGCTGCGCAACACCGAGCTGCTTTTTCACAAGTTTCCAACGGACCGGAAATTGGAGAAGGTGTGGATGAACGCTGTTCGACGAGTGAACTTTGGACTTCGGCTTTTACGCGCCCGAGGAAAAAACAACGAAAAAACAGACGTGTACAGCCCAGCACACGTGTGTTCGGGCGCCGCGGTCCGCGCCGGAGAGCCTCAAAGCTTCGTGTCTGGGACTGACCCGCAGCGCGAAAACGAGAGGTATCGGAAATACATTTTAAAAAGAGGAAAAAAGTATTTGGAAATACGAATACAGGAATACATTTTAGGGAGGCAGAAATACAAATACAGAAATACTGATACTGCAATACATTTTTAAAATTTGTTTGCGACGCCAAATGAGATGAAGCTTGAAGTTGGAGGGGGAAGTTTTTGATCCGGAAATTACTCTCCCGGCTTCAAGGTAGTAATTTCGGACGACGCGGAGTCTTCAATAAGCCCCCCCCCCCAAAAAAAAAAAAAAAAAAAAAAAAAAAAACGTTCTATTAAGGACTATCCGCGGTCCCTTTCCTGACATCCTGTCTGTCTGACGAGGGATGCGAAAAGACTTTGATCTCTAAATTAATTCTATGCCATCCTAAGTCACAACGCCCCTGTCCAACAAGGACGCCCCTGTCAACACTTATCACATGACGTCACGGTGGAATGAACTGGTATTCTTTATCTGTAGGTGTGGCCTTGAACAGGAAATGTTAGCACGCTGCTGTATGAAAGAACATTACGTACTTTCGTTGTAGGTTACCTCGTTGAAGATCGAGGAGGCAGTGTCATTTGGCTTTTTCGAGAATAGTGAATCGCCTGAAGCATCCTGGAACACATGTATTATCTTCTGTTACGGTTGAAAAAAACGATACGGTGGCATCCCTGTTGTGAATGCTCTTCCTGTCGACCCTCCGGTACCGACGCATGGATTGCAGTCCTCACGTTTCGTGTTGCATACTCCAAATAGAGACCTCATGGATTGCGACCTGATATTGCCGGCACAAGTGCGAGCTCTCCGAGAAACAGCTAGCTCGAGACTAGTCGGAGGTTTACGAAGTCTGGGTCGGCACAGCGAGGCCATGTCTAACTTCCTTTCTGGGTTTCGGATCACCAGAGCAGCGGGTTACTTTCACGTCGGCTGATGACGTACCCTTAAGCCGTTCAATATTACGGGCGCAGCCGCAGACGAATTCGAATATGTGTTGACCTTCACTGCGTGAGTCATGGTACTATTTCAAGTCAACCACCGCCAGGCTCTTGCTGTAACGGACTGTGACTCAGCTTTGCCGGCTGGGTGTACTGCGTACGCTAAGGCAAGAGAGACGGTTAGCAGCGGGCATTGGATGCCAGCAAATATTAACTCAAGAAATTCCTACCTAAGGACCTGCGACAAAAGATGCTCTGACTCCACTCCTGGCACGCCACCATGGTTTGAGTCCCCGACTACGCAACACTTCGCAGGAGAGAGAAGAGGACGCATAGGAAAATAGCTTGGAGAATCGGAAGGAACCTTGGTCAGCATGGTAACAATGCCCCAGCACCTCCTTGACGCTGATGCCCTCAGAAGTAAAAAGAAAAAAAAAATTCGCTCGAGTTTTTTTTTGTTTTTTTTCGGGGGGGGGGGGGGGGGGGAGGTATTTCTCGAGAAATGTAACGAAATACATTTCCCCCTGATTGTATCGCAATACAAAGGAACATTCAAAATTTATTCCGATAGAGGAATACAGATACTGTTGGAAAAAATGTATCGCGATACAGAAATACAGATACGAAATGTATTTCTGAAATACTATCGCGATACTGTCCAACCCTGCAACGCCACTCCATCCACGCAGCCTCGATGACAACTTAGGCCTAGCGACGAGTACGGAAGACCACGCACACGGCGACAGCCGCCGAGTACTGCACCGAACGAGATCACTCCTTTTCCAGTCGCTAGCTTTTGGGTATACAAGCGACGAGTACGGCATAGCGCACGCACGGCGGTGGCCGCCGAGTACGGCACCGTACGAGTTCACGGGTTTCCCAGTCGCTAGCTTTGGCTCTTGTTACATATGCTGGATAACTATGCTTGATAACTACCACGTATACAGACTTAAAACAAAATCAGCTTATCTCCCATCTTTAGAGGGCTAGTACAACAGAGGTAGGTGCCGCTCGGCCTGCGTACTCGGTGAACGAGAACGATCTTGACGTCATGTTCACATACCGGTTGATTTTCAGTGTTGCCGGGGCCTCGAGCGGCTAGCTCCGGTTTTGTTGGCCGCGCCCCAAACAAAACTTTGAGGCGTCGATATCTTTAAAACTACGCACAATAACGAGAAAAAGTTACCCCTTGCAATTCAGGGACGCCTGACTGCACTAATAACAGTCATAAACCCAAAATCGAAAGTATGGACCGGAGTTGCCCTTTAAACAAGCGCCGGCTTTCTGCACATAATAGGGACGGCTTCCTTGAAAACTAATAACGATGAGGAAACTGCGAACGGCTGGGTGTAAAAACGACAGCACATATCCGACAAAGGGGAAGGGAGAGAGAGAGAGAAAGAGTTAGTGGCGGGTGCAGACACAGCCCAGACGGAATACTCGGTCTCGGAGACATCGCACGACCACCGACACCCGCAGATGGTCCCCACGAGAGAAGAGTGAGCCAACGTCGGTGAAACACACATCGTTTGCAGCCCCTACCACCGCGGGCGACGCTTCCTTTATCTCCCGGTTTCGTGCTGAGTCGTCCGTCGTCCATTCTCGGTCGCGAGCTAAGCCAGGCAATTTTTCGCTTATTTAATGCGTGGCCACGCTTCTTCTTCTTCTGCTTCTTCTTTTGATAGCCAGGAGTTTGGAGAAAAATACTGTAAGATGGCAATTTCTCCATGTCCGCGGCAGTGGGTTCTGATTTATATAGTAAAAAAAAGGTAACTGTAACGCCCTAAACAGTTACAGTTACCCAATAAAAAAGTAACAGTGTTACAGTTACAAGTTACCAGTAATAAAGAGTAACGCGTTGCAGGTGAATGTTACCGGAAAAAGTAACTAATTACCGGTAACGCGTTACTAGTAACCAGTTACTGCGCAAGACTGGATATACGCCCTTGAACGGACGTGCGTTCGTTACTGCCCCTGATGATCACAGCTTTAAAAGGTGTCGTCAGTGTTCCCGTTTCTCATTGACCACATTAACAGAGGTCATCATTTACTAAAAAAAGAACATAAGGTGACAGAAAAGGCTTCTTACTTTATATATGTATAAGTTTATAAAGTATAATAAATATTAAAACACTGCTATCCTCCCGGCGCTAAAAAGAAAAAAAAAATATTTCCTAGATCTAGAATCCCTACTGCTCAAGTAGGCGGCGTTTTATGAAACGGCTTCGATGAAATGGCGTTCGATGAAACGGTGTTAGATAAACCTGCGTTTGATGAAACGCCATTTCATCGAACGCCTATTCATCGATATTCATCGAACGCCGTTTCATCGAATCACTTGACGCGGTTTCATCGAATTTCCCTTTACTGTATTTTGGAGTAATTCAATATCTTTCTACATAATTTACTATCGCTTTTTAAATAGTTTTGACACAGCTCTAAATTCACCAAAACTAGAATTACTATCCGCTCTATTTTTTGTCCAACTAAACGTTGGCTACTGAATCATACAAGGTAGCTACCATATCAAAACTTGAATGGATACATGACTCATTCTTTTCTGGCGTGGTAGGCGGGTGTAGGCCCGTTTGTCATGTTCCAATTCGTCATAGGCCAACTGGTAATAGGCCCGTTCGTCGCAGCGGAACATTCGTCATAGGGGAATTTGTCACAAGGAAAGTTTTCTCACTGTGCGAACCGCATATTCGAATTTGCCCAACTTATAAACACTTGGCTCTGCGTGCAATAAAGGTTAGTACGTTATATTCCATTTTTACTGAAGAGAGGGAACATCCAAACAAGTCGAAGGAAGACGACGACGTGTGCTGAATCGGAACGATTTCTGTTTGGCTCCTCTTGAAATACTCTTAGGCAAGACTTGGCGGCTATATCCAGACCACATCTGTGTTCATCGTGATACTCGCCGTCGACTACTTGACCTGCACCCAACGGTGAGCTACCGGGGGCGGTGCCCATCCCTAGGATATGTACCATCGACTCTGCATGGAACAACTTGGTTCATAGTTGGTGGTCAGGAGACCCGAAACATGGCTCAACCTTCTCCAAGACACTCCGAGGACGGATCTCAAGGTCTGTCAAAGTCCACAGCTCCCATTAAAAGTACTACTGCAGGGGAACCCAAGCGATTACTCCCGGCACACAGACTTCATGCCCCGCTAAATGACCGCGGACTGATTATGAAGATGAGTTATCTGACGAATTTAAAACTACATGCTACTCGGTAGACGACGCCATTGAAGTGGATGAACACAAAACTACATTCACTCTGGTATCGTACAAGAAAGATCGCCTTGCTGGAATACCGATGCTGTTCAAACCAATCACAAGTGAGCAGTCATTCTGGAGAGTGAATCTTAACACAATAGCCAACGAGATCCTTAACATCACAAAGGAAAAACTTCTCACCCATCGAATCAATTAGGATGGCAGCCCGTCGCTTCACTTCAATCAGCAAACAGGCTCCTTGCCATGACATCTCTTTCCGCCATTGAAGTGACAGCGAGTGTGCCTCATTTGTACTCCAGGAACCTTGGCAAGATCAAGGGAGTACCTCTGGAGTATTCTGACTATGAATTACTGAAATATCTAAAAGATTTCGGAGTCATCTCCGTTCAACGCCAAGTGTCTTACCGAAGACAAGACGACGGAAAACAGTAAGCGTCCAGATCGTGCAATGCCCCAAAGAATTTTGTTGAAGTTCAAAAACCACCCGGTAGACGAGTACTTTGGACCTCCAGTGCAATGCTTTAAGTGTCAAAGGTACGGTCACACAGCAAATATTTGTCGTGGCCCAACCCGTTGTAAGGTGTGTGCAGGTGCTCACAACCACAAGGAATGCACCTCCAAACAAGAGCCGAAATGTGCAAATTGTGGCGGAGGACACTGTGCCGCATTTGCTGGTTGTCCAATCAAGAAGGCTGCCTCAACCACACGTAAAAGAGAGCTTCTGAACGGTAGAGAAGTCCGCACTAAAGCGCCGATCTTGAACCCAGAAGTTGTGCGTCCCCCGCCGTGCTTGAAAAGCTTGAACGACACGGCAGCCAAAAAGGTCACATACCGCGATGCTGTAAGGACACATCAAAAACAAACAAGGAAAAAATTAGTGATAGCAAATCCCAACTTCACGGCTCGTGCAGCTGCGCCCACCGAACTGCTTTATCCAGCACAGCTGAAATGCCTACCAAAGAAAATGTCCCAGGAACATCGATCACAAGAACAAACTGCAGTCAACCAGTATCCGCTTCATCTGCTCCGCGGAGAAATAGACAAGAACAACGTGTAGACATTGGCCAACTTGTGCTTCCAATGCTTTTCGCTGCACTCAAGGCGATCATTAACGCGCTGCCTAACGCCAATGATCTTCCAGAAGTTCGAGCCTTGCTAGCGATGGAACCGCTTATTAAGTCCACATGCCTAACGGTGAGTGGGCATTTTGATGACTGACGTATATAAACGCACATCAATATTTCAATGGAACGCGAACGGACTACGAACCAAAAGCGGGGACTTCAGACAATTCGTTGCTCAGTTTTGTTTCTCAATACTTGCAATATCTGAGGCCCGTGTGGATAGTTCGTTTCGACTGGCAAACTATGTATTATACAAATCTACGCGACCAGGAGGTCCTAGTTGTTGTTTACTTGGAATACGAAAAGATTGAGTCTCAACACTTCTTTTTTCCTCGACTTCGGATGGGCCAAAGTATGTTGCCTGTCAAGTACATGTAGGACGGATGACACTTACTGTTGTGAGCATCTACATAGAGCCACAAATGTCGATGACAAGCGACATTTGTGGCTCTATGTAACTATTTAACTCGCTTTTAACTCTATTTGCTCTATTTAACTCGTTTTTCAAACGACTTACTGCTCCCCATGTTATGTGTGGAGATTTTAATGCCCACCACACACGCTTCCAGTACGATGTTGCTCCATGGTGATCTTGGCGCGACTGGTTTAGAACGACCCCCTGGAAGCTTCGAAGATTTAAATGAACCGAGATGGCGATTTCCATGGCAACGTAGGCCGATTAGCCAATCGCCTTGCGAGGTTTGGGTCGTCTGTACGTTAGTATCCGTTTGTGTCCGGCTAGCAGGTAGGGAAGGCAATGGCGCTACTTTCCCAGGATCCAGTGACTTCAGGGTAATTCAGCCATGACAACGTTGAATAAAGTAGGGCTAAGTACGCTACCTTGTGGAACCCCATGTTTTAACTCATGTTCCGTGCTGTTGCCTTCGTTTGTGGCTACAAATATCTTGCGATGGAGCAGGAAGTTTTTTATCCAACGTACAACCCGTCCTCGCACTTTCAGTCGAATGAGTCTGTGCAGAAAATGTGTGTGACTCACGGTATCAAAGGCGCGATGAATATCCAAGAAGACTGCTATGGTTATGTTCCCAGATACGCGCTCGTGTTCCACTGTGGTAACAAGGTCAAACACAGAGTCAATAGTGCACCTCCTAGGCCGAAATCCAGTCATTTGTTCAGGTAATACCTGATTGGATTCTAACCACAATTGAAGGCGCAAATGTATCATCTTTTCCAGAAGTTTTGCAACACAGCTAGTGAGACTTACTGGACGAAACGATTCTAGGGCTGCTGGGCTTTTCCCACACTTTAGTAAAGGAACAACCTTTGCCAGTTTCCATGAGTCTGGGAGAGTTTCTTTTCTCCAGACATCATTAAAGATCTCAAGAAGATTTGTTTTAGTTCCCCGGACCATGGTTTGCAAGTGCTTGATATGTTATTTGATCATGACCCGGGGTTGTGCGTTTACTAATCGTCGCCAGTGCACCTTCCAGTTCACGAATACTGAAATCACGATCCAGGTGGGAATTACTTGAGTTAATTTCTTCACCTATACTTTTAATTGCGGCTTCACACGATGCGTAGTATTCAGGGGAGGTCATCGCGTCTCCCTGCTTTGTAAGTAGAGCGCAAAATTGATTCGCCACTGTCAATTCCGAAGTACCTTGTGACAGGGCCAAAGCTCTGAACTGTCTTTTCTGAGTTACTGGTAATTTCAAGGAGCGTACTATATTCCGCACCATTTTGATCTGGGTGAAAGGTGAAAATTTTGCACAAAGCTTTCTCCATCGGCGTTTAGAAAGTTTTTGCAAAAGCCGTTTCATTTTAGTCTGGATACGTTGGGCTTCATAAAAATCCTCTGTTCGTCCCGATCTCCTATATTGTCTTTCTGATCTCCGGCGAATAGCTCGAAGCTTCTCATAGTCACCGTTTACTCCGGTAGTCTCTCTTGGAACTGCTACCTTTTTTGTGGATTTTGTTAAGTTAGCACTGATCACCCGCTCAAAGTCCTCAACTGTCTGAATTTCTTCGAGTTGTCTGGTGTTCAGAAAACGAAACATCTTCCAGTTCTTAAAAGCTACGCAATGATTTGGTTGTTTTGAAGTTAGCCGCGGGTGGTGAATGAGTATCGGGTAGTGGTCGCTGCCACGGGTGTCTATATCTGTGCGCCAATCCATGTGGTACGAGATGTCTAGAGTACACAGCGTAAGAACAAGGCAGCTGGAGTATTAGGCTCCTTTTATGTATGCTGGTGGACCATCATTCAATATACTTATTTCATATTGATCGATAATATTTTCAATGAGGTTTCCTCTTTGATCACAATGAGAGCTACCCCTCTTCAATATAAGAGTCTTTGGCACTTCGTATGCGATCAACTTATTCCATGGATCTCCATGGATCTCTTACAATTATATTGTTCTTCTTGCGCATTTCAAGACAGTAAACTTATTTTTCAGTGCCCCCCAGCACCGACACAGCATCTGGTGGTGGTACGAACGTGTGCGCCTGTTTCGCCGGTGTGTGATTAGCAAAATCTCGGTATACAAAAAACGACTCAATAAAGCTACCCGTCACCAGCGAATTTAGATAGGCTCACCGAGAACGGAGGGGTCAAGGAGAAATTGCTCATTTCATGGACCAAGATGGCGACCACACGCGGAGCTTGGCGCTAATTTCCCAGTATCCAGTGACTTTAAATTACCCCAGCGACTCCCTCCAACGCTCCAAATCTCGATGTATGCAGATGATATTTGCATATGGGCATCTGGTTCTTCTTCAGAAACTTTACAATTGCAGTTGTAGTCTGGCCTCGATGAGACATACAAATACCTTCGTGAGAGAGGCATGGACATCTCAGCTAAAAAATCGACAGTTCTACCCTTCACTAGAAAACACCTCAAAGGGTTTAAGCTCCATCTACGAGGACAAAACATCGAGCGAGTCAAGTGGCACAGATTCCTTGGTGTCGTGCTAGACTGTTCTCTTACATGGTCGAGGCATATTGATATGCTTGAAAAAAAAAGTGAATGCTATCGTTAACGTACTTCGGTGCATCGCGGGTGCGAGATGGGGAGGGTCAAAGGACGGTCTCCTTCTTCTCCATACAGCTCTTGTACGACAAACAATCGCATATTCAATACCAGTTCTACAAGGAATTTCACCAACATCAGAAAAGCGATTAAATTATATGATTGCACGAAGTCTGCGCATATGCTTAGGTGTTCCACGGGCTACTCCTACTGAACTCGTATTGGCGGAGGCCCGAGAACCTCCAGTGGTTGTCCTCCGTACTCAAGAAGTATGTGGACACTACTTTCGTCTAGCCACACACGACGGTGGCCGTCCCTTGTGTCAAGACATTCTTCGACAACGAATTCAATGCCAGTTTCGCAAACTTCTTATTACATTGCCAATTTCCGTACCAAATCATGTGCATTGGCTTCCTAACTTACAACCAGTGTTGTGCCCGTTACCGAAAAAAAGCAACGAGATAGCGTTACTCGTTAGCTTGGTAAAAAGTAACGCGTTATCGAGCTACGTTACTCTTTTACAAACGTAACGATATACCGTTACCGTTACTTTTCAAAAATAACGAACGTTACTTTTACGTTACTTTTACGTTACTTTTCTGTTTGAGTACATATGTTTGGCAGAGATGTATGATAAGCCTCCCTAACAAGCTTGGATAAAGATAAAAATTTACAGAGTGGTTTCATAGTGTTTTGATGCGCGAAGCAGCTTAATTTTCGGCATGCAGATTAGGCATTGAAACTGTAAATTACCTGATTCTGTCTCCTTTCGTTGATACATTTCATCCAGACCTGCTGGCCATGGCGACGGACTTTCGTTATTCATGCCCATCTCACGCGCAGAATGAGTCGGAGATTTTAGTCAATCGGCTTTTATGAACTACAGCATGCGAACGAGGACTGCTGGAACACAACCAGCCAACCAACACCCCTCATCTGTATGCCGGTTTTAGTAACAATCCGGTTCATACTATTATCAGAGACTGATTTACTTCACTATCTGGGCACGACATCGCCAACGACGCAATGCACTCACCTCTACTTCTACTACAGGTGCTGTCGCTCGCCGGCAGCCCCACTGAGCCCACTGACTACGGTCGCGCATGCCAACGATGGACAGCGCAAGATCTGCACGGGAACCAACAAGCCCGGCCGCCTGCTCCATCGCAAACTTGGCCAAAAGTGGAGCCACCCTTCCAACACGGATGGCAACCTGGATCGTCGACGCTTTTCGGCGGGAACACACTGTGCCCGCTATATAAACGACCAGTATACGCCCACTCGTCGGGGCACGACATCGCCAACGACGCAATGCACTCACCTCTACTTCTATTACAGGTTAGTTACCTCGACTGTACTAAAGAATATAGTAGTAGTGATTATTGTTTACTTGCGATGTCGTGCCCCTACGACTTGAGATGGCGTAGTTTTTTGTGTTTGTGCCTAAATTCGTATGCCAACGTCCTTTTATCGCACATGGTGTTGTTACTGTCCGGTGACATAGAAACGAACCCAGGTCCCACAGAAATAGAACAAACTGTTCTAGCCATTGTACAAAGGATCGAGCAGGGACAAGCAGCCCTACTTGCAGAAATTAAGACAGTGAAAGAGCGACAAGAGACTACAGATAAAACTGTACAGGAACTTAAGCAAAGAGTTGCGGTGCTGGAAAACAACTCTGCAGATAAAACTACGGAGGAACTTAAGCAAAGACTTACGGTGCTGGAAAACACCTCAGCAGATTCAGGGGGCACAGAACCAATAGTTAACACTCACGCAATCTCGGAGGATATTGCCGTCCTCCAAGCGGCTAACGAGGACTTAAATAACAGATTGCGTAGGAATAATCTTCTGTTCCTAGGAATTGCTGACTCGCAGTCTGAATCTTGGCAGCAATCGGAAGAAACACTGATTGCTTTTTGTGCGCAATATTTAGATTTCAATCTTGACTCAAACAACATTGAACGAGCACACCGCATAGGGAAGTTCACTGCAAATAAAAATCGCCCAATCATAATTAAACTAAATCAATTTAAGGACAAGGAATCCATCTTAGCATGCGGACGAAAACTGGAAGGAACAGACTTTGCAATCCGCGAAGACTTTGCACCAGCGACGCGATTAGCCCGCAACAAACTGCTCGAATTTGTCAAACCTCAGAAATGTTCGTTTAAACTACGGCTCGATAAACTTTTTGTAGGTAATCTCTGCTATGTTTACGATGCTAAATCAGGAAAAGTCATTGAAACTCGCAGCTAACTAGGCCATTGCTTGACTGTCACAAGCCCCATAGTTCCTGTAAATAAACCGGAAAAGTTTCTACAACTTTCTGTAATCTTTACTAACATACGCAGTGTCATGTCCAAACGAGATGACCTACATAGTATTATTGATGATAGCACAGCCGACATTATCATTCTAACAGAAACTTGGTTAACGAATGACGTGCATGATACTGAAATATTCCCTCCTCACATGAACTATAATGTATATCGTCATGATCGTTGCTCAAGAAGGGGAGGCGGCGTCCTCATTGCCATAAAAAACAACATCTCATCGCTTTGTATCAGTCGGAACAACAATCTGGAACTAATCTGGGTTCGCATTAGCTCCCCTCACTCAAACATTATAATCGGAGTATGTTACAGGGCGCCTGGGAGCGATAATACTTTTGTTGATAAGATGCGGGATGCTCTTCACGAGCTTCAAACCAGTCACCCCAGAGCAGTCTTTTTTCTCTTTGGTGATTTTAACTTTCCAAGCATTAACTGGTCCTCACTCACAGTGACGAACAAAAGTGCCATAAATGAATCAAAAAAATTTCTTGATCTCACGCTCGACTTCACCCTCACTCAAGTAGTTAGTCGTCCAACAAGACTCGAAAATACGCTTGACCTCGTCTTTTCTACTACTCCCGAGTATATTCGAAACATTATTCATTCACCAGGATTAAGCGACCATCAACTCTTAAGCATGACTATGTCATTACCTATTATTCGGAAAATGCCAACTCAAAAATTCATTAAAGATTACAATAAAGGAGATTTTGAATCCATCAATAATGAACTACAAACTTTTTACACAAACTTCAGCAGGAACTTTTATTCCAGATCTGTTGAAGAAAACTGGAACCTTTTTCGAAATAAAATAAACAGTCTCATCAACATTTTTATACCAACAGTCCTTATTAAATCCGACGGGAACCACCCCTGGTTTGATAAGACACTAAAAATACTACGAAACAAAAAGAAACGTATGTATCGCAAAGCTAAGCGCACTGGTCACGTTCAAGACTGGGACACACACAGTCAACTTTCAAAGGAATATGCAAAAAATATTAAACGGGCCAAGGAAAAGTTTTTATCTTCCGACATGCCTTCCATTCTTCGTTCTAACCCAACCCGATTCTGGCAACTCCTGTCACCTAAATATCACTCCCAATCTTTGTCGTTGACAGACAGCAATAAAGATCCCATCGTTGAGAACGAAAGCGCGACAGCCTTAAACGACTTTTTCATTTCTGTTTTCACGGACGGAGGCCTTGGCGAAGTAGCATCTCCCTGTTCATTGTCTAGTGCCATCATGCCACCTATTGTCATTTCATCTACTGGAATAAGTGCCTTAATTGACAAACTAAAACTATCATCATCTGCTGGCATGGATAACATCAGCACCAAAATCCTTAAAAGCACCAATATTGTTTCAAGTGAGCATCTATCACTAATTTTCTCCCAATCACTCTCAGATCGCCAAAGCCCAAAAGACTGGAAAATTGGAAAAATCATCCCCGTCCATAAAAGTGGTGATCGATCACTTGTATCTAATTATCGCCCCATTTCTTTAACAAGCGTTCCTTCTAAACTATTAGAGCATATAATCAGCTCGAACATAATAAGTCACCTTAACTCGATTAATTTTTTCTACCCACTCCAGCACGGTTTCCGTAAAGGTCTCTCGTGTGAAACCCAACTTGCAGAGTTTACTCATGACCTACTTGTTAACATGAATAATAGTTACCAAACAGATGTAATATTTCTCGACTTCGCGAAGGCCTTCGACCGTGTTCCGCATCGTCATCTACTCACCAAGCTTTCAGTTCTTGGTATTGATTCGACCATCATCGCTTGGATTCAGGATTTTCTCACCTCAAGAGTTCAGTTCACATTGGCTAATAATCACAAATCACCCCTTGGTAAAGTAGCATCAGGAGTTCCCCAGGGTGCAGGACTCTCCCCACTACTATTCTTAATATACATAAACGACCTTCCTCATGACATCCTTTCGAAAATTAGGCTATTCGCCGATGATTGCGTGATATATCGCCCACTCACAAATGATTCAGATCATCTCATATTGCAGGACGACCTAACACAAATTAATACCTGGTGTGAAGAATGGCTTATGCCTCTGAACCTGGACAAGTGTAAAGTAGTTTCGTTTACCCGGAGAAAATCTACAGATACGTATTTATATTCACTCGGCGGCACCCCAATTAATACTTCAACTTCATATAAGTACTTAGGAGTGAATTTAATCTCAACGCTTTCTTGGGTTCTACATGTCGATAATATTATAGCTGAGGCATCACGCACACTTGGATACCTGAAACGTAATTTAAAGTCCGCGCCCAGTCACCTTAAGAAACTTGCATACATAACATTCGTTCGACCAAAGCTTGAATATGCGTCATCCATCTGGCACCCTTCTCAAGCTTACCTCTCTGATAACCTGGAACGCATACAAACCCGCGCAGCCCGATTCATCGCATCAGCTTATACTCATGACATCAGTGTAACCCAACTTAAAGAAACTCTAGAACTACCCTTACTGTCCAGTCGAAGATTGAACTCTCGGTTATGTTTATTGCATAAGTTCTACCCATACAACTATCCATACTCCCATACCACCCCTCTTGCTCCTCCAGACCGAGTATCATCACGCCTTAATCACAGTCAATGCATCAAGCGTATTGCAGGCAAAACGCTTGCCTTCAACACTTCCTTTTTCCCTCATGCAATAGCCATCTGGAACTCCCTTCCCGACGACATTGTAGTCATCACTGACCCAATAAGGTTTCGCCAGGAAGTCTCTTTACACAACCACTAACCATTCCCGACTAAACCATATCAGTACTTTGTGTTTTTTACTATTGTTATTTTGACTCTCTCCTTTTCCTATTTTTGTCGTTTTCAAGTGTCAAAGTGTATTTTAGTTCTCGTCTACTCCCCCCCTTATGTAATGCCCCACCCGGGCCCTTAAGGATAAATAAATGAAATGAAATGAAAACATGACACCGGTTACCAGCACACTGGCTATAATCACTTGCTGCCTCTTATCAGCAATAGCTCCTGGTTTTTCTGTGAAAAAAAAAAAAGAAAAAAAAAAAAAGCTCTCGTGTTTGTAAGTTTTCTTTCCAGGTTTAAAACTTTTTTTAAAAATTTTTTTTTTATCATGACCTTAGGGAATTAAAGACTAATCAGGCGCAAGATTCTTCTGTGTACAAAAGTGGGTCAGGAACTTTCAGGCAGCAAGAAGGAGAGCAAGGGTAAAAATATGCCTCAAAGGATGTTTCTTTTTTTTTTTTTTTGAAACTAGAGAAATGAGCAAATCGCTTCGCCACTAGTTGTCCACTGTTGTAAACGGATGTCTCTCCACGGCTCCCCCCCTCCCCCCCCCCCCCCCCGTCCACTTCTGCTGCACAAAGCAGGGGGGGGGGGAGAGGAGGGAGGGGCCTTGTGGGTGGTGACACTATGAAAAAAAAGGATGATGGACGGAATTAGCTGGTAGCCGAAGGTATTTTTTGCCTTTGAGAAGTTAGTTTTTTTGTTTTTTTTTTAGTTTTACTGTGACGGATGCTGGTTCCGTACAGCGATAAGCTGGTGCAGGGTTTTGAGATAAGCTCCTGCAGGATTTCACCAGTTTTGGTCAAAAGTAACGAGTAACGAGTAACGAAATTCGACAGCCGATACCGTAAAAAAGTAACGGAAATACTTTACTCGTTAGTCATTAGGGAGTTTTCGTAGATCGTTTTCGGCGTCCCGCAAGGCCCTCCGCAACCCGCTACAATAGCGGGAACTCCACAGTCGAGGCTATCGGCGCGCAGGCGCAGTAGCAACTTCTTCGTTGCGGAACGCTTAGCGGAGGGGGCAGCGCGGTCTACGAAAACTCCCTATTCAGAATACTAACGAGTACGTTACTGCGTTAGCGAAAAATGTAACGCGTTACCAGTAACGTCGTTACTAGTAACGCGTTACCTCCAACACTGCTTACAACGCCCCCCATGGACAATACCGCCACTGAATATACAAACAGACATATCTGAAATTGATTCTAAATCATCTGTAGACTCTACTGTGGCAAAAATGCTCTCCCTGGATCATATACAACTTCACTGCGACACTGCTATTCATGTTTATACAGACGGATCGACATTAAATCGAGGCTCAACCTCTGCTTTTACTATTCCCAAGTTTAATGTAAACAAATGCTTTCGGCTTTCGCACCATGTCTGTTCAACAACTACCGAGCTGCATGCGATATTTTCAGCGTCGACATTTATTGACACTTTTAATAAGCCAGACAATTGGATCATACTGACAGATTCTAGGAACGCACTATAACTATTGATGGGTTTATAAATATGCGGTCCTCTTTGGGACCTTTACTGTATCAAATTCCAATGACACTAGTCCATGCAGAGAGCCTTGGACACTCGATAAGTCTTCTAATGGATCCCAGGGCATTGTGGAATTGATGGAAACGTTGAAGCTGATCGATTGGCTACAGAAGCCTACATATATGACGCAATGAAACTAAACATCTTCACACCCACAGATGCCAAACTACTACTTCGGCATTACCGAGAGGAATATTCACGACGACACTGGTTCACTGAGAAATCTGTCGACTCTCTCCTTCCGCATATTGACCCGGACCTTAAATTTCCACCCTACTCCGGAACAAAAAGGAAACACGACACTCTCTTGCACCGATTAAGACTCGAAGTGGCTTTTACTGGAAGTTTCTTGCATCGAATTAGACATCGTGTGACCCCAGTATGCAAATGTGGTGATCCTTTTGAGGATGTTAATCACATCCTCTTAGAATGTCAGTGCTACGCCAGTGAAAGGAATCGAATGAAAACTCGACTTCAACTATTGGACAGTCGTCCCTTATCTTTGGCAAAGATCTTGGGCCCTTGGGCGAACCGACAAACACTCAAAAGAGCACTAAACATTATTTGTGACTTTTTAAAAGACAGTGGACTTTTATACGAATATTAAGTACAGATATATGCCGTACGCCTATGGTTGTATATATTTGTAGCTATGTGCACAAGTGAGTGACCGTGACAGTATGCAGCGAGAGTGTAAGTGATGTGCTCTATTCCAGCTGAAGATGAGACAAGTAACAGACTGACAAGAAATGCATCAACTGCATCAACTGTTTTGTGCTGTGTTTTGAAGCAAGGGTTCTGTAACGCTCCTTTTTTTTTTCTTTTTTTTTTGTGCGCGTGTTTGTGTTTGTGTCTACTGGTGTGGTCGTGTTAGGCATGTGCTCTTACTTCGTACTCATTTCTTTTCTTCTTTATCCATTACGTTTTTAGGTCTTAGTTCATATCACCTTAGAGTTTTGGAGTAGCCGGCGCCATTTCAAGGCTGCCAAATTCTCCATAGCACCATTTATTTTCATCTTCTTCCAAACAAGTCATCGTTGTACTTAGAAAACAACAAGTTTATTGAGCGAAATAAAAACATATTGAAAAGCTATATTTCAAGCTGCCACCCTCAAGGCTTCAAGACGATTGCGACCATCGTAGCGGCTCACAACGACCTGCAGACGCCGGTTGCAGTGGACCTGCTTCTTCGACACCCTCGAAGATGTCGTGTCGCCCTCTGCTTGAGCCTGCTTCATCTCTGTCAATGACTGCTCTCTCTTGATGCAGCCCAGGAAGGGCCAGTTATTGGGAGAACTGCAGCCCACGCTGCTCGACATGTGACGAATGGGCCGTATCCCGAGGTGGGCAGTTCTCGGACGCACGCTTTTTCCCACTTCATCCCTTCAAAAAGGAAACAGCAGCGCCTTTTTTTTTAATTTGCTACTGGTTGATCTACCCGTGTTTTCATTTTATCCTAGGAGAATAGCTCTCTTTTTAGGAACATATATCTTCTTAAAAAAACGCGTCTGCCCTCTTGGCTAATTTATTGTAACCGAAAGAACCGTGGTCCTGTCGGTTACAATAAAGTAACAAAAAGGGGAGGCACGTCTTTTTTTTTTCTTTCCGTATCATGGGGCACGGAGACAGATCACTGCTTCAAGGACGGCTTCGTCTTGAAGCAGAACAGATCCCTTCAAGGACGAAGATATGTACATCCTTGAACGGACGTGCGTTCATCACTGCACCTGATGATCAAAGGCTGAAAAAATATTGTCCGTGTCCCCGTTTCTTATTGGCCACCTTAACAGAGGTCATCATTTAGTAAAAAAGAATATAAGGTGACAAAAAAGGTTTCTTCCCTTTATATATGTTGAAGTTTATACATTATAATAAGTATTAAAACACTGCTATCCTCCCGGCGCTAAAAGGAAAAAAAATATTTCCTAGATATAGAATTGCTACTGCTCAAGTATATAGGCGGCGTTCGATGAAACGGCTTCGATGAAATGGCGTTCGATAAAACGGCATTCGATAGAACAGCGTTCGATGAAACGGTGTTCGATGAAAAGACGTTCGATGAAATGTCGGGACCCATATTTTATGCATGTAAACGCGGGGATATTTTTTTTTTCCCAGTTGAATCGGGTATTGTTGTCCTTCATTCGTTGGACACTTCCCGAAGATCGGCGTAATTGGCACGCCAATACGTCTGCAAATGACTAGGCTCGGAGGCCATATTGTGTTTCCTTATAAACGGAGACGGAAAACGGAAATGAGCGAAAAACTATGCCGCCGTGTGCTTACAAATACGTCTTTCATACATCCAGAACCAAAGTCAGTCTTGATTTTCTGTATAGTTTACGTTCCATAAGAAAGTAATGGAAAATAAATAGGAAACGTTTGAACAAATTCAGAATAACATTGTTTTCGATTAACTCTCAATATGTGGTGTCCATTAGGTTGTGATTTAATTTAACGCTGAAGGTGTTATAGCCCTGGCTGTGTGAAAAAAAAGGACCTCACAAAAGCAATCATCATAAAAAAAAGCGACATGGAAGTAACGTCATTTGAGTCACGTAATCACGTGATTTGGTCACGTAACTACAGTCCGCTAAATTTGGCCACCAACAACTTGCCTGCCAAATTTAGCAGAATCGTTATGGCCATTGTAATGTAGTCTCACCGCCGAAGCAGGTCTCCCTCGTGGGTGGCACCTCACTCACAATTTTTGGCCTAAGCTTACAACCGCTTTTTGCTGGGCAGTCATGCATTATGTATTATTATTAATAACAAAGGTCAGATGAACCATAATACTACTCTTAAAATAAAGGTGTTCGTCCTGGCAGCGTAATGGCTGCGAATTTTGTCCAATAAGTCAATATTTTTAATCAGACGTCTCTTATAATTCACTTGAATGTCAGAGCCTATCACTCCACGCAGGCTGCCTTAATTATCTCGCAGCACCAGAACCCCGATACGGCATCAGGTATCGTTGGCGTGGAAATATCGATTACTGTGATATCACGTACTCGGTGCAGGGGAGCGTCTAATCTACGTCCTGGCTCGGTGCAGGTTTGAAGACGCAATGTCGGCCCCTCTGCAACAAGCGGTTGACTAGTGACCCGACCGGAACCGAGTGATACAACTGCCCTGACAAACATCTCTTGAAAAGAAGCTGGCGAAAGACAAGATGGCATATTCTTCCGAGTTCCTCAAGAAGCACCCAACCCACGGGATTGACTCTCCGCGGAGCTGGGTGGTACTGGCCTTCTGCTGCCTGGTGCTATTTATGTCCCAACTGAGCGTCCGGGTAGCAGGAATCCTCTACTACGGCATCATCGAGACCTTCTCTTCGAGTCGACAGGAGGCTTCTTGGCCAATCACGCTCCTTGTCTCCCTCTTCAATTTGGCCGGTACAGTAAACGTCTAATGTCGCTTAACGCTACACCAGCGAATAGACATTTTGTTACATTAAGGGAAGCACCAAGGAGCGTGCTGTCAGTGTAGGTACACGCGCAGCACGGGCTGGAGCCTGCAGTAGTAACTCTTCTAAAGCGAAAATCTAAAACAAACTGAACTTTAAACATGATTTCGTCACCTATTTATTTTGGTTATTTAGCTCCAATTTTTATTACAAATAAGCGAGCAAATGCAGGCCGCGTGTACCTATTTATGTTCACAGCATTCTCAGTGGTTGTTCGGTAATTAGATAAAAGATCTATTGAAAACTCAGTTTCTCCCTATGGCGCTTTGAGTGCCATTTGCAGACAGGAGTCGCTCAGTCACGATTTTTGATAAGAGTCCAGCCAGTGAAAATCACAGTGACGGTATCTGAGAGTAAGGCTTACGCTCTTTTGATAAGACGTCTTGCACACGCGAAAACGTAAAAAAAAAAAAAATCCTGATCCACTTGAAGGGGACAGACCTTTCACTAACCGCAATGCTAGTACAATATTATTACGGTAATTGATGGCAACCCCAATATCTGCACAATTCTTATGGCTTCATGCGTCGTTCTAGTCGCACCAACGTCCGCGAAATATCCAAAACTTGCGCAAGCGCCCGTGTGTTGAAAGGCCGGCAGTCATACTCGAGATTCTGCAAGGCAAAAGATCCTTCTCACCATGGGGGAGGAGGAAACATGCAACGGTGGACAATGCAAAAAGGGGGGAGAGAGGAGGAAGCGAGGGAAAAGTGGAAAGCGCGAACTGGTCGTCGGTCTTCAACGGCTGAGTATATAAGGAGCTCCTTCGCGACAGATGAGATAAGCTTTGAAGGACATACCGAATAGCTATATAGAACTTTCCAGTTCTCTGGCAGCCTTCATTTTAGCGTATGCAGGATTGGTACGTGCACTTTGTAGATGCCAGGGGCTGAGCGCTCTCTCGCCAAACTGCGATTTCTCGCTTGCTTTCTGGTTACAAAGAAGTCGCACGAGTGTGATTACTGGATACACGCTATTAGGGGGGGGGGGGGGGGTAGTAACTAAATGACAATGCTACTGCTCGTTCTCAGCACTTATGTTCGCGCACATTCTTTTCAGTTCGCTTATCAATATGTGGGCGCGTGAGACATATATATCTGTTGCTAGACTAATAAAGTGACGATCTCTCTCATTTTATTGGAACTTTCGTAAAAAAAGGACAATGAAAATACTTCAACGGCACTATATTTCTATTTTCACGGGAGTCGCTGTAACGCCTAAAATTAGATACCCATTATCCTCCTTATAAATTCCCGGTCCTTTTCAGAACCGGTCATTTATAAGTCTTACGATGAAAGTTTGACACTTTTTTCAATTCTTTTTGGTTTTCTTGACACCCGTCATTTTTTTTTAACTTGTACTTGTTTTCTCAGCGTCTGTCATCAAAAGTGTTTAATGAACGTCACTAGGAGCACTTAGTCGAACGGTTATAAAGCATCCTTTCTCGCCATTGCAGCAAAAAGGGGCCCCAAAACATGCCGCCTGAGAGTGGTGTGCATCCCCAGTTTGGTGTTAGCGCCTCGGGCGGGTGACGTGACATTCAGAACGCTGCTGGCTCCCCCAACTTCACGTCCCACTCTGCTAAACTATGTTCTGGGTCTATACCATAGAGTAATATACACAAGGCAAAGAGCGGACACTGCCATAGGCCCCAGCGGCCCAGATACGCCAGTGACAGGTAGAGCTCCTAGCGGGCGGCATTTAGCATATTCTGATTCCGGTTCTGGTCAAGTTAGTTTCGGTTTCGGTTTCGGTTTGGGCGTTTCTGGCTCTGGTTCTCCACTACTCTTTTCTCTTTTTTTCCTCCCCGCCTCGCTCCTCGGTCGGCTCTCGGGAACTCCTCGACTCCCGAAGCCGCTGTATTTTTTGTGTGTTCTTTTTTCTAATACTGACGCACATTTATTTTAATTTTTACGATAGAATCCGTGCCAAATGTGTCAAACAATATTTCAACTTACTTCACGAAACCGAGTGTATTTCTTGTTCTTTTCCTATTGTAAAACATTGAAGTTACACAATCGCCACATTGACTCCTGGCTGGTGGAGCATTTTGGGGTCAACAATAGTAAATGGATCGAAAGCATTTTATTGGACCACATTCATGTATACATGATTTAATTCAGAAGCTCTGTATGTATTATACGAAACCGATACTCACAAAAATAAGTTAATATGAGGGAGTTCGGCATATCGTACACTTCGTATGGATTCTTAGCGGAACCAAGTTAACAAAAACTTTCCACAGAGAATATGCTGAATGATCCATTCACTTTCACGCCGACTCGGGCACGGGAAGTAAGTGCAGAAATAAATAAGACATCACTATCATTACCAGTCATAAGAGTTTAATAAGAGTGCGAAGCACAGACCGGATATTACAAATTCCCAATTTCCGGCTAATTCAATAAACACCAATTTCCGTAGCCTGGACTTAATGCGGGCAAGCTATTACGAAACAATGAGAGCTCTATTCGAAATTTGACAAGATTCATCGTCCCTAAACATTCCCCTAAATTTTTCAGGAAAGAAGTATGACTTTAGAAAAAAAGTGGCTATAAAACTATAGACAGTGGGTACAAAAGTGGATACATTTTATTTTGAATATTTTTAGCCTCTATTCACTATTTGCTGTAGAAAGTCTGTAGAAAGTGAATAAATATTTTCGTTAGGGAGCCGTGATACACATTTGCTGGAAAAGGGGGAAACAAATGTTAGGAGTGGAAGCACCACCGCCCAATTAATAAACACTTTCTGTTTTTAGTTTGGCAGCTGCCTCCGTTAATGCGCTATTAACAGTTAAACCTGTGTAGTTGCTTACCAGCCACTGAATAGTGCAACCGAACTTTGTCCAAATTCCGGTTAAGTAATCGAACATGCCAACAAAAGCGTATTCTGTAAAAAATGTTTAAAAAAACATTTGTGGCACTCCTCTGAGCAAAGGCTAAAACCACCCAGACCTCAAAGTGTGCGATACAAGGCGGCGTACACTCCTCGAACATCTTTTATAGGAAGAAAGTGATTTTCTAGTTGCTGTATGAAATTAAAGGTAGCCTGTGATGGTACTGCTAAGTTCCCGAAGAATTTTCCTGGCACGAGGTACGCTTTGAGCACACGAAAGTACAGGTGAGGCCTGGTCAAGTTATAGATTCATCCCATAGCAGCTGAGAACAGTCACAGCTGTGGGTTGTCTGTTCAAGCACAAACTTTATCAAATAGCCCCAAACGTAATGAGTGGACGAGTCATCGATTAAGTTAGACTTAATGTTTGATGCCAGCTCAGAAATATCCTCTAGTGGCGGGAAGTTATCAATTGGAAGACATTCCACATTGTCTGAAATTGAACTTTCATGATGCGAAGATATTGGCAAATACTTGAGGAGGTAAACCTTGTCATCCTCTACGCTTCCATTGTTCGACAGTTTGAAGTTTCTTTATCCCTATGTGTTTTAGTTCTAAGGTGAACTGATGCACATTTGGGTTTGTGTTGCCGCCCAGCTTTTGCCGTGTATAGTTCCAAAAAGTTTCTCAAGTGGGTCTGGCTGCAAGCGCCGTGTAAGTAAGAACTTAAAGTCATGACTTTTTGAAAGCTCATCCCAGATCATGAAGACACTTTTTTATAGTAACTTGCCGCGCTATGATGGCTTGTGGCTGCCTCCTACTTTGAAACTGCCACTCTGAAATCCATCCGAGTTGCTGGTGAAGGAAATCGAGTATTTCAAATTCTCCCTTCAGAATTGCATGACGCAACTTCTGCACTGTCTTCTTGAATTGTGAGCTATTTAGACAATTAAAATGTATGTACCTCCTACCACAGAAATAGGCTGTAGCCATGCCTGCCTCAGGAAGCTCCTTGGCATGAACAAGGGAAATGATTGAAAGAAAGAGTGAGGCACTCAGTACCTGTGCGGCACGATTTACTTCCATGTTACTGAAATGTTTTTAAAAAATGTGTCTCTCAGTAAGTTTCGGAGCCAATTGCAAGCCCATCTCATGGGCGATAAAGTTCGGCAATGTGGGACCACTCGATGACCTTATTTCAAATGCAAAGTTTGTGTGATTGGAGATTGCTCTTGGTTTTTTGGGGAGGTGCGAGACATCAGAGATAAAGTAAACATATTCGTAATCAACTTTAAAATAATGGTTTATTAACACACACAGCAAGTTGGCTGGCCAAGCTTACGTTTGAAGCCCCCTAATGACAGACCACAGCCAGCTTAAGTTTAAGACTGTGAAGCCAACAGTCTTAAGCTTCCGAATGAGAAAGCTGAGGAGTCTGCGTTTAGCAGAAGTTGTTGGAGTGTGCCCAACCAGTGGCGTAGGCAGAGGGGGGGGGGGGGGGGGGGTTAGGGGGTTTGAAACCCCTCCCAAAATGCCAAAACTACCCCTCCCCCCCCCCCCAAAAAAAAAAAAAAAAAGAAACGGAATTTGCTCGCTTCCCTGCTCACGCAGTCGGTTTTTCACGAAGCACGGAGCATCGGGGGAGCACGAACCATTTCCAAATTATGTGCTTTGGCGAAAATTATTTTTGGGGTAGAAAATGCTCAAATTAATAAAATATGCAATATTGCTTAATTCATGTCTTCGATGGGATGCGGAGCTTGATCTCAGATATACAGAGAACGGATATTTCGAAACGTTTGTGGGGTGAAGGATGGCAATTTCAAGGAAAAATATAACAAACTATCCTCACTGAAATACACAGTTTAATCAGACCAAAGTGAGCATAATAAAACGAACGCACGGTGATAATTTAAAACAATGTCAGTGAAGGAATAATAAATGAATTGTAAAAAGCAATTGCACTGTAAGCAACGGGGTGCTGCGCTCACGCACATATTTTGTGATCAGAATTAAGTGCTTTCGACTAGGAATTACCGCGAATAAAAAGGTAACTGACTAGCTATATTGGAAAGCAATTCACAGGTTATATTTATCATCTCATTTATGTTAAGCGCCTACACATTAAAAAATGCAGCCGCCTGCGTTCGCGGAAAAAAGTATCCCGGACGTCCTCCGCTTGAACTTTAATGTCGCGGTGAACATTCAAAAGCGCTATACTTCGTTTCAGCTTAGGTCCAGACGCAGCCGATGCTGCAAGCGCGAGCTCCGGGCTTTCAGCGTCCCTGCCAAGCACGCGCGCTCTCGTGCCGTGCAAGCACTGCTCAGGGCCACATGGTTGCGCCTGTAGCATCGGCTGCGTCTCGACTTAAGCTAGTCGCTCATTTGAAGTGGACGCTCTCAGGTGTGTTTTCAACCGGCGTAGTGAAGAGAACGAGCGCTGAACTTCCGCCGTTGTTAAGGGCAGAGCCGCTAGGATCTTGAAGAGACGATGGACGTCCTGAAATAGGGCCTCCGGACAGAGGGCGACCGCCTGTATACCGCAGACGTGACCGGCGCTTCACGTTTCTTCCTCTTGCATTGGACGTCTAAAATTTCCCTATTTTTGGCGAAGTTTCCCTCACATTGTGAAAATCGTCGCTCACGAATGCGATGAAGTCCGTCTTGATTTCTACTTTGTATGTCGAGGTGGCATCCGATGCAATTCCTTATTAGATTAATCTCTTCGTTGCACGGAACATCAGAAACTCCGAAGAGACAAGCCTTCATATTCTCACTACGCATAGGCACAAGGGTAGTCAAGTTCCTCTTCACATTCGTCATGTAGTTTCTGTGTGGTGCGTCATGTAATTTCTCTAAGTGACGGAACGACGAGTTCGGACTGATGACTTCTCATCGCCCCGAGGATGCCCGAGGATATGCTGCTGCTGCTGCCGTTAGACCACGCTGCAAGGTAAAACGGCCTAGCAAAGATAACACTCTCTCCTTCGGCATCTGGTTCTGTAGCACAAATTCGTTAAACCTTTAATAGATAATAGATTTTGGTTTTGTGATTCTTCCTCTCCCAAAGAATGGCAATGCAGCGTTACCCGTTTTATCTTAACGGCGCCTCCCTAATCTTTGCCTGAGCGTCCGTGTCGGCGAGCTCATCCTGCGTCACTGAAGGGGGTGGGGGGGATGCCGTTGAACCCCTCCCGAAATAAAATCCTGGCTACGCCACTGTGCCCAACAGTGTATGCAATTGGCCAAGCCCACCCCACCTCCTGGAAATTCCAGAGAGCACAACAACCAAGGCTCTATCTGCAATGTTAGAGATTCGTTCAACACCGTCATCTGTAAATCCATGGACAATGTCGTGTGCAGGGTCTTGAGTTAAGTTCTTTTTTTAAAACAATCTCATCGAAAATCAAGATGCACAAATGATCAAGGGCAGCCCGACAGCCCGGCACAAACAACAGCGCGAGAAGCTCGAACCGATCGGCTCCACAAATTCACGCCGAGCATGCGAGCACGCGGGCTGTCATGCGTCACCTTGTTTGATGCTAAGTCGACCGAACACGATGCAGCAGAGAGCACAGACGGGCGGCACTCACGGCACAAACGAACGACGCAGGGACGAGCAGAGGCCATGCAGAATGATGCATGCAGAGGCGACGGCGTGCAGGCAGGCAGGCCATGGCGGGCACCATTCATCACGTAGTTTTTGTGACGTATTTGATTAACACTATTGAGTCGTTTTAAACACTTTAAATAATTCTAAAGCATAACAATTAAAAAGAAATTAATACTTCTCGTAGAAAGAGTTCTAATTAATATTGCCGCGCGCGCAGCTGGCCAAGTAGGCAGCGCGCGCGTGGCCTAACGGTTATCGCGCGTGCTTTCCACGCTGAAAGCCAGGGTTCGATTCCTGGCCGCGGAGGCGCATTTTTGTTGACTCTGTAAAGTAATGTTCTGGTAAATTCGAGAACCATGTTGCTTGTTCGAGGTCAGAATGTTCTACGCGCCGAACCTTCTACGCATAACGATCCAGAAACCCACGAGGGTACATGGGATTCCGCAAGGCGAACGGAGTCAGTTTCGCACCAGCGTTCGACTCTGCTGCTACGCCGACTTCGACGCCCGCGACGCTCTATTATTATCTTTTGTACTCGTTTATTTTTGGCACAAGTTCGCCACATTAAACGTTTATTTCTTTCTGTTTATTTCCTGTTTTTTTTTGGTCACCACCCGTGACAATATTAAACAAAATGCAGAAAAGCGCCACGTAGTAGAGGGCATTAAACGCACTATCTAAGCCGCGAATCAGCTTCTGTGTCCTCTCTTTACGTTTACTATATTACTCTATGTCTTTACTAGCTTCGACGTTCGGTCGCTCCGTCAGCTACGTTTCTAGCAGGGGCTCAAGCCGTAGCAGTAACCCGAACCAAAAACCGTATAGGAGCGAATGTTTTCCGGTAACCATAACAGAAACTAAGCCGATATTTTAGTTCTATATGAACGCACACAATAGCCATAAGCATTAAAAATTAACCGGTATCCGATATAATACACCGTGTCGGTAAAACTTTTGTAAATAACAAATTAAAATCTCTAAGCGGATTCTTTAACTGACATCGGCCTTTGTAGACGCAGACAGACGCAGACAGACCTGGGGGTGTCACGTGACCCCAGAAAAAATTTTCCGCTAGACTTAGCGGGGAAATTTTTTCCGCTAAATTTAGCGGGGAAATTTTTTCCGCTAGATTTAGCGGGGAAATTTCTTCCGCTAAATTTAGCGGAGAAATTTTTTCCGCTAGATTTAGCGGGAGAATTTTTCAGCTAAATTTAGCGGAGACATTTTTCCGCTAGATTTAGCGGGGAAGTTTTTCCGCTAGATTTAGCGGGGAAATTTTTTCCGCTAAATTTCGCGGGGACATTTTTTCCGCCAGATTTAGCGGGGAATTTTTTTCCGCTAAATTTAGCGGGGAAATTTTTTCCGCTAAATTTAGCGGGGAAATTTTTTCCGCTAGATTTAGCGGGGAAATTTTTCCGCTAAATTTAGCGGAGAAATTTTTCCGCTAGATTTAGCGGGGGAATTTTTCAGCTAAATTTAGCGGAGAAATTTTTCCGCTAGATTTAGCGGGGAAGTTTTTCCGCTAGATCTAACGGGGAAATTTTTCCGCTAGATTTAGCGGGGTTTTTCCGCTAGATCTAGCGGGGAAATTTTTCCGCTAAATTTAGCGGCGAAAATTTTCCGCTAGATTTAGCGGGGAAATTTACCCATAATGCACCGCGCGGTTACGCCGACGCCGACGGCGACGCCAACGGCGACGCCGACGCCGCTCGAGCCGGGAACGGGCGCCTAAGAGCTGCGCTCTAAAAACGAAAGACGTTTAGAACTCCCTGTAATGCCGAATTAGAGTGCAGATCTTGAGGAGGAGGAGGGGAGGGTACGGAGCGGACGGTATGCCCCTCCTCCTCATCGTGCCCTCTCCACCTCCCTCCCCATCTACTCCTCCCGTGCTCCTCGCCTGCTCCCGCTCTTCTCCTCCTCCTCCCCTCCCCTCCTCCTCACCCCTCCTCTCCTCCTCCCCCTCCTCCTCCCCGCGCGGTGCATCATGGGAAATGTCCCATAATGCACCCCGCGGGACCCTTGTGATGTCACATGTGACGTCATGAGTAACGTTGTGACGGAGTGCATTCCCGACTCATTCGGTGCTGTGCGTGCGGGCACGTGTGTGTGTGCGTGTGTGTCCCATTGTGGCGGTCGCGCCAGATTACAAAGAATCCTCGCCTCGCGGCCAGAAAAAAAAAAAGGAGAAAGAAGAGGGACAGCAAAAAGGGCGGTTAGCCATCGCAAGCGTTCGGAAGGAGAAAGTCTTAGTAGTTGTCCGTGTCGCGCACTCAAGCTGAATTTAGATAAAATGATATGTGCCGGAACTAGTGCTGGGTACTGTCTCTGTCGACGTCGGGCCCCGACGACCGTGTGTGTGCAGCTGCTAACCAGAGTCTTCACAACGTCACGAGGGTCCCGCGCGGTGCAACATGGAACATTTCCTATAATACACCACGCGGTTACGCCGACGGTGACGGCGACGGCGACGCCGACGCCGCTCAAGCTGGAAACGGTCGCCTAAGAGCTGCGCTCTAAAAGCGAACGACGCTTGGTTCGTTTAATTATCAAACTTTTTTTTCTTTACTGTGCTGGCGGTCCTATCATTTCCAGTTTAATTTTTCACGAGCACCAAGTGCTGCGCAGTCGATTAAAAATGGCATACGGATTCTGTCCTGGTCAACGCAGGGGGCAAGGTATTGCGGAGTTCAAGTCCGTCTGCTTCTTTTGAAGGGGTTTGTGGTGACGTCAGAACGCTTAGCTCTGCTCGGCCTTGATGGAAGCATAGTGGGTAGACCTCAAGGCAGCCTGCTTTGAGGTCTACCCACTCTCCTTCAGTCGGAGCCAATCAGAACTCGGCGTCTTTCTTAAGTCACCTCAACTCCTGCGCAAAAAGCAGACGACTTGCTCTCCGCATACACTCTGCTCCCGTTTAGCATAGCCTGGCAAGCACCAGCTGGTATACGGTGCACGTGAATATGAGCACTAGAGATAGGCGTGTGGCGACACAACGCAGGAGGGAACTCCAGTGGGATGCTGTCACCTGCCTTTCTTCGGAGCTTATTTTGGATCACATGAGGTCCATACCCCATAGCTTCGGGTGTTTGGCTATTTGCCAACTTAATGGCGGGCGCCGTGTGCACCCTAAACTCGCTGCTAGTGTGGTCGTGGGCTTTGTTAAAAGTAATACACGTCGAAATTGACGACTACGAGATTTCGATTATAAGTGATTCGAAGTGAGCCTCACACGTGACGTCATGCCCAAATAGACGTCGCCGTTGCCATTGTGATGTCAGACTAACGAAAAGCTAGCAAAAAAAAAAAAAGAAAGAAAAACGTTTACAACTCCCTGTAACGTCGAATTAGAGCGCAGCTTTTGAGGAGGAGGAGGAGGGGAGGGTATGCCCCTCCTCCCCTCCACTCCTCCTTTCCTGCTCCCTCCCATTTAGCGGGAAACTTTCGCTGCATTTCCCGCTAAATACAGCGGAAACAATTCCCTGCTAAACTTAGCGGGGGATTTTTCCCATTAAATTTAGCGGGAAAAATGTTCTGCTAAATATGGCGGGGTAATTTTTTCGCTAAATTTTGCGGGGTAATTTTTCTGCTAAATTTAGCCAGAAATATTTTCCGCTAATATTAGCGGGGAAGTTTTCCGCTAAATTTATCGGAAAAATTCCCTCCGCCTCCTCCCTCGTGACCCTCGTGACGTCACTTGTGTGTAACCTATTCTAAAAAGAAAAAAAAAAACAAGAAACAAGAAAAAAAAGTAAACACGAAACATTAAGAACTATAGACTAAAAGAGCACTGCAATGCAAATATTTAAGTGTCGAACAGATTTGTCACCTCTTTTAACTTTGAGTCGCGCCAAGTCCTTCTGCCTGGCCGACATAATGTGAAATAATAGGGCTACTTAATGCCATTTATTGTAACTAAAATTTATCTATAAATACCTCCAACCCTTGGGGAAAAATGGATTGAAGCTAAAGGTTGACATCGTTTTCGTACTCAACATTATTCCGACATTAATTTCTCAGCTTTAAAAAAAAATAAAACGGGATCAAGAAACGCTTATCCGGCAACTAATCATAAGAACCGTGTCCGCAAAAAAGCGAAACGAAACCGACCTCATAAATTTAACAATAATCGTAACCATAACTCTAACCGAACTGATATTATTGTAGGCTTGAGTCCCTGGACTTCAGGGGCCTCTGCTATGGCAGAACCTTGACAACACGATTCGCCCGCGTTGAAAACTCGGGCGAAGCGACTTTACAAGTAACGAGTTTACCAGCAAAAGACAAAAATAACAGGAATAGCGCTACGATTCGTCGCTTGGAAGAACCATGCCGGGCAATTTTTTTAAGGAGCAAGCCGATAGGACCAGTTAAAGTTGTTTGTTCCTCCCGGTGGTGTGGGAGGCAGGTTCCGCTCCGATGGTCTGGAGCGTGGTGGCACGAACGTCGCTGAGTGACGGGTCGACTTACTGCTTGTAGAGAACTATGTGCATTTATTTACACTTTAGTTACAAGTGCTAACTTGGGAAATCATCCTGCCTCGTCTAAAGTCTCGACCCACGTCCCCAATTTCTCTCCATCAAATCCAAAGTCCGAATCCCTCAAAATCCTCTCCGCGCTCCTTTTGTAGGCCCGTAGGGGCCTCCTTTCCCCTCAGGAACCAACCAATCTCTTCAAATTCCGCCACTCACACGTGGTACACTGTTCTCCAATGGTCGGCGAGCTTTCATTTTGGCGTCCTAACCGCCAAACCCAAACTCCTTGTAGAGTTGTTCTCTGCAATGTTCCCAGCCTGACTGGCGCCAACCGCTAAATTATTGCATCGGGCAAAAAGGACAATTTTACACTAAGCGGCAAAACCTTCTGCATACACGCACATTCGATTATAAGGCACAAGCATCTTCCAGCGCGGGCTCTTTCGGTCCCGGTCCGAGCAGACTCCCGAAACCCGAGACGCTCCTTAACGACCGCGGGGGGGACCGCTCCCGCACCGCGGCCGCTCTGGCCCCGCCGACCCAAACGTAGAAAGCTAAAAAAACACAATGCCGACGCAACTCTGGAAAGATAAACTTTCCTAACCAAAAGAAAACACCTTAATTAATAAGCATGACTGCTAAATATTTAACTGGACCACTTCAGCAACTCTAAAGGCGCTCTTGTATTTCCGCTCTTGCGCTATGAACGGCTAAGCACATTGAGAACGGTTAGGGGGCAGTGACCTCACGATTTTAGGGTGAAAGTTTGTATGCCTCCCAGCCTTTGATTGCGCTCCACCTTGTACTGAGACGTCCTTTGAGCCGGCAGGGTACGCAGTACGGGCCAATATACTTCGTTTCACCTTAGTCCAGACGCAGCGGACGCTACGAGCTGATGGCATCCATCAGACAGGGTCGAAGACGCATCATGATGGAGTTTGTCATGTTTCTGTACGTGTTCTATCGTCGCAGAAGCAATCATAAAAAAAAAGGCTGAGTGGCGTCCGCTTTTTACGCTGCTTCATTGGTCCAATTACCTCTTAGCGTCGACTGTGTCTGGACTCAAAGACCGACGACCAGTTTGCGCTTTCCACTTTTCCCTCGCTTCCTCCTCTCGTCCCTTCTACTCTGTCCACCGTTGCCTGTTTCCTCCTCCCCATGGTGAGGACGATCTCCTGCCGATTCCGAGTCAGAACATCCAACGCGTCAAAACATCCATCGAGTGAAAACATCCATTCGTGGATGTTTTGTCTCGATGGATGTTCTGACTCGATGGATGTTTTGACTCGGATGGATATTCTGACTCGATGGATGCTTTGACTCCATGGATGTTCTGACTCGGATGGATGTTCTGACTCGATGGATGTGTTGACCCCGTGGATGTTTAGACTCGGATGGATGTTCTGACTCTATGGATGTTGTTACTCAATGGATGTTTTAACTCGGATGGCTGTCATGGATATTTTGATGTTTTATCGTTTCTTTGCCTGAAAGGAGAGAACTGCTGTGTAAACGACTTTCGACGATGTGGTAAGCAAGGGCCGTTTGCACACGCTCCTAGATAAAATTTAATCATTTATGAAGGACAAAATTGAGTTCGGTATTTGACGGAAGTGGATAGGATATGTTCATATTTATTTACTATTATTCGAGCTGTGAACTACCGTTACGATTTTATTATCTCATTGAAACCTTGTCAGTTATTTAGGCTATTCAGTAAACGTGCGTTTTTATATGCATTCTGTGATTCCTATTTCTTCAATTTTCCTCTGCCAGTGGCAGTTACTTTCTTGTTTATTTTCTGTTTTGTAAGATCATTGCTGTTGTTTTTCTTGATACCTGCTCGAACCACTGATGGTCTGTAGTGTTTATTAATAAATCAATAAGCAAAATATTTAAGGTAATATCGTCAGGGGCATGTAAACGGAGCAAAATAATTTTTCTTTTGTTTTATGACGTATTAGGGGGTGTACGCTCGTCAGTGACCCTGTGTCTTTCTTGTAGCTTAACGGAGCGTAAAATAAAACAGTATTTTGGTAGTCCCATCCGTAATAAAATCAGGTGGGACACGAAGGCGCAGTGGCAATGGCTCTCGAAAGCGGCGAGCGGTAATGCAACGTGACCACGCGTCGTGGTTTAAGATTAGAATTTACTTGCATTGCCGGTAAAATACGCTGCTTTGCCGTCTAGTTGGCGTTTTATTTGCTGTCGTTTGACCCGCGTAGCTGGAAAGCACGCTACTCTGTGATTCGTGGCAGCTACGTGACCCACAGACAATGGACAAGGCCGTTTGAATCCATAAAAAAATGCTAGGTGTTTAGATCGCCTTTGGAAGAAACCATAGAAAAATCATGGGGACAGACTCTAAAGCTCGTGCGAAAGACGACATCCAAGTCCTGGGGAGCCGATGAAGACACAATCAGGATTTTGACAAACGCGCTACTAACGGCTAAGGCGCTATATAGCTGTAATTGGCTCAACCTAACCAAAACGCAATGGAAGCGATTAGAACGACTAAATCACCGCACCATGAGACTTGTCACAGGACTTTCCAATTATACAGCCCTGGAAGACCTAAAGAAAAATGCAGGAATGAACCAGATTCAAGACCGAGCGGAGGTGCAGAGCATAGCGCACTTTCAAAGGCTTGAGAGAACGAACCACGGCAGAAAGCTACTTGAAATCATGGGCTACGAGGCAGAGGGGAGACTTCCATTGGAAGACCCGGCACCACCGTGGCAAGACACAAACATCGTTGATCATCGACCTCTGCCCAAAACGCATAACCAAGGACGCAGAGCACGAGCGGCAACACAACACGCTAAGTGGTGCGACGAACACGCGCACGAAGAGGAAATCAGATACACGGACGCATCTAAGACTGACATAACCACGGTCACGGCTTGGATCGACCCCAAGACAGGGAGAGAAAGCACCACGAGACTACCGGAAAACTCCTCCGTGCGCGAAGCAGAACTCAGGGCAATCCTTGAAGCGACCATCGATATACTGAAAAATACGGAAGGACCAAGGAGAGCGAGAATTTTTACTGATTCACAAGAAGCACTCCGGGCGTGTCGAGACAGCAAACCCAAAAGCAGAACGGCCAAGAGAATTAAAGCGATTGCCAGAGAGTTAAAAGCGAAGGGCATCGTGCTGACATTAGAGTGGATTCCGGACCATGCTCAGATTCCCGGGAACGAGTGGGCTCACCGAGTCGCAGCGGAGGCAGCCAGCAGCAACAGCTCCGCGACAGGCTCAACCACTCGGGAGGACAACGAGGAAACGGAAGACCCTGTGGAGCAGGCCGCACTGGCAAGACAAGCTAGGAAAGCCTACCTCAGGGGACTCGTACCGACAGAGGATGACCCACTACCAAATGGATATCGAAGATGGGAAGCGACAAGACTTCGCAGGATCAGAACCGGCACTGCACTGACGCCCGCCAAACTGGCAGCCTCTGGGCTACTGGAGGAAGAAGACCCTATCTGCAAGGCTTGCAGAGAAAATAAGGTGGCAGGTATCAAGCACTTACTGTGGGAGTGCAAAGGCCTGGAAGACCACAGAAAAACAGCGTGGGAAAAATTACCCACTCAGGACGAACCAAGGAGGCTTAGCGACTGGACTCACCCCAGGGGCCAGGAGCAGCACCGAAAGGCGATCCTAGACTCCCTGGTTGAATTCATCAGGGAATCTGGGGTTCATCAATTCATTTAATAGCACCATAGTCATCCACATCCCCTCCTTACAACCCTCCATCCCCATCCCCTCGTCTCAGAGCACACCACTCATAGACGGGAATCCTATCATAGAATAAACATGTTCTCTCTCTCTCTCTCTCTCTTGGAAGAAACCAGTTTGACAGCCATTTTTTTTATTTTTTTATTTTAGCTTGGTGTATGTCAATGCGTTCCTAAGAGGTTCGGAAAGAAAACACTATTTTTTCCAGGCAATGTGAGGTAACAAATTTTAGCAATTCCTTCAAAAGCAACGTGATAGAAATCATCCAAATGAAAAGAGCGATAGTATTATTCACATGAAAAGTTTAGAGCACTCTCAAGCTTGTGACGGTGAAACATTTTTCAAGACAGAAGGGCTGTTTTAAAAGTATTGTGCTTCGCCGCATTATTTAAAAAAAAAAAACACTTTTTTTTTTTTTTACATTAGGGTGGGAGTAGCGGAGCGTGTGATGAGCTGGCTCTGAGTCTGCGCGATTGCCCGAGGGATCAAAATAATGTTGTCGGTGAATTATGCAACGTAAGCCCTTCAGAGAAGTTAATTTCACCTCGCCAGTCAATTGCTTCCACTTTTGTTTTAAGCTTCTGAATTCTTTCAAGACACTCTTTGTCCCAAACGCCCGCCGTGATCAATAACGCTATTCTAGGAGAATAGTAGGTATAGTTCGTGGTTTTTTTTTAAAGTCAGTCTCACTCTCGGACAAAGCATTCTACATGGATTTGCTCAATTGTACATAAATAGTAGTTTTCAAATTACGGAAGCACTATTGAAACACATTTTACAGTTTTGTTTTTTCATGTATTATATCTTTTTATGTATTTGTACCCTGTCGTAGTGTCTATACACTCGATTTTGTCACGATTACTACTACCAGTCAGTCCAGACACAACGTTGTGCATATCGTTCGCATAAAGTCATTTGGTTGAATAGGACACCAAGACATCGTGATGCATTTAAAGAGTTTTATTCAAGGAAACTGGCCCATGCGTGCTGTTTGTATTTCTGTCCAGATATTTAAAGGGACACTGACACCCCCCCAAATTTTTTTTTTTTATTTTTTGCCAGGCGCTTCATTATGGTGTCGGAGGACTACCCAATTAATATTTTGCAACAGAGTAGCGTATTTTTTTAATAAAGCCAAAAGACGCAACTGCTCAAAACCGAAACCGAAACCCGACGGAGGTCGGAGAAGTGGAGAGAAGAGATTGAGTGGCGGAAGTCACGTGGCTACACCCGACCGTGCATTTTTTTTTTCTCCTCTCCGGTAGCAGACGACACGACATACGGCGTGCGATGCGGCGTGCGGGAACTGCTCGCCGTGCGATTATTTTTGCAGTTATGTTTGTTCCGCTCGTTGTTCTGTACTCCAAAATGAGTTGTTTTGTACATTGAGGAGTTGGAGATGAGTAGTGAGTACCCGTGGTGAATTTCCATGATCGGCTCCGAAAAGAATACACCCAACATGTTGCGTGAAGAGCTGGCTCACATGTCCCTGCACCCGAAAAAAAGTGGCATTGTGCGACAGAGTTTCCGAAAGATCAACGGGATCGGGACCAATGGCTGGCCGCAATTCCTGTAGACCATTTACGGGCACCTCGGAAAGCGGACGCTACCTGATATATATGCTCCTTGCATTTTGTGGAAAGCGATTACATTGAGTTCGCAGGTGTCAAAACGGAAATCCCATGCCATTTCAATCAGCGAAGTATCGTCCACAACATTTGTTTGTTATTTTTTTGTTTTTCTTCAGTGTTGATTGTAAAAAAAAAAAAAAAAATGTAAATATCAGAAAATGTTTGAAAAAAAAAAAAAAAAAGTCTCACGGGGGTCGAACCCGGTCCTACCGCGTGTGAAGCGGACGTCCTTCCCACTGAGCTACTCAAGAATTTTTTTTTTTTTTTTATTGCATGGAAGCACAGACGGTGGGCACATGGGACATAGTTGCAGTTTTGAAACGAGAATGCACTGAGATTATACAAGCTTATTCAGATACATTTTCACCAACACTTTTACAATTCAGACAAATTTGCATAGCTCTTCGGGTGCGCAGGACTGACTCGGCTGTATCAGAAATCAGGAAACGAAAGGCACTTTTCAAGTCGCCAGTACCATCTTGGCTTTTCCCCGAGTTCATCAAGGACACTTATTACGTGATTGCATGTTTCGATAAAATTTGATTTGGTAGTCCTTGGTGGTTCAGCGTTTCTGTCTATCATGCGAGTCTTCCAGAGACTATGCATACCAAGCAAAATAAAAAAATCTGAGGGAAATGTGTCTGGATCTTCCACAGGAAGAAAACGAATAGAGTATGCGTTGATATACAAGTCCTTTTTGATAGTCCTTTGCAGCACATCCCAGAAAAGGTATGCATCTGTGCAAAAAATAAAGCAATGCTCAATAGTCTCTGGCGTGTTGCATAAACGACAGTTGACCGACCACGGTACAAAAATTCCTTTGTCACGTAGCCATGGTTTTACGGGTAGTGTGTTAGTATGAAGCTTAAAGAAAAATGTTTTTGCAGTCGGGGGAACGCGCATCCTGCGAACTCGTTTTAAAACATCTTGATCTGTACTGTTTGGATAGTGGCTGCGATATAAAGGGTCTGGAAATAGCGAATCTATTAGGTTATGGTAGAGCTCTTTTCTGGAAACGGTGAATAAATAATCCAAAGAAAAACGCACTTTCAAAAACTCAAAAGCTTCGACGACTTCTTTGAGAAAGCCAAAAGGTCGCGGCATTGCCACATGATCGGTTGAAACAACGAGGTCAGGGAGGAGATCCATCAAGTGAGTTTGGAGAAAGGTTCTAATGAACGGGTGGGAAGACGTTCTGAGGAACATGAAACGTGAAACAATTTTCCGTACAAATAAGTGGGTTAAGCCTAGTCCTCCCGCTTCGATAGACCGGAACAGATTGTCGCGCCGCATTGGCTCCCATGAAGAGTCCCATATGAAAGTCGCAAATATCCTATGGAAACGCTGAAGGTGTCCTCGGGCACAGTGAATAACCTGAAGCACGTACCACAGTTTTGCGACTAGGAAGATGTTACATGCAGTAGCGCGGCCAAACACCGAAAGATGATTAGGCTTCAGCATGTCCGCTCTGCGCTTAAGATTTTTGACACTTTCTGTCCAGTAGCGTGAGCTATTTCGAACACATTCTAGTGGCGCGCCAAGGTAAGTAGTTGGCACGCCAGACCACGCCATTCCTGCATAATCCGAGGGCGTTGTCCCCCAAGTCCCATACCAAAGTCCACAGCACTTGGAGGTGTTAACCAGCGCTCCAGCTGCCTTACAAAATTGCTGGGTTAATTGTAATGCAGCGTCGATACTTTGCTTATCAACACAGAAAAAAGCTACATCATCGGCATAAGCCAGAACTTTCACTTCATGAGATAACAAGTTATAACCTTTTACGTCTGTACTTTTCAGTATACTTAAACACAGAGGCTCCAAATATAATGCAAACAGAAGGGGAGACAAGGGACATCCTTGCTTTACAGATGAATGAAGGGGAATTGGTTTGGAAAGAGCTCCGTTAACTATTAATCGAGTTGTTGCTTCGGAATAACATATTTTTATACCGTTAAGGAGGACCTTTCCTACGTTTATGTGTTCTAAAAGAGCAAACAAAAAGAAATGGCTTACGCGATCGAAAGCTTTCGCTAGGTCAATTTGAAGCATGGCTACTTGATCTTGTAAACTGTCGCAGCAATGAAGAACTGATCGCGCTACGTGAATGTTTGTCTGGATTGTGCGGCCTTTAATCCCGCATGTTTGATGAGCTCCAACCACTCTTGAAATGGCACATTGTAAACGTTTAGTAAGAATTTTGGCAAATATTTTGTAATCGACATTGCAGAGCGCTATTGGGCGATACCCTTCAACAGTCCTTAACTTGTCAGAGTCGGAGCTTTTTGGTATTAACACGGTGTGACTTTGATAAAATGATGGAGGTAACCTGCCATACTGAAGTGAAGCTGTGAAAAGTTCAAGGAGGAATGGGCATATCATGTCTATGTGTTGCTTATAAAATTCTGCTGAGAGGCCATCTGGTCCAGGTGCCTTCGAGCTAGGAAGAGACCCCACGGCCTGGCATATCTCTTTGAGAAAAAACGGTCTAGTAAATAGTTCGGAGTCCTCGTCACTCAAGCTGGGCAGCAGTGAAACGAGAGGCGCATACTCTTCATTTGATGAGGGGGAGACCTGACCAAATAAGTTTTGATAGTGTTGTGTGAATGTGGTCATAATGTTTTCGGTATTTCTTGAGTAAGCGCCGTTACATAGCAACTCCGGAATTTCTTTAGCTAAGGCGTGCCTGCGCTCGTCATCTAAAGTCTTTTTAGTAGGTTGCTCGGCCGATACAAGGCGTTGACATCTTGATCGCACAGCCGCTCCTCGGTAACGCTGAAGCTCGTGGCGTTGGAGCTCAGATTTGAGAAAGCAAATTTCCTCATGAAAACTACCTGGTTTTTCGCATTCCAGCTCATACAGTTCGTGAAGGCTATGTGTAAGTGCACGCCTGTCAGCTTTCTCATGATATGCCTGAATACACGCACACTCAATTGCGATGTTTTTAGCTTCTTGCTTAAAACTATCCCACTGTGCAAAAATGGAAAGATCGGTATTACTACGAATAGCCATAAAACAGGTAATTAGTCTCTCATTAAAGTCATTGTTTTTAAGGATATTGCTGTTTAACTTCCACAGCGCCCATTTTGGTCTAGACATTTGTTTGCGTTTCTCGCCTAGCCTCACAGTTACAACACAGTGGTCAGAGAAGGATACCGGCGTTACCAAATATTCAAACGTGTGATCCAAAAGACAACCAGACACGTATATTCTATCAAGGCGTGCGTGGCCAGAACTTTGCAGGTGCGTGAAGCGATTGATGGACGTTCGAGAAGCACCGACGTCACTTAGACAGTGTTGGCGCACAAGATTCTCGAGAGCGATACTGCTGTTGTCGCGTCTCAGACTGATCGTCGAGCGGTCGTGGGCTTCGCATACACAGTTAAAGTCGCCAAACAGGACAATACATTTGTCGGTGTCAAGAAAAGCATCTAAATTTTGGAAAAGTGAAAGTCGACTTGAAGAGTCATTATAGGCATAAACGCAAATCAGCCGCCAGTGAATTCCCTCTAAGTAAATGTCACAACAGATAAAACGACCTTCAGTGTCAACCGTGTACGAGAGCGAGGTGTAGTTCAAGTCTTTGCGGAGAAACAAGAAACAACCAGCCGATAGCCCCACAGCGTGACTCACACAAACTTCATACCTGTGTAGAAAAGGCTGGAGCGCACTTGTTGTGGCCTCCTCCGACTCTATCTTTGTCTCCTGAATCGCAACAATGTCCAGCCGCTCACGTTGCAAGAGCCGACAAAGTTGCACCTGCCTCGCACGAGATCTTAGACCTCGGACGTTTAGTGTTGTGAAATTTAGGGAAATATTCTTAGCTTCTATCCGTCCTCATAGAGACCGCATTTCAGCGTTGAACGACACTCGCCACACTTTAGGTAGCTCCTGGCTTCGCGTTCGGCTTGGCACGGGACCCCGATGCCTTCTTTTTGGCGACGTCTCCGTCGCCAACACGGTTGAGTAGTGTTGAGGACCCGCTTGAACACGATGGTGCCTCTGTGTCAACCGGTGCCGGTCGCTTGAGTGGTTGGCTGCTGCTCGAGGAAGGGCCGTCCTCGCTAACTGCGTGCTGAGGTGTAGTCGGAGCCTTGGAGACAGTCGGTACGGGAGTCGCATCAGGTTCCATGTGCGCATTCTGTGTGGTGCTGGTGTTTGGGGATGCTGCAGGTTCCAACACTGGAAATTCTTCATTCTTGTCGATGTTTTGTGATGGCTGGGTGTCTGTACTGTCCCCGGGCCGTGCGTCTCCTGAAGGATGGGCCGATTCAACGGGTGGCAATTCCCCGGTGACGTCAGCTACCTCACTGACGTCCATTAGGAGCTCCGCCGCTGTGTCATCTTCGTGTGTTTGACGTTGTCGTAACATGTCCGCATAGGTGGCGCCGTTGACACACTCCTCAGTTAGGTGACCATACCGCCGGCAGTTGGAGCACCTCGGTGTTCTACAGTAGCGTCGAATATGTCCCACTTTGTTGCAGCGCAAGCACAGCGGAGGTCGGCCAGGAATAAGGACGAGGCTCTGGCATCCGTAGACTTGAAGGAGATGTGGTATCTGACTGGCATTGACACCATCCCCTAATACCAGTACTACCTCTCGATTTAGAGTCTCCATGTGCTCAAGCTCGCTGCACCTCCATTTTTCTCTCTTGATCGATCGCACTTTGCCAAACGGGGCGAGAGCTTCGATAACTCGTCGATCCTCTAGATGCTGTGGAAGCCAAAGAAGCTTTAGGTTTACTTCTTGCTTGTCCGGGTCAATGATGAGGCACTTTCGGCCTTTCACGCGGAGCTCTCGTTGAGCGACGAGCTTTGCCTTGGTAACAGCGTTGACACACGTCAGCATCCAGACGTGAGACATCTGGAACTGTCCGAGGCTCACAACGTCCTTCAATTCGACGATGCCACGTAGGGCGTCTCGAAAATCAGGAGCTCGATACGGGCGCGCCGAGAGGTCCCCATGCAAGAAAACGGAATTCAGGCTCAGGTTACCTGATGTCAGACGTGGCAGGATTATCCGGTAGTCTTCTGTAACGTTATCAGAAGTCATAATGTTTCCTCGGCCAGCGGCCGATAAATTTTCCCCGGAGAACATGGAAAACGTGGCCGTTCGAAACGGCGTCTTCTTCTTTCTCCCTGAGCTACTCAAGAATCTCTTTGCTGGTGGATCTCTTTCCTTAGTAATAATTCAGCCGGTAAACTGTAAGTTGGAAAGTTTGCTGTCGATTTTTCTCTAGCAAAAGCACTCCCGGGTCGAAGTCGGGAAGCACCCCGCTTTGGGGACATTCGCACCTAGTAATGAAATCGTACGCGTGCATATTCAACTCGAAGTAGACACGTCGTGCTTGACGTTTGCGCGAGCGTTGTCTTCAGCCACGAGAAGGGAGCGACGGCTCGGCGACGTCTTCGTGCAAATCGGCTTGGTGGCCGGGCGTGTCGTACGGGATGAATACCAATTCTTTTGATCAGTCCCAAATTTCTCTTTTAACGGTAAACAGAATTCGCCGGTACCGCGAACGACAGTTCTGAAATAGAGGTCCCACGCCCGTCGTCGGCTGCCATCGCCGTCCCCGCGAGTCCCACGATACGCGAAACGACGAACGCACAGAATGCTTCCGGTTGTCTGTGGAACTTTTTTTTTTCAATCAACGTATTTACAGCTTTTTAGAAGCCACAAAAAATAGGTTTCATATTTTTTTCTATTTTTAATATTGAGTGTGTGCCTTCAGTGACTCACGACTTTGATTAAATTTGGTGGTCGCATCGATACCTTAGAAAACGGCCCGTGACCGCGGAAAAGAGAGTGAGCGAGACTCGAACCGGCCAGTTCTTGATCGGCGGTTTTCGGGCGGAAAGAAACCGAATTTCGAGCCGCAAATTCTGTTGTGGGTAGTTGAGCTCTCATATGTCACGTACTACTAAAAACCTCGGCGAGCATAAATACCCTGTCAGTGTCCCTTTAAGGACTTCCTGAAATGTCGGAACTGCAGATGACAAATAGCCAAATAAAGACCATTCCATTTAGCGCTCTCTGGGAGGCACCATTTTGTGCGACCGCAGCGCCCTCTCCATACATCCGGGAAGTTCAGCGGGTTCGGCGGGGTAAAACGAGAGAGAGGGCACGCGCGCGACTCCGCTAGCAGACGACAAACCGGGAGGTTGCCGTTCTCCATCTTTGGGCTGTATCGGCGGGCTCTACCGAACATCGAACTCTCGCTCGTGGCTACCTTTGTGAAGTGGTTCGCGTTCTTAGAATAGTTGTGGCTACTCCAAAATCAGCCTATAGCTCTCTGTTGTTCTATTTTGCTAAATGATCAACTAGCATATCTTTTTTCCGTTATTTAAATAGCAGTTGAGTGAGCCGGCAGTACTACCCTCAACTACTGCTTGTATTGCGGCAGGTGAGCACGTTTTATTTATTATTCCAGACTTCCACTCACGGTCGCTAAAGGCCTACACCAGTACGAACTTTGTATAGTAAAAAAGGTACAGCAACCGGATTTACTTTTCGCCAAAGAGACCGGCCAATCTGACACAGTTTTCCCAATATTTTTTTTTTATTTGCACGCAGGTGACAGCGCAATTGGACTCCGTGAGTCTTTTTATCTAGTATAATATTACACGACAACTGGCATACTAAAATCTGCGCATCTGCGCTTGAAAGTTCCAAAATGACGCGATTTTAAACAGAGTTTGCACGCCAGCCGGACGCTAGCTACAGCCCACTCGGCGGAGCGGACGTCATGCGGGGTGAGAGGGGGAGTGCATTTTTTTATCTTTTACCCTCTCTGCTATGACCCTAATGGAACGGTCCGTTCCATTAGGGTCATTTTGGAACTCTCAAGCGCAGATGCGCAGATTTTGGTATGCCAGTTGTCGTGTAATATTATGCTATAGTCGGATGCAACCTGAGAACAATCTTTTAGCTCCACCCACAAGCGCACTGCGCCCATCTGAAGTGCCTCCGCCTTCGAGAAAGTAGTTCGCTAGCAACGTTGCTTTTTCTTCCTTCAGGAAACGTGTCTTAAACTACTACAATATTTATTTATTTCATTTAGGACATTTAAATAAGTTAGAATACGTTTTTGTCAACGAAATAGCTGTTTTGTAAAGAAAGAAAGTCATGTCCAATGTACCGTCTTCCCAATTCATTTTCTCTCCAAGATACTGTCTAACATACCGTCTAACATACCTCTCAGCAGTGCTAAGCCTCGCGCCCGCTTCGAAATTTTCGTTGGCGATAGCGTCGCTGGATTCTCACGTTGTCGCGCAAAAACTGCTGCAAACGCAAGCTGATACCATTAAGATTTCGTGGCGTAACCTCGGGCACGTAAAACACGGTGCAAACAAGCAGAATAATTGTCACGAGAAACTAGCGTCGCGTTGCTAAAGCCAGCAGCCATGTTGAGCTTTTTTTTTTTTTTTTCTTTCAAAAGGATCGCGATTGGTCCACGGAATCGTGACGTCATGAAAACGATTGGCTGGCGTTTCTCGGCGTAGGATTACATTTTCCTCTGAGAGGCATTTCCGGTTTTTTCTTAGCCGTTTTACTGAAAGAGGGCGAGAGAGAAAAGGGGAAAGGGCTACCGGCGCTTTCCCCCTTTCTGATTGGGTAGAAAGAGTGAAAGTCCCGGATGAGAGGCTTGGCCGGTGTTGGGTGTCTGCTGTGCTTCAACTTCGTTCGCGCTTTCTTTTCTGTTTTGAACTCGCAAACTTAATTAGAGTAACGGGCTTTGATGGCAACAGTTCCCCGGTCATCGGGACCCCATTGCTCGGTCATAGGGTGCACGAATAACGACAGAAAGCGTCGAATACTGTCCGAGGACCTATGTAGAATGCAATGAATCCGGCAAGGCGAGAGCGGCTGCAATGTCTTTAAGCTCCATCGCTTTCTACATGACCCCGGTCGTGGCGACAGTGGGTTGCGTTCGTAAACCGAAAAGACATTTCCTCAACACCATCTTCTCGACTGTGCTCGGAACAGCTTGTGAGTGGAGCGCGCACCGAACGCTGTAGCGCCGATGAACATGGGGTACGCTCGCAAGGTGCGTGCCAGTTTTCTCGTTATAATTGCTGTTTCAGCATGTAAAATTTTGTAACTGAATTTATCTTAATATTGATAATTTGCAGTTGTGACTGTCTCGATTTTATCATTTCCAACACTTAGTTGAAGGCTTATTTCCGCCGCCGGGTGAGGCTAGAAATTGTTGAAAAGGTAGTTCTATCGGTTTTCCTGAGTAGCGATCCCCTGTGCGATACCAGAGAGCCGGCAAAAGCGGTCCTTGGAGTGCCGCTGGTGGGTTTTTTCGGTTGTTTCCGTTGATTGGGCGCTTTGAAGCGCTGGATAGTCGCTCCAGGGTACGACTCGTGTGTTGCGATCTGCGTCTTCGAGCACAGTGTGTACGTTTTTTGTTCGAGTCATGGCATCCGCCAGTGCGGCAGCGGGGGGAACAGCGGTGGCGAACGTGTCAGTGATAGAAATTGGAGGTTAGTACTCAAAATATTGCATCAAATAGTAAAATAATTCGTGGCTGCTTTGCCGCTTTCTGCGGTTCGATATAAGCACATCTAGAACGTCTTCGTCGTTCATCCACAATGAAATCTGAGAACACGGACACGCAAGATAAAAGCAGCGCAGCAAAACGATATGTAGCAGCTCCGGGTGTTTACAAAAGTTAATTGAGGTTCCCGTTTCGTGTATCGCTTGTTCATTACTAAAAACGGCTGCCTTGAAATGGGCCTATTGCAAGCAAAAATTTATGAATGGTTCATCATTTCCAGTTATGCGGAAAGCGGTGGAGCTTCAAAAGATTGCAGCCGCACGTGCCTTGCCGAATTCCATGCAAGCTACGAGGTCCTTGGGCGGTATTCGACGCTTTCTGTCGTTATTCGTGCACCCTATGGCCGAGCAATGGTGTCCTGATGACCGGGGGACTGTTGCCATCGAAGCCCGTGGCTCTATTTAAGTTTGTGAGTCTAAAACAGGAAAGAAAGCGCGAAAGAAGTTGGGGCACAGCAGACACCCAACACCGGCCAAGCCTTTCATCCGGGACTTTTACTCTTTCTACACAATCAGAAAGGGGGAAAGTGCCGGTAGCCCTTTCCCCTTTTCTCTCTCGCTCTCAAAATGGCGCTACCCACGATAAAACGGTCTATAGATAAAGACTCACAGGGTTTAATTGCGCTTTTTCCTGCGTGCAAATAAAAAAATAAAAAAAATAGGGAAAACTGTGTCAGATTGGCCGGTCTCTTTGGCGAAAAGTAAATCCGGTTGCTGTACATTTTTTACTATACAAAGTTCGTACTGGTGTAGGCCTTTAGCGACCATGAGTGGAAGTCTAAAATAATAAATAAAACGTGCTCACCTGCCGCAATACACGCAGTAGTTGAGGGTAGTACTGCCGGCTGACTCAACTGCTATTTTAGTAACGGAAAAAAGATATGCTAGTTGATCATTTAGCAAAATAGAACAACAGAGAGCTATAGGCTGATTTTGGAGTAGCCACAACTATTCCAAGAACGCGAACCACTTCACAACGGCGGCCACGAGCGAGAGTTCGATGTTCGGTAGAGCCCGCCGATACAGCCCAAAGATGGAGAACGGCAACCTCCCGGTTTGTCGTCTGCTAGCGGAGTCGGGCGCGTGCCCTCTCTCTCGTTTTACCCCGCCGAACCCGCTGAACTTCCCGGATGTGTGGAGAGGGCGCTGCGGTCGAACAAAATGGTGCCGCCCAGAGAGCGCTAAATGGAATGGTCTATACTCGGTGACAAAAAAAAAAAAAAAAAAAAAAAAAAAAAAAAAAAACACGAACACGAGGGGCCCTACATCCAGGACACTGAACAAGGAGGTTGATCAGGTGTATCCCCGAAACTGGCACTTGGCAAAATTCGCAGTCTTCAGCCGGCAAAAATTCTATAGTATATTGTTGTTTTGTTTTCTTTTTTCAATTCAAATAATACTGTTTTGAATCAGATGGATGTTTTGACTCTGATGGATGTTCTGACTCGGTGGGTGTTTTGACTCAGATGGATGTTTCGACTTTGATGGATGTTCTGACTCGATGGATATTTTGACTCGATGGATGTTTAGACACGGATGGATGTTCTGACTCGATGGATGTTTTGACTCGATGGATGTTTCGACTCGGATGGATGTCTTGACTCGTTGGATGTTCTGACTCTGGTGTCGCGTGACCTCTTGGATGTTTTGACTCGATGGATGTTCTGACCCAATGGATGTTCTGGCCATAAGCGTCTCCTGCCTTGCAGAATCTCGAGTCTGGTCGTCGGCCTTTAAGCTGAAACGAAGTATAGAACATAATCAGTGTCGGGATTGCAGCTGCTGGAACCCTGTGGAGCAATCGCCGATGACAGTTGCACCAAATAGTTTGTCTAGTAAAGTATTTGGTTGCATCGCCAGACACACGAGACGCTCGCGTCAGACTGGGGGTTCCAGCGACGAAATTTTCTGTCCCGCCCGCAGGGTCCAAGTTTCGCGACCGTATACCACGAAGTGACTCCATTAGCGACGTGCACGACCAAATACGTCGCTGTGGTCGAAGTTCGCGATTAGTCGAACCATGGGTTCCCGTTTACCGATAGTGCCGGCCCTATCTCCGATTTAAGGGCGAGGAAATTTCTGCCATCACGGCGAGGACGAGGCAAATCCTTCCAATCGAGACGAGGCAAATCCTGGTCGTGACGTCACGAACGGAAACCATAAGAGAGCGCCACCGAAGTATCTTGGCGATAATAGACACTGACACCCATGGAGGTAGGAAGCTTCTGTAAGTGACATGATGAGCAAAACCAAGAGACGCTATTGGACGAAAAAGGGACAGCTCTCTTCTTTTCGTCCAATACGGTCTCTTGGTTTTGGCCATGGTTCAGGGCGTGTCCCTCCGCACTTCTGGCTTCACCTCTGGTGGCGTCATGTCGCCTCCAAAAGCTTCCCACCTCCATGCTGACAGCCAACGTTTTTAGAATACTCGGTTGGAAAACTGCCATAGGAGCCTGCTTTAAAAAAAGTGGCCCCGATTTGTACGCAGTAAACAAACTAAATGCGACCGCAAAGCCACCATTTCTTCCGCAGCGGCCACTCCACGAGCTGCGCGGCTGTGCCAGAGTATAGCATTCAATGTTTGGCTTTGATCGGCCATTTTGGCGCCGAAACGTATAGTGTGGAAGGGGCTGCCAGCCCCCGTCTCCCGAGCGGACACGCCGCGATTGACCATCGAAGTTAGGACGCGCCCAGGTCGGGACGCGCCACTTTAAATCAGCGTTAAAACGTGGTTGTATAAAAACAGCATTAATTGTGCCACAAAACCTTTTAAACTGAACTTTCACGAAAACATCGCGCTTCTGTCATTTTGTACTAATTTTCAATAAAATTTCCTACAAAAAAAAACCTTTTTTTTTCGTTTTCTTTTACCCCAAAACATGCTTTCTAAAAGCTGATGGTGGCGACAGTACAGAAAAAAAATTGACCCGCCATCTTGACGCCTCGAGACTGGGAGTTTCGGCACTTTGGGGCAGTAGCTATGCAAAGCAACTTTCACGCTTCAACTCGTCGCTAAAGAGGGGCTCTGTTGTCGTATTTAGTTTGGACTAAGTAAACGCCAGCGGTCCAGGTTTCAAGGGTGAGTTTCCTAACTGGGTATTTTAGGAAGGTTGCTGGCAGGAGAAGGGACTCACTGCGTGGCGAGTCACCGGCATCTTATCATCGCTCCCGAACGAAGGAGAATGTTTCGGCTGCTTTCATCGCGCGCGTTGCTACTCTTTAATGTTTTGGACTGGGCAATCTTTACAAATTTTTCGAGATTCCTGCCTGATTCTGTTACTAATTGCGAAGTTCGTAAGGAGTCATTAGATTCCGCAAAGTATATTTACCTTGTGGATCAAGCGTGCGGATATATCTGATACATTGCTGCGGTAATGACAACAAAACCAGAAAGTAGAGATAGTAACAAAGTGCTTCATTTCCTTGATCTGCACACTTACAATTTGTTTGTTTTGTTTTTCGTTGGATCTTACCAGGCCCCTTGATGGGTTTCCTGTGCCGTCGATTTTCCTGTAGGGCGGTGCTCGTCACGTGCTCTTTTTTCACCGGCCTGTCCATGGCAGTGTGCTTCCTTGCACCCAACGTGCTCTTCCTCAACATCTTCCTTGGCGTAATCCACGGTAGGCGGCACCAAAGACGCTACCGGAGCGAGACACCGATGGACGTCGTCGATTGTCTGTTAACGGTCTTGTCCTTCAAAAATGTTTCTTGCCCCCCCCCCCCCCCCCCCCCCCAACTCCCCTTTCTACTTTGCTATCAAACCGTTCCTGTCAACACACAATATAACACAACAGAAGAGGAAGTCAATACAATCAGGCAAACTGGTCGAAGAACCGATTCAATCGTTTTTGTGTTTTTTTTTTATTGTCAGAGCTGGCTCATGAAAATATATTGTCACCTTAACTGACTATGCATTTAAAGTCCTTTTTTTTTTACTGGAGTTTATAACAGAAATCTTGCATATTAGGTTTTCTCTCTAGGCACTGGCAGTTACAGAAGAAATTCTAGATACCTAAGCGAGCAACGTTCGCCTTCTCAACTCGCAACGATAACAAGTGGTTATAAAATCTAGTGCCGATTGCATGCAACTTACACAGCCACGCGCTGGGACCATGCAGAGGACGCGTCCGGTGCCTTGTACATTATCAGACGTCGGCAATTTCTGTCACTGTTCAGTAATTGGATAGGAGATTCAAAACAAATGTCCGCCCTAGTTTACGTTTCCTCCTTTTTTTGCGCTCAACGCTATGAAAGCTTCTGACTAAACCCTGTATGACTTATTCAACAGCCGTACACAGATACCTTTTCTCAAACAAGCAGAACTCGAAAACGCAAAAAGAAAAAGAAGCACTTTACAATAACCCGCAGGTTTATTCCAAAGAAACTACTCCAAGCGCAAGTGTTCATAACTAGTTCTAAACCTAAGTGAAATTGATAATGAAACCTCGAAATATTTTGAAAAATTCGTTTATAAAACCCTATTCACGCCAGTGAAAAGCATGAACAGAAAACAAAGACATATTTATTTAAACGAGAGATGACACACCCCACAAAAAGACACGCAGGTAGAATAGTATAAATGCAAAATACATTGAGTCCCTAATCTTATGCCGGAAGTCCCGGGTTTGACAATAAGGAGTATCTCTTATTTACTGCCAGTTTTTGAGTTTCAAATACTCGAAAGTTCGTCCTTCATAACGTGATGTGCTCCTTGTTCCCAAACAGTTCAATAGGACCTTTAACTTTAGCTTCGTTGAGACAAAGCGTTGGTATATATGGCCGAGAAATGTATATTGACCAAGTTTCGCCTAAAATTTACACGTTATAGAAACGAACCTTTTCCTCTATTTCAGGGACCTGCCTATGTGGTACCTTCGTGGGAGTAAATGTTATCCTGGCGCAGCACTTCGACAAACGACGCACAACCGCATTCAGCCTGCTCTTCACAGTCAGCAGCTCGAGCTTATTCTTTATTCCGTACGTCGTGGAATGCTTCCGATCTCATTACGGTTGTCACGGAGCTTTCTTGATCCTAGGCGGCCTTATGTTCAACGCCTTTCCCGGTTCGCTGGCCTTGCGAAGTCCTGCTTGGATATCGTCGCACGCATTGCCGCCTCCGAGGGCTGTCGCGAGCGTAGTCGACGGAGCAGCTACAGAACGCAAAAACGTCCATCAGCCACCCTCTTGCCTTCTTCAAAGTGAGCGAGACAATTCAAAGGCGGAAAACAATCAAGAAGCAGAAGACAGACCCCAAAGACACGACTCCGCGGAGCGAGAGCCGCTGAAACTTTCAGTCAACGACGACTACAAAGACCTGGGCGTCGAGACAGGAATGCCAAACATTCTGGACAGTTTAAAAAACTTTGCCGCACCTTTATTTTGGATGGACGCTCTCTCTTTTTCGACATCTGTCTTTGGTATGACGACTTTTCTACTTGTGTTGATAGACGTCTCAACGGAGCGAGGTGTAACGCCAGCTGAAGCTGTCTACATTTTTCTCCCCTTCGCCATCGCTGACGTGCTCACGCGAACACTTAGCGGCAGCGCCATTGACAGCGGGATACTTTCAATGGATTCAGCTATGCTGATTGGCTGCATCGCGGAAGCTCTATCCTTCCAGTGCATGGCATGGTCTGAAGGCTTCACCGGCCTTATGATTGGATCCTTATTCGAGGGCGTTAGCAACGGCCTTAGGCTTGCCTTACAAGCTCCGGTTCTCGTGAAAGACTTTGGTGTGGAACACTTGCCGCTTATGTTTGGCGGGATGACTTTCATCATTGGACTTGTCCTCCTGGCGAGGCCGCCGCTTATAGGTAAGTCCTCACTGCTGATGCGTGAAGAACGCACGTTGTAACAAACATCGCCACATAATTTACACTCTAAAGAAAAAGGGTATCACCTTACACCCTTTTGTCCCATATAATACACCCCAAAACTTCATTTCGACGTACAGCGCACTATAGTCGAACAGACGGCCCCAATTTTTACGAGGGGCTTGATAACGGTGCGATATAACTTCTTATATTGCTAAAGTTCGTATCAAAGACCAAAGAAAGAAAGCATGGATTTTTTGCAGAGAAAACTCGGATAATCTTTTTTGTAGTCAATAACACGTACATTAGCTATCTTAAAAAGTTGTACCACACGGCTATCAAGCCCCTCGTAAAATTTGGGGCCGTTTGTTCGATTATAGGGCGCTGTACATCGAATTGAAGTTTTGGGGTGTATTATATCGGACAAGGGGTGTACTAAATACACCATTTTTTCTGAGAGTGTATACTGGGAGGTCTAATGGCATTTTAGAAGCACCGTTATTTTCGTTCTTTATTTTTGAACTAGATGCGGCTTAGCAAAACAGAAGTGCCATAGCGTGTTTGATTTTCTTCGAAAGAAAAGAGGCAATTATGCCTGTACACTTTCGGAGATTAATCACTTCAGGGTTGTATACAGCGCGCAGCACAGTGAGCAGAGCTCGTAATTGCGTATTTTGTAAATTTTTCTTCCACGGACGAGAAGCCGCCATAAATGATAATTTGGAGGCCCCTTTTTATAGTGACAGTGGTCTTCCTGAACTGTTGCTTAAACGTTTCGGGGGAAAGCTGCGAAGAATGCTTCACACCACTTTGCTTGATGTTATAAATGTATTATTCTTTTCTGTAAAGCTCGTTTATCTTCCCAGCTGCCCTAATACCAGCTAGATTTTTGTGTTTTTTTTAAATAGGCATATATTATGATGCTTTAAGACGCAGGCAACGTTTTGAGAAAAAACCATGCTATTTTACTAATACAGTGGATATATTTTAAACCTGGCGCGATGCTTGTTGCACTGTCGATGGATAGCGAGATACAACTTGGATGCTTTGGTGATAAACTCTTGAGATAGAATAATAATTTAAGCTTCGGAGAAGTGCCCCAACATGTTTTTAACACCTCCCAAACAAGATTTGAGTCTGTCTGATCTCACAGTTTACTGTACAACGATAGCAACTACTTGACATTAGATTGCACCCGTCTATTTTCAGGATATTACCGGGATCACCAAGGAAAGTATGATGGCTTGTTGCACATAATAGCAACTTTTAACATCATCTTATCAATCGTCTGGCTCGCGAGGATTATGTTGGAGAGGTACCGTCGCAACAAGCCCACTGAACGTGCTGTACTTCATAACATTCAGAGTAACCATAAGGACCATACGAATGAGAAGTGAGGAGGAAATGCATGCGCCAAAGAAAGCAATAAACTAGTAAAGAAACCCGAATTTTCTGGCTCCCTTTAGCCTGAACTAAAGTGGCCAGTTTCTATATCTCTATACACGAACTCATCTCTGCTACGTCACGGCGCGGTCAGTGCCCGGTTACTACCATAGATCCAATGGAGTCGATTTCTGGGCAGACTGGGCGCTAAGCAGCGCTTCCGTGGTCGGAGGCGTTCTTTACTGCAACGAATCGAAGCCTCATTGCTCTATTAATAGATTGCGAAACTAAAATAAGCAGCGAAAATTATGTTCATAAAATGAAGCGCCAACGTTTTAATAATTACTTTTGACGCCGTCGAGCTAGCTTGAGCGGCTTCCTAGCCGCTTGCGAAGACGAAGCCGCTCAAAATCCAACATGGCGCAGCCCCTCCTCCGACGAGCCCTGCGGCTGCTCTCTACCGCGGTACCGCCGGTATCGCGGTAGGTTTTGTTTAAAAATTTACAGTTCACGCGTGCCATGCCACTTGTTATGGCAAAGAATTGTAAGTTCTGCTTGCCTACCTTGTGTCCAGCAGTTGACAGTCCGTTACTTGTCGTCGGCGTCTTCCAGGGAATCGAAACAGACGCAGCATTTTTCGCACTCGTTGACGCATTTATTCAGTCATTTGCATGACAAGGAAAATCAGTTTACACTGCAGCTTTAAACAAACGTTGCCATGCGGAAAAAAAATTAATAATGCGCGCAGTATCTACGTTAGCAAGAGGAGCTACAGTGAAGATACAATGTGCAACACTGTTAGCGCGAACATTACAGCTTTTTCCACTTTGAAAGGCTATCGGCGCGCACCAACTATTACTGCCTTAGTTCGCCAAGAAACTGTTTAAAGTTTCGTAAATCTCAGATGCAATTATGGCGCGAGAATATCTGTCTTCGCGATTGAAAAACACAATAGTCATGTCTCGCTAACATGGTTGATCGTTTCGGTCACGCCGCTATGTAGGTCATATTTTCGGGGTCTGATGTGTGTCCCCATACCATTCTAACTCGTCACGTTAAATAAGGAAACCCGAAGTACGTACTATGGACAGCTAGCTTGGGAGCGAAATGGATAAATACATCTTTTTATCTTTTTATTCTGGTCTCTGTAAAGACAAACGCAAAAAAAGCGGGGGGCGGGGGGGGGGGGGGGGTATATTAGTGAGGCAAAAAAGAATAGTAAAGCTCTTCTTTTACGGAATTTACCCAGAGCTGCACCATTGTCAGATATGACAATGGTGACTCTATGGTTACAATTTTCAGGGGTTTCCAGCCTGAATCACTTGCAGTTCTTTCCCTTTCCCAGTTGCAGATGACAAAATAAACAACATACCACCTTCATTGTTCATTCTTTGTGATCTTGGCAGTGATTCAAGATTGTGGATGACCAACAATATGGAGAATTGTTTTGGAAACTGGAGATGCCCATATAAAAAGAAAATACTGTAACAGTAAACAGAAATGTCTGTTTCCGTGGCATGAAAACACAATAATCATAATTACTGATATGTGTTACATAGAAGCAAACCCAGTGTGAAGTAAATATGCAGCCTTGCCGGAGAATCGTATGCAAACAGTATGTCTAAGAAGACATTTAAATGGTTATTGGTTGTGGAATCTCAAATACCAACCTGAACGTATATTACGATAAAACATCAACACCTGTGTAATAAGACAATAATGCAAAATTTTAGTGGGTCAGATAGTGTCAACCAAAACTTGAGATCTTAAAGAGTGAAACTCTCCAAGTACGTAGTTTGAATCCTAGTTGCCAAAGGTCCTGGAATCACTGGTTCGAAGCAACAAATATTTTCCCCCTCGTCCTCCCACCCTAAAAAAAACTGCCTAGAGGTTGTTGGCCACCAGCAGGCTAACAACATGTCTAAACAAAGTGGATGCTCCGAGGCTTCTGTTAGTCTATGACAGGGGTGGCCAGGTTGACCCGGTCTATGAGCCGCAAACAAAACCAAGAAACTTGTAAGAGCCGTGAGGGGGGGGGGGGGGGGAGGGGGGGGGGGGGGGGGCTGGGCTATGAATGCTGTCAACTCGGGCTTCCGCGACCTTCAACAAGGAACGATACGGAACATCCCTTGTCTAAAGGGGACAAGTATCACCGGCGAGTGACAAAGGCTGCGAGACTGAACATTTCCTCGACCCCAAGCCAAAGTGCATGCATGGTTTGACAGTCCCTGTCCTTGATGCCTTTCCCCCTAGGGTCCGGCAAACTCTCGCAAACAATGAAAGAAACAGGATCTGTGGAAGCATACGAGTGAAAAGCGGTTCGACCGTACGTAGGGGGGCACAAGGATGCCAAACCGCAAGCTGCTCTTTATTCTGAAATCCTTGGAAAACGCGGAAAGCGCGAAAGGGGGGGGGGGGGGGGGTGGTGGTGGGGGGGTTTCCTTACGAGGGATCTGCGAGCCGCACTTGGACCAGCGAAGAGCCGCATGCGGCTCGCGAGCCGCGGTTTGGTCACCCTGGTCTATGATATTTCTCCATAAAAATCGTGCAAGGAGCAACCTGCTGACGCAGTGGACAACATTGTCTCTCGAGGGTCTCAAGAAGCACAGCCAAAAGATTTCATGCCTAGTTGAAAGCTCGTGTCATTCTGACTGGTCCATGCAAATAAACAGTTAACACAATGAATTGTAATTTGGGCAAACTTATTCGTTGCTAGCTTACAGACCTGAACCAAAATCTTTAGAGACTTAATAATGTGTAGACCTAGCTCTCTGTAGACCACTTTGGTATTTTACATTTCTCTTGGCCGCGTGATGAGCTTCTGATACCTGTCGCTTGCGCCGTCAAGTTGAACCACGAGTTGAACCAGGTTTTCTTGGTGTGGCCACCGAGATCCTATGATGCCCATGGGATGAACCAGCCACTTCATTGTTCTTTTTCATTTTTGCTGTATGTGTGTTCTCTATCCTCTAAGGATCTGTACAGGACAATGTAGGAACACATTAGTTTGTCTCGTCACAACACATACACTTGCAGAAGAGAAACAGCTATGAAACATTGCATAGGGCTGCTCCTACTATCCTTTTGTTCTTGTTATAATCCTCTTTGCCCCATCCACTCTCGTTTTACATTACAGTTGATCGTAGATTAAACTGCAAAGATCACTACGGCGGAACCTAGCATGCTGATGGTTACATATTCAGCTTGATAGGTTGGCCAGCAATCAAGTGCAATTCACAAAAAAGTTACCACGGACACTACCTTTTGTCTATTGGGGTTCCCTGTCCCTGAGACTTGTTGGGGAGATTTTCATGCCTTGAGAATCTGTATGGATACACAAAAAAAACAACAAAAACAAGCAAACAAATGATGCAATTTATGCCATTTTATGTGCAACAAACGAAAAAAAAAGCCTAACGCGAGTTTTAATTGTTTTGAGGGGAGTGCGTTGGGAGGTGTAAAAACATTCGAAAGAATTACACATGGAAGGATGGATAGCACATCTCGCAATCAAGCTCTGCTGTCTGCATTCTGCCCTTCTATGCGTAAATCTTTCAAGATTTTAAAAGTGTCTTTAAAAATTAAATTATTTTACTATCCGGATTTCTATTTATTTCTGAAAGAAATAAAACGTGGCAAAACTAGTCGCAGGCTGTAAAATAATCTACAAGAGATATATTAATAAAAACGGGCAGATATTGTAACATGAACTCTGAAATATTATAAAACTGGGAGAATAATATTTGTATATAGACTACAAATTACTCGACGGGGATCTACGCTGCTGTGCACGAAATTGACGAGAGGTAGAGGAGGTAATATTAAGCCAACAGTAGTCTACAGATCATAAAATGTTTGCAGGACAGTCTTCATCCACAAAACCCCGTGCGTACGGTCGCCGAAATGTGTGCGTCCAATGAAATCACGGCGACATTTTGTAAATTTCAAAAATGAAACCATGTATTCAATTACCTAAAAGAGAACAAAACCCTCAAATGGTGCAATTTGTGGCTGGAAGATCAGCTTAGGAAAAGTTTCAATTGGGCTAAAAACTTTCAAACTCACCGCCGTCAGTTGGAATCCGAACGAACGGGTGCTTCTTGTCCCTGACGCTGCTTGGGCACGACTTCGCGTAACCGCACGAATGAGGTGGTTCAAAGACACGAAAAGCTTTCCACTTGCCCGAAAGTGCGAGGCTTGCACAATGGGATGATCGAGGCGCCGACGCTTGACGCACCGAAGGCGAGCGAAAGCGCGAAAGCACCGAGCAGATTCACGGACGCCTCCACAACTGTCCACCGGTTTCAGAACGCGCAGAGCGCAAGCGCGCATGCGCACAGGCAGCGGTTTCGTTTTAGAAACGCAAAACAAAGAAAAAAAAAGCAAAATTTCGAGAGTGTGATGTTGACACGAACTTTGAAAAAAATATGTTATATTTTAAGAATACGTAATTTGTATTTAGTGAAATAATATGCAGTCATAACTACAGCTGAATGAAGTTTGATTCATTATTGTTTTGTTTAGTTTTTAGTAATGAGCTCCTCCGATCACGCGAGCGCTGCTGTACACCTCTATGGTGGCGCCATCCGTGTTCGGGCCGCGCAACTCGCTCTGTGTTCGGAGGTTGGCGCGGTGGTGGCGCGTCGGGCGCACTTCCGGTCTGGGGCTGTGGGCGGAAGTCGTCATGGGGCACGTGCATTCCTGTGTCACTTCGGAAGAAACCGGACAAAAAACTGCCTTCTCGTCAAAACGCCGGGATGGGGCTTTACTAAAAGAGTCGGGAAAGGTTTGAAGGTCAGTTTTCATGCGTCTTCTGCCTGCTCACTTCGTCCGAGAACGAGAACAGGGGCCGTGAAAAAGGAAAAACAGACGCCGTCGGACAACGCGATTTCTTAGACAGGAAGCAATTTAGATTGGATTCACGGATAATTTCGGTCGTCAGATTTTGTTTTTTGTTTTTGTTATGTTCCAACATGAACGCGGGAAAACCGTCAAGTTGCACGGACAACCTGCGTACTAAACGGCCGCCTCATCGTTCGAGCTGTCACCTGTGTTGGCGCGTGTCCGTGTCGTACCTGTGTCTTTTTTCGTCCGGTTGGTTCGCACCTTTTATTCGAGCTGTCGCCTGCTCTCTCAAATGTTTCTGCTTGTCGTCTGCTCGTTCAAACGACAGCGGCCCGTAGACCAAACGTTGACGCGGTAACTGTGACAAGAAGTACCGACCTCGAAAACCGTTTAAGTTAGAAGGTTTCTTCGGGTAAGCAGGCTCAGTGCAAACAGTAGATATATGGAAATGTTGATAATTGTTACCAGTGGCCATCACCGACTTGTTATGCCTGATTCACTCAGTCCGATTCTGCTTGTGATTTTTGGTGTCGACGTCGACATCTCAGCTATGGTTCAGGCCTTTGCAGCCCGAGCGACATCATGACTGAAAATAGCGAGCAGAACCTCACCATGTGAATCAGGCTTTAGCGTCCATTCTGCAGCGTCCACGTGGAATGAATCGCCGTGTGTTACATTATTCACGCCAAGCTTTGCGGTGTAACGAACCTCGTTAATTTTGCTGAGGCCGCTCCAGTAGTCAGACGTTGCCAGGAAGACGTAGAATCAACAATGTAACGTGAAAAAGAGCGCGGGACTCACACCGACGCCGTCAATATCCCATTCCAATGGTTTGTCTATGGGCGACGGCGAGCTTCTTGCCAACACCCTCATCGCGCATGCGGTCGCGTCCGCTAGGGGCGCTCCGGTTTGTTTGTAAACATGGGTTGGTGTACAGGGTTTTCAATATATATATACAGGGTTTTCTCTTTTATTTTTACAGATTTGTTTAATAAAAGCCATAAAGGTACACTAATGCGGTTTGTGCGAGTGAGTTATACGCCCAGGGAGACATTAGGGGGGTAGCTAATCTTTGCGATAAGTCGGCTAATTAATTAAAATTCGCTAATTAACTTTTTAATTACTGAAATTAGTCATATGGTTCCAATTAGAAATTTGCTGAGCGTCGTCCAAAACACTAAATCAGTAATTTCTAGAAACACTTTGAGCGCGTGACAAGTGCAGTAGTGCGCTGAAGTTACCACTCGTGGACCAGGTACAAGGCTGGGGCTAGATAAGAGACGGTGAGGTGAGGTGAGGTAGACTTTATTGGGTCCAAGACTGTTAGATCCCCGCGTCAACCGAGTCTCTCTTAGAGAGAGACTCTTGACGAAGCGATCCCCTCGGTCGACAGACGAGACGCGATGTTCCCGGCGGCGTCCGAGGCCAGCTGGACTAGAATTTTCTGAGTCGTGGGGTCAGGATCCCGCAGGAAGGATTCCCAGGCGCCTGGTTGCCTGGCTTGCTTGATGAACTCCTTATTCTTCGAATGAAGAAGCAGCTCCGGACACCCCCAGAGTATATGGTGGAGTGTGGCGATCTCGCCACAGTTCCTGCAAGACGGGTCGTAGGTATCTGGGTACCACGAGTGCAACTGCGCCGGGTTGAGGAAGGTCTCCGTCTGGACTTGACGGAGGATGGTGGATTCTGCCTTGTTGAGAGTGCTGTGAGCCTCTGGGTAGGCCCGGCGTTCTACTCGGTAGTGGTCCAGCACCCCCTTAAAGGTGTTGAGGTTGTCGTGGTTTAACGTGGCGAAGGTCGAGTGCTTACTTAGTGTGCTAGCCCGGTTGGTAAGAGCGCAGGCTGCACGGTGACTCACTCTCGTTGCCTGGGAGTGACGCATGGGCTGGAGACCACAGTATGCGGACTGGGTGGTCAATCAGACGATGACCAGTGGCGATCTTGAGGGTTTTTTCAGAGATGTGACCACGCATGTACTGGCGGATGGCCATCTGGGAGTCACTGACGATGACTTTCGTGGTGCTGAGGGTGAGGGCCAAGGCGATGGCTGCCTCCTCTGCCTCTGCACTGTTGCTGGTATACATGCTGCCTGCCGTGAGGATTTGGCCGGAGCGATTCGTAACTGCAAGGGTCATTCGACCCCTGTCAGCTGAGGCTGCGTCGACATAGGTCACCTCGGAGTCGTCGTAGCCTTGCTGTAGAGCGTTCTCCAGAGCCTTAACTCTGGCCATGCGTCTGCCTGCGTCGTGCACTGGATGCATGTGACGAGGCAGAGGCGAAATCTTTAGTTGCTCGCGTAGCTCGTTTGGAAGCCAGCCTCGCGTACTGTGCCCTGTTGGGTGGTAGTTGATGCCCAAAGATGTGAGGATGGTTCTTCCCGCTGTGGTCAGAGATAGCCTTTCGTAGTGGGCTATCCTCTGTGCCTCAATGATTTCCGAGAGGGTGTTGTGAAGCTCAAGCTTCTCGAGTCGGTTGGTCTCTGTTGAAGGTGTTAGGTGAAGCGCTCTCTTGTATACGCAGCGGATGATGCGATCGATGGCATCCCTCTCCGTGAGTGTCAAGTCCAGGAAGGGTGCAATGTAGTCAATCCGGCTAATCACGAAGGCTTCGATAAGGCGAATGACATTCCGCTCTTTCATCCCGTACCGTTTTCCGGCGATTCTTGCTATGAGTCTTCCTACTTGCTGTGCGTGGTTACGGAGGACTCCGATGCTGTATGTGTTCTTGCCATCCTCCTGCAACCACAGACCGAGTATCCGAAGTCGCCGGACCCGAGGGACGTCTTTGCCTCCGACCTGCAGTATGATGCCTGAGGGAGTTTTTACCGTGGTGCCGGCCATGAGTAGAAACTCCGACTTTTCCTGAGAGCAGGCTAGTCCGCGCTCCTTAACGTAGGCTTCCACGATGCGTATAGCTTCTTGCAGCGAGTCTTGGATGGCGCCATCGCTTCCTCCTACCATCCACAGAGTGACATCGTCTGCGTTGTTGGGGATACCTTGTAGTTTCGTCGGTAAATCTTTCATGGCGATATTGAAGAGAAACGAAGAGAGCACTGCTCCTTGCGGTGTTCCGACTCCGCCCAGAGTTTGGAGGTCAGATTGGAAACCGCCGATCGAGACCTGCACCTGCCTACTTGATAGGAAGTTCTGTATGTATTTGAAGATGAGCTCGCCCACATCAATGGAGTTTAGCCCACGGAGGATGGCTGCGTGGCTGACATTGTCGAATGCTTTGGAGATGTCCAGCCCGAGTATGGCTCTGGTGTCCCTTTTGGGTGCGTATTCCCGTGCCACAATCTGGTGATACAGTCGGAGCATCACGTCCTGCGTCGAGAGCTTGGATCCGAACCCGACCATCGTGTCCGCGAAGACTTTGTTGGCCTCTGCGTACCTGTTAAGGCGATTGAGTACGACATGCTCCAAGACCTTCCCGAGACAGGACGTTAGCGAAATGGGGCGCAGGGCTTCCAGTTGAAGTTTTTTCCCAGGCTTGGGTATAAACACCATCTTCGCAGTCTTCCAGGATTCTGGGATTTCTCCTTTTTGCCAGCAGACGTTGAAGTATGATGTTAGCCGGTCAATCTCTCTGTCATCCAAGTGCCGCAGTAGCTTGTTGGAGACTCCATCAGGTCTTGGAGCGGAGCGGGTCTTGAGCTTTCGGATCGCAGCCATGACTTCGAAGGGTCGGAACTCTTCGCCTAGCGTAGGGTTTGGCTGGCCCGTGTATTCCATCGCAGGTGTTGGCAGAGCTCGTCCGATATACTTGTTTTGTACTGCTTGGACAAGCTCGTTTCCATCTCCCTTGAATGAGTTCAGGAAACACTCCATCTGATTTCGGACTGTGGTTCGGCTTTGTCCGGGGTCGAGGAGATGTCGAAGGATGTTCCACGTCTTTGGAGTGTTGGGAGCTCCTTCGAACTCGTTGCAGGTGTCTTCCCATTGCTTAGTTGTGAGATAGGTGGCGTGACTCTCGATGGTCTTGTACAATGTTGCGATTCGCTTGCGTAGCCGACGATTTCCTTTCTTTCGCCTTAAGCGTGCCTCAAGGTTTGTCTTCATTTCCCATAGGTGCAGCAGCCGACTGTCCGCCGCGGTCGGATTTGCTTCCTCGGGAATGTTTCTTGTGGCTGAGGCATCAACTTCTCTGATGCCTGCGGTCCACTGATCCAAGTCCTTGATCTTTTCGTCTCGGTCCACTTCGTCAAGCTCCTGCCTGAAAGTGTCCCACTCGACTACTCGCAGAGGCCTTCCCATGGGCTTCGTAGGGCCGCGTCTCAGGAGAATGTTGAGGATATAGTGGTCACTGCCCAGAGTTTCGAGGGTGTTGTGCCATTCTGCGTCCAAGCAGGTCTGGTGATGTGTCTTTGCATCCGCCCGTGGCTTTCCGAGTTGGCTGCATCGGGTCTGTGAGTAGGTCCAGTCCCAGGGTGGCAATGTCCTGCCAAAGCTGCCGACCCTTAGCGCTATCTTGCGGATAGCCCCATGACATGTGTGGTGCGTTAAAGTAACCAACGATGAGCAGAGCTTTTCCCTTGGCCATGTCTATGGCGGCGCGCAGGAGCTGGTGAAACGAGTGTCGTGCCTTCGGAGGACTGTATACATTGAGGATGAACGTGCTGCGATGGCTCTTCTAAAAATTGCGCGGGCGCCTTACCGAAACCGCTAGCCTTGTACCTGCTCCACGAACGGGTAACTTTAGTGCACTACTACGCTTCTCACGCGCTGATATTCTTTCTGAAAATGACTGATTTAGTGGTTTTCGATATCGCTCAACAAGTTTCTAATTGAAACTATCTCTAACTTGTTAGGTGAGACGAAGAGTTTATTCTGGAGCAGTTGTCCCAGTAAGGTTTTTCGTTCCGAGGGAAAATGAGTGGGGATTCTAAATCAAGGGAAAATGGCGATGGATGAATTATGTGTCTTTGTGAGCAAGGTGATATTTGCTGTATCAGGTAGTATAGTTTTGTTTTCCATGTTGGCAATTTTGTGACTGGATTGTACCGATAGTCGTAAAACGTATCTAAGTTTTACGGAGGAATTCGTTTCGGGGTAATCGCGCCGGGCTATTGCAAACCTTGGTGGAATTTTCTGCCGAGGAGCGCAATGATCCAGTTTTTGAACTTTCTTATTCCTCCCCAGGAATAAAAAAGTTCAAAAACCAATGACCACGATTTGCTGAAATAGTCATCAAATGTTTGTTTTTGTTTTTAAGCGATAGTTTATGTTTGTGGTAGTTTTCGACGGGCGAGGCGGAGGATATCACCCTTTACAACTAAGTGAACGTGTTCAGCCCTACTCGTGATAATTTCCTACTCCAATTTTCGTTAAGTTCGAGCGCATCTACCACGATTAGAAGTGGCCAATCAAGCAGCGCAAAAATTAGATCGTCACGCCGCTCGTCGCCTTAACCATTTGTTTCCCATAACGTTACAATTTGCACAAATACAAATCTTACCTGGTGGTTTTACTTTAAGAGAAATTAATAAGACAGTAAAAATAGGGCAGGTCTAAACAACGTTTTTTTCCTTGAACAAAAGTGATGTACACAAATGTGTACGCCAGGAATACCAGGTCACTACTTGTGAAATTGTTTAAAATAGTTGGATGGTCTATCCTCTTTAATACAAAGGTATGCCCTGTACTTCCCGCTTTGCATCGTGCTACGTCGGTGGAATGCTGGGTGCTTGCATCGCGGCACACTCTTTTCGGAACCTTGGTCGGGAAATGGTTGTCATCATCGTATTTCACCGAATTTGGAATGTCCCAGGCTCGGTTCGGCAGGGTGTTGAACTGACTGCCTTCCACGTCTGCTTCAGTAGCGTCTTCTGCCTTCATCAAGCCGATTGCCACTTACAGCTTGAACACTGCAAGCTGCAGCTGGGAGCCCTTTACAGCGCGGTAGAGGACCCAGCTGTTTACAACTGCAGGATTAAGCAGGTGCAAAATGATCCTCTTCTTGCTCTTTAGTTTGTTTCGGTAGAATGAAAGGAGCCGATCCGTTCAGTCTAAACCACCCACACTCTAAGAAAAAATGGAGGAAAAAAGTAGCAACGGCGCGTCTTCCTCCCTTCTACTGACGCGCCCCCAAGCGGACACAAGAAAAGGAGAGGAACGAAACGTTTTTCTCCTCCAGGCAAACGGGAGAAAGCTTTCGCCCTCCCTACTCACCTTCTTTCGGTTTCGTTTTTCAAGCAGGTCGCGCACGTTGTTTAATAAATACCTGTTGAGTTGATTGAGCTTCAGCGGCAGTGAAGGCCGCCTGTAATTCCGTCTTCTAGTCTCAACATGCAGAACATTTCGGTTGCATTGACGTTTTTATCACTAATTTTATCAAACGAGCAAACGAAGCAGCTAGAAACAGCGAAGTTTCGGAGCAGTGCAGGCAGCGCCACGTACACTGGGTAAGATTGCCGTCTCCGGATTGCGGGACTCACGCGGCACGGAACTACAGTTGCGAAACCACGCGGAACTGTGTCAACGTTTTTGACGTTATGGAAATCGCAGGAACTGCGTCCAAGTCAGGCAGGTTTTGTTGCCGGCTGCCTGGGTGCCTGCCGTGCTGAGCTCAGTTCTGTTTTCCGATGCCAAGTGCAACCGGCGTTCAACGTGGTTCTGTATTTGTGCGTGTCAGCAACGGCTGCGTATTTTAGGCACCGTTTTGAAGCACAGGGGTCGTGGCCAGTGACGTCACGGACGTCAAAATAACGTTATTTCTAATTTCTTTGTTATTTTGTTGTCCGTGACGTCAAAATGGTTATTTGTTGTTATTTTGACCAAAAAAAAAAAAAAAATGGCGTGCTTTGCATCTTTCTACACCGGCGGCTAGAGAGAACTTCGGCGCGCACTCTATGAGATAAAATTTGATAACGTCATGACCAATAGGAGCATTATGGAAATAGACGCGGTCTCCATAGTCCTGTGTTCAACGCCCGGAGAAACATCGTGCTTTGCGAGCCGTCGTCGAACGAAAGGTGAGTGGTTTGCGTTTTCCTGTGATGTGATCTCTTCGTTCCACGCGTCCGAGCTGTTTCTTCGTTTCAAATCGATTTGGCGCCGCTGCCTACATTGTTGAAGCCTGCTCTCACGATTAAAACACGCATCGCAGAAAGCTGAAAGCCCGCCGAAGGACCAGCTGGCTGACTTGCGAGCTAAACCTAATTCAACAAAACCATTTGATCCGACAGAATGATGTGCTTGATCTTACATCCCATGTCAACAAAGAACTGCGCTGTCTATCTTCGTCCCTCCATGTTTTATTATTTCGTGTTTTTCAAATCTTTAACAACCCACGTCCGATCGAATGCCCCGATCACAACAAATAGTTGGTCGTGCTCCGATGGCCCTAATCATCAGCCGGTGAGGAAGTTACGTCAAGTAGCGTCATATTCTGAAACTTTTAAATTCTATCACCACCTCTATACTGTGTCTCATCCTACGATAGACTAAAGGCCAACGCCACGGGCCGTCAGGTCCAATCACGTTCCACGCTACACTATGACATGCCTAGCATTGGATAGGGGTGGACGAATAATGATCCGAACCAAAAAACGCTGCGTCATTTCTATAGCTTCGACACTGCAAACAGACTTTTTTTTTTGCAGTGTAAAATTGTTGAGTCACTCACTGCTATTTCGATTCGAACCACTGTCCACCAATCCCAATCAGTGATCCGAGACGCGGGCACTGATACGTGCATCAAAGCGCAATACGCAATTTCTAAGTGGATCGTGATTGGATCTGGCGGTCCGTAATTTTTGCCTTTAGTCCATCGTAGGGTGAGACGAAGTATAGTTTCACATTCTGGTGCACTTGCAGCTTCCTGCACCCCTGGAGGTTTCCTGCGATCGTGCCCTGTATATCATGGATTTCTCGCCGTACGCGAGTGCTCTCAAAGGCGTGGGTTGTGTGCAGAAAAAGCACAGGCCCGAGCACATGACACTGAAAAGCGCCCTTTTTGCAGAAGGCCATTCTGTGGAGCTACGCCTTCGCACCCGTGCCTTTGCTGCACACAACTTATTAATAACCAAACCGTTCTCGTTTCTTTTTTTTTTTTGCATATGACTGTGAAAGAAGTGTCATTGTTGTTTTCTTCTCAAACAAAACTCAGACGCAAGACAAAAGCAAACAGATAGGAGTCTGCACATTCACACCTTTTTCTCCCTTGTGCGACAGGTTATAACTGGTCGCGATTCATCAGCAGCATTTATTTTGAAGCTGATGGGTACCACAAGGCGTGAAAGAGGTGACTTGCAGCTTTTCCAAGGCAGCAGCAAGACACTACAAGCCTTCGCAGCAACTGGCTAGCCAGTGCCACTCTGTTCTGAACAGCACTGCGTGCCATGCCGAGGGTTTGTGCAAGCTCTCCGGGGGGCGACGCTAGCCATGATTAGTGGGTGATTTCAGATAAGATCGACCAAAGGGTGGCTGGTCGACATTTTTAAATCAACTGATGTTTTTATATGACATTGTCTAGTGTCTGGTATAAACGAATCCACACTTAGGTTTGACCAGAAAAAAAATTTGGAGACAAGAAAAATCGTAAGGAAGGGGAGGTGGACAGTTGCAATAACGCGCACTGATGGAGGGGGCACGTTTGAAAGTGAATAATTAAAACAATAAATATTAGAAGAATTTTAAAACTTTTTACAAACAAACTATGGGTACAACTTGCTTGTAATATAAAGTAATAATATTTATTAAAAATTTATTTAGTTTTCTAAAAATTGCCAAACATGCCTGCTCGAACGACAAATGGCAAACTTTGGAAATCTGTATCTCATGAAATAATTTAATCATTATTACATAACTTGCAGACATTATTTTACTAATATATGGCTATTATTGAAAAAATAAATAAGGTATCTGAGTGACACAATAGTTACAATATATTTAGGCAAACATGGGAAAAAAATCAAACAAAGAAAAATTCCAATGCGAATAAAAAAAAAGCACCACCTTCGATTTTTTTAAAATTTGGGTACCCTGTTATACTCTATTTCGGCATTCATTTCTATTAAAAACATGTTGCATCATTGCACTGTGAAAGAAGAAACAACTCCCCAAAGTAGGGTCCTTTTTCAAAGCCTACACTTAGCAGTGTCCTATACAAGAAGTGACTCTGAGTTCCAGTTTCATGAAACTTGCACAAATCTTTTATATACATTTATTCAGATGAGGTCATTGATAAAAAGAGCGATCGGTCACACAGTAAAAGGGAGGAGAAACTATATACAGCATTTTACATAAGCGTACAAAGTGGTATCATATTAGAGACTAATGATTTGAGAAAATATGATGCAGTGTGAAGTTGTACCTTCCGGTATATTTTACATCTAGAGTAAAATAAATAACTTTACTTCCACACACAAAAACAAAGATATAACAGTAAGATATTTAGGTTGGCTGTGTATTTACGATTACAAACAATTTCAGGTGACGGATGCCATAGTGCCTAACTGGAGCAGCTTCGATGCTCTCGGTGTATGAATGAATCGTGGCAAGCCGATATATTTTATCCTGCTCGAGGATAACATTTTGGGATTTTTTTTATAGTGATCAGATAAAAATTATTAGTAACCACCAACAAAAACAGTAGGTTAAATACCCCGTGAAGAAAAATGTGATAAATAAGATGTCCCTGCATTCAAAATGAGCAGTCCTTGGGAAATCAAATTCGGCACTTTACGCTAAGGTTTTCCTCGCTGTACCCATTTAATAAAGTTGCTTCCAAGCAGATCCGACTGTCCGTGCTACATATACGTCACAGGTCCCTTCTGTTGATGACTTGCTGAGCCGCCACGCGTGCCAAGACTGAATGCCAGGGAAGGCGCGCACCGTCAGCCACTCTTCTTTTTTTTGTTCACGATACCGAACAACCTCATTTTCGTCCAGATATACAAGATGCACGCCTTTCAGTTTCTTTGATAGAACGCTCACCATTGTCCTGGCCGTCTGAATTGCGCTTACTGAACGTTCTCTCAGGTTGTTCAGCGTGGCCTGGTGCTTCACGAGTCCGCCAACTCCGTCACATGCATTTTTCCCATGTCCAGATGCAGAAAATAACCACTGGGCTTGTGGGCAATCGTCCTTTGCAAATTGGTGAAGCTGGTAGCGATTCTTGAAATGACTGGCGGCGCCGTCACTTACGTACGTCACGTACGAGTATACCGCAACGTTGTCTTCAGCCCACTCCTTCACTTTTTCTAGAGCCAAGCAAGCGTGAGCGGCGTCGTGACACAGGTCCTCACTGATGATGGCAAAGCTGTTTGTAGATTTTCTTGTCGTCACAACACACGTAAATATCGAAACTTGTTTTTTTTTTCCAGTGATATGCTTGCACTTCGTCAGGAAGCACGATGGTCCAGTTTTCAGCAAAGTCAAAATGAAAGACAATGCTCCCGCGTTGCATGCACTGTTTTTCATCGTAGATCGCTTTACCTTGAGTTTGCCGGATATGGTTGTGAAGTACCCAACTTCCAACCGTCACTTGGATGACTTTTAGGAAAGTCTCAGGTTCCAAAGTTTTTTTCACAAGGTCGCCGGACTCCCATGTTGCAAGCACAATCTCTTCATCCTCCGGGATATCAAGTTCCTGGAGTGTAAGAAACTGGCCTTTTGGGCAGTGATCACAGTCTCCTTGAAGGCACAGTTCTGTTGCTGGGTCGCACAGAAATGCCGAGTTCATTTCACCAGTGTTGAATGTTGAGCCTGTAACGTTCTCTAGAGCGGCAATACAAAGATAATAATTGGCGCAGCGCACACAAACGCACACTTCCTGGTGTGGAATACATTGGACCCATCTAGGGCGCAACGAATAAAATTTCGTTAGCCCAACGCCGGAATCGGGATGCTTGTCTTTGTATATACGGAAGGCCTCTCGTATTGAGCGTGTCATGAAGCGCTTTGGCATGAACGTTTTCTCCGTTGAGCATGACAGAGATGACGTCCTTCTGGTTGGGTCTTTGGCGCGAACATTGTAGCTCGTCTTTCGTGAAGTACTCTAGGGCAGCAGACAGGTTCTCAGGGCTCACCTTGCACCTCGTGTAAGGATCCGGCTCATACCACACGCCATGCTTTTCCTTGAGTTTTCGCGATTTACTGATGGGGTACATTGAGGCCAGTGGAATCATCTTTTGAACCTCATTCTTCGTCAGTGTTGACGGCAGGAGTGTAAGCAGTTGACAACGTTCCCGGAGAGAGGTGGCGGTTTCAAAGGCCTGCCGAAAGTTGCCCACCGACTCAGTGCATGTGGAGCATGTTGGTTTGGACGACCCCGATGGTGCGTCCCTGTCGTACGCAATACGTAGCCTTGAGCGTATATTCTTGACAGCAACCTGCTCCAGTTCTGTCTGCTTTCTCTTGACATAGGCAAGCCTGTCCCGACTTCTTACGACGCTTGGTTGTCTCAGCGGCGACACATCTGTAGGTAGTATGCTGCGATTTAGATCTTCAATTGCTTCTTCAGCTGGCACAAATATGTCAGGGCACTGCTCTGAGCTTCGCATCGAGATTTCCTTAGTGATGTGCATGAAGCAATGGTAGCACAGGTAGTCCGTCGCACTCACTTTGGTGGAACAGTCAGGCGGAAGAATTTGCTTCAACGAGTTTAGGTCCAACTCACCAACACTTCGAAAATTCCGCTGCTTTGGTATAGTCTTTTTGTGTTTGCAAAAGTAATCTGCACAAAACACTCGTTCGGAGCTCCAGGACGTCTTCATAATGTATACATAAATAATAGAAATTAAACCCCAACTGATGGCATATAATTGCCAAGTGAAAGAACTACTGGGTGCACAAGTGACAAGTCCGAGGCTGAGGAGCTCACTCACTGCAAACGTACATTTGAAAAGAGAGGTCACAACTGAGGCTGTCGGCAAAGCTTGATCCACGTCAAAGGAAGAAAGAGGAAAAGTCTCCAGACAAAAAATTGTGGTCAGCGGCCTTCGAAAAAGACTTTCCGGAATCGCACTGTCGTCCCTCCACGCGCTGATATGAAAGCACCCGAGCTTCTACCACGTGGTTCATGACACAGCCTGAGCCATGTCGGCGACCGGTTCGCGAGGGGTTGGCGGTGGGGTTACGTTGATGGTCACTCGGATTAGCCCTTGCTGTACTGAGCTACCGCCTGCAGTGCCTTATCGCCGGCTGGTGTCAACAACGAGAACACACACACCCTTTCTACACCAAAACTACAAGCGTTCACCGCACACGCGTCGCCGCCGCTTTTAAGCTTTTGTGAAATTGCTTTCTTTTGTCGCGGAGAACCGCTTTATCTTAACTACGCGCCTGAAATCCTTCCAGGCGGGCGTACACAATATCAAGCGTTTCGAGAAATGCCCGTGGAGTAGAACTATGGGAAAATTCGGAGCCCGCGATGTCGATATCGTCGCCGTTGTGTTAGTACGCCGTCGCGTACTGCAGTCCACCGTTGGGGGAGGGGGGGGGGGCGGTCTTACTACGATAACATGGCGACAGCGTTTACACTCTATGTATTTACGCGAGGCTCGAGTATTTGGGGATAATGCTGCCGGTTGGTCTGCCCCTTTGTGCCTGATATTATCGCCCGTGACGCCAGCGAGTGAGATGGCGACAGGCATGACTGCTCAGTAAACAGGCGTCGGCGGCCATGTTTTGCTGGTTGAAGCGAACCCCCTTGTCCTTGACAGCGAGCGGGAAAATGCGAAAAAAAGATTGTATCGGCCGTTTTGCCAGAACTAGCGACGAGTGTCGTCTGCGGTTTCCGGCAACTATTTTGCCATAATCGTGAGCTTAGCGAGGAAATGATTTTTGCTAGCCACAGAACACTACCACGCAGAAAGGGAATGCTTGAACATGTTTTTGTTCTGGATATATATCAGGGATATATATGAGAGAGAGAGAGAGAGAGAGATGAAGGTAGAGCGGAAGAGGGAATAGCATATAGTGTCGCAGGGGAATAAAGTAAACAAAGTTCCTAGTGGCCGATGGCTGCATGATCTTTTCTCGGATCACTAGTCCGTAATATGATACCTCTTTGTACACAGTAGTTTCTCCTTAATTTAAGTGTGTGAACGATTTTTTTAGTTATCATTGGCCTCATCTGAATAAAAATATATAAAAGATGTGTGTTGGTTTCATGAAACTGGAACTCAGAGTCAGTTCTTGTATAAAACACTGCTAAGTGTAGGCTTTGAAAAAGGACCCTGCTTTGGGGAGTTGTATCTTCTTTCTCAATAAAATGATGCAACATGTTTTTAATGAAAATGAATGCCGAAATCGAGTATAACAGGTTACCTAAATTTTAAAAAAATCGAGGGTGGTGTTTTTTTTTTATTCGCATCGGAATTTTTTTTTGTTTGATTTTTTTTCCATGTTTGACTAAATATATCCTAACTACTGTATCACACAGATACCTTAGTTATTTTTTAAATATGAGCTATATATTAGTAGAATAATATCTGCAAATTATATCATAATGATTAAATTATTTCATGAGATACAGACCTCCAAATTTTGCCATTTGTCGTTCGAGCAGGCATGTTTGTCAATTTTTAGAAAAATAAATAAATTTTAAATAAATATGATTATTTTATATTACAAGCAAGCTATACCCATAGTTTGCGCCTAAAACGTATTAGAGTTCTCCTAATGTTATCGCTTTAGTTATTCACTCTCAAACGGGCCCCCTCCATCAGTGCGCGTTAATTCAACTGTCCACCACCTCATGCCTTACGATTTTTCCTGTCCCCAAGTATTTTTTCTAGTCAAAACTAAGTTTGGATTCGTTCATACCAGACACTAGACAATAACATATAAAAACATCAGTTGATTTGAAAATGTCGACTAGCCATCCTTTGGTCGATCTTATCTGAAATCACCCTAGTGCATTCTATGCAGCTTTCTTGTAGGGATATATGTGGCTTGCAGGCCATGTCGTTCATGTGCCACCCTAGGGACAGCAGTGCCAGGGGCAAGGCTGTGCTGATGGTAATTACCACTGCACTGTGTTTTCGTTCAATAACTACTGACAAGGAACCAAGCACTTCCAAGAGATTTTCGGTTGTGCTTTGATGAACTCCAGCTCGCTTATGAACAGGTGGATGGCACAGGTGGCTTTTCCTAATGGGCTTGATGCCCGTGTTAATGCAACCAGACTTCCTTTTAGTTTGTTGCGTTTTTTCCGTCGCGGGTGACTAGCATTGCAGTAGAGAAATATGCAAAATAGTGTAATGTTTGCATTAATTACCTAAATTAGTGGCGGGAATAACTGACCTACATTTCCACCGACTGCATTTCTCAGAGGAATAGCCTGGACTAGATAGCTCGCTGCGCCATGTCCTTCCTCCTTAGCCTGTACAACTCGGCGTCTTCCCCTGATTGTCTTATGTGGCTGCTTCTGTGTTTGCCTAGGCACTCAGTTGAAATAGTGAAAGCTGTCTGCATTGCACATAATCGCCATGAAAGCCAGTGTGAACGTAGCTGGGGTAGCCCCCAATATGGCTTCTCTAGCTCGACACAAGTAACGTTCCTACCACTGTCGTGTTCGCAGAAAAGAGACCTGCTTAAAGGGGTACTCCAGCGATTTTCTGAGCAACCCCACCTAACTATATTTTCCAAATCGCCATCTTTTACTCATTCTGGTATGCTATTTACTATCGCGAAATTCAAAATAGTTATTGTGAAATCAGCAAATGAAAATGACGCCAAAAACCAAGATTCCGTTATACTTGCGCTTTTCATTGCCGTGACGTCACGGCAGGCACGTAGCCAGGATTTCGTTTCAAGGGGGCGCCTGCCTATGACAAAGTTCTGAATGAGGAAGTGGGGGGAGAGGAGGTCCCAGCAAAATAGAAGATTTCGGGGTGGGCCCCCCCCCCCCCCTCCCCTCCCCCCCGGCTACGTGCCTGCATCACGGGATGGCAGGCTTGCGATTCGAGCGGGCTGTCTAGAAATGAACGATGCTGAGCATTTGTTTCGTGCTGCTGCGCGGGGGCTACCTTCCAAAGCATAATTTTGACACCATGAAACTGTTTGTGATCAGTTGGGAACAAAGTCTACAGCCCAAAGAGTGAACCCCTGCCTTCCCATGACGTCACAATTTCAATGTTGCCAGTAGAGCTTTTCACTTTGAAAAACACATTGATGACCAAAATTGTAAATTCTGTAACTTTGCGAAAAAAAGTTCTTTTGGCCAAATATTTGGGTTACTATTTCACGATGTTTGTTGGTGGGTTAAGCAGGTTTTTAGGCAAATCGGGGACAATGAAGAAAATGCCGGAGTACCCCTTTAAAGGGGAACTCTGCCGACTTTTCGAGCTACCTAATCCAAGGGCATAATCTGAATGCGGGTGGCTTCCTGATTTCGAAATACTATCTCGTTCTCCCAGATTCACTCTAGTTAATTAAAAAAGTGATATTTTGTTTGCTGCCGAAACCGAAACATCGTTCTCCCTAGGTGTTCCCCAGTTTTCCCCGCCGCCCAAGCGTGACGTCACTTGTGTGCAGCGAGGCGCGCGGCCGGCAATCGGGTACGCTCGCGCCCGCCTTTCTCACGTCTAGCAGCAAGAAAATCTGGGCGTTCATGCTGTTTGAAGTTGATAATTATATCTATTTGCACAAAGTATGGCCTTGGTCTACGTGCATAACTATAAGAAAGTAAAAAAAGAAAAACAGGAGCAATTGAAATTTTCATAAAACCGTTTTTGCAACTCGCTACGCTCAAGCCGCGCCTCGCTAGTTTCGTGATATTGCTAGTAAATCCGTTCCCTGTTATTAGAAGATGTCGGCAAAGAATGGTCGAAGAGTCGCGCAATACATTTTTTGTTGAATTGCCAAAGCACCGCGGAAAATGCTTGGAACGTGGGTACAGATGCACCACACGCTTGTATGACCTGAAGAAGGAAGAGGAAGACGAAGCGCTTCGAACAGGTCAGTGTCTTTCTCGGCTCATCTGTTTGTGCTTATTACTATTTATAATATCGCCAGTTTAGACAATCCTAGCATCAGCGAACAATTAATAAGGCTTCCTCCACTTGTCGGAGGAGTGGCTTTCGATCGGCTCCGGGTATAAACCCTGATTTGACTTCGCCATGGCTACCGCAACCCCTTCGCTAACAGCACGTCAGAAGACACCAACTGAGCGGTACAGCATGCCTCCTTCAACATGCGGATCCTCTATCGCCGAGCTAGAGAACGAAGCCTACGTCACTAACCTGGCAGAAGTTAGAGCTCCTGACCACCGGACTCCACATATCTCTACCCAACGCTGAAACGTTAACTAGCGACATGGAAATCGCCGACACCGACCAAGGCGAATGGTACGATGCCAAGACATCCAAGAAGCGCAAAAAGAACTCCAGTTCAAGCAAAAGCGGAGACACAGTTACGAACTCGCCTACCACGACAGTTGGCCTGACTGTAATTTTTGTACCAGCTGTTGAAAACCAGAAAATTACAGCGATCAGCAGTCTAAAACTGTCTGTTGCATTGGAACCGCTGTGTCCTGAATGCATCGACGAGATTAGGCCCAACAGCAGATTAAATCTGATCGCAGTGGACAATCGAAATGGTCAGACGACCCGTACGCTCCTTGCCTGCACTCAGATCTGCGGCTTGAAAGTTCGGGCGTACGAGCCCGTCCCGCGGCACTTCGCAGTAGGTGTGATCAAAAACGTGGACACTTCACTTTCTGATGCCGAAATTGAACAGCATATGAGATCACCAGAAGGCCGAGTGGCGAGAATTCGACGGCTTGGACAATGTTCCATAGTAAAGATAGCGTTCAGCGAAACAACGTTGCCGAGTTTTGTTTATCTCGGTCACGTTCGCGATCCGGTGACCCCGTTGAAGGAACGCCCAATTCAGGGCCGCAAATGTTGTGGATATGGACATCGTGAAGCCAACTGCTAGCGCCCACCCATCTGCAGTCGCTGTGGAGTAGCCCACGACGGCAACGACACGTGTTCTGGACAAGAAAAATGCGCGAACTGCAGTCAAGCTCACGCTGCCGCGTCCTCTTCCTGCCCAAATTGGCAGAGAGAAAGTGAGACCCGCAGTTATGCACGCAAACACGCAGTTGACTTTCGCGCCGCAAGGTCCGCCGTCTCACAACAGGGGGAAACAAAACAAACGGCTGAAATTGAACAACGACCTCTACACTCACAGAACACAGTAGATGAGACATCTAACAAGCAGAACCCAAGCGCCCATGGCTATGCTGCAGCTTTAAAGAAGAATCAACAGAAGCTCATGAAGGGGCCCCTCCCTCAAATGACTGCAAAACTCAAATTTTAGAACCCAAGGGAGAAAAGGAAAGGCCGTCGACGTCAGTGGCTGCCACTCCTGATCCAATGCGGAAGACTACTTCCCTCTCTGACGCTCCGCCAATCAAAGGAAATGCACGGGAGAGCTGGATTCCGCTTCTCAGGAAAGCAGCTCGCATGGCCTACAGCCTATTATCTTCTGTCGACGCCCAATGGGCACGAAACATCACATCATTGCTTAATATGATTCTTCCGCTTATGGGAGAATTATAAACGCGGGAAGCACCAAGACGCCGCATAAACGCGTTCGCAATTGGAAATTATTCAACATATTAGGACTATTCACTATCCCCGTGAAGAAAGGCAGGCCTACGATTGCCACTAGAGCCCTTAAGGATGGCATGGCTCTTTCCAAGGAGCCACGATATGAGTCATCGCCGATTCAACTTAATGAAAAAACCAACCTAACCACTGACGTCTTTTTGCCACTGATCTTTCAAGCTGCAAAAAAATATTTTTTCTTTATCAGCAAGCAAGACACAGCTTTCAAAGACAAACATCTCTGAACAGGAACCAGGGACCGAGCGCGGCCACCAAGGGCAGCCGGACAACTTCTCACCCGAATCAACATGGCTAGCGGTAATTCAGGAATAACCATATGGCAGTGGAACTGCCGCGGCTTCGCCGGCAAGAAGGCAGTCCTGCAACAACACATCAGGCACGCAGCGCGCAAACCAGACGTGATTTTACTCCAAGAAACGCTCACGGACGCTCTCACCGTAATGGGCTATAGGGAACACGTCTGCACGATAGAGGGAAGGGGATTATGCACGCTCGTCAGGAAAGGACTTACGTTCGTCGACCACGAACTTGGCGGCGTTCAAGTAGAACATTCGTTTGTGGAACTCATACCGACCAAACGCAGGAAGCAGAGCATATTCGTTCTAAGTGTGTACAGCAACCCGTCCAATCGCCGCCAGAGGTTCCGTGCGCTGCTCCAGAAGGCACTCAAGACCGCCAGGTCTCAGACGCTGATCGCGGGGGGCGACTTCAACGCGGCAGAGGCAGCATGGGGTTACGGTTATAACAGGGCCAAGGGGAGAAACCTCGCACAAGACACGCAGGAGCTAGACTTCGCGCTCATCACGGACCCGGCGCACCCGACGAGATTGGGCAACTCGGCCACCAGGGACACGACCCCGGATCTGACGTTCGTCACAAACGCGGGGACGGCGAACGTCACGTGGAGCAACACGACGGTTGACGTGGGCAACGACCACGCGATCATCGAGATACGTGTCCCAACACCGGACAGAATGCAAGGCAGCAAGCGCACCTTTACGTGGACGGATTGGGAGGACTTCCGAAAGCAACGCTACCGACAACAACTACGCGAAGCAGAAGAGATCACGGACATCGAAGCGTGGTCCCGCGAGGTAGTTGAAGACGCCAAAACGTCGACCAAGACGATCGAGACCGACGTCGACACCGACAAGATGGACAGCCGCCTGGCGCACCTCATTGAGGCGAAAAATTCGATCCTGGCCAGATGGACGAAACAGAGACTCAACCGGAGACTCAGAAAAAAGGTTGCGGAGCTCAACCGCAGCATCGAGGAGCAGTGCTGCACGCTCAACCGCCAGCAGTGGGATGAGATGTGCAACGCGGTGGACGGCCAACTACACAATGGCAAAGCGTGGAGCCTACTAAAGCATCTGCTGGACGCAACAAACACCAAGTCTCACCAGAGGGACCATCTCGCACGCCTGATACACAAGGAGATCGGGGAACGCGGGAAAGATGTGGTGGCTACCTGCCTGCAAGCGAAATACCTTCCGGAGACCCCGACCGCGCAGCCCGGCCCGTACAAGGGCGAGCCCAATGAAGAATTAGACAGACTTCAGCGTGGAAGAGATCAGAACAGCACTGCACGAACTCAACAGCAGGTCGGCACCGGGCCCCGACGGGGTGTCGAACCGCGCCCTAAAGAATCTCGATGACCGCTCAATGGAACAGCTGACAGACTACATCAACACCCGCTGGTGGCGAGGCAGCCTCCCGCGCCAGTGGAAGACCGCGAAGATGATTCTAATACCAAAACCCGGCAAACCACCGAGCCTCGACAACCTCCGCCCCATATCGCTGACATCGTGCGTCGGTAAAGTCATGGAGCACGCACTGCTCAACCGTTGGCAAGTGTACCTGGAACAAAAAGTGATCTACCCACCGTCCCTCATAGGCTTCCGCTAACACCTCGGCACGCACGGCGCCATGTTACAATTAAAACACCAAGTGCTGGATAACAAGACCAGGGGAACTAGGGCGATCCTCGGACTCGACCTAGAAAGCGCTTTCGACAAGGTCGTTCACTCGGCGATTCTGCGACAAATTTCACAACGAAACCTCGGCCTGCGCACTTACAACTACGTGAAAGACTTTCTGACGGACAGACGCGCCATACTAGTGGCAAAAGATCTCCAGCTGGAAGAGCAAACGTTGGGCAGCGCCCGCACCCCGGAGGGCTCGGTTATCTCGCCCACACTCTTCAACCTGGTCATGATCGGGGTGGCAGAGAAGCGGCAAGACATCAAAGACCATATACGCTGACGACATCACTCTCTGGGTGCACAAAGGCAGCGACAGTCATATCGAGTCGACGCTGCAGTCAGCAATTGACGCAATAGAGGCCCATCTTCAAGGCACGGGCCTGCGGTGCTCGCCCAAGAAGTCAGAACTTTTGCTCTACCGCCCCGCAGAACGGGGCAAACTTAAAGCCCGAAGAAACTGGGAGGAAATCAATCTACGCACGAGCGATGGCACGACGATCCCTACAGTCCCGAAAATCAGAGTCCTCGGCATGATAATCGAAGCCACGGGTCACAACGGCGGGACCATCACCAGACTAGTACATAAGACGTCCAACGCCACGAGACTCCTCAAGAGAATCACTAACAGAAGGAGCGAAATGAGGGAGGAGAACCTCACGCGACTGATCCACTCGTTCGTCGTCTGCCATATCGCTTACGTTGCGGCCTTTCACAACTGGCACAGGAAAGAAGACAAGATCAACGTCCTCATACGCAGGGTATACAAGATCGCCTTGGGCCTGCCGGAATCCACAAGCACAGGCCGCCTGCTCCAGCTTGGCATCCACAACACGCTGAACGAAATCGCAGAGGCACAGCGCACTTCGCAACTGGAGAGGTTCTCCGGCACGAACGCTGGCCGCCGCATCCTCGAAAACCTCGGCATCGGATACCACGCACAGCAGGGCCACAAAGTCACCATCCCGGTCGCGATCCGGCAGACAATAAGCGTCGATCCGATCCCCAGAAACGTTCACCCGGAGTACAACCGAGGCAGAAGAAAGGCCCGAGCCAAGGCTCTCCTCAATGCCCACAGCAACAATGTGGGTACGCGATTCGTGGACGCCGCCGAGTACGAGAGATCGCTCCCGATTTGCCGTAACGGTGGTCGATTCAGATGGGGAAACGAAGATATCAGCAAGCGTGACATGCGAACGTGCCGAAGAAGCGGAGGAAATAGCAGTCGCCCTCGCCCTTACGGACCCGGCGTCCAAAACAGTCCTCTGTGACTCGAGACAAATGATCAGGAACTTCGCCAAAGGACGGATATCGCTACGAGCAGCCCGAATCATAAGCCAACGCCAAGTCCACCGAGAACCAGAACCCCCAACCCGACTCCTGTGGTCCCCCCACACGTGGGGGAAGTCTCCGAGGAGCATCGTAACGGCAACGAGACGGCACACGCCAGGGCGGGCGAGCTAACAAACCGCACCGGCGACGGTCGTCCGTGGTACAGCAGCAAGGATCGTATGACGAGCTACAACGAAATCACCAAGGCCTTCCGCCTGGCCCGACAGACACTCCCTCCGCCCAGCGACAAGCTGGACAGGGCACAGGCGGTCGCACTCAGACAACTGCAGACGCGCACGTACCCTAACCCGGCACGGTATCACAGAATGTTTCCCGAAATAGACACGACGAACACGTGTAATGTCTGCCGCAAGGAGGTAGACACGTTAACCCACATGCTCTGGGACTGCACCAAAGACCCGCACGGTGCTAACTCCGGAACCCTCCCGCCGCGGCTGTCCGCTGCCCTGTGCAACCCCAGCCTCGACGATCAACTCTGGGCCGTCCAGCAGGCCTGTGAGGCAGTGAAGCGGCAGGACTTCGACGCCCCTAGACGGGCGAAGAAGACCAGCGGCAACGCCCCCAAGCGGGTGACTTAGGCCCGGTCAGCGAAAGCTCTCCAGGCATTCATTCAATAAAGTCTTTACCAACCAACCAATCTGAAGGAATGTGCCATTTGTTTTATATTTTCTTTTGAAAAGTTTTTGTTGCAGGCGTCAGCACGTGTAACTACTCTTGTGGTGTGAATATGCTTCTTGGTGCTTAAGTAATTTAGCAAAAGATCTGTAGACCATTTCTGAAAAGCGCTTCTGGTCGATGCCATTTTCAGCGTTTGTGCGTGTGGCGCGTACATTGCTCGCCTTCCAAAGCGATGAACATGTGCATGCTGGTCTGGGACCTAAGACATGTAGACTGTGATTCTCGTAAACAATGAAATGTACAGAATGGAATGAACTGCGTTCGTGTAGATCGGATGGCAAGTTATTGGTCATGAAGATCGTATTAAAATGACGATTAAAAGAACTTCACAACCACCAAGCCAAACATCAAGGTGCAGTGGAATGCGTATAAAATATACAAATACACTGTTCATTTCCAAAGGGGAGGAAGTGGCCGAGTGGGCCAACGCGTCTGAGCTCGGAGCGTAAGCTTGCGCTGGAACCTCCTGGGTTCGATCCCCGCCGCCCCCGCCCGTTTCGACCTGGATGAGTTTCGTACCGGCACGCGTTTGTGTGATCATACTGCGTGTTGCACGTTAAAAACTACTGCACTGGCTAAATTTCTCATCTACAGCAAAGAGACCGATTACCCGTTGAGGCGCATCTCCATCAAGGCGTATATACATACAGAGCAAACCAATTTTTTTTTCCATCTCCAAATAAAAAATATTTGCTTGAAGATACAAACAGGGTGTGAGGTACAGAAAGACATGATAAATCTTTTAATACAAAATATTTTAACAAAAGTTACTAAAAATGTGTACCGATATTTTTTCTTTTTACTTCTGGAGTAGAATGCAGCACGTTCAAACACCCATCCACGAGAGCGCATGGGAAGGGGGTAACTCTATATAAGATTTTTTTTAAAAGTTGGTTTAGCACAGTTTTCATCAGCTGTAAATTTGCATGCCTCCCTTTAACAACATTAATATTTTCATAATTTAATTTAAAAAAAAAAAACATCTCAGCTCTATATAAAATTTCTCCGCAATATAATAAATTAAAGACGTTTTCATCACTTCTTCTGCAGCGAATACTGCATGCCAACCATTTGACAAACCAGGCAAGGCTCTATCGTATATTAATGGAGCTCAACACCTGCTCCATGAACCTCTGTAATAGCAGAGAGGAATAGCAGTATGTCGAAAGTCATGTCTAAATTCAGTCTTGAACTTTGTTTAGACATTTCACTTCTCGTCTTCAACATATCGGCCGCGTGAGTGGAACTCCGAGAGTAGCCTGAGCTAGATTCTACGTCCGAAACAAATATAGTGTTTCTAAAAAATTTAAAAAAATCACTGAACCAATTGTGAATAACAAATGTGACTTTGCCAAATGTCGACTATAGTGCTAGTGTACTATTTTTCGCAATATTATCAGCGCTCTTCTTTGGACGGATGTCGTAATGGTCACAGGCGGCTTGAGTTTGCGCTTGCCACTCTTAAAGCTGCTCCAGCTGCTGAAGGATACTCAACTCGCAGCTCGCGGCTATGAAGTATTTCGAGCAAAACTGAAAATTTTTAACGTGACACTAGTTCTCTCGGCACACAGCTCGCGCAAAAGTACCTTGACGTGACTGGCCTCCATTGCTGCCAGGGAACGCTTTCTTTTTTCTCCCACGAAAACAAGGGTAAGAAAGAAGCTTTTTCCCGGCACTGTTTCTACAATCTATCGGGGAGCACAGATTGCTACCCATTGCAAAAGAACTTTCCACATTGAAGCTGCGAAAAAATTATCTCAATCGCAGGCGTCCGGAAAGCCACTGCGCAGCTGCCCGACTCGCTCGTCCGCCTGCACATGCGTGACGTACGCGGGCAGGGAAAAGTAGGGATTTTTCATTGTTGCCAGTAGAAAGTCGCCTCCTGGAACCCTCGCGGCCGGCGTAACTTGAAAATGTAATAGCTTCACAGAAAAAAGTTTATTTCTTTAAAACATTTTGGTTATCAGTTGAGAAAAGGTTATTGATGCGGTCTGCAAATTTCCAGCTAAATCGAAATCTAGCAAAAAAATCGGCGGAGTTCCCCTTTAAAACACAGAGTGCACGTAACACACACTGGAAAAATTGCTCACCAATCATTCTTAGAAGTGTGAGTTGAGCCCCTTCGAGGCTGTTTGCTGCCACAGCGTGCTCTGTAATCCGCCCGAGAAGAAAAAACAAGATAAATGACCAGTAGGATTTTTTTGTTTCAAGGCTTCTTGAGGCAGAAAAGGCTATGGAACCAGTATTGTTGCTTTTTACTACCTCGTACGAGACTCAAACCCGACATGCAAGGAAGTTGAGACCTCTTCATGTGCCCTCTTTCTGCTTCCTTGTGCCTTGGGTTTAGCTGTGTTCGCAATTCACGCTCGCCTGCATGCCTACTCTTTTGGCCTCTTTTTTGTTCACTGTGTTACTGAAGTGTACTGTTGTTGCTGTCCCAGAATTGCTTCGTGGATGCACAGCAATACCCAAGGTGCTCTACGTCTGCGGCTCATCGGTATTGCCTTTCCCGGTACCACGGCAGGAAGGAGGTGGCCTCTCTCCCTTCCAAGCAGCTGCGATATACTACAAGCACTGGGTTACAGCTGCTGCTTGCCCATGGGTACCGTTCTGCATCCTGCACTGCATGTAGTTCAAAAGGCCATGTGAAAGGTGTAGAGCCCCGGGTGTGGGGACGTGTGTGAAGAACGACCAGTCCAGTCGGAGCTCTCAGGAAGACTCTTTATGTCACGAGACATTCCCATTATATCCCAGAATGATGATAACATGACAGATAGGACAACACGGAGAAGAAAAGGAAGTGATAACGAAACATGATGAACACAACATTTCTCCCCCCCTTAAATGACAAGAAAACTAAAAGTGAATATATTACAGTCGAGAAAAAGAGAAGGATAGAAATCGGACATAGCGTAGAAGACACATAACCAACACACCATCAGTTACATATATGTCAATACAGTTTCAACACAGTTTTAACACAAATGCGAACAATACAGTTATTACATCAAAACACATTCACATCATTCAGACTTAGGTGTTCCTGGCCAGGAACTATAAAGATAATCGGGCTAACTCTCAGGCATCGATTTCCATAGACTCCTATGTACATTTCGTTAATCAAACAAAATCGCCATAGTACAACGGTGGTCGACGGTTTCGACGTGGCCTTTGCAGTCCTGGCAGTCGGGGCGTTTCCATTGCACTGTCTGACGAATGCGCTGCCTCTCCGGAGGGGAAAGGCTCACCGACCGGCAACTGTCCCCTTTGTCCCGAGCCACGTCCCGACGGCGTTGCACAGGGCTCCATCCTGAGTTCACGTGGCTGTCTTGGGGTCTCGAAGGGTGGCGGTGTATAAGGTCGACGCTGTTGTCTTTGCCACCGTATCGAACTAGTCAAGGAAGGCTGTATGTGTGGTCGGTGCTGTTGTCGCTGCCACTGCGTGGGAGTAGCAGCGGTTGGCTGCCAGTCATGGTGGCACCATCTTGCACCTCCGGTAGGGGTTACACCTTGAGGAACTCTTTTGGCTTCACTTGAAGTGGGCTGTACAAGTGTATCGTTCCTCGTTGCTGGCCTGCTCTGGTTGTGCATGCTTGTCTCGGGCTCTGGGACGACCGACAACTTTGAAGCGTTCCACGCCCTGCCATCCTCAAGTTGGTACGTCCATCTCCCGACCTGCTTGATTATTCGCATTGGAGGAGTGAACGCTGGGCTTCCCTTGCGTATATGGCCCGGCTTCTTTACCCTAACGAGATCACCCACTCTAAAACGCGGTGTCTTGGCCGCCCGTCTTCCGTCAGTGTAGAACCCGCTCTTCTCTTGTCGTTGCCGTACGCGGTCGCGCATTCGCTGCATTTCCTCAACAGGGTTCTTAAGGAACTCCGTGTACGAGAGTCCAAGGATGTGTAGCCTGTTGCGCGGCTTGCGACCGTGGAGGAGAAGAGCGGGAGAAAGTCCCGTAGTAGCGTGCGGTGTACACCGGTAAATGAAAATGTAGTCAAGAACTGCGGCTTGTAGCGATCGGTTCTCGAGTGAAGCACACTGTACGTAGGACTTGAATGTGCGATTAAATCTTTCAACTTGCCCATTGGCTTGCGGATGGTAGTTCGAGACCAGCTGGTGCTTTATACCACGATGAGCCAGGAACCTCTTAAACTCCTCGGACGTAAACTGGGGCCCGTTGTCACATACGACACTCTCTGGATACCCCTCGCGCGTGAAGACCATATGTAGAAAATTTGTCACCGCCTTAGTGGTGACGTTGGGGCAGAAGTGTACTTCCGGCCACTTGGAGAAGTAATCGACCAACGTGATTACATAGCGGAGAGCCGGTGGTGCTCTCTCGAAGGGACCGACAATGTCAATTCCGACCTTCGACCACGGCCGCTCTGGCAGTGGGACTGGTTGCAAGGGTGTTGGCGATGTCTTCGCGCTTTTGTCAGCGGTTCTGCAAACACCACATGCTTGTACCGCCGCTTTTACGTCCGCGTTCATGCGTGGCCACCAGTGGAGATCACGAAGGCGAGCCTGTGTCCTGACGATGCCTGGGTGACCCTCGTGCGCCCGCGCGATGAGTGATTTTCTCATGCTCGCAGGAACGACGAACTGATCACCCCGTAACAGTAGACCATCGTACACAGAGAGTGTGTCTTTAACGCTGTAGAAGATGGCTTCGTCAGAAGACGGCTCCCTCCACGGTGGCCATTCCGAGGTGATAAAGGACATTACGGCGGTCAATTCCGGGTCGTCAGCTGTTTCCTGTTGAAGCTGAGCCTTTGTGATGCATTCGTCTTCTAGCGCGGTGAAAGACACGATCTCTTCGTCGAAATCTGTGCCACCTTCGTCAGCTGGTACAGGGAGCCTGGAAAGTGCGTCCGCGACCTGATTTTCGCTGCCCCGCTGGTATTCCACTTGGAAGTTATACTTCAGGAGGCGTGTCGACCACCGAGTGATTCGGAGTGGACGAAGTCCAGTTCCTCGCGTGCTCAACAACGACGCGAGAGCCTGGTGGTCTGTGCGTAAAGTGAAACGGCGACCCCAGAGGTAGGCGTGCCATTTCTCGCACGCCCACAAGCAGGCGAGGGCTTCTCGCTCTCCCGTGGAGTACTTGCGCTCAGCCGGAGTGAGCGTACGTGAAGCAAAGGCGACAGTCTGAACTTCCTTGCCGTGAAGCTGCTGCAGCACTGCTCCCAGTCCATAGGCGGAAGCATCCGTGGCTACGATGATGGGCAGGCCTGGATTGAACATCTTGAGGGTTTTAGCAGATGACAGCAACCTCTTCACACGCCGGAAGCTCTGGTCCGCTTCTTGATCCCAAATGTAAGGCGTGTCCTTTCGAAGGTACCTACGCAGAGGCTCCACCTCTGAAGCCAGATGGGGTAGGAAACGAGAATAATATTCAACCATACCGAGAAACGATATCAGTTGCGTCAGATCTGTTGGAATGGGAGCAGCCTGTAGGGCATCCACCTTTGGTTGCAAAGGGGCAATTCCGGCTCCACTAACTTTGTGTCCCAGAAAATAAAGTTCTGTGACGTCGAAAACACACTTGTTGTTCAGCTTTAGGCCCACGTCAGAAATCCGTTGAAGCACTTTCCGCAGACGTTCCAGATGTTCCTGTGGGGTCCTGCCGAACACGACAATGTCGTCGAGGTAAAACAAAACCCCTTGACAACCATGCAGGATCTTGGACATCATATTTTGAAAAATTGCTGGAGCGGAAGCCAAGCCGAAACATACTATTTTAAAGCGAAACAGCCCTTCGTGTGTGGTAAACGCTGTGATATCACGGCTGTCGGGATGTAAGGGCACTTGGTGGTATGCTGCTGCAAGGTCCAATTTCGAAAAGTGATGTGCGCCGTGAAGCGCATTCAGTAGCTCTTCGATGTGTGGGAGGGGGTAGCTGTCAGTTACCACCGCTTTGTTTGCGCTACGGAGGTCCACGCACATCCGAATGGTTCCGTCCTTTTTCTGTACTACCACAATGGGCGACACCCATTCTGAGGCATTGATGCGTTCAATGACCCCTGCTTCTTCGAGACGCTTAATCTCTTCCGAAACAGGTTGGCGAGCAGTTTGTGGAATTCGCCTCATGCGATGTTTGACAGGTGGAACTGAAGGACGAATTCTCACCTTGCACTCGATTCCCTTGACTCTACCCAGGCCAGGGGTGAACAGGTGATTAAAGTGCTCGAGACACGGTGGAAGGTTCGGCTGTATAGATGCAGGCTTTGCCGGCGTAGCTGCGGACGGTGGCATCACTGTCGCCCGTGCTTGTGGCTGTTGCCGAGCCGCCCACTCTTCCTCCAGCGCCGCCGAAAAGTCATCCGGTTGAGACGGTACGGCGGTTGATATTGAAGAATCTGGTTGTCGACCTTCTACAATGTCAGCAGTCTGTGTTTGTAACAGAGAAGGATCTGACGGGCTCGATGACGCTTCGTCAAGTTCGCCGGTCTCCGTGTAGAAGCACGTTCTGGTCGCTCCACTCATTTGAATGTCCAGTGCAACTATAGCGTCCATGCCAAGTAGCGACGTGCCTCTGTCTGCGATGTAGAACAAGACTTGTGCCTGTCGCGTCTTGAACATTACTGTCGCCGTGAAGGCACCCAGGACGTTGATGGGTTCACGGGAAAAGTTCAGTAATGTAACAGGTGGTGGCACGACTTTTGCATCACTGGCGAATCGCTGTGTGAATGTGGACTTGTCCATTATAGAAACGGACGATCCCGTATCTAACAAGAATGACAGTGGTGTCCCAAACACTTTGACGCTGATAAAAATACGCGTTTTAGAGGCTCCCGTAATGTGATTTACGAGCCCTGCTTCATCGTCGTCATCGAAATCTGATAGAATTTGTTCAACTTCACGCCGGCGCCGTTGAAAGTAAGCTCTGCGCACGCTTCTGCAAACATCGCCGAAATGACCTCGACGGCCACAGTTATAGCAGTAAAGGTTCCGTGCTGGGCAGGTGTCATAGCTCCGGCAACGTTCCCAGCCGTGACCGCAATTGGAGCGCGTGCGCCCATGACTTCTTGTGTAGTCCTGTCGGGGAGACTGGTGTCTCGCGAAGTCTTGCCGCGAACAAGTTGATGGTGTAAAGTGGACCACTCTGCGGTCCGACGACTGTATGAATCCTGAGTGTCCACCTCCATAAGATTGGTCTCGACCGGTACCGCCACAGGCTGTACAGGACGGAGCACTCGAAGACTGCCTGTCACGCATGCTCCGGGAGGACGATCTTCGCCTGACTGCCTGTTGGTGCCTGGAAGAACGACTACTGCACCGGCGCTGTGCCTCCCGAAGTGGCTCATTTCTTGAAGACGGCTGAGACCGTTGCCATGAAAAGTCTTCCCTTACCGGTAATTTTGCTTCGAAGACCCTATTCCTGGTGGTAACCTGACAAGTTGCCTGAGCGCTCGCAGGCGGAGTTGTCAGTGACGCCCATTCTCGCACCTCACGTCGTGAGCGTTCAAGGTTCAGAACCGTTTGGATGACCACGTCAAATGGAAGAGCGGCATCCAGAACCATACGCTCCTGAATTTCGGTCGACGCGACGCCAACCATAAACTGCTTCCGAACCTGCTCTTGGGTTTGGTTTCCGAAGTTGGCCGGAATTGCAAGTGCTCGAAGCGACGACAGGAAGTCTTTGAGCGACTCACCCTCCTCTTGTTTCCGACTGTGGAATTTAAGTTGTTGCAGAGTTACGTTCGTAGGTTGTGCGAACTCTGCTTCCAGAAGCATTACGGTCTCTGAGTAGACGTCTGTCGCAGGTTGACCGACAGCCCCTCCGCCGCTTGCTGTTGCCGACGTTGCTGGCGCCTGTTCGACAGCAAGCTGTGGCATTGGTAGGGAGTCGAATATTTGCTGACCGGCCTGGCCGAGACAGTTGAGCAGCATGGCTTGCCGACGCTCTGGGTCGTAGCCTCGAGCACCAGCGGCCAACAAATATCGCTCGAACATCCGAATCCACTGTTCCCATGGAATGGGCGGAGGACCCGGCTTTGTCAAGAACTCCGGAGGAAGTCGGCCACCGGACGCCATTGTCGAGGTGACTCTGAATGGAGGCCGTTCTATTCAGCCGCCATCTTGATTGCCGCTGGGACGAAGAAGGCTTGTCCAGCAGGATCACTCGTCGGGGCCCAACCGACGAAATTGGAGACCGAGCCGTTGCTTGCCCAGGTGAACGGTAAGGTCCAGGGACCTCCTCGTCGCCAAAAATGAATGTAGAGTCCCCGGGTGTGGGGACGTGTGTGAAGAACGACCAGTCCAGTCGGAGCTCTCAGGAAGACTCTTTATGTCACGAGACATTCCCGTTATATCCCAGAATGATGATAACATGACAGATAGGACAACACAGAGAAGAAAAGGAAGTGATAACGAAACATGATGAACACAACAAAAGGCAGGTGTGACCTTTTTAGGCGCTGTCACTTTGTTTTGTGCATTTTCTGCAGCTTTTGCGGGACAGCTTCTTTTTAAGGTTCAATAATGATAATATGAACTCGAGTGAGAGAGGGGTTTTTCTGAGAAGACCGGCCCCTTTGCTAAACCATTGGGACTGGTATTATATCTATAGAGTTCATGTACGCCTTACGTTATATGCTTTTTTTATTTTACTTGTTACTTATACTTCGATGTTACACGACAGCCACTAAAATGGGGAAAAAATAAAAAAAAATGTTGACTTGCCGGATTTTTTTTTTTAATGCTGAAAGACGGAAATAACCCCTGGAGAAGGGGAACAAGAGGAACAAAAGACAAACACAAATCTCCAAACACATCTAGGTGACTGGTGCGGGACTGAAAAAATCCGCCTGGTCCGGGTATCGAACCAGGGACCTCTCCATTACAGGTGGAGCGCTCTACCAACCAAGCTAACCAGGGGTTAGATGTTAGACGTTATTAGAGCAAACGGGTTTTATCAGCTGTCACCAGTTTAACACCAACAAGGGTGAAGCTTGCAATTCAAGGTTAGGTATGATTATGATGCAATTAAATGCAAAGGTGCAAGCGAGTTGGACAAGAATGACAAAAATAATCCCTGGAGAAGGGGAACAAGAGGTACAAAGAACAAACACAAGCACACGGTCACGCACCAGTCACCTAGCTGTGTTTGGAGATTTGTGTTTGTCCTTTGTTCCTCTTGTTCCCGTTCTTCAGGGGTTATTTTCGTCATTCTTGACCAGTTCGCTTGAGCCTTTGCATTTAATTTCATTATAAAAATGTTGGAAGGGTCAATGATGTGGTCGGTCATTCATGTTATTTTTCCTACACGCACGTCCAGCCTACGTTTACGTAAAGCCCCAACTGCCCCTTAGCAACGGAAATAATTTGTGCGACAGACTAGGCGGCAGCATTGTGGCAGGAAACTGGCCTGATTATATCTGCCATGTTTAGAGACTACATTTGATGACAAGTTATGAATTCAGTGGCGAATTCCCGCCAAAAGAATCTACATCAACTCCGCCAACCAATCGCTGCCGTCAGTTGTCGTGACGTCACGTCCAGCAAAGAAACTACAAACTAGTTTTTTTTTTTTTAATGGCAGGTCTTTGCCGTTGATGCCACATAGCACGTCGACACTCGAAGCAATTCTTCCGCTCTTGACCTCTCCGGTTTCACCTTGCGAAGTCGTGACGGTGTCTGCTTTTGTTTGCGGTATTTCTCGTGTGTCGACGTGAGAAGGCAGCGGTTGTATCGCCAAGGAAGTAGCAATCAATCTCTGCATTTGCTCCAGCGGCACAACGTTGCAAATCGGACTTTGCCCTTCGCGAAGGACAAAGTCTAACGACTGGCCCTACAGTTGCCAGCATCGTGCATGCGTGAATGCGTAACTTCTCCGAATGCTTTCATGCTTTCGTCTGTATACAGTGACAAAATGACTCGCTGAATGCGAAACGCCGTACTGCAAACTACAGTGGACTCATTAATTCAAACTACAGGAAGTCACAGGTTTTAGTTTGAATTATCAGAAGTTTGAATTATCAGAAGTTTGAATTATCAGAAATTCATCTAAACATGATACTAGACGACATTATGATTTGTTACATGGATAACTACTCATACAAAGCAGATTTTTGCCAGTTTCCTCTACATGGGCCTAATTATAAGCAAGTACAGGAGTAACTCATTGGTGAAAGAACTATGACGTTAAGTTTATTTATCCGGCAAGAAAGCTGTCGATTCTGGACTGTTTAGACAGCACATACGATCTCAAAACAAAATTTTCAATACCAGCCAACGCAAGTAGCTCTTTACGGGACTCTTCATTTGCAGACAGAAATTTCTGGAGTTGAGCGATGTGCTCAAAGCTGTGGCTGTGACAGTTGGTAGCTAGTCATCCCTTTCTTAATCGTCATCTTCACTCACTGCTGCACTGTGCTGGCATTACTTCCTGTACTATGTCCTCTAATGAGTCATCACGACAAACACGCATCGTCGTCAAGATGAGCATATTCCGCCAACTCGGCGTTCACATTATGTGCTTCAAGGCCAAAAAGCATGACGCCGTTGAGCTGGTCCTTATCCTCAATGTCGTCTTGGTCATCATTGCTAGTCTTGAAGCGCATAATATGAACGCTGTTTTCCGCTAATGTGTGCCCGCTTGAGCCCCATTGAGTGCGCATCTTTCCGAGCACCAATGCACTGCAGAGAAGCAACACTCGCAAAAGCAAGCTCCGCAGGTATTGCTTCTCTGCGGTGCACCGGTGCTCGGAAGAGGCGCACTTAAAGGGGCCCACCAACAATTTTTTGACCGGGGCGATTGGAGCAAAGCGTCGGCCGGTTGGCTCGTCGGCCATTAGGCCTAGCTGCAACCATGGATATATGGATATGGATATGGTGGCTTAACCCTTTGTATCGGGCGATCACAGTTTTAACAAAACTGGATCTAGCCAAAAAGAAAAAAAAAAAAAAACCTAAATTTGATTGCCATTGCCCCCCACCCTCCTCACAGTTTTCCCCACCAGTCCTCCAGTCTTCGCTTTGCGATTTCAACCACCCCGAGGCCGCCGACATCCCCCCGCTGACTGCGCTGGCCACCATGGTCTCGACTTCCCACTTCATTGATGCACGTCGTCTGCGTCGTCTGCCCCTGCCCTGTCGATGGTGTCGGTCCCAAGTCCAACCTTTTCAGACCCAGTGCAACCGCATAATCCACCAGATCTGGTGGCATCAGCGGTCTCAGCTCTCGGCACTCCATTATGATATGTTCAGCTGTCTCCTCCTGCTGGCCACATAGCTGGCATGTACCGTCCATCCCCGGCGTGTACTTGGACCTCAGGTGGCGTGTCCTCAACACTCCACTTCGTGCCTCGCACAGCAGCCCACTGCCCCTCGAGTTGTCGACGAAATCCACGCCCACAATGCTCTTCTTTTCCGCACCGTAGACGGCGAGGGACGGCCGCGCGCCTACCGCGGCGACCCATCTGGTCGTTTCTGTCTTCTTCACGCGTTCCCGCACCTGTTTCGCCGTCCCCGGAGATTCGACCTCGCACAGCAGCACCCGTGGCACGTCATATCGCTCCGTGAGCTTGTTCACTCTCCTTACCCACCGGGTGTTGATGCTTCGAAGGTGGATGTACTTGAACACCTGGCGAGCCCATCGTTGTTCCGGCAAAGTGCAAAGCCGCCGCTCGAAAATCAGTTTGCTGCTGGCCTCACGGGCCTCAAAGCAGGACCAACCCATGTCGCCCTGGACGTACTCACTGGTGGTGTTTCGGTGTGTTCCCAGCGCCAGGCGACCCACCTCTCGCTGCCTCACTTCCAGATGTTCTCGTGTACGTGCCGACAGGCACAGTACGGCATTGGCAAAGGTCAAACCCGGCACCGCCACCATTTTCCAGAGTGCCCGCACCGTCTCGTATCGGCTGAAGCTCCACATTCCCCTGCATCCCAGGTAGCCCTTGCGTTTGTTCGCCGTGGTCCGCAGCTCGGCCTCATCCATCGTAGCTTTGGGATCGGGTTGCCATCATCGATGAATTTACCGGGCTTATCGGATTTCGAGTGCGGAGCTGGGCGTCGCGCCGTACGAGGACACTCCACGGAAGCGCCGCGACGCGTCTCTGCCTCGGTCCGCTTCGACTGCCGCGGAACACTCGAATCCCGCAACTCCGCCACCGGAGCCACCTCGGCGAGTTGGAGCTACAAACTGGTGAGCGGTCCCGTTTGGCAAAAGCTGGGTCCCGTCGCCGCACTTCACTCAAACAGTGAAAAGTCTGTCACAGCACTAAAAGAAAATAAGGGTTCCCCTGGCTCTTCTTACTGCTTTTAGTTGACCGGGACCAGGGGCGCACAAGTGAAAATACGGTGCGCGTCGTCTGCATGGATCACTTGTCGTCTGCTCGTGATGGTACGTCGCGGACGCCGCTGGGAGCCGCGCATGAGCGACAAGGCGTTGTTTTCGCCCTTTTTGAACTTTACTTTGCAACTTTATTAGCTCTATAAAAATGACTTGTTAGAAAAATAGTGACGGTTAACGTGCGATATACTTTATTTCGCTTCAAAACTCCTGGGACGGCTCTCGCCAATCACGAAACCCAGAGAATGTGACGTATAGTGAAAGGGAGCGCCGTTATGCGCGCGCATTCGGCACCTCACGGCGCCACCGTCGGAGGAGGTGTTTCCGAGATGTCAAATTAAAATATGATGCGCTAATATTTTCAAACTCTTTCGTTGTTCACTGGGTTTCCGGGACCACTAGCGTGTAGAAACCGCAAAAAAAGTAGATGCTCAAATACTGTTGGAGGGCCCCTTTAACGGGGCCGCGAGAACAAAAGAGTATGAATTAAGCAAAAACGCCGTTCGAATTAGGCGACTTATAAATACATTAAAAACATAGCGTGACAACCAAAATTTTCAAATCTGTTTGAATTAACCGGAAGTATGAAATATCCGAGTTTGAATTATCGCGAGCCCATTGTATCAATTACTTTCTGCAGAAACTTAGCACTTAACATCGCAATAAAGTGATTTTTAGGCTACCGTAAGATACCGGGCAAGCGCCCACTCAAAATTTAGAGATAATCGCGAAAATAGGGGGATGGGCACTTATCCGGTCATCAATTTTACATATAAATGTACTGTGCACACTTTTTCATCTTAGAAATTTGGATATGGGCGCTTAATGTGCAATGGGCGGATGCGCAGTATTCTACGATAAATTCATTTTTTCGGACTGCTCGATTAATCTGAGCTTTGCGTGATGCTCATCGAGTCCGAAATATTGGTCGGTGATTATCAAACTTCAACACAATGGTTGCACACCACAGGTCCCGACGACCAGGACATCAATGAGCTGGCCTTCACCTTGTCCTAGGCAGCAGCGGAACACTGGGTGGGACCCTGGGTCACTGCACCGGCCGGCTCATGGATGCCGTACTGTACCCTGCACGGCACTGCGTGTGGCTTAACTGGCCAAGCAGGGGGTCATTGCATGACTTTTATGAGGCGTCGCAAGCCATTGTAAGTATATATTTTGGACACTCATGTCTGGTACTGTACAACACTTTGGTACTCTACAACAGAACAATACTCTACAATACTTTGGTACTCTACAACAGAAGACATTTGGTGGTGGTTCAGTCTTGCCAATGAGGCCATTTTGAAACGGAACACATTTAGTGGCGGCTCGGTTTCTGTCTCGGCGGTCTTGCAGCAATGTCTAGACTCGGCACAAACTTCTTTGTACTTCATTGTCAGGGCTAGTGTAATTTCTGCAATGATATCAAAGCAACTTCTGTACTCGAACAAGATGCAAGACGAAGCCAGATGCTCGTGCCCAGTGTACGACTACATGTACTCATGAGCACTCGTGCCCATGCATAGTTCATTTCGGCGTTGCCACTTCACGCGTCCATGCACTCGCTGCACCTTGAAAATCAAGTGTGCACCACAATGCACTCCTGTCATGCATCACTCACGAGAGGAACGAGAGCAGACATATGGGGTTTTTCCGTTATAAGAGACGGGAGAACCGAAAAAAACGAAGCATGTCCCACGGGCAACAAAATCGGACGCGAGCTGGGCTATTTATTCTGTGAAGCAAGCAATCAACAACCTGTGCTTTATTTGCAAGTTTTCAGTCATTTTGTTGCCGCACAGACGTTGAAATACATTAGTGGATAAATAAAGATTCAGAACAAACGTCAGCTGCCTCGAGATCTCTGTCGCCATCCGTGCGGGGGTGGAAAGTTGGGACGTTAGTTGACAAACCTCGCCAGCCCCCTGTCCATCACCTGACCCCATTCTGCGAATGTGGCTATATGCGAGGGAGCGTGATCATGTGGCAAAAGATTCAAGTGCTGTTGGCCCAAAGAGCACATAGTTTCCACAGCACTGTCAGCTTAGGGGTGCACGGAAGATATTTGTGCGTAGTACTGCGGAAGCCACAGGTCAGAGAGGGGGGGGGGGGGGGGGGGGGGGAATTGACAACTTTTGTCCGAATGGTGAGCGAAGAGCATCAAGGGCTAATTTTCTAGGGGATGATTGGTGATGTGCAGGTACAAAAATAAGGGTCCAAACACAATGAGCAAGAGGGGAGTTCCTGCTTTTCCTTCTCTGGTACTACTAGCGGTATACCAGCTTTAGGTCTACCCACTTGTCATTCCAACCAGGGCTCTGTGTTCTGACGTCCCCCACATTCTCTCGTGTCCTCCTCTCCCTCAGTGTTTTGGTACATACTCAAGTGCTCTGCATCATGGACAGATCTTTTTTCTTTTTTTGGAGGGGGGGGGGGGGGGGAGTTGTGTTTCTTTTTCAGGTTAACTTTTTCTTAATGAAAAATCAACATACTCCAGCTTTTCATAGGAAGAAATGATTAGTTTTTGGTGACAACAAATATTAGGTCAACAAAACACATCTGGGCTACATTTTGCCCGTGAAATAAGTATCTCCTTGCAAACTCCCCCTTCTCCCCCCACCCCACCCAGCCTGACCAGTAAATTCGCCCCTGCTCTTCATTGCCCTCCATGTTCTGGTAAGATATTGTCTGTATTGACCTGATCAGACTGTACCGTACGCATTACAAGTAATCAGATTACTTGTAATCGATTACTTTTTGGAGTAATTTTGTAATCAGTTGATTACTTTTGTTAGGCAGTAATCACAAGAGTAAATTACTTTTTGAGGTAATAAAATTACTTGTAACCGTTACAATTTGTCCACGGGACCACCCCCCCCCCCCCCGGCACACGCCTTTTTTTATAAAATGACAAAAATAAAATTTGCTTTTTCTTTTTTAACGGAAAAAATAAAGATTTTTGCGGAGCTGTAGGACATGATGTCAATCTCTTTCTATGTACAGTTTCTGTGGAATGTTCGTTTTTTTTTTTTTCGAGCTGGGACTGGGAGTGGGAAGCCCCAGGGAAGCCACAGTGCGTGACAAAGGCCATTCATGGCGAAGTGTGAGGAAGCAGAATGTAGCTTTGTGAGTCCTTCGTTCAAACTAGCCCCCTCACGCTCACACACACAGAAATTAAAAAAAAATAGAAAAAATCCTGCTTAGGGTACCTACTCGCAGCCCGTAGGAGAACCAGAACCGAAGAATGCCTAAAGCGGATACAAAATATAGCCAAAGGCAGTTGAAATATTTCCCCATTTCCCCTACGTGGTCTTTGTGACAAGCAATGTTTCGAGTTGACAAGTGGTCGGGGCGATCTCTTCCGCTAATGGATACTACACATGATCCGTTTCAAATCCTCGAGCTGCTGCTCTTTTGTATAACATGCGAGCTCATCCACATGTGAATAATAAAATGAGCGACGCAAACTTTGAGCGACAACCCTTGCTCAAGCTTAACAAGATCTATAACCCCCTCCGCTCCCCCCCCCCCCCCCCCCCCACACACACACACACTGGCGAACGCCTAAATCATTAAACGTCTTCAAACGAATTCTAAGCTTGTGTCCGCAGTGTGAAGGTGCAACGACCACGAAGAGGGAGCCAGTTTTTCTTCTTCAATACTTGTGCAAATGTGAAATATAGGTTGGAAGTAGTTCATTATTATGAGCGCTAAAGATGTGTCTTCACGCAATAAAGTAATCAGAAAACTAACGATTACTTCTTTAAGTAATGTCCAATTACTTTTGCCGTCGAGTAATCAAGTAATCTAATCGAATACTTTTTAGCCAAGAGTAATAGTAATTGTAATCGATTACTTTTTTTAGTAACGTATACAAGACTGGACCTGATGGACTCCTTTGTTCCCTGCATTCATCATAGGTTTCAAACCGTCCTGAATCATGGACGAAGCCTTCCAAGACTGCACTTTAGGCCCAGTCCTTTTTGGTGGATCGGGTCTTGCCTTGTTCCCTTCTTGTGGGTTCCTGTCGTAATAAATAAATTATATTTTTTTTCTGATGACGGTGCATACCTACTGGTACACGTCACTAAAAGTGTGTGGTGAATTCATGCCACGGATTACTGTGAAACATGCGAGAAGGTAATTATACAAAAGATGAATCTCTAAAACGTTTAATGGAAAGAAGGTAGATATCCCCGTTTAATTTTTTTTTGCCACCTTAACATGCATGTCCAAAGTATTTCAGCCTATCGTGGCATTGGCTTTTGACCATTCACACTTTCAAGGAAAGGCTATCAGCAAGAAGGGTTCCCAAGTCTTCTTTTTGCAATAATTACTGAGAAAGGTTTATGCGGAGCGCAGGTTTGTCTGCTTTTTTGCAGGGGTTGTGGTGACGTCGAAATGCCAAGCTCTTATTGAAGGATTGTGGGTACACAATGCTAGCTGCCTTCAGGTTTACCCACTATTCTTCAATCAGAGCTCTGCATTCTGACATCACCACAACCCCTGCAAATGAAACGGACGAACTTGCACTCCACTAGACATTGCCGAGTGGATTTCAACACGTCTAAATGCTTAAACTTTACACTATTTTGTCACCATGATTTTAATGAGGTTTTGCTAGGGGAAGTATGTTTTCCAGAGAGTTTGCAGTTGCCATGCATAAATTAAAAAAAAAGAACATTGACTACATTTGACCTCAGAGTTTTTACAGAACACACATCGCTATCACCATCACTCTTTTTTTGGATCACCATCACTTTTTATTTGGGTGGATAGCACTTGTGTTGAGATGTTTTACTTCCGCATGTCCAAAAATCATCCTTGCCGGGCAGCTGTCAACAGTCTAGTGACGAGCCGAAGCGGGACGGTAATGTTGGAGATATGAAACAGAATAGTACCCAGTGTTAAATATTTATTTGTTTGCTGGTCTGCTAGGCATCACTGAGGTGCTTTGTTTGGCTGTGTGCCTTTATTTTATGCTAATAGAATGAGCTGCACCTACAACTACTGCTTAGTCGCACTCGTGCAGGGGTCTACGACAGTTGACCGAACATCATTCCATAGAAGCATGTTTTCGAGTACGGGCACATTTTATCGAAGCTCAGTTTACAGCAACATCAGTTATTGAAAAAGGATCGCCATTTACTGAATCTATTCGATGGGAATAAGCAAACCTGGAAGCACATAAATGCTAGTGCGATTTACTGAGGCATGTTTGCCTATGCTTTAAGCACACGCTCTTCTCTCTTAGGTTGTAAACCAGGCAAAACGTAAAAGCATTCTTGCGAAAACAGCAGGGTTGTGACGTGCACAAAACATGTCTATCATATTCTGAATGTGCTGGCCGCCCGAGCGAGTGATTCGCTGACTGGCTCGGCTTCACCGTCGGCTAAGGCAGAGCAAGCAGTCGAGTTCGGTGAATTGTGTTTGCCTGAACACAAATTCTCTAAACTGTATCTTTTTGAAAGGATTCAATAAAATGGGGGTTTCTAAACCGGTGCTTGAGAAAATAGGTGCCTCCGCTCAGGCCCTACACACCGTTGTTCTTAGATCTATCAGTTGACAAGCTCCACAGAAAAGCAGCGTTCAAAAAATGAAAGCCGTTTACAACTCCCTGTAACACCGAATTGGAGCGCAGCTCTTGAGGAGGAGGAGGGAAGGGTACAGAGGGTTACCTGTTGTCGGGGCGGGGGGGGGGGGGGGGGTCATGTGGCCTTGGGGGGTCACGTGACCCCTCAGAAAAATTTTTCCGCTAGATTTAGCGGGGAAAATTTTCCGCTAGATTTAGCGGGGAAAATTTTCCGCTAGATTTAGCGGGGAGATTTTTCCGCTAGAGGAATTTTTTCCGCTAGATTTAGCGTAGAATTTTTTCAGCTAAATCTAGCGGGGAAAATTTTCCGCTAGATTTAGCGGGGAAATTTTTCCGCTAGATTTAGCGGGGAAATTTTTCCGCTAAATTTAGCGGGGAATTTTTTCCGCTAGATTTAGCGGGGAATTTTTTCCGCTAAATCTAGCGGGGAAAATTTTCCGCTAAATTTAGCGGGGAAAATTTCCGCTAGATTTAGCGGGGAAAATTTTCCGCTAAATTTAGCGGGGAATTTTTTCCGCTAAATCTAGCGGGGAAAATTTTCCCGCTAGATTTAGCGGGGAAATTTTTCCGCTAGATTTAGCGGGGAAATTTTTCCGCTAGATTTAGCGGGGAAATTTTCCCGCTAGATTTAGCGGGGAATTTTTTCCGCTAAATTTAGCGGGGAATTTTTTCCGCTAGATTTAGCGGGGAATTTTTTCCGCTAAATCTAGCGGGGAAAATTTTCCGCTAGATTTAGCGGGGAAAATTTCCGCTAGATTTAGCGGGGAAAATTTTCCGCTAAATTTAGCGGGGAATTTTTTCCGCTAAATCTAGCGGGGAAAATTTTCCCGCTAGATTTAGCGGGGAAATTTTTCCGCTAGATTTAGCGGGGAAATTTTTCCGCTAGATTTAGCGGGGAAATTTTTCCGCCAGATTTAGCGGGGAATTTTACCCATAATGCACCGCGCGGTTACGCCGACGGCGACGGCGACGGCGACGGCGACGGCAACGGCGACGGCGACGGCGACGGCGACGCCGCTCAAGCCGGAAACGGGCCCCTAAGAGCTGCGCTCTAAAACAGTTCTCTGTTGCTGGCACGCAAGCAGGTAAAGGTAGATAACGTTCCTAGCGCCATAGTGTCAATGCCTCCACGGTCAACAAAGAACGTTTTTGGAACGACACTTTTTTGCATTAAGTGCTGTGAAGACCTTATGTTTACTGTAAGAACCACAATAAAATCTCTTTCCACCGCAGGTAATGTGTATCCAACCTTTAACCGGATCTGTCCATAGGATGGGCCGATAGTGTAGCAGGTGCCATTGAGCGGATGTGCCACAAAAAGGCGTCGGGCGTTTTCCGAAGCTTGTCAACTGACCTAGATCTAAGAACATATGTACACACATGGCTAACATTGCCAGGCGAGTCCAGACATTGTTGGAGATCTGCTGTGTTTGCTGAGAAATGTTTTTACAATGTTCACACTTTGGTCAATGCAAGCACATCTTTTGTAGCGTGAGCTACACTGGCCGAGGTTCAGCAGTTTCGTGTGGCTCGCATAATGAGCCGTGCGCCGTGCTGCGCATGCGCGAGGAGCACTGACGTCACACGGATCTCAGCTGGTGCGCCGGAGCCGCCACCGCGCGCGTTTCGCCGGCCTGCACATGCGCGAGGAGCAGTGACGTCACACGGCGCACAGCTGGCGCGCCGGAGCCACCGCCGCCACCGCGCACGCCTTGCCGATCTGCACATTCCAGAGGAGTGACGTCAAAGCCGCGGCAGACGGACTGGCGCCGCCGCGTGCCCAGCTGTGAGCCTCTGTCTGACGCTGCTCCGGGCAGTCTGACGCTGCACCGGAGCCGCTTGGTAGCGCCTCTCATTTTGTGCACATAAGCTCACGCTGCGTATATCCTGGCATAACCGAACTAATTTTCAGTAATATTGACTAACATTTCTGCAATCAAGGAAGTTAATACCGAAATGTTTAAAGCAATAAAGAAATTAAATCTAGGCTTTTCTTGGGTTGAGATTATATGTCTTGTTTTATCGTTAAGAACAGCGCTGATTTTGTTTGCCCCATCATTGAAGCATGCATATCACCCGAGAAATCTGATCTTCCATCGTTGTGGAGAAATTTTACTGTATTACCAGTAAAGGAGGCTGGTGACATGTCTAGGGTAGACAATCATTGCCCCATTTTTCTACCGTATGCTCGTTTGAAAGTCTTACACGTTACAAGCAGCACCATGGAACGCAATTTTTTAGAAAGTCGCTCAGTACAAATTAGTTTCTGTACACTTGAATACACGGTGCCATTTCTTCTTTCTTGGAAGCAGGTCGATATTATTTATTTCGATTTATTACAAGCATTTAAGCTGCCGTGGCAACGACGCCACACAAAGGCCCTTTAGGCCCTTTAGCTGTTTACAACATGAACTGCTGCTTGCATCCCAAGCGACTTCCGATCGCTCAGTCTTTGCAAGTCTGTTGAGCTTGCTTATGCCACCAGTGCTAGAAAGAATAAATGCTACACGGAGAACAAAGTTGGAGATTTAATGAGGGCATCTGGCTGTACAATTTAATGTCTTGGAGGAGGCAAATTGGTTTACAAAATATTCGAAACATATTAACATAGTGTAAAGGACTTAAATTTCGCGAACCGCCTACATTTCGTGAAAAATAGGTCACGCGAACGATTCTGGTAAAACGTAAACACATTGGAATCTATAATGAGATTCCACCGCGTCGCGAAAATTAGAACCCGCGAATTATTCCAAAACTTCAGCTTTAACCTGAATTGCGAAATATTGAGCCCGCGAAAAATAAGTCGGTTACAATATCTCCCATTTCTTCGTTTTTTTTTTTTTTTTTTGGCGTTCACCTGAAGAATTGATGGCTAAACATTTCATCGATATTTCAAGCAGCTGTGTCAAGGTGGGTTGTGTTCATTCTTTCTGTGAATCGAAAGTTCGCTGGAACGTCAAACTGGAGCACCACCTGGTGGCATTTGCAAAGAAAAGGGTCTTTACAAAAAACGTTTTGGTACAGTGCATTTACTTTTGCTTTGTCAATCATTTGGTATAGTGCAGTGGGCAATCGTTGCAGGTGATACCATAGCTTCGCTGGCCAACTATCTTTACAGCGTGAATAGGAGCCCCATATTTTTTTTATTTTGTCTTGCTTTGTGAAGTGTTGTATGATACTTATATTTACTACCGAACTGCATGCCATCATTATGTGCGCAACGTCTGCACATTATTTTATATATGCACCGCCGAGGAAAGGAATCAGCGTTAGCACTGGTGCACATCGAGTATGTAGACGTCCCCAAGACAGGCAAGGGTTGAAAGGCCAATTATTTATGACACTGGAAATTCGCTTAAGTGTTACTTGTGCAATAAGAAGCACAAGGTATACACAAGGTACACATTTACGATCTTAAAGAAGACTGAACATATAGACAATGTAAGTAGTCACTGTGTGTTTCTGAAAGCATCAAGCTCTGCCTTCATAAAAAATCCAAAAATTGCTTTTGATTATATTGCCGCGCCTAGTTTCCCCGGCGAGGAGCGAGGGGCGACAGGCTTTCACGTCGGGGTCGGTGCATCGGCGAAGCTGGACGTTGTGGCGACGGCGACCGGAACTCTCGGCGGGACGTAGGCTCGGGGGACTGAGGTCGTCGCAGGTACTCGTCGATCTCCCGAGGGCGTTCACCATAACGGGGTCGCGGGTCGTTCGGGTGGAACCCGCGAAGCCCGAGTCGTCGGTATGGGCATCCGCGGTAGGTGTGGTCCGCTTCCCCGCAATGGAAGCACAGAGGGCGTCGGTCGGGCGTACGCCACACGTCGGTCTTGCGGGGTGCGCGAGGCTCCGGGCAGGCGTACTGGACCTGGTCGTCGTGGTGTCGGTCGTGCTGCGGCGCAGGAGACTGACGTCGGGGCGGCGCGACATAGGCGCGACGAGGAGGAGGCGGTGGCCGTCGAGCCACTGCGGCGTAAGTCAACGTGGGCTCCTCGGGGGCTGCCACGACGACGGGAGCCTCTTTCTGGAAGGTTCTCTGGACTTCTTCCCGCACAACCTCGGCGATTGAGGGCGAAGCTGGGCTTGCGGCGGCAGGTAGAAGTTTCTTGATCTCCTCCCGCACGACGTCCCGGATAATCTCGCGGAGGTCCGGGCTGTTGCAGCTGGAAGTCGAGAGGGCCGCGACGCCGGGAAGTCGCTGGTAATGGGAGGCCCGTGCTTGAAGGGCACGTTCAATGTTTGTTGCCTCCGTGATGAATCCTTCGACTGTGGTAGGCGGCGCTCGCACCAGGCCGCCGAAGATGTTTTCTTTGACGCCTCGCATCAGGATTCTCAGCTTCTTCGCTTCGGAGGCTTGAGGATCGGCGCGGTTGCTGAGTCGCAGGACATCCTCCACGAAGCTGACGATGCTCTCGTTAGGGCCTTGGATCCTCGCTTGAAGAAGCTCTTCCGCGCGTTCTCTTCGTTGTTGGTTCGTGAACGTTCTTCGCAACTCAGCTTTGAGTTGCTCCCAGGAGGTGATCGACGCTTCGTGGTTCTCGAACCAGTTCCGAGCGGTTGCTTCCAAGGCGAAGTAAGCATTCTGTAGACACTGTTCTGGTGTCCACCCGTTATGACGGGCCACTCGTTCGTACTGTTGGACCCAGTCGTCGATGTCTTCGTGGCTTTCGCCGTGGAAGGGAGTCGGTGTCCGAGGAGCGACGGGTAGGTAGACGACGGCAGGAGCGGCGGGGTTCTGCGACTGGTTGGCCATCGTCGTCGTCTTCGGCTTGGGCGTGTCCAGCAGTAAACCGTAGTCAGGATCCTCTTCCTTGGTGCGGCGGCTGGTCCGAGTTTCAGCTTCCGTGGTGAGTGGTCTTGTCACCGAGCTAGGAACCGGACTTGCACTGCGGGCCCTTGGAGGGGAACGCTGCACGGGCATGCGGTACCCAGCACCTCCACCAAATGTCACGGGTGGTGACCAAACAAAAAACAGGAAATAAACAGAAAGAAATAAACGTTTAATGTGGCGAACTTGTGCCAAAAAATAAAGAAGGAAACAGAAGAAAGCAGAGCGTCGCGGGCGTCGAAGTCGGCGTGTCAGCAGAATCGAGCGCTGGGGCGAGACTGACTCGGCAAGGTCGCGGGCGGCCTCTTATCTAGAGTGCGCCGCTATCTCGAAGATTCGGCGAAAGCGGCTCGAGCGTCGCGTGATCGGGGCGAGAATGAACACGCACTTTCTAGAAAACAAAAGCAGGGATAAAAGACAGAAGTCACGTGCGGTACATGAATAAACGGGAACTTTCTGGAGGACCGTGACCGAGCGTTGCTTTCTCAGCCTTGAGCGCGGCAATATGGAGGAATCATGATTGTAGTAAAACATTTGCTTGATCTATTTATGAATTTAAATATACTACCGTAAAATTCCGAGAGATGCCCCACCCCAAAAGATAGCCCACCCCTATTTTTGGCTTGACTTGCTATTTTTTTTTAAACACCGAAAGATACCCCCAGACTCCTGATAATAGTAGCATTGGGGTCAATGATGACCTCGGCGTAAATGCGGCTAGTTTGCTATGGCGGAATATAAGCGAACGTTGCTAGCTGGGAAGTACAGTTATCTTTCCTTCGTTGCCCCTCGCCACCATAACAAGCTTGAAAGGAACATGACCTAAAAATAGTAATGTTTTAAAATTTTCTTCATTGTACACCGAAAATTAGGCCACTCCATATTTTCACCTGATTTGCTCTTGATAGGTGGGTTATCTCTCGGGATTTTACGGTATACAAATAATTTATTTAGACAGACAGGGTTGGCTCCCGGGGTGAAAAACGTTTCAAAGAAGAGTTGAATGCCTGACAAAAGTGCCTGAGGCACATAATATGTGACGCTGAAAAGAGACCGTCATCATGTGGTCAAGGCATTTAGTGATTCTTCAAACCATTCTGTTTTTCTTTTAAGTCTCTAACCTCCTGAAAAGGGTTAGTCTCGCCGGTACATAATGCAAAACAATTTCAAAGGCTTTGTTAAGCAGGGCTCCTCGCAGTTTATTAATAGGGCAAAGATTAGTCTCAATATCCCTGCCAAGAAGTAAAAGCAACATGTAACTAACACTTTCGACATAGCCATTAACACACAAACTGTCACTGTCAAAATCTAGGACTCATTGGCATCGAGGGCTCACCAGCACAGTTAGTCCTGGCTGCTGTCACGCAAGGCATCTTGCGTGGCATCAAACCCTCTGTATACAAGGCAAGCCGTGTATACAGAGGGTTTGATCAATGGGAGGCGTAGGCAGAGCCAGGGCGTGTGCCAGACGCAGAAAGTGGGCTAGACATGCTCCCTTGGTCAACCAGAAGCCTGAAATTCTTTAGCGGTAATAGCGAGAAACTGTTTTGTCCCAAGGTATATGTTGGTATAGGGTCTTAATAAGCGCGCAAAAGTGAAGTGTTGTACGCTTTATGGTTCAAAATAGGGTGCACGTGATGTTTCGATCATGATCATGCAGAAAGATGTAAGAAATGAATGCGCCACTCAGCTCTGTTTTGCTTGGACAGAGTGTGACCGCTCGGACGGCAGATTCCCGGCCCTCGGCGCTTGGCGTGTGGATTATGTTGATCGTTTCGCTAGTCACACTCTTCCAACATGATTGAAACATCACGTGCACCATATTTTTAGTCACCGAGAGTTACTCCGACGCACTTGTCAGGTTTGTTTCTCGCGTCCACCTCCAGGGTATTATTTTCGGCTTATGGTTGGCAATTTCTGAAGATGCCCTGGAACACGCCCAGCCCGCTTTCGGCCAATGGCGCCTCCTCATTTGTCTCCTTTACTTCCCAACGAATGGCCAAACTCTACATATACGGCTTTGGGTTGCAGGTGCGGTCCTCTCGTCGAGTGAACAAAGTCAGCTCTGGTTGTTGCCCCAACCGGCAGCCACCGCCAGAAAAGTTGGAGTGCCGTGCTTTTGTCTGCAATCAAATCTCGGCCCAAGATCACAGGCACCACAATTTCACAGTGCTGATTCTGTTCCTGTTAGCCTCATTTGCGGCATCCGGGCTCCTTCAGGTGAGGATGCTGTGCCAGAGGGTAATTGTAAGCGTGTACACATATTGAGGCTTACCTCTTTCACTTTCGGGAGTTTAAAGCAAAGTCTCCTGTAAGAGAGATAATGGCCCCACCACCCAAAAGCATGACGGCATACCGATGGGATCAGTGTCACTGCCTCACCGTTCTCAGGGACGGTAAAAGCCATAGGTCACTGGCTGTTTGGGTTCAGCGTCTCTGCTGGTTTCTTTGGCCATTCGTCGCCACGGCGTTCCACCTTTGCTTGTTTGTAGGTTCTGCCAGTCACTGCTTTTGAAGATGGTCAGGCTCCTCACACTCATGGCAGTGGACCGACGACAGGTGCCTGCCTAGGTTCTCACGTACCAAGGTTTCCTTTGGACCGCCTCACATCTGAAGTTGCTCTCTGCAGTGAGTGCAGATAACAAAGAAGCCATCAGGTCGAGGAGAGCACTAGGAGACGCAAAGACGCAAGGCAACGTACGACACTTGAGCAATAAAAGGGAAGTTGGCGGCTGAATTCACTGAACCGCATGTGCTAAAAGTGCGAGCTAGTGCAATTGCTTAGGATCACGTGGTAAGAGCGGTCCTGCAGCGGGTGCTCCAGACATGGCAATGAAGGCTACTCGCTCACCGCTTGCACGGCCTTCGCAGCTATTCTATGCAAGGGTGATAATCGGTCGTATTACACACAGGTACAGCTCCAGAAAAGTGCGTACAAAATCTATTGCGGCTGGGCTCTGTCGCCTCCGGTACACGTAATCTTCATTTGCAGCAGGAGTGACGTTAAAGCAAGGGTGCAGGCAAGCTGGTTGAATATAACAATTTTAACCCTGGAGAGTGGGGACAAGGAGGACAACACGACACAGATGTCCAAACCAACTCCGAGCTACATAATTCTTCTCTCACATCACGCACAGCTCTAAAATCACGACTATTAGTCCTAAACGAACTGTCAACAATGTTACTTAACCTTTTCACAGATTGGTCTATAAACGCTGACCTTTCATCGTCAGATGAGATTTTGTGTGCTACCTCATGAATATTTGCTACCATGTCTATTCTTGAGGGTTTTACGTTCAAACAAACCTTGGGGCTTTTTTCTAATACACGGGAACCCGTGGGAGACAAGGGTATATCACAAGGATTATAAATCTGACTCCTTTCAAAATCCGGTGCGCTACGAAAGGTCCCGATGAGGCTGCTCGCTGAAGATGTAGAACGAAGGTCTGAAGGCTGCGCACTTTAGCTCCGCGAAAGTTTTCACAGTAGGGTTCTTTTCGACAACCAAAGGCGATGATAGGAGTCTTGTTTCAGTCGATACCAAGCCTTGAAGTCCAGCGAGGAGGCGAAGTTCTCTCCGTGGACAGCAACCCACAGCTTAGTTGACGCTTCATGAGCGAACTTAAGTTGAGGATTCTTCTCTTAAAACGCAACTGAAGGTTTGCAGAAGTCAGATATCTGAAGTTAGAACCTCCACCACATCGTTTCCGTAGTGCAAGGCTGAAGTAGCTTGCGTCCGACTCGAAGTCCGCAGCACGATGACCAAGCTGACATAAAACAGAGAGCGCATGCAGCTCGAGGTCTCTCGGATTCATTAGGGAAAGAACAGAAGTAGATATTGGGAGAATGTCTGCATTAGGTAGAAGTAATGAAGTTAAAGCAAGGGTGCAGGCGAGCTGGTTGATTACGGACATTTTAACTCTGGAGAGTAGAAAGGGCAACACGACACAGATCTCCTCCAAAACCAACTCTGAGCTACATAATTCTTTTCTCGGCACCGGGCGAAATTCGAAAATGAAAGACGCTTACCCTCTGATGTTCCTGAGAACGCGACGAGCACAGGCTGCACGTCGACAACACACACCAGTGCGGACACCGCCGAGTCGCCGGGCGCCCGACCGACGTTGCACGCCATTTTTTTTAGTAAAAAAAAAAACAAATATAAACCACTGTGACGTCACAGACGTCAAAATAACTTATTTTGATGTCCGTGACGTCAGTGGCCACGCCCCCTGTGCTTCAAATCGGTGCCGAAAATACGTAGCCGTCAGCAACATTGCAGCAACATCGTAATGACAGTGTTGTGGGTTGTGAACGGAAGACTGGAATTATCGCCGATGTGACCGTGTGCTCGCGTATCAGTGGTGTAACAGCAAGATGAGACCGTAAACTGTCGGGCATTGATGCCGCTGGTCGTGCCGTGATCGGAGGGGGCGGGGTGTCGCAGGTTGACATTCCGCTTTACATTAAAAAGTTTAATACCACTTGAGGGATTAGTCGCAATCGATCGACGTGCGGATAGTCATGTTGGAATGCTGGTCTGAACAGTAAGCTCCTATGGTACAGTGGCCAATGTGACTGTCGGTTGTATCGTCCCCGAGAGCGATTGCGCTCTGGGGCAAGGAGAACAGTAGGAAATCGGGACGGAAAGTACGTATAATTACAGTGCGGAATTTTAGCATTAAAAGACAATAGTAGGTAAAATAGAAAAAAAAAAACTACCCTTTATTTTGCTGTTTAAATATACTACGGTTCCTGGAGAACCTGCCCTCCAGCTAGCGCGCTGGGATGAGCGCTAGAAGTCTTCGGGCTCGCAACGGCGTAGTTCTGTACACTTAACAGCTGCCGCAAGTCGCGGCTTTGACTACATTCAGGTTGATCGAAAAGCGATTTCTCAGCCCGTAAAGATTCACTTCAAGCTGAGTGAATATCCGCTCTACAGAGATTAATTCAAGACGGCAATTGCAGCTTCGCGCGAACAGCACAAATAGAAAAACAAACACTACAATAGAAATACAGGCTACAACGTGCCGTGCGAGGAAACAAGCTCATGACTTCGAACCGCATTGGAGCGGCTTGATTTATTGGCTTTCAAATAATTACGGCATGATCGAGCGTTTGATTTTTAATAAGAGATTCATCCCCTGAGCCATTCGAAATACTTTCAGAGGTGTGACATTGCTGAAAAAAAATCAACATGCTGGGAATATTTTTTATTGCTTATTCAGTCACCGAGAAATTCCGTCCGTTCAAAATGACCAGTATAAAAGGCGGAAACGCAGAACACGGGTGTAGTGTGGTGTGCCGTGGTATGTGCTCAATGTATGTTCACCTGATGCTTGTACTGTACGTAATGTGTATAGTAGGGGATCCCTAAGCGCAATAGCGGCCTGAAGAAATCAATTTATTTTTGTAGAACATGAATTGGGCGGTACCTAGCGCCACCTAGCCTAGCTTTTTGCAATTACTCTGCTTGACCCTGCCATCTATTTAACCCTCTTCCACGCTACGCGATAAACAGCAGCTTCGAGTTTGTTCTTTTGGTTTCGCGGATTGAGTTTTCCATTCTCCGTGATGTGCGGTTGACGAAGGAATTGAGTTTCGAGGAACACCAAAGGTAAGACGCAATGTGCGCTAAGTAACTAGGTATCAGTTGTCTCCGTTTAACATCGCAGTGGTGTCGACGAGAAGACTGAGTAACTGCTTTCGAAACGCAAGTTTCTGTACCTGTGGGGGGAATCTGGCTTCGGAAATAAACACAGTTCGCGGAAAGCTCGTGTTACGCTTTTATTTGCTGGTCCTCTCGTCCCGTACAAGAGACGTAGCGTTCTTGTCAAGCCTTATTGGGCTCGATTTGTTCGATTCGGGGCCGCCATATTGAGATGCAAGCGACGGAGGAACTTTGCTCCCCTGCTTCTCCCTTTCTAAATTGGAACACAGGTTACAAGACCGTTCCTCCCCCTAAGGGAGGACTATCCATACCCTTTTTTCTAAGAGTGCATACTCTAGTTGTAGACTTTGACCAAGCTCTGTCTAGGTACTTCTATGAACGTCTTGGTTTTCCTCTCGTAACGTCCTGCAGGATCCCATGGGGTTCAAGCTTTGCGTGTTGGACCCCATGATGGCGCCTCTGTTGTCATACCATTGGCAGATTACAACGCCACTGTCCTTCTCTGAACTGAAGTCAAAAGCACCTCGACCTTCGGACTTCATGCACTTTTAATTCTTCAGTGAGCAATGCCCATCCTCCCATTCCTCAGAGTGGCAGTTCTTCCCGGCCCGCGGCGTTTAATTTCAGTTAGAAGTTCAACCGAGGCAAAGAAGTTGTCACAGATTTATTTTCCTTCACAGCCAACGGTAAGTCGCTCTAGAATCTTTACACTTTCCCCAATGTCGTTTTCAATGTCTTCTGGGTCAACAACAAGGTTGTCGCCATAAAGCTCGATTTTATAGACATAGCCTGACCTTCGAGCAAGAGTCCAAACTTTATAACCCCACTTTTGTGGCTTTTTCATTACATAAACCTTCAGGCCCTGTCTATCCTTGAAAGGCATCATCATCTCGTCCACTGCAAGGCAGAGTTCCATCTCTGCGGCTTACTGAAACTTCTCATTGAGTGCGTCAAGGATGTGACGTATCTTGTAGAGCCTGTCATTGCCGTCCTGGTTTTTGTTTTTTATCATCACTGTTGCTGGCGTGGAAGAAGGAAAATTCTTCATCGAAACGATTACGGGGCATGCACTCGGCAATCTATGACTGGCGCACGCGCCTGAAGAGAAAGGACGTAACGCGCCTGAAGAGAAAGGACGTAGCTGACATGTTGAGAATGATCCCAATAAACTTCTGATTTCCACGCGTCGGAGGGGCTTCACCTTTGTTTTATTCTTCTGGAGCCTGTGGCGATTTGTTTCAAACGTGAGATGCTCAATCAACTCCTCATCAACGAGCTTAGTAAACATATTCAGTGGTGTTTTCGCTTCTGCTTCCGTTACCCGTGGAAATATTTCACTTGTCTGAAAGCCCCTATTGATTTGATATCCTTTTTCACCCAGTGCCATGTCTTTTTTTACCTTATTCTTCACAGTTGTTGATTCCTGCACTTATGATTAATCTATGTCGGACGAGTCTGATGGATACTCTACGGAGGAACACTGACTGACTGGGGCTTCCACATAGTCATCGTCCGAGTTGTCCAACTCGGTACATTCGCTACCACTTGGGCAGTTGAAAAGAATAGCTTGAATATCTTCTTCAGTCAGGTGACGCCTGCCACAGAAAACAAGATGCTTGTGAGAACAGTGCCAATGTGTGCACAGGCAGAATAACACTTGTTTTATAACATATATATCACAGGGGACGCCTCATCACAACCGTGAATGCGTCGAGCGAAAATATAGAACACCTTCTTGGTTTTAAAAGCGCACAAAAGACGAGGACAGAATAAGAAACAGAAACGACGGACGAGCGCTCACTCGCAACAGGTTTTATTGGAACCTCAGAAAATGCAAAAAGCATCCCCCCCCCCCCCCCCCCCCCGATCACTCATGCACACCGCAGCTCCTTGTTGTCAAACTGCACATCTTAAAAACTGTAAAATCACGATGTTTACGTGTTGACACGTGTCGTTGTCTATAGAGACGCAATTGAAGTAATTACACTTACACAATTGAAGTAGTTTGTTGGGAGCCTTAAACACCACCTGTACGTCATACCGCCTCGCAACATTCTTAACATTGTGCGAAACACCGTGTAGGTACGGGAGCACCACCGGTCTCTTCGACCTTTCCCGTGGAGCCCGGCTGACAGGCCGGGCACCACGGGAAAGGTCGAAGAGACCGGTGACATGTGAACTGTTTTGTTCGATGTCGGGTTTGTGTGGTGTATTGCATTCCTTTATCCTGTGGCAAAGTGTACGTGGGCCAAACTGGTCGCTGTGTTAATGAAAGGCTCAGGGAGCACCGTGCCACTCTTCGAGCGACTCCGTCGGGCCACTTGGCTGTCCACTGTGACAGGTGCGGCTGCTCTCCAGCGTTCGTAGACACAAATATGTTGGGCACGTACAAAGAACAGAGGGCGAGAGAGTGGCAACACGTAAACATCGTGATTTGACAGTTTTTAAGATGTGTAGTTTGACAACAAGGAACTGTGGTGCGCATGAGCGATCTGGGGCGGTGGGGGCGGGATGCTTTTTGTGTTTTCTGAGGTTCCAATAAAACCTATCAGTTGCGAGTGAGCGCTCGTCCGTCGTTTGTGTTTCTTACTCTGTCCTCCTCTTTTGTGCGCTTTTAAAACCAAGATGAATAACTACCAACTAGCCCAACTTTCCACCCTACTATAGAACACCATTTTCCTGGCGACAACGCATGTAGAGCTGTGATGACAATAGGCGCTGTGCGAATTCTACAGCACTTTTACCTTTCAAAGATATGCAGAACGAACCGTCAGGTATTCCTATCTATGGAAAAAAACAGTAAGTTATACACAAATTAACTGGCTTACTACAAACAATTTTTTTAAACAAAGGGAACATACCGTGAGCCGCACACCGTGGAGGAAGCCATCGTTCTGTTCTGCCCGCCGCACTTTTTGGGCGCCTTTTGCCATCAATTGGAAGTCATTTCAAACGCGGAAATGGCACGAACGTAGCCGTCGGCAGACTTGTGCGTAATCCGTTACAAGTAACGAAATTACTTGGAATCCCTTACATTTATCGGTAATTTAGTAACGGAATAATTACATATTGCCTAGAGTAATTTTAAAGTGATTCCCTTACATTTTTTACGTAACGGATTCCTTGTAATCCGTTACAATTTGTTTTCAAAACCAACACCCCCCCCCCCCCCCCCCCCCCCCCTCTAAAGAAAGGGTTGTTTTCATTTTGGTAAAGTCGAGTGCAGTGACACTGTCACGCGAATTGACCAGCCCAAAGGGAGGCTTGGCACTCTTCGGTTCCCCCAAAGCCTTTTTTTGCAACACAAAGATCCTGAATCTATTCTTTTTAGGCACTAACAACAATGTCGAAAAATCCAAATAAGCATTTATCAAAAAAAAAAAAAAAAAAGAAGGGAGGGCAAGTTTGATCCGTTTTTTTTTTGTCCCTTTGTTTTTTCTTTGCGGTCGAACACGGGGAGAGGAGGACGTCAAGTGATTGTGTACCTCTTCGAGAAGCTCTAGGCGGTAAGTGCACAGACAAGAATTAACAATGTCCTTCTCGGTCACGACACGAGACAACGCTAATAAGAGACAACGATAATATGTAAAGATGTTATTGCCACATGCATCCTCGTTGGTTGCTGCGCACTTATCATCTTCTGTTCGAAACCAGGATGTATCTTTTTTCTGCTTCTTTCACCTTATTTGACCCTGTTTTAAAAGGTAATTACTTTTTTGTAGTCCAACTTCTAGGGTTGGCCCACTTTGTTTGTGAATTCCAGCCAGGTTATCCGCATCTCAGTCACCCTCTTTGTGAGTCAGCTTTTTGGGAGCACTTCTAAAATAGTAATAGTCTTCCTTTTTTCTTCTTCCTGTTTGTACGGCAGCAGGACGCCTCTTATCTCAAGCAGATATCTTTACAAATAAAACATAATCGTGGCTGACGTAGACTTGATATTCTGGGCTTGAGGGAAAGTGAAACTCGTGAGTGGGGCCATGATGTGGCTTACTTAGTACTCTACCCTTCACTGCCCGTGGCATCAGCGGACGTCTATCTGGAGAACACCGGAGTAAACTGCAGTCGGTCCGTGGCCCGTGCGTCTTTGAACGGCACCAAGAAAGGTACACACAGCAAACTTGCGTTTACATTTCCTTGTTTTAACCAACGTTCTAACTAATTGTTGTTATGAATGTCCTGGTGTTTTTTTTTTTTTCTCGATTACTTATATTTATATATTGGAAACTCTTATTCACCCACGTCTCAACCGAGTCTCGACCTGTTCAGAACCAAAGAAAGAAGAATATCGAGCCAAGCCTTATTTATTACTTTTATTATCACCTTAATGTTACCAACTCTTCTAAAACTCGAATATCAGGCAACTGTTGCAACGATGAAGCTTTGCTCTATCTTCGAGCTAAATAGTACTTCCATTGCTTCGCTGAAAAAGCTCGATGCAGAGCATTAAATATTCCTGAGGCACAATGTGGCACTCTTATCCAGTGTCTCAGTTTAAAGGGTGATCAGCGTAGCAGTCGACATCTTCAGTAAGAAATAACGCAATATGTCTGACGAGACTGTCGACAGTCAGCTGCTACTCAAAATACTCAAGGTCAATGAATAGAACAGGTGGCAACCATAACAACTTGAATAACTTTCTTCCCTTTGTTTCTTAACTAAGGAAAATATTGTTGAAAGTAGCGCCACGAAAGTAACGGATTACTTTTGGGGGTAACGGTCACTTACTTTTATGAGAGGGTAATTGTAATTGTAAAAAAAATACAATTTGGCCTTGAGTGATTGTAAATGTAATTCCCTACTATTTTCCAGTAACGTTTACAAGTCTGGCCGTTAGTATTTCAAAGTTCTGGACTTACACATGACGTGTAATAAATCAATTCCTTTTGGCAACATATGTTGCCATTGGTTAATAAAGGTTAATACGTTACTGGACAATGGTCTGACAATGTTAAACTATGCTTTACCAGATTTACTTAACAGCTTCATTAGTCGCGACATTCAACTGGATTCGGTTACAATGAATGAGCTTCGAAATTACTACGTACAATAACCGCAAAGTGCAAATAGGTTTGTCTGCTAATCTGTTCTGCCAAGACTGCTTTTTGTATCAGCTTTTTTTGTATTAGCTACGTTTTGTTTTCTTGAGCTGTTCTGTTCTGGCAATATATGGGGCCGGGGGCCTGTCGAGCTGCATGTCTTCACAGCTTTTTTACACGTCCTCCCCTTCATCGAGTGAGTGAAAAATAAACGCATCATTATAATAACAATAATAATAATAGTAATAATATTATTATTATTATTTGACGTACATGACAGCGCGCACATCACAGAGTCGAAATTTGCGCATTGACTCACTTAACAAGCTTTTTCGAATACGCAACCGGAGTCTTTCGAATTCCGAAAAAGTGTGCCATAACTATTGCGCTCTGGTTGCGCTAGTCTGCTCCCGAAAACCGCTTTCTACGTCCTTAAAGTTACAGATGGACTAATAACCAATTGAACTTGCTACGGAAAGCGAATCGGTCGTTCCTAGGGAAAACTGCTGCGTTGTTTTGAACTCTGCATTCCCATCGTCGTTTGTTAACAGCACGCCATGTATGTTTCCCGATGTTCCGGTTTATGATTTTATTCCGATGGATCCAATAGTTATTGACTGGGCAGGCGTAATGAAATTAATTCAAAATATGAAGCTTTCCTCTTCTCCAGGTAATGATGGCATTAACCCCAAATTTTTGAAGAACACGAAGTGTATTCATCGATAATATTATCGAAGATTTTTGCACAATCATTAGAATCCTGTACGCTCCCGGACGACTGGAAGGTGGGAAAGGTGGTTCCTCTGCACAAATCAGGTAACACTCATTGTCCCAATAATTATAGACCCATTTCATTAACCAGTATACTGTGCAAACTCATGGAACATGTCATATACTGTCATATGGTGTCCTTCCTCGAAACTAATTCTTTTTTTAGTATGCATCAACACGGCTTCAGAAAAAATTACTCATGTGAAACTCAACTACTCGCCTTTACTAACGACTTATTCTCTGCTGCAGATCACTTAATCACTGTTGACTGCATTTTCATCGACTTTCCTAAAGCATTCGATAGTGTCTGTCATAGTCTGCTCCTCTATAAATTAAGTAAACTTAACATGGACCCTAATATTTTTAAATGAATAGAATGCTTCTTGTCTAATCGCACGCAATATGTAACCGCCAATGACCATAACTCCCCTCACTGTCCTGTAACGTCCGGTGTCCCGCAGGGGTCAGTGCTAGGGCCCTTGCTTTTTCTTATTTATATTAACGACTTACCTAGCTGCATTTCTTCATCTATAAAACTTTTTGCTGACGACTGTGTTGTTTATCGCAAAATTCTGGAACCTGCTGATCATCATGCTCTTCAGTCTGACCTCGATAACATTTCATTTTGGTGTGACACCTGGCTAATGAAACTTAACCCTGCCAAATGTAAGTCAATGAGAATTGCACGTCATTCAAATCACATCCTACCGTGTGACTACTTACTTAACGGTGTTCGCCTAACCCAAGTTTCGTCCTACAAATATCTTGGCATTATCATTTCTGCTAACCTTTCATGGCAAGATCACGTCGACTACATCACTAGTAATGCTAATCGCGCACTCGGTTATCTACGGTGTAATTTTTCTTTAGCTCCAACTAACTTGAAACTCATACTTTATAAAACTTTAGTGAGGTCAAAGCTTGAATATGCATCATCAATCTGGGACTCTCATATTAACTCCATTATTCTTCAAATAGAAGCCATTCAAAACCGTTCCGCGCGTTTCATCTTCTCAAATTACTTTCGGACTGCCAGTGTCACTTCTATGAAATCTAATCTTAACTTACCCGATCTTTCATTGCGTCGTAAACTATCTCGTCTTTGTCTCTTTCACAGGGTTTATCATTTCAATTCTCTACTCAGTGACTCTCTCTTTCTGCCACCATCGTACATTTCTTCCCGCAGCGACCATCAGTTCAAGGTTGGCGTCCCAAGCAGCCGCACCAATTTGCACTTCCACTCGTTCATTCCCAAAACCTGCACAGACTGGAACCACCTCCCCGCCTCCATCGCTTCAATCACCGACAGCGACCGTTTCAAAAGCGCCATTTGCAACCATTTTTTTTGTAATCCCTCTGCTGTGTTTATGTTCATGTTGTATTTTTTTTTCTTTTTTGCTTCACCACTCCTCTCTGTAATGCTTCGGCCTTGAGAGTAAATAAATGAAATGAAATGAAATGAAGCCGCTCTTGACAGATGACACTAATAGGTCGCACTATAAAAGGCGCGAAGACGCCTCATCGCTTTAGAGTTGGAATGTATATATATGCCTGCATGTGCCAGTCTGAAAAAGAAAGGTGACGATCAAAACAACACCCACAATTAAAAAAAAAAAAGTCTCGCGTAGGGTTGTGATCGGGGAAATACTTTTGACCTCGATGTCCTCTGAGAACAAAATGGCTAATGGGGCTATTGTCAAGACCAGTTACGACGAAGTCGGTTATAACGAAATAGCGGCTATAGCGAAGCGATCACGATTTCTCATTTCCTTTTGCACTTCGTTATGACCGAAGTCGGTTATAACGATATAGCGGATATAACGAAATGGTTTCCGATTTTCTTTAACTTTGTTATAACCGGTCTCGACAGTAGTTGGTTCATGTTCATTCAGATGAAAGCCGCTCAGAGAAACGGGGACAAGTAAACACTAGACAGCACAGAGCGCTACTTACAACTGAAAGTTTTATTGAAACACGTTTATTTATAGACGAGATCGCCCTCTCCGGATAAGAAGGCGAAGTGATGGTATGCGGTCGTGCAAAACGGTGACCTAGTGCTTCACATTTCGTGTTACACTTCATTTCCCCAGGCTTGCTCCGAGAGACTGCAGGCTTTTCACTTACACCTTTTATGCATGACCACTCTCGTCTTGCCCTAAAACGGACTGTTTGGCATGAAATCGTTCGTGCTACTCCACGCTCGGTCCTCCTGTGTCCAATATAATCGACGACATACAGATAATTCAATATAACGTTAAGTGCCGGCAAAGAAGCTAGGACAGATATGTGTGCGCTTGGAACACTCCTGCTTTGCACGCACACTCGTGCATTCTAAGCAGAGGCAACATTCGCACTTCTGGTTCCAGTTTCGTTCCTATGACAATGTGGAGTGGAGCCTAGAAACTATAGGCTTTGGCTCTGGTTTTCGCATCTATTTATTAGTTACTGTCTCGCCTCCAAACCAAATGGCTTCAACGTAGTGCCCTCGGACTAGGTTTGCTTCATACTGTAGACCGAATGATCACCACCGCAGCTAGATAGCAGCTGCAAGTTACATTGTAGTCGTCGTCAATGACAGGGACTGGTGAAGGGCGTCTATGTGAAGGACATGTGTGTCTTCTCATCAGCGAACTGTGTTAACTTCTATATTTCGGTTTTGTATTTTCATGTTCCATAGAATAAATATGAACATGTTGATTTCAGCAGTAAAGGCAAATTTAAGTCTCCAAAAGTAATGTTTATACAAACCCAGCATGTGTGAATTCTTACTTCAACTGGGAGTAATCCGTCTTTTGTTCACGTGCCTCGAAGTTTAAAGTGCTCGAAGCGCGGAAAATTACAGCAACAGTGAGTTTTAGTAGATCGTTTTCGAAGGCCCACTACCACTACGGGCGCGCTCTTCAGAGCATGCATCGAAGTGGCAGCACGAGCTCCCGCTACAAATAGCGTGGCCTGAAAACACGATCTACGAAAGCTTTTTAATGGTGCCGGTCGGAAGGAAACTTCCCCGCTCGGAGGTGGCTCCGAGGCATCCGCTGTTAATTGCTCAAAGCAACTATAGATCTGTAAATGCACCAGGCGAGTAGCTTCACGTCAACCCAAAGAAACTTCCAATTCTTCAAGAGAGCTGCTTTTGTACCACTTCGTCCTGTGATTACAGTGAAAACAAACTGTGTGCACCCTTGCACTGCACCAAGACTGAAGCGCGTCAGTCTCGCAACTTCCCTACTACTACAATATGGTGCTTGGATTGCGTCTCCGACCGGTGTCGTTTACCGCCTCCCTAAAATGTCCCTCAATTTCTGCCCTCTGGCGTCGTGTAAGTGCCTTGTTGTTGCCTACCGCGACCCTGCCGGTGGCTGAACTGCGGAAGCGGATACACAACAGACGCCTGTTCCGCTGTGGCTCTCTCTCAGCTCAAACGTTCACGGAAACTTCTCCGACCACGAGCTGTGACGCCATGACGACAACGACACCCATGTTCGCTCGTACTGTTTTCTTCTTCTAAGTTCTACGATCAACCGCAAGGATCGCGACATCCTACAGCACGGTATAGAGAGCTTAGATTGAAGAGAGGGGTCATGTCGAACCATGGGGAGCGTTTGCAGTTTATGACGGACGTCTCGTGCGAAGAGTAGTCGCAGGTGCGCATGCGCTGCGTTTTCGCATGCCGAGGAGGAAAGCAGACAAAACTGTGGAGACCTTTGCAGACGATCAACACTTCCGGCACCTCCTCGCACTCGTATTGTAAACGCGGGTTACGCGGCCCACAAACCACGTGACCCCGACCAGCAGTTAGAAACTCTCCGTAATACGGGCTCTCGCACGCTCCCCTGGCGCCGGCCAACACCACGACAGAAGGCCTCCGCACGATCTCCTCTCCCTCTATAAAACGTCCCAAGAGTTAGGTCGCGCTAAATCGGCTATTGGGCCCGAGCCCGACCTTCGACGCGCCGATTGGACACCAGCGCCAGCCGAACACTGACACAGCACTCGTGCTGTGTCAGTGTTCGGCTGGCGCTGTTCGGTACTCACGCCTCGATTGACCTGACCGGCTTTTGTGACGTCGTTTGTTGCTACTGCGGGAACACTTTCGACAGAAGGACGGAAAAGGAAACTAAAACGGACCAGTCCACGGTTCGTTCCATACACGATACCGTTACGAGCCAATTCTACCGCACACTTTATGCAACCTTTTGTTCATCCAGGACGTATATTTTCCGTGGTCCTTTTTCATAATTAGAAGAAAAATCGGAGATATTTTCGGCGATTAATAATTTTTCAAATCTTGGTTAATCTCGAAGATTTTCTTCGTAGGAACGCTGAACAGGGTCAATTATTATCGGTTGAAAATTTAAATAGAAAACTACGCGTCTAAATTAGCGAAGAAAGGGTTTCGCCCCCCAAAAAATGTTCTAGCTGGAGAAAAAATTTTTTGAAATCGGTGTTGCCGGTTAGAGAAAGAACACAGATATTTTACACCAGGTGTTGTTTTATTGTTTTTCTTTTAATTTTTAATACCGACGATTGTCTATCGGTGTTTTTCGGGTTAATTTGGAAGGGCAACGACGTAGACATAACATATTCGGTTGTTACTTTCATGCCTATGTTTGATTTCGCCCAACTGTAGTTGACTTTGTGCCTTTGCACACACACCGTGAAAACTCGTCCATGCGTGTTCTCCTCAGGTGAGCACTCGGTGAGCAAGCCACCTATAAATAAGCTGAGGAAAAACATTTCGACCTTATGCATTCCACGGTGTGATACCGAGCACGCTAGGTGAAACGCCTCACACCCTTCCACATCGCACACTTAGTTTGTAAATAAAAAAATTAGTCTGGCCTCTTTTTGGTCATGCTCCTTCCTAGACTGCAGTATTTATTTATCCGTTGCTCGGCTGGAATACTCACGCGTGAATATTTTAATAGTGTAAAGTAGGGCTGGGCAATCGATAGATTAACCTTCCGATTATTCGATTAAGGTTGTAATCGCGATCAAATTTTTTAACCGGTTAATCGGTTTTTCAATCGGTACTCAAAATGAAGTAATCTGGACGCACGCACGGCTCTATCCTGGATGACCTGCCCGAACTATTTCGTTTCAGCTTCCGTTCGAGTGCAGCCAAAGCTACGTGTGGCCGGAGCCAATCACACGCCGGCAATAGGTCACGCGATATCGCTTGCACTTTTGTATCACTCCGCTGCGTCTCTGGCCGTCCGCGCCACCCGCGCTCGCCGAGTGTTTCGTCTGCTACGGGCGTCTCAATGGTATCGTCTGCTACAGGTTTAAAGAGTGCCTTTTCACGCTCTGAAATTTAATCACACGGGATGTGAGTACGTAGGCTGGCCGCTGGTGTCTGTGTCCGAGCTTTCCAGCTGTTCGGCATTTCGGCATAGTTTCGAGATCTAACTACACATTGGAAGGTGCCCGATGACCCGGCCGTTGATGTTTCCTTGTATTGTCTGCATATACCAGGGCTCAAGGCGCAGTTTTTTCCACCAGCTTCTCGGCGTTCAATGCGATCGGCAGGTCAAGGCGTGCCCTGATTTCGCCGCGTATCAGTGAATTGTAGTGGCCCGGACGCTTTTTCTTGTTTACAGCGCATCCGCGGTACGACGCGGCCGGAGTCTCCTGCCGAATTTGAAAGTGACATTCATCACGACCTCTCGCGCCTGACGCCCAAACGTGCCTTTGCAAAAGGGCGTTTTGAAGCGACTCGGTGAGGAAAGCAGCGAAGCACATGATTCGGCGATTACGGCAACGAAATCAAAAACCGAGCGCTGCAGCCGTGTTGCCAGCGGATATACATATTTTCACCAAACCATATGCATTTACACATATTAATAGAAACATAAACTTAAGAGATTTGATTTCTTCAGTTGCAAATCATTCTCAGCAGTACAAATCTGGAACATTGTGCAGTTTTTACGCCAAAAACAGTTATTTTAAAAGAAATTACTTTTGCGAACTACTTTCTGGTGCGTAGGAATGCTCTTCTCGAAGTTGCGAACCGTCCCTCAGCCTTTGGCTGCGCTCGGACGGAAGCTGAAAAGAAGTATTCGCTACTCCAACTAACTATGGGTGGCGCCACTCATTTTCCAAGATGGCGGGTTTAGTGAGGGTCAGAGATGCGTGCCACTGTTGAGCCTGTCTAGTGTGCTGGCTTCACTGAGCGACATAAATTATTTCTGGTAATACGAGGAAGCTAATGTTTTATGACCGCAGGTCACCTCTTTAACCTGAAAACAAGTGCGGTGTTTAGCGTGTTAATTACGCAAGGATGCGCGTTTTAATTTTGGGGCGAAACCGAAACTTACCTCTATTTTGGATTTAATTTCTCGATATAGGTCGTAATTTCGGATTCTTTCATGACTCAAGATGTGTCTCACATGGTAATTATTTCCTTGGAAAAGTTGTTTGCGGAAAGTTTATTTTGTGACATACTGTTCGATTCAGGCTGATATTTGTAGTTGTTGAAAAAATCTGTGCTGATATCTGTGCGTTCTCGCTGCTTTTTTCTCGCTCAGATAATTGCCATGGAAAATAATGACAATTATCCAAGCACAAGAACTAGAATAATTATAATTTTTACAATATGTCCACCAAACAAATAAACTAATAAACGCTGTTCTCACTAGAAAAAATTCAGTCGGAATCCGAGTCAGACAGCTGAAGTGTGAGTGTGTTTTTATAGCACCGGGCGTGACGCGTAAGACTTTATATTACATCCAGTGTTTGACTGTTTTTCTATCTTGATAACTATGTCAGAGTTTTTCATATGCTAAAAAGAAAACAGAATTATACCTTTCTGGAAAGACTATTATGGTTAAATAGCGTATTCTCGTGATCTTGGCGTTAATTAGAGGCATACATTGCCGCGGTTTCTATTAATATTAATAATATTAGAATTCACATATTTGAATAAGTAATTCTTCAAGCTGTAATATAATTTGTTGCTTATGATCTAATTTTAAATGCGCGAAGAAATATGACAATGAAAACTGTGCTAATTATCATCACTGGTTCTAATTGCTGCATTTTAATTACGAAAAAAAATAAAAATAGTCTAAAATAAATTAAAACATTCTAGCTAATGTGAGAAATCTATGTAAAATTACATTAATTGTTGGTAAAGTATATTGTGCTATCAAAGTCGTGACTTTTGACAATCGGCGAAACGTCCAAAGTCGCCGCCAATATACTTCCAAACCAAATGCCCAAAAGTAAAAAAAAAAAAAAAAAAAAAAGTATTATTAGTTTTTTTATAACATTTATTTATTTTTGTATTTGCTCGCCGTCTTTTTGCCAATCTCAGCCTTTCCAGTTCGAAGGAACGCCTACCTGCTTGCACGTCTGCTCACTGCAGCACGTTTCGTTGGCGTTGGAAGCCGGTGAAACAGTTATGAGTTTTAATATTGCGTATACGAGCGAACTCAAGCCCTGTGTGTTTGCGTTAGCTTTGCGTGTTCCACACTGCGCGTGCGCGAAGCCCGAAATTGCGGTCTTGGATGGCGCATGGCGATGAGGCGCACGCAAGACGTAGGGCACGCAACTCGAACGCAAACGCACACCGCTTGCGTTTGCTTCTATGCGCAATACTAAAACTCTCCAGTAAGGTACAATCCCATACCGGCTGCAGCACTATACGTTGGGACTGTGAAGAGTGTTGTTTGCATTCGGAAAAGACAATTCGCGAGCCATGATCGCGAGCAGTTCCGCCATGCCCGCTGAGCAGGAGAATCGGGGGACCCTCACTAGAGTGCTTCCCATTTCCGCCGCGGGAGGGCGAGCGTCGAGCTGGAAACGCGAATAGGGGTGACTCATGCCCCCCCCCCCCCCTCCCCCCATAGGGAAAACGCTGCGTGGCGTGCATCCGGTCGTTCTGTCCCGAGCGGTTTTCCGTTCCCAGCCAGGTCGCCAGGTGATATGAGCAAGGTTCAATTCTCACGCTCGCGAAGCATCACGTGTTCGAAGATATACATTACAGTTCCGCCGAGGCGGCCAGACGAACAAGCCGGGCCCGCAATTGATCCCTGCGCGATCGCGAAACTTCACGTGTTGAGGATAGATTTCACATCCTGCCCAGGCAAAACAAAACAACAAAAAGAAAAAGAAAAAACAAGCTGGGGAGCTAACAACGCCATGGTTACTTGTTCCAGTATTCGGCCCGTAAAACTGAACGAGTTCCCGAGTATGGAAGGCAATCTCGCTGAAAAGTTCGGGTTTAAAGTAAGCTCCAGCGGTGAAGTTTTTAACTCGAAGGAAGTCCACTGCATCATCGGCAAAAGGCCGCTTTCGTAGAGTGGAAGCGTAAGTTCGCTTCAGTATCACCTACGAGCGAAGCACCCATGTACGCCGCTGCAGCAAGGACCATCCGCCAAAACGCAGACAACAATCAACACCTTCTCATCGAGGCCCCTTTCTCTAAAAAAAGAATAAAGCATCGCCCAAGCCCTGACTTCTTGCCTTCCTGTCGGAGAATGTAGACAAACTTCTTTATCTTCGGAGCTGGAGCAAAAATATGTGAGCCTTTAAATCGTTGAACTATATGTATACTCAATATTTGATGAAAAGCGTAAATTTCGACATTGTGTTTAAATTGAAACGTTTCGCTTTTATCCTGTTATTGTAGATAATTTTAATCGACGCCCAGCCCTAGTGTAAACGTCTGAACACATGTCCAAAAAGTGCCGGCCGTAGGACGATTATTGAACCTTAGAAATAGCTTCCCTCAGACTAGTTTTATAACACCGAACCACACGAGAATATATACTCCTCAATTTGTTTTAAAAATATGGCTAAGTATAAACCATGTCTACGATTTTCGTGCTTTAGATACCCTCGCGTGGTTAGTGGTTTGTCGTGTGAACTAATACTATAGTTGCGCATTCAGATTTACACTAATATTAGGATTGTATTTTATATATGAATTTCTGCCTTAAACCGAGAAGAATTAATCGAAAAAAAAAAGAGTTTAGAAATTTGTTAATGGAGTTTTCGAACAGCGAAGCTTCCGTCTCCTTTTAAAAATCTGGACAGTGACGTACCAAGTTGTTTTTGAGTGCGGGGCAAGCCGGACCCCCCTCCCTAGGGGCCGGGAGGCGGTGCCCTTGATAGCTCTTGGGCACCACCGGCCAGTGTTTGCCCTGCCCAGTGGCGGCTGTTTCAGACAGAAGAAAACATATGCCTTGCCCCCCCCAGTCTGAATGAGAGCTAAGGGGGCGAGTGCCCCCCTTGCCCCCCCGGTTGGTACGCCCATGAATCTGGACGTGTATATTTAGCAACGCCGCTGTCAAACTATAAATGCTCTCTCAAAATGAGAACTACATTTAAAAATTCTCATTACTTTGGTGCGAGCCAGAAACTTTAGGCAGCAGAAGCGCTTTTTTACCCCACCGGACATTTTGACTGTCCGAATCATGTAACTCAACGGGTATTCAGTATTGGAAAGTTTATTTTTAAATACATTTCGCTAGTAAGAGCAAAAAAACAAAACAAGAAACGACAACAATGACATTTAGATGGTGAACCCTGACTGGCCACTGTTGAGAATGTGACATATCACGCTGCTCTAAAGAAACACAACAATAACAGTACAGTTGAAGTGAGCAAGCTTATGGCAGGAACTCTTTCTCACACTTTAGGCGTAGTAAGAGAAGCATTTTAACTCGAACATCGTTAGACAAGGTGTCAAAATATAGCAAAACTCTACGGGTAACCCCGAAAATGCGTAGTTCAATGAATGTTTTTTTTTGTTTTAATTCATCACAAAATAAAGGAATCCATGCAAGTTTACAGCAACCAGCGGAAGAATCTGCGAACGTTATTTGTAGGGTTCTGAGTTTTCGGTTTAAACCGATAAAAACCGATAAAAGTACGTCAAATTCATTTTCTAAAATTCTGTTTTAACCGAAAAGATCAGTTTTTTAGGGCCGCGTCGATGTGGGTGGGGGAGGGGGTGGGTAGAAAGAGAGAGAGAGTGCTTTGCATGGTTCCACATTGTGTGACGTCCTCGTGATTACCCTCTTTCAAGTTTGAACATGCAACAAAACAGGTCTTGGATTGCCCTTCGCGGGACATCTGTGTCCTATGTGTGATCGGGCTTAGTGTGTCAAGTTCTTGGTCCTAAAAAAGAAAGTTCAGATGTGGGCTAGTATAAGGCTTTCCGCTTTATGAACTTCAGAGGACACCGAGGAAAGCAGTTAATACCTTTCTTAACACCTTCTCTCAAACTTCCCCGTGGTTAAAAACATACATACAATGAATATATATATGGGTGGTTTCATTTCAAATCGTGCAGGCAAAAAGGGTCGAATTTTTAATTTCGATGAAAAAAATATATGTTATGGCGCCGTTTCCAAAAACCGCAGTCGACACAAACCGCAAGTTCGTCGGATTTTTCGTTCTCAACTTATGAATTTTTAAAGAGAACGCGGCGAAAAGCAGTGTTTTTCACACCCGTCGTCGGTCGGATGTTTCGCTTGATCTCCCGCCATGGATTTTCAGTCCACATTATATTATCTTTTTTGAAGCACTCTGTGGACACATTTAAAAGGCTCCAATACCATGAAATAATTTTAGGCCTTTTGTTTTTTTTTCTGTAAAAATGTCAAAAACGCCTCCTCGGTCAATTGTTGACGAACTTTGACAATTAATTATTGGCGATCTACTTGGGTTACACTGATATTTTTTATGTCCACGGAGAGCCCAAAACAGGCTCTTTATATTTATTATAAAATTTCTCGGCTGTATAAAATATCCCTTGCGGTACGTTTACGTTAATATTATGCAAAAACCAAAAAGTACCATTTTTGAAATTGATTTTCTCAAAAAACCCATTTTTTATTTTTTTCATTTTTTGTTCAAATGTAGATATGATAGTTGTCTACACGAAAATCATGCCTAGAAAGTGTATATTTTGTTTGCATGTTTTATATTTAGGCCTCAATATCGGAAAAAGACGTCTTTGTTTTGCAAGACCTAAGTCAGACATAGCGACCCATGCGTCTCTATGAATTGTGAAAAAGTTTTCTTGAATTTTCTTCTGCATTTTGTAATCAATTATAAACGGATTTTGTGGTATTGTATATTTATGTATGTTTTGATAAGAGCGGGAACCATGAGATACATATCTAACCAAATCAGCAGGCCTAGTAGACTTTCAATAACCAAAAGGCACAGACGTTGTATTGTTTCGATTTATAAAGCTTTCAAAGTAAACTAGCACGACTAGCTATTAGCTGTCATATTACTAAGACAAAGAAAGTCACCGCATCGTCGATATATTATATACAATTCTTTACAAAACCAAACACTGGGCCTTGTTCACCGCACATCGCACAGGTCACCAGGGAATGTCCTTTCACTTCCGTAATACACAAAAGTCGTGACACAGAAACGGTCCGAAACATACAGAGAGTGTGTCATGGAGAGGGGTAGGAAATAAAAATAAATAAATAGGAATTAAATTGCCCAACTCCGATCTTAACGAAAATTGCGTTAAAAAAATAATAAAGTATTTAGGTTCGAGCGGTGGCAAGGCGATAGGTCCACGCCTGGTGGAGAGTCAGACAAAGAAGTCGACGGCACGTAAAGGTAAAACAAAAAAAATCAATAATTTAATAAAGACGGGAAAACTCAGCCGCACATGGCAAGAACAAAAACCAACTCCCCCGGGCATTCCCTAAACGGGACGCGACCAAATGCGTGCGAACACGCTCTTTACATCACCGCCAGGCCGCTACGCCATGGCGAAATAAACCCAACAACTGAACAGTGCTAACAAACAGTTAGTAAGAAAACATTGAAAAAAAAAAACGTTAAAAAAAAAAACCGCACCCGAGAAACAAAGTTCAGCGGGGCGAAGAAACACACACGAGTCGGCCCCACAACATTGAAGTCTGGCAGAATGACGGCGTCCAGATGATGCTCGGATCTGTTCCTCCCTCTATTACGCACATCCACGACGGCTGTGCGGAACAGTGGCTGTACGAAAGAAAGTTAAGAATAGATTCGAGCAGGCGATGCGCGAGAAGGTAACCGAGACTATGCTTCAAGCTTCATATCGGGAGAGGAGCTTTCGAGGTAGTTTCTGCAGTTACTCAAACTTTCTCTTTCCCCTTCCCTTTTTCAAAAGAACACGTCAGCCGGCGCTAACGTTTCATCTCGGGAGAAGCCCACTCTTCACAAACGGTTATAGTTGACAAGGGGGCTGACTTCGACCCAACTAGTCTCCGGGCAGAATACAAACACAAGTATACTTACCAACACGCTCGTTTTAATGTCAGTCTCCGGGCTTTGCTGTTTCCAAAAGAGATAACCTTTTATAAGGACAGAACGAGCGGGTTGGTGGGAATAATTAAACTTAAACACTCCCTTCTCGTTTTCTTCCTCAAGTTTAATAGATAACCCTTCGGTGCTATCGGATCTCCCAGGAAAGAGAGAGAGCACGGCCGTTTCAAGGTAAGGATAGGGCGCTCGAAGCTAGGGTAAACAGGCGGTATCGTTTCACGCATGCACGGATGGCTGGTTTCAAGTTTCCCCACATCCCTAACAAAACCGGCCCACCTTCGCGTGTGCGTCTGCGGGATTTCTGTCCCGCGCCGCCGGTTTTAGCGCGCACACGGCGTTGTTTTGGCTGACAGAACAGTTGTTGACCGTCGACATTGTAAGGCCGTGGTGTCCTCATCCTTTCAGGCAACGATTCCTTTGCTTTGCCTTGTGCAATACTCTGACAGACTCCTCCTGGGTGGCTGTCACTGTTCGCCGCGTCAACGACACAACCGTACCATTTCACTCCTCGTGACACAGGGTGTGCTGCTCGCTTTACTGTCACGGGCCGTCCCATCTAACACAACGAGCGCGAAAAGTCGTGGATATCTGCTGGCTCCGAAAGGGCGGGACGTTCATGCAGGCCAATGAGGGCCCCGAATCAATAAGACGTCTGCCGACTCCTACCAATTTGCGACACCTGCTGGTCTGTTAAGAAGTGTTGCTTTCTCTTTTTGGAACTCCTCCGATGTAGCTTGCCGCCTATAATAAAATTTAAATAATCAATAAATATATCAGGGTGGAAATACTGTATTTCATTTTTATGTGGGAACGTTGAAAAAATGAAAAAAACTATTTCCAAGCTTGTGAAGACGCGCAATTCGCAAGTCTATTTCGAGCCGTAAAAACACGTTTTTGTACGATATTGATGCTTAAATGTAGAACATACAAACAAAATATACACTTTCTAGGCTTGATTTTCGTGTAGACAACTATCATACCTACATTTTAACAAAAAAAAAAAAAAAAAAAAAAAATGGGTTTTTTGAGAAAATAAATTTCGAAAATGGTACTTTTTGGTTTTTTCATAATATTAACGTAAACGTACCGCAAAGGATACTTTATACAGCCAAGGCATTTTATAATAAATATAAAGATCGTGTTTTGGGCTCTCCGTGGACATAAAAAATATCGGTGCAACCCAAGTAGATCGCCAGTAATTAATTGTCAAATTTCGTCAACAATTGACTGAGGAGGCGTCTTTGACATTTTCACAGAAAAAAAGCAAAAGACCTAAAATTATTTTATGGTATTGGAGCCTTTTAAATGTGTCCACAGAGTGCTTCAAAAAAGATAATATAATGTGGACTGAAAATCCGTGGCGGGAGATCAAGCGAAACATCCGACCCACGACGGGTGTGAAAAACACTGCTTTTCGCCGCTGCCTCTTTAAAAATTCATAAGTCGAGAACAAAAAATCCGACGAACTTGCGGTTTGTGTCGACTGCGGTTTTAGAAACGGCGCCATAACATATATTTTTTTCATCGAAATTAAAAATTCGAGTCTTTTTGCCTGCACGATTTGAGATGAAACCACCCATATATATATATATATATATATATATATATATATATATATATATATATATATCAGGGTGTCGAACCGGAACCGAACCGAACCGAAAACCGGAACCGAACCGGTATTTTTTCCGGAACTGAACCCGAACCCGAACCGTTATATTGTTATCGCGATGAACCCGAACCGGAACTGAACCGGAAAAAAAAAAATAACGGTTACCGGCTCATGTCAAAACGATTCGGCCACGCGCTGTTGACAATGAATGTGCTATCAATGCCATTTGTTTATTAAGTGCCGTCAACTGACACACACCTCGCTTACATATTTTTCTTCTCCACTCAGTCTTAGGAATATAAACGCTGCATCCATGAATCTTGACAAACGCTGCATCCATGAATGTTGGCATAGGAACCAGTATTGCGCTGGTCGCGGCTTGCACGGAAGAAAAAGAATTAGAAAGCTGTGCAAAAAAAAAAAAAAAAAAGTCGCGGATTGAATTAATCGAACCGTAACTAAACCGGAACAAAATAAATTTACCTCAACCTGAACCGTAACCGAACCCGTATTTTTTTCGGTTCGACACACTGATATATATATATATATATGTTTTCTCTTTGCCATTGCGCTGGGCTTTGTACGCTCATCACCTCAAACCGTCACGTTGTTAGAATGGGAAGGAAAAAGAAGCGCGCTGAAGATTATGCCCGCGAATTCGGCGATTGGAAGAAGAAGTGCGATTGAAGCAACCTGTTCTTTCTACCATTCGGCAAGCTTTTCAGCCTTTATACCCATTAGTGACAGTTAATCGGTATACCACTACCGGCCGCTGTGGCGATGACATCTGTCATCAGCCCCGCTGGCACTGTACCGCACGAACATGCCTCCTCAACAATTCTACGCACCTCCCAACCTGTGGTAATACCAACCGCAGTATCCCATGACTCGGGTTCAAGCCTTGCCCAAACAAGTGACATACCTCCGAGAAAACGGCGCGCTGATGAATATCAAGAGCCACCTGCTCAAACTATGGAACATCAGCAGTCCATCACCGATGAGGAGACACCTTTCACTGAGGTGGTTTACAAGAAGACTCGCAAGGCTGGCATTCCGGTGTTGTTCAAACTCAATGATCCATCCCAGTCGTTCTGGAAGGTCAACCCTAATAAGTTGGCGCAAGAAATCGTCGCAACATCCCAAGAGAAAGTCCTGTCTCAGCGAATTGACAAAAATGGAGGACTAACTGTCACTGTGGCGTCCGCCGAAGCAGCGAATAATTTGCTAAAACTAAACGCCCTCGCGGGAATCAAGGTGGATGTCGTTGTACCACAGTCGTACTCGAAAAATCTGGGGAAAATCTGGGGTGTGCCACTTGACTACAGTGATGATCAACTCGGTGAATACCTACGAGACGACGGAGTCATTTCTGCACAACGACAAATGAAGTTCACTCGACGGGAAGATGGTCCCGTAACAAAACATCCACTGACAACAGTAATCCTTAAATTTCGTGAAGACCTACAACTACCTGCACGAATCAAACTAGGATTCCACAGCTTCCCCGTGCAAGAACACTGCGAGGCACCAACTCAATGTTACAACTGGCAACGATATGGCCACCTGGCTCGCGACTGCCGCAGCTCCCGTCGGTGCAAGATCTGCGCAGGTCCTCATCACCACAAAGAATGCCCGACACCACGTGAACCGCAATGCGCAAACTGCGGCTCGCGCCATGTATCAACCTATGCAGGCTGCATAGGAAAACAGGCGGCGCATGCTGCTAAGAAAAATGAGCTTTTTTATGGCAAACCTACTTCACGGAAAGCTCCAGCTCCTAATCCGGATGTTATCAAGGCAAGTGACAAAATGACCACGCAAAATAAAACATCACGGCCTACTTTTTCCGACGTTCTGCAAGGAATTCCAAGCGGCAGCAACACAATACTAACAGATCACAAGACAAGACAAGGAAGTTCCCACGTCATACCACCAAACCCAAAAGCAACTGCAGATACGGAAGAGGAAATACCTTCCCATGTGGATAATCGACGCCGTACTAGTTCTAGAACCGCGCATCACATTGAGTCTGCCCATCCAGATCAAGAAAGCAGTGCAAAAGGCATCCTTCACATGTTCCTACGTCTCATGATGGAAGTCATAAAAGAAATTATCAAAGAATACCCGAAAATCGGTTCGAAATCATCCATCAAAGCTTTGTTGGCCATGGAACCACTTCTCAACGGCATTCAATGACTCATCTAACTGAGGTATACGCCACTTCCTTTTTATTACAATGGAATGCACGTCACCTAATGCCAAAACGCAGCGATTTCAAGGATTTTGTCAGTCGCTACAAATTCTCGGTTTTAGCTATCTGTGAAGGCCACGTATCCGAACAATTTCGCCTGCCTGATTACGTGCTATATCCCTCAAACGCTCAGCTCCGTTCCTCAAGAGTAATGTTAGGTATAAGATCCGAGCTTTCATCAGTAGAAATTGTGAGTGACATTGATAGTTCTGGAGAATTTGTTGCTTGTAAGGTACGCATTCGTGGCCTGGTACTTAATATTGTTTGCGTATATATACCACCAGGAAGCACAACAGACTTACAACGCCTAGAAGGTCTCATTGCTTCTTTGGATGCACCTTACATACTGTGTGGAGACTTCAATGCACATAGTCCAACCTGGGGCAGCTCTCATACATCAAAGAGAGGATCAATGTTAGACTCAATACTCATTTCAAACAACCTTTGCGTTCTAAACGACGGATCTCCGACATTCCTTAAAGGAGACGGATACACTAGTTGTTTAGACTTGACCATCTGCTCTGCAGGCTTGGTAGCTCAGGCCAATTGGTATACCGACTGCGACACCAGAGGAAGCGATCATCTACCTATCTATATAAGTCACACAAAATTACATCCATTTGTGAAACATAGACATACAGTTTTAACTGACTGGTCCAAGTTTCGTGCACTGAACGCTGACTCAATGACAAATTTGAAGACACTAGATGATTTCGTTTCTGGGATAAAAATTAACCTTGAGAAATCATCACAAACGTTAAAAGTCCCTCAAGGACATCTAGGGGTAGATCCTGAGTACCAGAAATTGCGTGCTCAACGCCGACAGGCGGAACGAAAAGCTCGAAGGAGCGGAATACTTGAAGATCAAATGAAAGCCCGACGAATTCAGACGAAAACAAAACACGAGCTCGAATATTTGGGAAAACGCCGATGGAAGAGTCTTTGGGATTCAATATTACCGAACACCCCGAAAATACAAGCATGGCGCATAGTTCGCTCATTAAAATCGCCGGTGTTACAACGCCAACCATTGCGCGCGCTGGCACTTCATCGAGGTGTTAGCGATATGAATATAGCCGAAGAATTTTGCAGAGCAGTGACGCAACACGTTTCTACAGCCATAGCAAACACGGATCAGAAAACCCCATCCCCGCGGCTATCAACAGCTTACAACCATATCATGAATCTGCCATTTAACAAAAGTGAACTGAAATGGGCATTGAGAAAGCTCAGGCGAAAAAGTGCCCCAGGACCAGATGGTATCACTCCGGCTGCACTAACGAATATTGGGAAGCACGCAATGTCCTTTTTACTGGATATGTATAACCAATGCTGGGCTAGTGGTTGTATACCCCTTGTCTGGAAAGAAGCAATTTAGTGCCTGTTTTAAAACCTGGAAAATCCCCTCTAAGCATCTCATCTTTTCGTCCAGTGAGCCTCACCAGCGTGCTGATGAAGACGATGGAACATATGGTCTTACAGCGACTAAATTGGTGGTTAGATTTCAGTGGAATATTGCCGTTCCAAATGACCGGTTTTAGGCGGAATATGTCAGCTATGGATTCTGTACTCGATCTCGTGACCTGTGTAAAACACGAACGCAGCATTCACAAAATCACAGTAGCAGTGTTTCTAGACATTCAGCGGGCATTTGACACTGTTAGCCACTGCCATGTTATCGACCAGCTTCAGCGACTAGAAGTAGGTGACCACCTAGTGAACTGGATGAGTGATTTCCTCCATGATCGATCGGTGTACGCACGGACGCCCAATGGTTTTACATCAAAGCACTATGTTTCACAAGGAGTTCCTCAAGGAAGCGTATTAAGTCCCACATTATTTAACCTTGTATTGACAGAACTTCCTGGTCTATTACCAGATAATGTATCAATTTCCATGTATGCTGATGACATATCTATTTGGTCATCAGATGCTAATCCCAGTGCGATTCAGACTCGTCTCCAAACTTCACTTTTAATAATTGAACAATTTATCATTGAACGAGGTATGTCGATTTCTACTGAGAAATCTGCGGTCCTTCCATTTACACGACGAAGACTCAATAACCTTGAACTCACGCTTGGAGGGAAACCTTTGCCTTTGGTGAAGGCTCATCGTTTCCTAGGGGTGTACATCGACCGGAACCTGTCTTGGACAGCTCATGTAAAATATTTAGAAAGAAAAATTGCGCCATACATCAATATCTTACGCTGCTGCTCTGGAACCAGATGGGGTGGCTCTTCGAAAGCACTTTTAACTCTCCACGGAGCACTCGTTACACAGTCCCTTTCGTATTCACTTCCAGCATTATGTGGGCTCTCCCGGACTCTTGAAGCGCGACTCAAACATCTGATTGCCCGCAGCCTCCGAATCTGCTTGGGAGTACCAAGAGCCCTAGCAAGCTCCTTGGTGGTTGCAGAAGCTCACGCCCTCACAATACCGATTCTACGTGAACGGGAAACTCTCCGACATTTCATTCGCCCTCTTACACGACATCATGATCACCCACTCGTTGCAACTATCCGCCGTAGGACATTTTCCAGTGTACATAAGGTAATAATGGCTAATGCAGATATAGTTCCCGCAAACTTCGGACTCCCATTTGAACCTCCAGCTGCGCTTTGGACATTTTACTCTGCAAATATTTCTACATCAGTGCCTGGAGTTGTGAAAAAATCGAATTTAAACCAAACCACGCTGAAGCAAATGACACTTTCAATGCTTTTTGAAGCCCCGGATGACGTTACTGCGGTCTACACGGATGGGTCAACAAGCGATTTATCATCTACAGCAGCATTTATAATTCCATCTTTAAATATAGAAAAAAGCTTCTTACTTTCACACAAGACAAGCTCAACTAACACAGAACTATTTGCTATTTTGCAAGCGGTTCTCTACTTTACTCAGAAAACAAGTATTATCAGTTGGACTCTCTACACGGATTCAATGAGCGCACTGAACATGATAAAATACATATCACCAACAAGTTCATCTATTGCCATTAATATTTGTTTCCACCTCTCGAGAGCTATTGAAACTGGGCATAAAATTAATTTTCAATGGATCCCTGCACATTGTGGCATTCAAGGAAATGAAGCGGCCGATCGGGCAGCCAAAAATGCCCACAATATAAATACCAAGACTGCAATTACTTTCACGAAAGGAGACACATTAAACCTGCTCAGAAGGACATCAAGGAAAAGATCCGAGGCTACTTGTTATAAAGACGCTCCTCAAAACTCCCACCTCGAACGGATTGACCCTAACTTAAAATTTTGGATGCCAAGACACATTTCAAGAGCTTCTGAAACATTGATACACAGACTTCGATTAGGTGTTCCTTTTGGACAACACTTCCTACATCGAATACGACAGGTTACCTCCCCTTTGTGCACCACATGTGACGAAATAGACGACGCAGAACACGTACTAATCAACTGCCGAAGGTACACAGATGAACGAGACCATCTTCGAGAACAAATGTCCACTATCGATAACCGCCCATTGTCCCTCACAACACTCCTTGGTCCATGGAACACACGAAGGACCCAACAAACTGTGATCGGGTATCTTGTAGATTATCTGGAGGACACAAAATTAAGTGAGAACTATTGACAACAACAAATTTCATATAGTGTACGCTCCTGGCATGCCGTCACTGTGCTGCGGCTTATTTTTGGAAGGGACAGGACACCGTTCTAGAGGCTGCCGGTCCGAGGACAAGGTGGATACCTCCTCATAGTGAGGACGGTTGCTTAGTCCAAGGACGGTGCCTCCCACCAGGGATGGTCGGACGTACTGTGACGTCGGGTTTTCGATATTGTAAATGATTATTTTATTGCATATGTATATGCATGTATGTGCGTGTACGTGTATGTATACGTGTATGTGTGTATGTGTATATATATATATGTATATATGTGTATATATATGTATATGTATGTATGTATATGTATATATGTATGTACATAATCTTTTTTTTTTTTTGTAAAATTTATATGCTGCTTGTAATTTCAATCAATGGTCTGGAGTAGCCGGCGCTGGTTCTGCAGCTGCTAAAATCTCCACTTTGAACGTTTTGTTTTAATAAAGATCTATTCTCTCTCTCCCCCGCGAATTCCGCGATTTTAAGGTGTGTCCTGACGGAAGTTGTAGCGAAGACGACGCCGTTATTCTTGGAGGGATCACAAATATCACTGCTACAAGGATCATCTGATCCGATGTCCGATGATGTTTCTTCTTTCATATTCACCGAAAAACAAAACAAAAAAACGGTGAACTTCTTTAGGAATAAATATACACCGAAAAAAACGAAAATTAAATTTTAATATAAACATCGAAAAAAGTACGCTGAATTTTGAAAAGATAAAAACCCAAAACCCGGAACCCTAGTTATTTACAATGGCAAAATATCTAAGTTTTTTTTTTTCTAAAATGAGAGTAAGACTATTTTTAAGCTCAAAGTTCTACGTAGACCCGAAGAAGTACTAAAAATAATCCAGTTTCTTAATAAACCTGCTGCTCTTTTTTTTTCTTTCCTTACATGCCCGATAAGGTTTTTAGCCACGATAAGGGGACCTGCGCGGCAACGGCGGCGACAATGGACGCTCTCCTCAAAATACGCACGCTTTCGCGGCACGCCGAGCGTGCTGCGTGTGCGGACTTAGCATTGGAGGAAACAAGGACAGACATAAAACTAAAAATCGTTTTAGAACAAGGTCAATAGCCATGCCATAGAATAAAGCGCGCTTGTTAAGCACGGCTGTTCGCTTGGCGAGTTCAAAGCTCCAACACACTTTCCCCGTATCTGTCGCAAAAACGACGCAAACAACAAAACGACGATACTGGCTTCGCCGCGGTTTAGACACGTGAGATCCGTTGGCGCACGCGCTCTGGCTGTTGGAGCGCCGCCAACATCGCCGGAAACGGGGATCGTCAGCCGTCGCGTGCACTGCCAAAAGAAAAGCTGTCGCAGCGGTCGCTTGTTGGGGCCCCACTCGGGGAAAACAAAAGCACGGCACCATGGAAGCGACTCCGTGCGCCTCGTGTAAAAAGAAGCGATACCATCGGATCACGAGGAAATGGTGAGTCGGCGATCATTCGGTTTCCCTTCGAACGATTATGAACCCAAGTATTTCTAAATGCGGTTTTGCACTGTGAACGGTATGCGCTGTCCTCGGGGGTTTCTCCACGAATTGAAGTTAGGGGGGGTGTCTAAATTTTAGGGGAGGGGGACGTTAGTGTGGGGTGGGGAGGGGGGCATTGAGAATAGAGGAGTCTTTGCGAATTAAGGGTGTGCCTTCAAAAAAAGCAAGAAAGGGGGGGTGGACACACGCACACACACACACACATATATATATGTATCGTAAAACGGAGGTAAATGCTTTAAAGGGTATCTTTAGACGATGTTCCGAGCGGCGTCCGCGCTGGATCAGATCCTAATAACTCGCTGCCTCGACGCGGCGCCCCCCCTCCCCCTCCCCCCTCAAAAAAAAAAAAAAAAAAAGGTAAGTATTGCGTGTAAGAGCGACGAAAATTCCTACAATTTTTGTATTCTAGGTAAAAAGATAATTTTCTCAAAACCGGATTACTTGTGCTGGCGGACGTCAGAAAATGCGCGATACTTACTAATTACTTCGCTAATTAATTCAAAATGGCTGATTAACTTTTTAATTAGTGAAAATAGACATATGGTTCCAACTAGAAAGTTTTGAGCGTCATCGAAAACCACTAAATCAACTTTTTTTTAGAACGATCTGAAACTCGTGGCAAACTCGGGGGCGCACCAAAGTTACCACTCCTGCAGCAGGCGCAAAGCTAGTTGTGGCAAAACGCGGATGATTTAATTAGAGCACTGCAGGGGCTCGGGTCAGCCCAAAGGCCCGAGCCCGTCCCGTCCCGGGGGCCGGGCTTTGGCCGGGTAGCACGCATTTTCTCGGGCCCGGGTCGGGCTCGGGCGCTGAACAAAATATTTTTCGGGCCGTGACGGCCCGTAACGGCTCGCGCCGGCCCAGGCCGTGCCGTGGATGGGCAGTCATGTGCCGCAAATTCTAAATTGTTGATAACGTAAAGTTTGTTCATTGATCTTTTGGGTTCAGTAAAAACACTACAGAGCCGTCCAAAAAAAGAAAAAAAAAAAGACGTTTTTCTATGGAAAGTTTTTACGCGGATAAAGGGAAACGTATGAATTCCACCAGCACAGTGGGAAAGTGAGGTCAAGGAAACGAAGACGAGGGCACTTCAGTCGCACGGCGCAACATGAGTGTCTTTTTCCTCTGCCGTTCAAACTAAAAAAAAAATAAAAAGAAGAAAAAAAAACGCGAGTTTGGCTTTGCACTTTGTGTAGGGGGCCTGACTAATTAATAATAATTTATAATAATAATAATAATTATAATAATTTTATGCTTTAGACCGACAGGCGGGCTTGACGTCACGGAGCTGCGGCGGCGCTTTGTGGTGTGGACAGAAGGGCGCACGTTTCGCATGGCCGTCACAGCATTTCAGCATGCCGCGAAGCTGCGTAGCCATTAATTGCACCGAGAGGTACAGAAAAAGTAGCGGAGTGAGTTTTGCGGACTCTGAAAGGCACAGAAGATGGATAATATCCGCGGATCGAAAAGAATGGTTGCCTAGCGCGATCGAGCGTTTGTGCGAAAGCACTTTCTTGAAGGGAAGAGCGGCTTCCATTTCAATCTCCGCCTCGAGGCTTGCTTATCTGCAGGGAAACTGTCGTCTGATCGGAGAGCACCCGGATTTTCTTCCCACGGTGGTCGCGCACAAAGCACCGGCCATGCTCGCCGGAGGCTCGCTGCCTCCGATCTACCAAGTCTAAGGAGAACGGCCACAGAACGGCAGTGTTTTAGGCGTTACCGAAAAAAAAAAAAAAGTCACGAAATACGTACACACTACCTCAAAATAAAAGGAACGCGTTACCGCTTGTCAATGAAGTGGGGATAATCTTCAATAAATGAAAATAATAGCCCACTCCGAGGCCAACAAAAATTACTTTAAAAAAAGGAATAGAAGTGCTAGGTTGGACCGATAGCAGGCGATAGGTCCACGCCCGGTGCAATGTCAGGTAAGGAGGCGACGACACGTAGATGGTCAAAAACAAAACACAAATTTAATAAGACTTAACACCAAGTAGTCGGTGGCGCGCGGCGACGAAGTAGGAACAATATAGAAATCACTTAGCGAACTATCCAAAAACCCTCGGGAGTACATGCACTAACATCCCGGTTAGTAATTCTAAAACCATTCCCAAACAACCCTCGATAAGACATACTTAAAATTGATCAAACACGTTGGCCCTAGCCAATCGCAACATAAAATAAAAGTCTTCTCTGTAGTCCAGACGCTGCCGAAGCCTGTCTTGGGGTCCCTGGTCGATGAAGAGGAGTCGTCGCGGAGTCCGGAGTCTTCACGCTGCTTGCAGGGACGACCCGACGCATTACACGCGTACGCACACGCACCGCAGTGCAAACACGCCCGAAGGCTAAAATAAGCTCAGGCCTGCAGGAAAACTAGGGTCACAGCCCTACGTACAGAAATTACAACCGCGACTCAAAAACAAGGCAATGACGAGCGGAGTCCCGGCCAGCTCCGGGCACTCCTAACCGCAAAGACGAACCACACTTCTTCCCGCCAGTCCACGTCTTTATATTGAGACTAGCGGCATTTTCAGGGCTCGTAATCTGGCTAATCTGCAATGAGCTTCTTAGCGCCAATCACCGCTCTTCGTTTTAGCAAAGCAACTAAATATACAAAAGTACAGTACCGAGAAACAAACCGTGAGAGACTTTGCCCGTCTGCGCGGCGGTGAACGCCATTCGAGATGCCTGGTTGTGAACACTGCCCTCGGTCAACAAGAAAATTAGAATAACAAATACAACAAACCAATGCTCTCGGTCGGCTTCGACTTTCGAAGAATGGAGACACCATCCCCCAGCGCTCCCATGTCCTCTCTCACCTGGGGAGAGGGTTGTTCCGCCCGGTTTCATAAACACCCGCATGGGAACGGGCACGGCCGAAAGTTGACACCATGCATCTTGCACTGCTGGTGTGCCCGAGAGTTCTTACACGAAGCTTAGAAGAAAACCCCGCGATTCGTGACACCGCTACCGATAAAAAGTAACGCAGGTTACTTTTGCGCTAGTTTTTTTAAATTATGATTTAACTTGTTTTAGTGTTTTGACAGTACAGGTATGCATAAGCTCACATATCAAGAAACATTTTGTTCATGCAGAAACTGAGCATAATTACTTTATCTTTTTCACGGTTTCACTTAAATACTGACGAGAAAAAACGCAGAAAACTCAGTTTTTAGGCTTGACGCCTAAAAACACGGAAGAAGTTGGAGTGTAATTTGTTAAGACTTGGAAAGAAATAGTAACGAGTAACGTAACTTCGTTACTTGAAATAGTAACGCAAGTGCGTTATCCGTTACTGTGTCGAAAAAGTAACGAGTGGGTTACTCGTTACTGAAAGAAAGTAACGGGGTATTGGTAAAGCCGTTATTTGTAACGCGTTACCTGCAAGACTACAGAACGGACAGAGCGTTACCGTTTGTCATGCCTTCTGGTCATGAGGGTACGGAAAGTATCATACCTTGACTCGAAGACTCTGTGTGTATTTAATCAACTAATAAATACAGTTCCGCAGACCCACAGTTTGCTCATCCAGCCGGCAGCCCCGAAACCGGCTCGAAGTAATTGTAGGTCTCGAGAGACTTGTACGCCTGCACCGTGCAGGCCGTGAAATGGCTTTACGAAAAAACTAAATAAACGATGACGTGAACCCTCGACGTCGGTGGCAGCAACTTCATGTCGGAAGCCCAGCAGGCCTTGTTTACGGCGAACGGATCCTCGAAGGCAACACCGTCCACGCACAGTTTGTTTCGATACCGCTACCGTTCAGGCTCGGGTAGCGAGCTCAAATATACTCGAGCATAACATACGGCATACGTTGGCAAGAAATACAACGCACAAATAAAGCTAAAAGCGTCCCTACAACGTTAACAACGAGCGCACGAAACGCAACGCTATGGCGAAACCGAGGAGAGTCTGACCGCTTTTGCCCACACAGCTTCCGCTAATGCGCGGCCTTCCGGCCGTGTTGGTAAACAGAGGCGCTCCGCGTTTCCGTTTATACAGCCTTTAGAAGATGCGCTAGCGTGATTCTGATTGTCTCTTCACAAAAAAATATAGAGAGAAAAGTTCTATTTGAAACGAACTGAAAAACGAAAATTCCAATATCTCTTCAAGAACTGCATAAATAAAATATAGCTCACTTTTTTTTTCAAAAAATCACTTATGAAGTGCATATTTCGTCCATATTCTGGAAAATACATAGTCTAAGTCTGTATATTTATCGGGCCCAAGTTTAAAAGAAATTTAAATCAAATATGGTCGCTTTATGCTTCGACAGTTTTTAGGTTAAAGCCTGCAAACTTTTTTGGGCTCATGTATACACGAACTCATCTCTGTGACGTCACGGCGCGGTGGTGGCGCGTCGGGCGCACTTCCGGTCTGGGGCTGTGGGCGGAAGCCGCCATGGGGCACGTGCATTCCTGTGTCACTTTGGAAGAAACTGGAAAATCTGCCTTCTCGTCAAAACGTCGCGATGGGGCTCTACTAAAAGAGTCGGGAAAGGTTTGAAGGTCAGTTTTCATGCGTTTTCTGCCTGCTCAGTTCGTCCGAGAACGTGAACAGGGGCCGTGAAAAAGGAAAAACAGACGCCGTCGGACAACGATTGCTTGGACGGGAAGCACTTTAGATTGAATTCACGGATACTTTCGGTCGTCAGATTTTTTTTGTTTTGTTCCAACATGAACGCAGAAAAACCGTCAAGTTGCACGGACCACCTGCGGACTACGTTCAGTGCGTCATCACGTTCAAACGGCCGCCTCATCGTTCGAGCTGTCACCTGTGTTGGCGCGCGTCCGTGTCGTACCTGTGTCTTTTCTCGTCCTGTTTGTTCGCGCCTTTTAACCTTTTATTCGAGCTGTCGTCTGCTCTCTCAAACATTTCTGTATGTCGTCTGCTCGTTCAAACGACAGCGGCCCGTAGACCAAACGTTCACCCGGTAATTGCGACAAGAAGTAAGTGCAGACCTCAAAAGACGTTTAAGTTTGAAGGTTGCTTCGGGTAAGTAGGGTCGGTGCGAACAGTAGATATAAGGAAATGTTGATAATTGTTACCAGTGACCATCACAGACTTGTTATGCCTGATTCACTCGGTCCGATTCTGCTTGCAATTTTCAGTATCGACGTCGATATCTCAGCTACGCAGCCCGAGCGACATCATGACTGAAAATAGCGAGCAGAACCTCACCATGTGAATCAGGCTTTAGCGTCCATTTTCCGGCGTCCACGCGGAATGAATCACCGTGTGTTACATTATTCAAGCCCAGTTTTGCGGTGTAACGAACCTCGTTAATTTTGCTGAGGCCGCTCAAGTAGTCAGACATTGCCAGAAAGACGTAGAATCAACGATTCCAACGCGAAAAAGAGCGCCGGGACTCACACCGACGCCGTCAACATCCCATTCCAAAGGTTGTCTATGGGCGACGGCGAGCCTCTTGCCCACACCCCTATAGCGCATGCGCGGCATCGGTCGCGTCCGCTAAGGGCGCTCCGGTTTGTTTGTAAACGTATATAATCTGTCGGGCTCGGGTCGGGCTCGAGCCGGGCTTAAGCTTCTGTCCAAAAATTCTGCCGGGCCCGGGCCGGGCCCGGGCGGTGTGCGTTCCGGGCCGGGTCGGGCCGGGCCTAAAAATTAAATATTTCATTGGGTTCGAGCCAAGCCCGGGCCGTGCCTCTAGCGGGCCGGGCTTAGAAATTCCGGCCCGTGCAGTGCTCTAGATAGTAGATTATCCTCGCGTTCCACCACTGCTTGTTTTGCGCCTGCTGCACGCGTGGAAACTTTGGTGCGCCCCAAGTTTCCCACGAGCTTCAGGTCGTTCTGAAAAGAGTTGATTTAGTGGTTTTCGATGACGTTTAAAAAGTTTCTAAATGGAAGCATATGTCTATTTTCACTAATTAAATAGTTACTTAACAAAATTTCTTCTTATCGCTAAGATTTGCCACCGACATAATCTCCCCTTGGCCGTATAATTATTCCGCGTTTTCGGTTTCTCTTTTTTCAAAATTCAGCGTACTTTTTTGGGTGTTTATTTTAAAATTCAATTTTCGTTATTTTTTCGGCGTATATTTATGCCCACAAAAGTTTATCGGCTGTTTTCGGTTAATATAAAATAAAAACCAACGAACACTGCATCAGACGATCCTTGCCGCTCTGATATTTGTGATGACTCAAAGAATAACGGCACAGATACATTGAAAAAGAAATGGACACTTCATTTGGCAAACGTGTGCAACTGTGAAAGAAACAAGAAAAAAAACACAGAAGTACAAACAAGTTAGATATGAAGCCTATGCCCAAAATACATGGAACTTATCTTCTGTACATCGGGATTACGTGACCTTGTTATAGTACACCCACATCTACTCTGCCAGGTTCTCTTCGTCGATCGGCACTCTTTCTTTTTTTGTTAATATGACCCTGAGCTTCAAGAATGCCCTCTTAACGCTAACACTGGACACCGGCAGGCTGAGGAGATGAAATGGAACTGTCGTTCCACTTTTTCGCCAGGGCTCTGCGGTGCGACTGGAAGGTCAAAGTGACCTTTTCCGGATAAAACTGAATTTTAGAAAATGAGTTCGACGTACTTTTATTGGTTTTTATCGGTTTAAATCGAAAATGCCGAACCTAAAAACTGACCTTTTTCGGTTAAAACCGAATTTCCGATAATGAATTCGGCCTACTTTTGTCGGTTTTTATCGGTTTAAACCGAAACCTCCGAACCCTACGTATAATGTACCTCCACAAACCGCATAAGTGAAACTTTCACGGCATGTTTCAAACAAATCTGCAAAGCTTAAAAAAAAAAATACAGGAACACCTTGTATATATATATATATATATATATATATATATATATATATATATGAGATGAAATCACCCATATATATATTTGGGTGATTTCATCTCCAATCGGGCAGGCTAAGAGGGTGTAATTATTAATTTTCACGAAAAAAATATATGTTTTGGGGGTATTTCTCAAATGGAGGAGGGCGCAAACCGCATGTTCTCCCGATATTTTGTTCTCGAGTAACGAGCCGTAGAAGCCGCAGCGGCAGAAACTAGTGTTTTTGCCTGCCGTCGCAGGTCGCGTGTTTGACTCCCTCTACTGACGCTATTGTTTTCTCTACACCCTTTTAACTTTTCCCCCTCATTTAATAGGTATTATAAAGATACCTTGATGTATTCAAATATTTTTAGGAATTTGATTGTTTTCTAAAACACATGTCAAACTCGTCGCTCCGGTCGCTTTTCGGTCAAATTTGACCGAAAATTAACGAATTTTAATTAATTAGCCGACTTATCGCAAAGATTAGCCACCCACATAATGTCTGCATGGCCGTATAACCCACCTGCACAAACCGCATTATTGTAGCTTTCACGTTTTTTTTAAACAAATGTGTAAGAATAAAAAAAAAACACCCTGTATATATATATATATATATATATATATATATATATACATATATATATAGGACTGATGTAAGACTGTAAAATTGACAAGTGGAGCTGTAGTATGCGAACGAAGAGGGTAGATTGATTATTGAATTGATTGCATTAATGTTGCTCCGCATTTGGGTAGACGACAGCCGTTGCTGATTTGAGGCCCATGCTAGTTCCAAGTTGCGGCAGTGACGTAGCAGGTCATTTCAGCTTGCAAATATCGGGAAGGGTCCGTCTTGCAAGATGTCTAGGGAACCACTCCTCCCGATGGGCACCGGCTGCACCGTATATATAGGGGGAGTGAGTGAAGATTGGCCACACGTGGGGCCTTGACAGTGGGAGGCCCACGGTTCAAGTCCTTGGCTCGCGGCTCTTTCGTAATGTTCAAACGTAAAGAACAGGTAACCACCAAAATGTATCGGACATTATATATATATGATAGAGAGTTTTAGTAGATCGTTCCGATACCTTTGATAGCCCCGATAACGATACTATGCGTGCGCAAGGGAGGCGGTGGCGGAGTATCGGGTATCGTTATCGGAGTCATGGGAACGGTCTACTAAAACTCTCTATTGTTACATTTCCTTAACTCACAAGAGGACGTCCATAACCAACTCAGGCCAGATTAGAAGTCTGTCACGTGCCGCCTGCACGCGCTTTGTCTTCATCTTCCGTGGTTCCCGGCACGCGCCTCAGCACGCCACTACAATACGAGGTGTTGTCAAAAACTTCCGGGACTGATTTTTTAGCGTAAATAGAGAGGTCAGCACAAAGATGCGCGCGCAGCAGTCGAAGGCAGGGACCTTGCTGCGTCATTTTGCTGAAGGGCGTTGCTCCGTGAACATTTGGAAGTGCCACACGAGCGTGTTTGATTACGTGCACGAGCATAATGGCGATCCCTGGTAGACTGCAAACCAAAGCCAGACCGGACAGGAATTTTATGTCAAACTCGGCAACTATAAAACAGAGACCTTTGAGAGGATTTAGAAGGCTTATGTGAAAAAAATAAACAAAAAACAGTAAGGTGTGTGATGTGTTTTAAGTGGCACTCCCGCGTCAAGAATGCAGAATATCACTGAAGTGAAGAAGTCGGATGAGGTCGCTTTACCGCTCTTTGTCTTCCAGCGATGTCCTGCCATTCCTGAAGCCCGAGTGCCCCTTTAAACTTTTCGCTAAATTCACTCCTTTCTGACACAACCCTACGGAATAATTTCAAAGGTCTGTGTTTTATATTTGCCGAGTTTGACGCAGAATGCATGTTCGCTGTCGCTCTGGTTGGTAGTATATGGTCGCAAAAACTCATGAAACGTAGTTCCCAATGTTCACAGGGCGGCGCCCTCTGGTATAACGAGACACGAAGGTCCCTTCCTTCGACTGCTGCACGCGCATCACTGTGCTGCCCTCTCTCTTTACGCTACAAAATCAGTCCCGGAACTTTCTGATCACACCTCGTGCTTTCACATGTTTTCACATGCATCGTTTTATCCAGATTTTTTGTTTGCTTTGCTTTCTTCTTCTTGACTAGTTTCCGCAGAAATATTTTTTTTTTCTGTATTGGTGCAATGCCCCTGCCGGGGTCCGTAGGAAAAATAAAGGAATAAATGAAAGAAAAAACAAAAAATACGTAAGGGATTTTCTATTTTCAATAAATCAAATTAATACTAAATTTCATGGCAATGCCAGTTTGGGTACCTGCAGGTGCATGTTTTCTTTGAAGCGAGTTCCACGCCTACTGAACTAATGCATTTCTATCTCGAGGGTTACGGCCGATTTAATAAAATGTCTAAATATCCAAGTTTCTCTTAGTTCTTCTTCTTTTTTTTTCTTTCTTTTGTATCGTAAAGCGTAGACGAAGCCATACTTCGATTTATGGTGCACGACGTACCGGCAGTTCGGCCCCTAATAGCCCTCGTTATCACGAGGAGAGGACACGTCGGTCCTATCTTATATGGCTCTTATACGATTCGGCGTCGTCCTGTCGTGCAGTCGCCCGGAGGCGCCTCAGGATGTTACACGAGAGATACGCCCGGATACCTTTTGAGTCAAAGTACGTAACTCTGCGTCGCTCCTCTCGCGTTAACCGCCAACGCGACGTTGTTTCAGTGTACTCGATGCGCACCATGCGTTAACTCTTCGAAAGCGGCGCATTTGCATCTTTTTTGCTAGCATGCATACACCTGCTCTCATTTTAATAATTAGAACCACGCGTTTTAGGGGCGAAGCTCCTTCGGGTCTAGCCTTGTCCGTCCGTCGTTCGTGCTCATATCGATTGCCATCTCATCTGTCTTCTTAAAAAAGAAAAAAAAGTATTTGTGCAGTCGACAGGATTTGAACTTGTACGGGGAGTCCCCAATGGATTTCTAGTCCATCGCCTTAACCACTCGGGCACGATTGCGGGACGAGTAGGGGGCTCTGAGATGTGGTAGTAACTCAAGAGCTGGGGATGTCATGGATGAAACGTTGCATGTAGCCGCTCAACATCTATACAGGAGGGGGCGCTGCGGTCAAATGCGTATATAATCGCGATAAACTTTACATGTATTGGCTCAACGTTTATAGACGAGAGGGCGCTGCGGTCAAATGCTCAAATGCGTATATAACCACGTTCCCTACCACACATTCCATACCAACGCAACCCGGAACTCAGCACTACCTATGAGGAATAAAAAAAAAATCGGCACCATCAGCACTACCTATGAACAAAATCAGTGTCATCAGCACCACCAGAGCTTCGCCCCAATCAACATCATTCACCACGTGGAGATGCGCTCATTTTTTATTGTTTTTTCTTGCTACGTGCTTTAAAATGTAGAGTATAACAAGCCTGTCATGAATACGGGAAATGGGCGCAAGGGAGTTATGTAGAGGCGGATGTTGTGTATGGGCGTTTTCCACGCGTGGCCTTTGGTGAGTGACGTTTAACAATTGCGGTGCTCACACTGTCGGCACGAACAGGTAATTGCGTGTGAAGCTCTACGCTCGTCAATACCTTTTCCTTATGAAATGCTAAAAAGTCACCGATATCTTGTTCGCTCTGTGTCGCGTATTGTGCGTGCTTTCAAGCAGTAAGTTGCCTGTGCGACCGCTAGTGAAACAGTTTCTTGTCTAACCGAAGAGAAAAGTAAATACACTCAGTCGTGTGGACACATGGAAACTACGGAAAACAATATCTATATATTTTAACACTTTTAGGAACCCTTAGCTCACCAGATGTGGTTCGGTCAGGCGATTCGGTTGGTGCTTAAATTTGAGAATAGTGTTGGAGGCACTTGACTATCATGTGCAGGCACGTAGCCAGGATTTTGTTTCGGAGGGGGGGGGGGGGGGGCCGCCCGCCCTTGACAAAATGCTGTATGAGGGTGAGGGGGGAGAGGAGGTCCTATCAAAATGGAAGATTTCGGGGGAGGCCCGGGCCCCATGGGCCCCTTCCCCCCTTTCCCCCACCCCACCCAACCCCCTGGCTACGTGCCTGGTCATGTGAAACTTTCGGACTCGCGCAATCGTGGACGGGTAGAACCAATAGACTGACGCGCGTGATTCGCGGTACCGATCCGCTGTTTATGTCATTACGTAGATCCCCCATTTCACGATTTTGTCACACATCCCTACTGAAAAATACACCAGGCCGAGAGCTGGTGTGACTTGATGTGACACCAGACTTTTTCACGGATGTGATTTGGGACGTTTTCTGGTGTTCTGATGTGACACCAGAAATCTGGTGTGCTGCTGTGACATCAGAAATCTGGTGTGACACCAGCAGTCTGGTGTGCTGGTGTGACACCAGAAATCTGGTGTGACATCAGGCGGTGGTGCTTTGGTGTGACAGCCTCTAGTGTGACATCAGGCTTTGTTGTGGTGATACCAGAGCACCTGTTTACTAAGTTTACTAACTGTTGCTTTACTCAGAAAAAAGGGTACAAAGATAAGTTTAACAATGTTGCTGTCATAACTACTTTATTGAAGCATAATTTTGGAGGGAAAAAATGTCATCTAATTATATAAAAAAATGAAGGGGATGGCCAGTGACGTGGTGACGTTTGAGGCTCTTCCTCAATCCAGCCTAAAAGGAAAAGATCAAGTGTCGTTTCAGCTCTTACAGCCCTTGGTGAAACATGCAGCGACGATAAATAGATTTTCATCTATACTCACGTTTCTTCTACACCCCCACCTCTTTCTCGCCGACGCAGCTCACTAACTTTTTCTGAAAGGTAGCGGCGGATGTTCTTCGCCCTTCCGGCAATGACCCCCTCGTGGGCTGTGGTCTGTCTTGCGTAGTGTTCGAAGAAACCTGCAACATAAGAAGCATAGGTTTAAACAGTGTGCTAAGCACGAATTCAACAGATAATGCCAATATTGTTTCACCACATGAACCACGATAATGTGGATTAAGTTTTCAAGCAAAGTGAAATGAAAACAGTTGCTTATCAACAACAATGGAAAAAGCAACAGTGAAGCATTCATGCTCAAGATAGCTATAAATTAATTAGTAGCTCATGCAGATCTGCACGCCAAGCACAGTAATGAAGGCTATACCCCCTTTCAAGAGCACATCTGCCCTTTAAAATATCAAGCGAACCTATAGTCTGTAGCTGGTCAAGAATAGCAGGAGAAGTCTCTCTCCAGATTAGTGGAGCCGACACTGGAGAAAACAAAACCACAAATCATGGCAAGGAGGGGTGGTTTCCTCCTCTCCACCCTCCTGCTATTCTTAACCTGCAACAGACTACAGCAACCAAATTTAGAAATATTAGAATGCTGTTAAAAACAATATAACAGATTGCTTATCGGGCTTTTTCCCAAGTTCTCAAATTCCCCTACTTTTCCAGATTTTCCCGCACTATTTCGATTGAACTCGCTGGCCGTTACAGAAGGGTGACAGCAATCTGGCAATTGTGCTGAGGTATTGAAATTGCTTTCCAAGTTGCTCAAGAACTTCCTTGAGCATGTCATATACTGAGCACCGTTCAAGCTGTCCGGCACAGGTATAACCGAGCTTGTGCTTTAGAAGATGCCAGGTAGGCTCAGTTCCCATTAAAAGGCTTCTTCGACAGCGATATCACAATAATAATATTGATGGTAATAAGAATAACAACATTATTAATAATTTCATTTTTGAAATAAATGGAGGGGCATAAGGGAAAAAGCCTCCAGTGGAGACTTGACTAACATATTTTCACTCTGAAGACACAATACAGAAAAAGAAGGTCTAAAGCAACTATGTGTGTGAAGCACAGGTCACACATAGACTGAAGTGTCCACCGACAAGGTCCGACAAACCAGGAGCCAGAAGATCGTTCTATTCATCGTCCCTGCAAGAGGCTGGAGACACGTGGTGCTTCCCGTCTGTTTAATAGTAGGTTGCGACGTCTTGCGATGCTTTGAGTAATGTGACGATCAGTGCGTTCTGACACACTGTCATGATGCTTTAATTTGCGAATTTCCCTGGCTTGGCCAACATAAGGGTTTCATTGATATTACCTTCATTTTACAGATTCTTAAAATTCCCTGACACTCTTAGGTTTTCCCTGTCGGTAGAACCCCGTTACTTTACCTTTAAAACGCCACAAGCAAATTATACGAGTCAAATAACTTTTAGAAAGCAAACAAACCCAACTATTTCAAAATTAGATAGACAGGACAATCTTTCAGCTTCAACAACACTTATTTTTGGCTTCAAGCTCAAAGCCCGCCGTACGGAAAAGGGAAATCTTGGGGGAAGGAAAGGAACGGGAGGAGGTTGCCAAACGAGGAAGGGAGAGGGGCTCGACTATAGACGCTTTACACACGCGCCAGAATACTGCCGCCATTGCTGACCTTCTCTTGTTTTACCGAGATACCGAGGCACTGAAATTGGTGTGGACGAGCCTCCACAAAGGCCAATGTTGGGGAGAAAGACAGAATAAAATCTAGGATGGCAATGACCTAGCCTGTTATGGTAATAATGAAGTGAAGTAAACGTAATAAGGGGAAACAAAAACTGAAGGTCAGTTATGGCGGCGCCCATGCACAGCTGCTGCAAAGCGTCTATAGGTGCGGGATAACGGAATGAAAGGAAAGACCGCTTCTGCCGGGGACCTTGTCGCCTGGCCTACTCTGTCAGCGTTCGGCTTCCATTGTGGACCTCAGAAAGGTAATCGCCTTTCTTGAGAGCGAAATGGAAGGGCTGCTTATGGTCTGCGGGCTTGCGGCCATTCGATAGGCCTCAATTATTTCGCTCTCGACTCGCTCGCAGTGGCCTCCCATGGTTGTCGTGCCGGCGAAATTAGGAGCGCAGCCGGGACATTTTCTCCCGTGAATGGCGATCAGGTGCTGGGAATCCGAAGCAGCTCCTTTCGGCGTCCATTTGATGTTCTCGGAGTTGGTCGTTGAGGCATCGCCCCGTTTGCCCGATGTACCTAGCCCCGCGGGACAGGGGGATCACGTACACTTTCTTTGTCATGCAAACGGTGAACTTCCTTGCATAGTTTTTGGTACAGGTGGGTTGTGGGGGTCCCTCTTTGTTGACGGCCCTACACGTGTCGCCGAGTCTCGATTTGTACGTGAAAAGCACTTTTGTGTTGTATTTTGAGGCGAGAGCTCTTAGGCGGCGAGATGTTGTGTGGATGTATGGAATACAGGCTGGTCTTCTGGCGACGAGTGAAGTCTCGGCGATTGGCCTGGACCGGGGGTTTGTAGGCAATTTTTGTGAGGTAGCCAAAATCAAATCTGCAGGGTAGCCTGCCCTCCGAAGCCGTGAGCACTGTTGGCTTAGGCTGGCCTCCCGTTGGTGGGCGCAGGACTTTGTGTATGCCGCAGAAAGCAGGCACCTCACTATGCCGGATTTTACGTTTTTTGAGTGTGCGCTTGAGAATGGAAGCACCGCCCTGGTTGTACACTGTTGGAAAGACCAGCACGCTCCTTTTTCGGAAGGTTGGAGGCAAACCTCCAGGAACTGCAGTTCGCCTTCCGTGGGGTCTTCCTTCTTGAATGATAGGCGCCCAGGCGAAGCGCTGATTGCCTCGACGATAGCCTCCGGCGTTGCGTGGTTATGGTGAATGATTAGATAATCATTGACGTACCTGAACACTTCGCAGTCCTGGGAATTGGTTTGCAGATGTCACTGGATGCCTTGGTCCGCCACGGAGAGATAGATCTCGCTGAAACTCGGGGCCAGACACGATCCGACGCAGACTGAATGAACACGTCCCCATTGTGCTTGACCAGTGTTGACCCGAGGTAAAGCTGGAGAAGTTCCAGCTTTACCTCCGGTCAACACTGGTCAAGCACAATGGGGACGTGTTCATTGAGTCTGCATCGGATCGTGTCTGGCCCCAATTTCAGCGAGATCTATCTCTCCGTGGCGGACCAAGGCATCCAGTGACATCTGCAAACCAATTCCCAGGACTGCGAAGTGTTCAGGTACGTCAATGATTATCTAATCATTCACCATAACCACGCAATGCCGGAGGCTATCGTCGAGGCAATCAGCGCTTCGCCTGGGCGCCTATCATTCAAGAAGGAAGACCCCACGGAAGGCGAACTGCAGTTCCTGGAGGTTTGCCTCCAACCATCCGAAAAAGGAGCGTGCTGGTCTTTCCAACAGTGTACAACCAAGGCGGTGCTTCCATTCTCAAGCGCACACTCAAAAAACGTAAAATCCGGCATAGTGCGGCATACACAAAGTCCTGCGCCCACCAACGGGAGGCCAGCCTAAGCCAACAGTGCTCACGGCTTCGGATGGCAGGCTACCCTGCAGATTTGATTTTGGCTACCTCACAAAAATTGCCTACAAACCCCCGGTCCAAGCCAACCGCCGAGACTTCACCCGTCGCCAGAAGACCAGCCTGTATTCCATACATCCACACAACATCTCGCCGCCTAAGAGCTCTCGCCTCAAAATACGACACAAAAGTGCTTTTCACGTGCAAATCGAGACTCGGCGACATGTGTAGGGCCGTCAACAGATAGGGACCCCCACAACCCACCTGTACCAAAAAATATGCAAGGAAGTTCACCGTTTGCATGACGGAGAAAGTGTACGCGATCCCCCTGTCCTGCGGGGCTAGGTACATAGGGCAAACGGAGCGATGCCTCAACGACCAACTCCGAGAACATCAAATGGACGCCGAAAGGAGCTGCTTCGGATTCCCAGCACCCGATCGCCATTCACGGGAGAAAATGTCCCGGCTGCGCTCTTAATTTCGCCGGCACGACAACCATGGGAGGCCACTGCCAGCGAGTGGGGAGCGAAATAATAGAGGCCTATCGGATGGCGACAAGCCCGCAGACCATAAGCAGCCCCTCCATTTCGCTCTCAAGAAAGGAGATTATCTTTCTGAGGCCCACAATGGAAGCCGAACGCTGACAGAGTAGGCAAGGCAACAAGGTCACCGGCAGAAGCGGTCTTTCCTTTCATTCCGTTATCCCGCACCTACAGTCGAGCCCCTCTCCCTTCCTCGTTTGGCAACCTCCTCACTTCCTCTCCTTCCTCCACGATTTCCCTTTCCCATACTCCCACGGTGCGGGCAAGCTTTAAGCTTGAAGCCGAAAATAAATGTTGAAGTTGAAAGATTGTCCTGTCTGCATCGTCCCTTATGTGTCTCCACTTTCTAAGTGGTTAAAAAGCACCAACATGCTCAAATAATACAAGTGTACACTAAATAGGTTGGCAGAAAGCAGTGGCATGACGTTTCAAGCAAAAAGCTTTCACAAACATATTGACTTAAACTCTATTAACGTGTTTAAGTCAATATGATCCAAAACTAAGAAAAGTAATACGTGCAGTTTTTAAAGTCCTTTTGTGCTTTATATGCTGCTAGACAAGGTAAAGGCGATGACCCCCGTAAATCTGAGGAAACCTTTTCAGCAGCTGACGTCAGCTGTCACCCCTCTACCGCCTGCCATGCTCATCGTACCTGCTGCACTTGTCATACATGCATAAATATGTAGCATGGGGCAGTCCTTGCAATCGCTTCGGTCAATTTAAACAAAGATGTGTGGACCGGCCATAACGTTTTCTTCTGGGACACCATTTATGGTGCTCAATACGAAAAGAGCTTGCCGAGCGAATGGTCTTGTGCCCCCACAGCTGAATCTGGCGCTCCAAGTCGCACATATGCACAGATCAGCCAGGCATGCAATGGCTGCTTGCGGTACGTGCATAGCCCACAAATGATTACTGCAGATTATGACCCTGCAGAATGACTGCATTTATCTTAGTCACAACATAACATTTCTTTTATGGGCAAGATGTCTACCAAATAATTAATCTCCAATTCTCCGATTTTTCAAGATCTGGCAGCTGCTGCCAATCATAGAGTACATGAAGACCATCCACAATTTAAAAGAATTTGTTGCAATTGTTCTCTCATGTTGCTGAAAAACAAATTAGTTGAGCAATATACCAGAATTATTCTAACAATTTTGAGTCGAACTAATACAGGGTTGGCCAAAATGAGTGCTCAAAAGCCACAAACTAGTAAATTTTTAAAAAGACAGATGGGGGATATAAGGGAGGGGGTGTTATGGCTGTTTATGAGACTATCCTTTTATTTATGCCAAGACATAACTTATAATTTGGCTAGTACAGTTCAGACCGTTTTTTCGGACACCGCTATTTCGAACATGTCCACTTAATCGGACGTCTTCGCTGAACCGTCCCATGAAGTTTGCTGAACCATCAGTTATACATTAGCCATAGAGTTAATGTATTACATTGACCGAAATTTAGGACACCATAAAGCTCGTTGCTTGATATTTCGGACATAATTTGCGTGATTTCCTCCGTCTACAGTCATTTAACAGCCACCACAATAATGCCGTGAGCGTAATCACCGTCACTTTAGTTGTTCTGGTTTTCACTTGTAGCCTCGATACCACATACTACGCAGTAAAGAAGCTGAATTGAGGTTACAGTCGGGCTTCCCAGTTCAGCTATAGCCAACATGGCTGCTGTTTGTTCTAATGTTGCGTTTTTCAATGCAACCACAAGAAAATCAGCCGTCTGCCGTTCTTGTGCTGTTTGAGTGAGTGCTTGAGTTCAGTTTTCTGTCCAATGGTAGTGAAGTAAGCTCGGTGGGCTAAACATTGTCTCCAAACAGTGCCAAATGACACCAACTTCATATTTGCTGTGTGCACCATCGAAGGTGCAACCAAAGCACACCACCGTGATCAACCATATCAACAAACATGTGAGAAGTGACCAACATACAAAGTTGCACGAGAATTTAATATTGACATGAAGCAAGTGGCCAGTGCGAAGCGAAGTGGCAGACATTTGATATCGTGGCTGAAATCTTTTTTTTCGGACTGCTTGATTATTTTGACAACTTGGGGTCCCTACGAGTCCGAAAAATCGGTCGGCGACTGTATAGAAATTATGGTTTCAAGACCTAATCTGCTTCTCTGTTCGAGTCTTGTCATCCTAATGTCTTCATTAAACAGAGAAAGTAGGTGAGACATGCCACTGGATAGGGCTTAGCAGTTTTTCATTTGCATGTGTGCATAGAGCAGTGGTCTCACTATCTTATAAGGCAGGTGCATGGCATTGTATGAACAAGGTTCAGCTAGCTTAGACACCAATTTTGGGTAAAATTTTTTGCACAAAACTAATGCTGCCTCAACCTAGCCCGCGAGGAGGCGCCAAAAAGGTAGCATATTTTAACACGGAGCTTACCCTTCTACCTGATTTGCCCCTTGTGACCATTATATGTTACTATAAAATGCCCCAAAAACTATGACTTTAAACCAAGCAATTTTATATGTCACGTTTTACATTTTTTGCCTGTTTCTGATTATAATGCTGTTATGAAAAAACTTGATGTTTGGCCCCAACTATTTGAGCTTGAGGGTCCTTGGATCACAAGAGCCACAATTCGGGGCATGCGGCTTGCGAGCCACGGTCCGCTCACCCCTGGCCTAATCCAACTTGCATTTTCAGAAATGTCTAGGTTGGCCCAGTCTCTATTAACCCTTTAACTGCTAGGTTTTATTTTGCAGGCGTTGGACAGTCTGGGCTTGCAAATTAACAAAGTTGTCTAAATAAAGTTTACACAAGCTGTTAGCCGGTGACATCACAAGGCAAAAATCTGTTTTTGTTGATTTTTCATTAACAGTGCCACACAAAAATCTTGGCAGCCTGAGTTTAACCGTTGAGTGGTGGGAAGTTGCATAGGAGTGTGCCTGGGTGTACTCGTACACACTACTCGGGCACACTTCCAAACATACCGTACATCTGGTATGTTTGGCCAACAGCAGAAGGCATGAGCGAGGAATCAACAGAAGCCGACTACTTCCTGCTATGAAGTAATCCTGAATGGCACAATAAAGAAATAATAGACCTGGCAAAATTAACAGCGACTTACTACGTATGGCTTTCACTTTCTGGGGCGTCATCGGGGCTTGCGGCGACATGTTGGGGTTCGCAGCGATGCTCCGGTTTGAAAGGGTACCAGTTACGCTGCGGCGAATGAGGACCTCCGACGACCATATAGCCACTGCCGCCTTCTTAACAAATAAAGCGTCCCTTTCTGCACCCAGCAAGGTCTCGAAGGTGTCCTTGTGCAGCCAAACATTTTCGCCACAGTGCATCTGTACAAAACATGACAAAAATTACATTTTATAAAGAAGCAGGAATAGTGGCTCTTCTCAAGTAACAGAAACATTTCAAGAGCGATAAAATAAAACCTCTTCAGTGGGCCTCTTCCAAGGCAATTGATAATCCAGAAGGAGCACAAAAGCAATGCTCTGCAGCACACAATGGAGACTAGAAATTATGGTTGGCTCCTGTGGCATCTGAGAAAGGAGGAAAAGGAAAAAATTGGAAGTGAGAACTCATTGTCATCCTTTTAGGAATAATCATTGTTTTATACTTCCCATCTCTCCCTGCTCCCCCTTTCTATAGTGCCACGGGCAGTTCCGCAAACCTCAGAAATCTCCATTGTGCCACCAAAGGAATCCACTTGCTGGTATTTGTCTTATCTTCCAAGAAGAAAAAAAAAAGTTTCCAAAACCAACTTTTTTAGTGGTAACCAACTTACAGGCTCTAAACATCTTACAAATCATAAAATTACAACCATATGCATCTCTTTCCCCATTAAAATTGTGGCCAAACACTCTGGCATGCCACCTTTTTTGCTGCAGATCGCAGAACTCGAACCCCGCCGAACGATGAACGAACGAGCGGTAGTTTCTCGCGTAAACTGATCCGCACGTGGGTTTTTTTGCAAAAATTTTAGTTACCTTTACAGTGGATGCTTAGGCTGGGCTAGAGTCACTGTATGGGTTCCCAGAGTAACGCATTCCTTTTGTTTTCGCGTTTTGCCGACAAAATACTCACTCTAGCTGATCATGTTTTGGCATGGTGAGCATCATTGGACGGTAGTAATCACGTGACACAAGCACTGCTAGACTCCCCTCCACAAGCACTTCAAGTGGCTCTAATCGCCACCCTTGGGTCCAGCAAACACCTGCACACACGCACGCTCTGCTGCTCATCGAACGCACGTTTACGCACAGTTTTTGTTGTGTACTTAGTGGCACAATGCCTGCTTGTTGCGCTTTTGGGTGCAGCAGCAGGTCGAAGGATGGAAAGACGACTCTTCCGGATCCCGTTTAGAAAGAACAAAACTGCAAGCCGGAGGAAGATGGCTTGGCTGGCCATAGTAAAACGGAAAGATTTCGAGCCCACTGCAACAAGCAAGCTTTGTGAGGTAAGTCCCGATTACAGGTGATTCATTCTGCATGTCGCGGAATGAACCAGCTCTTTCAACACGCTCCAATGCATATCACTATTGCCTTCATACACCCGTCGACACGTGGACCCAAGATGGTGGCGCCATGGTTTCGGTTTCAGCGTCGCGCTGCGGTTCTAGAACGAACCTTCGGAGTTTCGTTACTCTGGGAACCCATACAGTGACTCTAAGCTGGGCTGTCGTAGCTACCTAATCTCTCATTGTTGAGTCAAAGATACCTACGAAACGTAATAGCGTTCCACAGGTGATAAGGAATCGCAAACTGGATCCACAGAAAAATAAAAAATTTGAAATAGCAAACTGGATACATGAGATAATGGAAAAAAAAAAGTCCCCGCAAGTATCGCAAGCGCACACACCAAGATGCAGACGGGCAGACACATCACTCCCGCGGAGGAAGGCGAGAAGAAAACATAGTTTAGATGTACTTTCATAGTCCCAAGCTTAAAGGGGCACTCTAAAGCTTTCTGATATGGCCAATTTATGACAATATCACAATCTATGTGCTCCAACCATCCCAAAAACACAACAGTTATAATCATGTGCACTTTTTCACTATTAGAAATCTGATGAAAGATTGCGAATCTCAGATGTACAGCTGGTGCCATTGAACCCAGCAGGACCTGGTCGAACGATGGATAAGCTCGTAAGCCAATCGTGAGCAATGGCCTCCCGTGCGGACAAACAACCGACCAGTTCTGCTCGTCCGCACAAAAAGCCATCGCTTACGATTGATTGCCTGACAAGCACCATTCGTCGTTCGACCAGATTCAGCAGGGTTCAGTGTGCATACCTGCCAACCTAGCAACATAAAAATTCGGGAGACCGCCGCGCGGGGGGGGGGGGGGGGGGGGGGGGTGTTGAAACATTTTTGTTTTTTTTAGTTTGACAAGAAATTCCATGAAGAGGCACTCTGTGCGAATCACTGTCTTCGCAGTTGTTTTGGAGTAAACTGCCGGTAATGCCCTGCCCTTCTACAGCACGAGCATGGTTCTGATGCTTTCGTGAAGTGATGTGTATCTTGATGTGTCAAGCTTGCCGCCGTGCGAAACGCTCCCACATCACAGGCGCACAAGGCACAGAATTCATACTTGTCAGCTTTTTGCGAAGCGACAAAGCACGGAAACTCAGTCGCATATGATCTTAGAAATACTTGCAAGTACTTCTTCTAGCCTTTTGAAAGTGCCATCAATCGTTCCAACAGATCAGTGGTTCCAACTGAACTCGGGGAAACACAAAGAGTAGTTCGACGTTCCGCACCTCACTCGACGACCTGACAAAGCCAACTGAAGCCTAGCGCACTCATGATCATATAAGCCGTGTTCCAAAATGCGCTCTAACTTCAGGAGTAGAGGTTTCGTACCTTGGCGTTTGAAAATCTACCCTCGTTTTATGCTACTGCTCTGAGTTGTCACGTGGTAACCCGCCGGAGTAACCTAAACCTACTCTCGAGTAACTCGCAATGACACACGCGTGATGATTATAGCAATAAGGCATCATAAAAAAAAAAAAAAATTACGGTGGACATTTTTTGGGAGATCTGAGGTCGCGTCCGTACAATCGGGAGATGTGATCAAAATTCGGGAGGCTCCCTGAAAATTCAGGAGAGTTGGCAGGTATGAATGTGCCATCCGTAAGCCTTCAATCCGCTATATTTCATCAAATGTTTTGTAGTGAAATAGGCTGCCCATGATTGTAATATTTGGATTTTAGAGTACTTAGCGCACACGGATCAAGTTACAGGCTATGTCGGGGGTCAACAACCTTTTCCTGCAACAGGCCGAGTTGCCACAAGTTGGACAAAGAGCGGGATGGACATGGAGAGGCCCTTTCTCCAACTTGGCCTGGTGATGCAGTAAGCAACTACTAGAGAAAAAGACACCGTCAAACTAGTATGATGCTCTACCGTCCTAGGCTTTTGGCTGTTGGTAGGCATCACAAGTAAATAAATAAATAAATAAATAAATAACAAACAGATGGTTTCTTCTTTTAAATACCCTATAGTGTGAGGTTTGGTGCTAGATACTGGAAAATACATGCACATAAATTAAAGTTGCTAATGTAATCTGACAAGTTGTTATTGGGAGGAGCTAATTATACGAACCTGCTGTTGTATCTATGGGTTGCACTGACGTCACATTGCATACTTTTGACCACCATGTAAGAGGAGGAGAGGGAAGCTGCTTTTGTAATAATTTTGAGTGAAGGGTTAATCTTCTGGGAGGAGAATAGTGACGCCTGTGCAAATCCGGGAGGCACAAAAGAGGGTCCTGATAAGAGGAGAGCTCTTTCTTGCCCTATTCTCTGGTGGTCAGCTGAGCACTCTTTGATGGACGTCACATGCAACCGATGTATAAGCTTTACAAGGTGTCGGAGGTCAAAATTGTTGCATGGTCCCAGAACATTGCATGCATGAGGAAGGATGGGAGAAGAAAGAGGAAGGGGGCATTCCTAAAATTGTGCCGTGTGCCAGATGAAACTGCCTAGCGGACCAGACCCGGACTGCTGACCCCTGCTCTACTCTTTATGACAACAAAAGGTGCACCTCATTGCAACATACTGCAAATTACATGACCGGCGGTAGCCGTCATCTCATAGACAAAGGAGGGGGGGGGGGGGAAGGTGCATGGTCGAGAGGGAAAAGGAGCAAAGAGGTAGATATAGGAAGGGAGGATCAGGTCAAGTATAAAGATCGAAGGCCAAAAACACATGATTGTGCAAGGGAGGGAGCAGGAAGGGCAAAAGGGTAGTAAAAGAGAGGGGACTGAGGATGAGGTGACCCGGGGAGCGTGAAGGAAGAGGAAGATAGAGGGGAGATGAGCGGGGAGGGGCAAGTAGGTAGAGAAGATGGAAAAATGAGGGGACAGAGGGAAGAGCAGACAGACAGAAGAGGTGAGCGAGGTGAGTGGGAAACAATGAAGGAGTGGAGAGGAGAATGGGGTGAGGAGGGGTGTCCAAGGATCCCAGGTTGAGATCAAAGGTCAAAGGCTCTGAACACAGAACCGCATGAGAGATAGAGGAGGGAAGGATGGGAAGGGGAGCCAGGGGGCTAAAGGCCACAAACATGCAATCATACGAGGAAACGAGGAGAGGAAGAGAAGAAAGGGGCACGGAGGGGGGATGGGACAGGGATAGGGTGAAATGAAAGGCGACTGAGATGGTGAGGACGTCAAGCACAAAAAATAAAAGGCCAACGTTAATATGGAGTGACGGTCACACGGTCACACTGCGTTGACCACTAAAAATGAAGAGCCATGTATGGCTATTGCCGTAAAATAAGTGCCTTCGGAAACCTCTTTTGTGATCTATTCAACAGTAGTGTGAGTTACTTGGGAAGTGACTGGTGCAATTGCATGGCTTTTTGAAGACACTGTGGTTTGCTTGGGCATTCACACAGCATAAGCACTGCTTAGACCTGTACACATAGTATGCATACATACCCTGAGATGACCAGCTGATGCCCTCCTTACTCAGCCTATGTGTCATAACAAATTCTGTCCCAGTGTTAGTGTCCTCACAAAAGAAGACGATTGACCCCAAGCTCGTGCCACCACCCCCGTGGCGCACCGTTTTTTTTTTTGCTGGGCAGGCGAATTTGCCAGACATATGTTAAACGTCCCTTTTTAACCTTCACTGGTCCTGGTTTCCCATGTTGAGGCTCTAACACCTGGAACATTCCTGCACTTTATGAATTAAAGGGAAGCTACGGAGCTTCTTGGAAAAAATGAGTTAGAAGTGAATTCTAGTGTATTTTTACCCCGTGAACCCGAATACCCAAACCATTTGCTGCGTAAGTATTGTTAAACGCGAGAAAAACGCGAAAGACAGTCGCTGTCCATGACGTCATCGACGGCTCTTTTGGCTGCCCAAGGCTAGGGGGGCGGGGCTTCAGCCCTATTTTGAAATTGCTCTTGTGGCTCTCCGGCGCGTCGCATTGAAATATAATTTTGATATCTGTTATTCTAAAGGCCAAATGAACCCAATTCAAGCGTTTTTTCTCAAATGTAGAAGTGCCCCATCTTCCCTTTAAATTTTATCTGCAGTCTAGGCTGCTTTCTTTTGGCTAAGCTTTTACAGTATATTGGAGTACCGAGGAGTGCATATATTAGTCTACCTGCACTAAATGAGAGGTCTTATCCTTTGGCTCTCTTGCCCTGTCCGGTAGTACAAATTCTTGCCATTGTGCCTGAAGACTGATGTGATACAAAGAATACGCTAGAAAGATCATCTAATTTATTTTGCTGGCTCACCATTCCATCTGACCTTTCATGGCCCACAGGAAGTGAGTTGGCCATGGCACAAGGCTCAGCTGCCCGTGAAGCTGCATTGGCAACAGGCAGGACAGGAGCGGGGGGGTTAGCAGTGGCCAGGACGAGAGCAGGAGGGTTTGGAGCAGGCAGCTCATGGGGACGGGGGCCAGCAGCACGGGGACCAGCAGCACGGGGGCCAGCAGCAGAGGGGCCAGCAGCAGAGGGGCCAGCAGCAGAGGGGCCAGCAGCAGAGGGGCCAGCAGCAGGGGGGCCAGCAGCAGGGGGGCCAGCAGCAGAGGGGCCAGCAGCAGGGGGGCCAGCAGCAGGGGGGCCAGCAGCAGGGGGGCCAGCAGCACGGGGGCCAGCAGCACGGGGGCCAGCAGCAGGGGGGCCAGCAGCACGGGGGCCAGCAGCATTGGGGCCAGCAGCAGGGGGGCCAGCAGCAGGCAGGGCAGCAAGCATGCCTATGGTTGGTACCTCAACAACCCGTCGCACTGAAGGTGGCAAAGCATGGGGTTGTGAGGCAGGCAGTCCCCTGGCAGGCTGCAGGGCAGGGGCAGGGAGCTGTGCAGCTGGCCGGACAACCTCAGGTGCCATCACAATTCTGTGATCATGGCCACCTACCAACACCTGGTCCTCTTCACTTCCATAAAAACCTGTACAACCAAAGATATTCCATGTGGTGCACCACAGCTGCTGTAGCTGCAATGTAACTGAGTTGCCAAGAACAGCTTTTTCTTGCCTAGATCAAATTAAAATACTGTATTCCTTTTGCATACCATAGCATCTATATCATCAGAGCTCGAAACACTGCTTTCCAGAAAATGGTCATTTTTAACCGATAGGGGATGCTATCTGTATTTTGCAAGCGTTCCAAGATTAGTAAAAGGTAGACGCAAACTAGTTAAAGCGTGCTGACACTTTTGAGTGCAACCATGCAAGATATTCAAGCATTCTTCCATCAGCGTCCCTGCATGCCTTGCACAATAGGCTTCATTCCAAAAATATTCATCTGTTCCTCTTACATTTCCAGTAACTGCGCTGTTAGGAGGAGGGGAAATTCAGTTTCTTATTAATTTAGTGCTATGTCACGACAATGTGCAGCAGCTTTTCCACATGGTATAATCAGCTGACCAGCAGATGATTGACAGTAGTTTCCCATCATCTCACATGCTACAGCAATAGCAATGCGCGAGCTCAAAACTGTGTTGCCACAGGGCGAGGGACCACACAACCTAAAACAACAGTGGCTAAAGATGCAAAAGCTATCGCAAGCTGATAGTGCTTTAGCAAGCACTATCGGTAAGTGAAAATGCTGGTTCATTGATTTATATAAAGACTTATTATTGTAAGTCAAACAAAAAATGGATACAATTCATAAGACGACCACGAAACTGCCTGCAGAGCCCGCGCAGCAGTGGCAGACTGCGGTTAGCGATAACTGCAGTTGACTTCTGTAACCGTGATTAAGCTTAACCATGGTTATGGCTGCCCACGACAGGGGTATAACTAGGGTGTGCATTCTCCGGTTTTAACCGAAAAACACCGATAAACATCCGTCGGTGACGAAAATATAAAATCGGTTAAAACCGAAAAACACCGGTGGTTGGATATTTTCGCCCTGGTTAAAACCGAAAAACACCGGGCGTTGCTAGTTTCCGACCTAGCGAAACCCTTTCCCCTTAGAGGTTCGTCGAACGTGTTATCTCGTGGATCCTGCATTCTTCCAGTGTTTATACATGGCATGCAGGTGGCGTCAGTCCGCCCTCCTTTCTGGGGGTCAAAAGCGTCTAGTGAACGCAGTGGAAGCTAAGCTCTCATATGCCTTTCCCCTATTGTGTCTCCCATGGCCCCCTTTTGTGGAAAAATTAACACAAAGGAGGGTAGGCTCTCACGTGCCTCTTCCTCATTGTGTCTGGCCAAGTGATGTTGGTGCAAGCCATGTATTCAGAGGTTGCTGTGGTTCCTGGAAGACACTGCCAACGTCCGTGTCGTACAGGAGCGTGCGTTTTCATAATTGCGGGTTGCGAACCGCAAGGAACGTGCTGCCATGACGGCAGCACGTTCCTTGCGTGTAGATGCAAGCATGAAAGTATGCTTGCATCTACTATAATAACCAAGTGTGAGAAATAGTTGCTTCCTAGAGAAGAAGTGTGTGAACTATGTGAACAAAACTGGAACTCTCTGTCTGTGATCAATCGCTTTTTTTTCACCGATAATCACCGTTTTTAGCCTCGTCGTGAGGCATTCCACCGAAACACACCGGTGTTTTGAAAATAAATAAGCACCGAAAAACATCCGCCGATTTTTCTCACAAATAAACACCGGAAAGTACACACCCTAGGTATAACACAGCAGACCTAGCTCCTGTTAGCCCGCTAACCATAGTTAAAACAGTCTTGTTGGCAGGCTCAGTTTGTGCTTGCTAACCACGTCAGCATAGTGGCATCTGGCACTTCGCCACCATCTGCGAGCATCGAAGATGCACTTAATTTTTCCGAATGCAGGGGGTGCCATGTAGAAAGAAGTGTAGTTCAAAATATTGTTCAAGGAGCCATACTTAAGGGTGGGAGCTGCTTTTATGATGATTGAGACACACCCTGCAATGGGGGAATTCTATTAAAGCTGCCGATGGAAGCACGAATAGAATTCTCCCAGAGCCAGCACAGAAGCCGCACTGTAGCCGAAATGCCAATAACAATGCGACCCCTGCACTTTTTTTTGTCATTTGTTTAAAGCATTTTAATGCTTTCATAATTAAAAAGAAAAAAATGCCTGTTATCACTAGTATATTAAATGCTTATAACAGTAAAATGTACTTTGATAATTAATATGCTGCAATATCTAGATAGATCATATAACACCACACTAGGTTTAAATAAATATGCACCCACCAAATCATTAAATAAGGAAACTACATTTCGAGACCTACTCGTTCTCTTCTTCAGGAGTTGACTGCAGCCAAGGCCGCCGAGGAGCAGTATTTGTTTTCTTCTTCTTCTACGGTGGTGCCTCACTTTTTGCAATGGTAAGACACCACCGACAGACATAGTTGCAGTCAACCCCTCATGAAGGGACAGTGTAGCTCTTGAAACGTATGGTTCCTTAATTGAGGATTCGGTTGGTGCATATCTCTTTATTTATAATAGCTCCTTGACCAGAAAGACTCCCCTCAAATGTTTCCTTTCAAGTTTTCACACTGGGTTTCACTTTGGCTTTAACTGAGATCAAGGGTAAGAGCATCTCAGTTCGCAAACTGCAGTTAGCCAACGTTAAGGCAGCCAGGGTAATTATGGTAGTAGTCATCATTTTCATTCTGGGACAAGAGATAACTACAATTAGAGATATATGCTTTGCTAAACTGTCATGCAAACAAATCAATGAAAAGTTAATTTAAGCCAGAGGTGACTACTATAACCATAAAATAACAATTATTTTACAGAGCGGAACCTTGTTTAAGCTAGATTACATAAAAATAAACTACAACTAACCCTCTGGCACATGATGACTTGTGGATGCGGAATGGAAGCTCTTCGTACTCCTATTGGCTCTGCTGTCTGCAACCCAAATATAAAGGATGATTTAAAAACACAAAGATGGTATGAAATAAAGTAGGCTTGTACCTTTTGCAAGCACCTTGGCACAGAGTGCTTCTTGCAGCTTATAATTTAGGTGCCGTAGGTGTTCATTTTCCAGTTTCAGCTTTTTCATTGAAGGGCTGTCCTCGTCACCAGAGCTGCTGAGTGTCCCCAGCAGCTCCAGCTCTGCCATCTGCTTAGCGTCTTGCCGCTTCCGCTTCTTGCTTTTAGGGGCCTGTTAAAAGGTGCATACTTGTTAAAACAAATATGTCAATAGCCCATTGAGCACATCCTTAAACTAGAGGGGACCGGTGGTAGCAGAATAGCATTAAACATCACACAGTCATGAAGTGAATTTCAGGTGCAACGACTTCAAAACAGCACATCATACAGAGCACGACTTCTAACATGATTGAAATTTTGGGGGTTTACATTCCTAAAAAAATTACGGTGTGGGTCAGCATTCTCTCCCGAAATCTTTGAGAGGTAAACATTGAACAACCACCAGGGTGGAGGCCACAGAAAACAGAGTTGTAGGCAAAGGACGATATTTCAGCACCTTTCCGAGCGTCATAGCTTTCATAGCTTGAAAAATAATTTTGACCATCTGGTGCTGTTTACTCGAAGTATGGCTAACTTTAACCACAGTTAAAAGTAAACCATAGTACCTAGGAGGGGGTTTTAAAACCATGTGACTAACCAGTAAGGACAAGGGTAGGAAAAATACCTGCAGAAGTTCTATTTGACAAACGGGCTGCAGTTCTGGGGCCCGAAGCGATAGATAATTCAATGTGCACTCTTTATTTACAATGGCAAGTCATGATGTCACAGTCAAAGCAGAGAAAATGACCCGAAGAAATGACTACTGAAGCTGAAGCCAGCTCGCCAGCTGGCCTCCGTAATCGCTGCCTAGGTTAGCGGCTCCCCATCACTATGTTCAGCTCTTGGGCCGTCGGTGTAAGAATGAAAACATATTATGAAGCTTTTGTCATGCTTTAATGGGCGTTTAAGTGCGCTCCTCCACTCCTGCTCTGACGCTACAAGTTTCATACTTTGAGCACGGCAACTAAACAGAACATTGCATACATACCGAAACTATTGACAAGCCACAGTCACTTCCGGATGTAGAGTTAAGATACAGCCGTAGAATGTTATGGAAATGGGTGGAGAGGATTGCAATTGCTTGAGAAAAAATGCAAAAGCAGCTCATAAATGAGTGCAACCACAGAGTTTAAAGTGAATTAAGTCAGCAGTGCTATAAACTTTGTTATTGAATGTTTTGCGAGAAGAAGGCTGGTATATCATAGCTGATTAGTACACTACCGTTCAATGAATCGCACACGGTGCTTCTGACCATTTAGTGAACGGAGCGCCAAACTCTCGTGCTCCGGAGCATGTACTTAACGCTCCCAATAATTCACAGCAAGGGCACAGAGATAATGTGCTGAGCTTTAGAAATGCGAGTCGCATCTCATAAACATTACCCTCGTCAAAGCCTACATGCTCTTTTTGCATTCGTGATGTAGCGAACAGTTAAAGGGGCACTAAAGAGGTTTCTGAAGACACTTGTTTTTGCTTTTATACAATGTTGTGGGTACCAATTGCTATGCATTCCAACTTTCAAATGACAAAACCACTTATTAAGCCTCTGACAATAGAAATACACGGATTATGTTTTCCCTCGCCTTCCTCGGAGGGAGTGATGTGTCCGCTCGTCTGCTTCATGAAGCAATTCGCTTAAAAAATAATTGTGTTAGTTTTTGTTTCAACACAGTAGCAATAGACCCTTTCCGGAATTCAGTCTGGCCACTTTGATCACTATCATCATCTGAAAAATAGCATATGTGCTATACTAATGGCAGTGTTCTGTTTACTGACGAAGGAAGAAGTTGAAGATGCTCCCAATCAGATAATTCGAGGCCTATACATTCTAGACGTTAGCGCGACGCAAAGTAGGAATTGGATGCAAGAGCTGTGTAAGTGTTCATTTCTATCTCAGGCACAGTGAATCTGTTAGTAGCACACACTCGGCTCCAAAGCTCCTTGATGTATAGAACTTCATCAAGGCGTCTATGTGGGTTGGCGCTTCGTTCTGACTGGTAGCATCGTTTTCGCCATCAACATTGAAAGAGATTGAAAAATAATTGTACGGCGAAGCGCAGATTCTCGTTTACCGTTGACTTGCGAAAGCGACGGTGCCCCATAAAATGCTGCAGACCACAGGTTCCATTGCCGCCATTAGTACGGTAAAAGTTAAACTGTCATTTGAGTAACCAGATGGCACTGAATTCCGGAAAGGGTCTATTGCTAAAAAAAAATATTGAGAGAATAAGCAGTTTTTACTTCCTCAACTCGCACCCCAATCAAACGGCCAGGTGATCCACAGCCATGCTTTCACCCACCAGTGTTCATCATAGCCACGTGCTATGTTCGCCAATGCAGACTACACATGCTCTGCTCCAAGAATCGTTAGAGCTCGGTAATTTTCGCAAAAGCAGTGATCAGACACAAACCTTCGATGCACTGTCATCTGAGGGGCGAACTAACATGACCAGTTCCCCGTCGCTTGTACTGGACCAGACTGAACCAACAAAATGGCTGCATTACTTCGTCACGACGAAAAAGACCATTTTGTGTGCTCTTAAAAGCGCGTCCCAACTTCAAGCATCAAAAACAGGGAAAAAAGGACGCGAGTAGAACAAATCAATGTGATTTTGTTTTGTCTCAATCATAGCACTTTGCAAGTCAGTTTGGGCTGCTTGTAGCTTTGCTATTTCAGATTTCATGAAACAGTGCCAAATTTTCTCAATTTCAGAGGTGCCTTTGTTTCAAGAAGTTTCTACGGCATGGCAGACATACTGCTAAGGACTTATATGTATAAGTAGGTAGGCATATTTATGCAAGACGCATTACCAGCCTTCTGCATTCTGCAGTAGAACCTGTTGTCGAAGTAAGCACCCTCCTAAATGCAGGGGTACACCACACAACTCCTTCTATAACTTAGCAGAGGATGGCCTTACCGCTTCTTGTTTAGATGTCTTTCGCTGTTTCGTTGGAGCTGCACCTCGCCTCTTTTCAAGGTACTCATCCATTTCCTCTTTTGAATCTTAAAAGTTGGAAAGCACATGGAAATAAGAGAAAAACCATTTGTGTAGAAAAGTGGTGACTAAGTATAGAGGTTTTTTGCGCGACACAGGGGACAATTACAAGCGAGTAGACACGGACAAGCTTTTGATAACAACTAATAGCTTTTGATAACAACTTTTGCTAAAATAGTACCTCGAAATTGAAGCTTTTACGACTTGGTCAGTCAGATTTTCTCTAGCATACTGGAAAAGCGAGTTCTGGGAAAGCTCAAAACGGCAGCCGAAATTTAGCTAACAACTTGGCTCGCCAGAAAAGCCAGAGGCATGCTCAAACAATGCATATTTTGAAATGCAATACTGTTTTGCAGTGTACCAGCTGTATGATACGAGCTTCATGTGTCCCAACAAATGGTCAGGTCCCATTGGGGATCTTTTTGGAAATAATTTTTTTAATGATCCCACCACCTTATGTTGCCGTTTCAATTTGCAGAGTAGTATACTGCAGTTATGTGAACACTACAAAGCAGCAATAACAATTCCTGTTGGCATGTTTTTTTTGACAAGAAGTACTATTTTTATTGGTTAAACAAAACCTGCCTACTTGTCAAAAACTCATTTGCAGATTGCCCCAATGCATCAACAGTATTCCCGATCATCCTGCCTAAAATTTTTGTTGCCATATTCTGACAGCAAGCTTCCATGGTGGTGTAATAATAATAATTATAATAATAGTAATAACAATAATTATTATTATTATTATTCATTCGGACTCAGGAGAGCTGCGGTGCCTCATAGAGGCTAGTAGCAACTAGAGCCACTTTATGCTCTATACAGTCGCTCAAGTAGCAACCACAAAATCACCACTGGCTAAACAGCCAGTGGTGATTCTGAATGGTAGCGGAGCACCAATGATCCCCCACAATTCCTTGACTAAAAATCGCTGTTTAAATACTGTCTTGAGATTACAGTTTAGTAGATAAAAAGCTAGCTAAAACAAAAAAAAAGGGCATGGAAGGATTCACGGAGTCCATCAACGAAGTATACTATCGGGTAGACCAGACGTCAGGCCGAGACTTAAACAAATTGCAATAAATTGCAAAAAAAAAAAAAAAAGGAATTTGTAAGCTACGACACTCTTGGATTTAATTTGCGAAAATGTAAAAAAAAAACAAAAAAACAATAAAATATATATGGGCCAACATAAGCTTAAAGGGGCCCTGCAATCATATTTAAGTGTCTACCTTTTTTGCGGTTTCCACGTCTCTTGGGGTTCAGGCAAGCAAGCAGGCACGGAGAGAGTAACTAAGTATCAGTGCATCATATTTTAACCGGATGACGCGGAAACCTCCTCCACCGACGGGGGCAACCCGCAATACCAAAAGCGCGCGATATGCGACGTCTTAGGTCCTGGGCTTACTACTGGTCAGAGCCGCTAACAGCTTCTTTTTGGTCGAAATACAAAATATAAGTTCAATTATTCATGAAAGTAGTTTTTGTTCAGTATTTTAGATCAGAAAAGAAACAAAAACACTTTAGAAAGTACGGAAACAAGAAATGACCCGTCGACATACCCGCCACCAACCGGTGGAAAAGGCATACTAGAATTAAAACTTGTGTTTGGGCGAGTTGGTTCATACTGATTTAAAAGGTTAAAAAGCGCAACACAACAAGGACAATGAAGACACGAAGACGACAGGACGGGCGCTAACTCACAACTGATTTTATTAGAAACAAGTGACAGTGTTGTTTCTAATAAAATCAGTTGTGAGTTAGCGCCCGTCCTGTCGTCTTCGTGTCTTCATTGTCCTTGTTGTGTTGCGCTTTTTAACCTTTTAAATCAGCATACTAGAAAGTAGTAGTGGGATGAGGCGTCAACACGGAAAGGTCCCGGATGTACGCGGCGGCGCTGCGGTCGTATGCAGAGGAGGATCCGACCGGCTCCAAACCTTCCGAAGGCCTTCGGCGAGAAGCTTTGTCTTGCGGTTTGGCCGTTTCGCGGTATGGCAGCACAAAGGGGCTCCCATTCTGAACTGATCTTTACCCCGTGTTTGCTTTCGTTTGTGGCCAATGAAGTGTCATGTCGAATTAGTTTAATCGCGCAGCAAATGCAATGAGAGCCGCTCTGGCCGTTCGCTGCATACAGCCTATCCAGAACATGCTTTAGTGGCGCCTTCTCGCGCCGTCGACACGAAGTGCGGAAGCTGTGAGCGCTCGCTGAGCCCACTACCCCTCCTCTAGTTCTCGGCCACGCAAACAACCAAGGATACCATGAAGGAGGTTATTTTTACTTGTTTTTGCAATTCTAATTTGTCTATAACTTTTAAAATAAAGCGAAATTCGAGAGAAGAAAAGTTTCATTAAGTTACTACGTTCAGTGCACTCAGGTTCGGTGCAAATTAAAAACCAGTAAAAAAGTCCTTGCAGGGCCCCTTTAAGCGTTTTCCTCACCAAGGCTGGAAAACGTTCCTGTGGGCCACTAGAACATTTGATAGACAAACAGGAAACGATGGCAAGGAGATCACTTTTTCTTTCCATTGCACTTGTTTTGTTTAATCAAACGTCCCAATAGTCCCCATGACGACGCTTTTTGGTTCCATTAGGATACATAAGTGTCTTGTTTTCTTTTGTAACTTTTGACTGAGGAAAAAATTATTTTTTCTAAAATATAATTTCACAAATTAAATTCACCACCTAGCCGAACTTACGCGGCAAATTACAACGTCGCAGCTTACAAATCCAATTTTTTTTTTTTTTTATTTAGGTCTCGGCCCGACATCGGGACCACCCGGTATCTACAGATCGTATAACCGAAAGCTTACACGGCTCATTATCCCCGGCACCTCACCCGGAGTTTAAACCCGCCACCTGTGGGTACGAACACCGGCGCTTTGCCCCCGAGCCACCGAAGCCTTTACTGGCTAAATAACTGCCTTGCGCGGGTTACCCACCAGAAAGAAATTGATTTGTGTGTGTGGATGCTAAGACCGCGCGATCCTTGTCTTTACGCTTGCTCGTCTCCGTACCTCATCGCTCGCCCGTATTTGTGGACCGAGGCACAGAAATTAACAAAAATTTCGAGCAATCCAAGAGTCCACATATTCGTGAAATAGCTTATTAGTGAAGTTGAACTTACCGGTCATGGTAATAATTTTGGCGTCATAAAATCCTGCGCGCGTTCGGTCATCCCCACGCCACCAACATTCGTAAATGCAGTCGGCATCAAAATCGTCCACATTTTCGGGGTTGAAGTCCTTGATGGAGGAACTAAGCACCGTTTTCTTCACGCCATCCAGGACGTACTTTATGCACACGAAGTACATTATGAGATCGGGCACGGAAATAAAAAGCGGAGCAAAGGTAACGAGCAAAATGACGAATTCACACAAAAGGAGGAAACGGAAATCCTTTCGATTCGGAAGTCGGTGGAGTTGCGTGCAATGTTAGTTTAGTAGTCAAGTAACTCGGTGACTCACCCTCACTGGTTACTACAATAAACATAAATATGTGGTTCAAGTGTTATTTTTATTGAATTGTACTTGTCTGGATTGATAAATAAATAAACATTAAGTATGTTCCAACGTCTTCAACACTTTAGCAACAAAGCACATATCCAGGCGTGACGCAAATGCGCACCGCGGGTGGCGCTGGCGCTGGCGCGCTGGGGCTACTACGTGAGTCGTCTGCTCTTTCGCAAACCAACGAGTAGAAACTTAATTTAAGAGTTATACTTATACATCCTCCCTCCCCTAATTGAAAGCTGTATTTCAAACACACTCATCGGTAGACGATTGAGCGTATAGACAACAATAAACGGCATGCATAAAAAATCAGACGGACGCGGCAGGCGAAACAGAACCTCTTTAACATCCTCTCTCAACTTGTCCTGCTCCTCCTCCTCACCGGTGTTGTTAATTAAGCGTTTGCTTTCAGTTGCTTTCTTCCATTCGCGTTTTCGCTTTCGTTTAGTGTATTCAGCAGTTACTTCGCGACTGCGGAAGATATTTATTTCTTTTGATATTAACGTGTTCTGCAAGAACGAAATGACCTCTCAGAAGCGCAAGAGCTACCGAGCTTACCTGGAGCCTGATGCTGCTTGCGGCAAGGTACCACGGCAGACCCGTTTCAACGAACGAGTGCGGAAGTCGCAAACTTCGACGACGACCACCCCGACGGTAAGTAATTGTTTAATACGAGCAAATTTATTTTAAAAAAAATTTATACATATTGGGCACAACAATATTAATAGCATCACGTCCCGGGATTCGAACCCGAGACCTCAAGTTCTGCAACAGAACGCCCTATCCCTTGAACTAATGCTTTCTTCTTTTTTTTTTTTCTTTTTTGCAACAAAACAAGTGTACTTACTTATTGCAGTTACACGTAACATGAGTGGACATTTTTATATGTTTAGTAATTCTATTATAAGGACAGAGAGACAAAAAAAAAAAAAAAGTCAGTCCCGGTGTACAGATCACAAGATAACACAAACAGAACAGAAAGTGCGACGCATTCAGCACCTAATGTTGACAGCGGCGCTCACGGAGATTATGGTTTTCATTAATAAATGTAGAGGTACTTAGGCTAGGGCCCGTATGCCGTATGCATGAGCGTCTGCCATCCAGCGACCATACACGGGGGACCCCCTATACTCCGTTCCACCTTCAGTCCGAGCGCAGTGGACGCCACGAGCTGTCCCAGCCGATCCAGCGCCGGGAGGAAATCGCGTGACCTGCCGGTTGGGCAGAGCGACGCAGGGAGCTCAAGGTCACATGACACTCTCTCCACGCTGGATTGGCTGGGATGGCTCCTAGCGTCCGCTGCGCTCGGACTGAAGGTGAAACGGAGTATAGCAACGACGCTCACGCCGGATTGGCTGCTCGGCAACGCGCGGGAACTTCAAACTTCTCCATTTGGAGAGGGAAAGCAGAAAATAGAGCAACATAACAGTTGCCTGAAACTTAAATTGCGGATTCGGACGGCGCGCGTATCACTGGGAAACGTGAGAATGGCATTCTTTTTTTCCTTTCTCTGCTTTAGCTGATGGCCCACAAAAACAACACTGAACTACAATAGGCTCAATTTCATGTCTTGCCATTTATAACTCTTGACTGAGTTAAGATTTTTTCCATATTTCTATAAAATATGAAGGTTGCATCATCACAGTTTGGCATACGCTGAGCTCGACAAATACCAACTCACTGCATAAAATTATTTTTATTTTAGAAAGCACTGAAGTTGATATTTCAGGCGACAAAAATCTCTCATTTAGAGGAGACTCAAACCTAGCTGCTACTAATGGAGAAAACAACCTGCTTAAAACATGCAATGGTACATTTATCTTTTTCATGTCGGATGCAGACACTTTTTATGTGCTCATTTGGTTAAACCTAGCTTGTAATTAAGCATACGGATACAAAAATATAATCAAAATGTGCCAATAAAGCAAAATACACAAAACCAAAATGTGTCCAGCAGACAGCTTGGATGCAGTGGCGCTGTCTTTAGTGCTCATGTACACACACTTCGCTCATCTAGAAAGAGCTCCTGTGCATGCGCAGTTGATACAGATCCTGTGGTCAAACCCACACGTTTATGAACAATGAGTTGGTGAAGGCATCCGCCTACAAAACATAGCAGTTTTTATGTTTCTCTTCTGTTTGGCACGTTATGTTTCGGCTTTAGGTGGTATAGCAAATGCACACCCCAAAGATGCTTTTTGTTGAAGTTACACTTCCCTATATCGATCATCTATATTTGTTACACAATTTATAAAAAAAAAATGCATAATGAAGCTATAACAAATAATGAAGAGCAGGATTTTCATTAATACTTTCTCACTTTATTAATTTACCCATTGCTAACAAGAGTGTTAAAGTGCTCAATCATAAAGCATTTTTTTTTCAACATATTTTGAATGCTTTTTGCTTCCTTTCCATTGCAGATTCAGTCTGATGGGCCAGGAAGTGGCCCTTCTACTGCAGTAGACGACCATGATGCCTCTTCAGATGATGAAATGGAAACAATCATGAGCGAAGCATCCTCATCAGCTGATGAGTCCTCATCGAGTGATAACTGCTTATCGGGTGACGAATCCTCATCGGGTGATGAAGTGCCATCGTCACCTAATCAAGAAGAAGCCTGTGCAGATCCGGATGGAGATGTGCACGAGTTTCTAAAGAAGTATGCGGAAGAAAAACTTCCCCATCAAGAAACCCTGAAGGTTCAAGCGATACTGCTCATCCTGACTTATGTCGTCTCCGCAGGATTGTCCTGGGTTCAGGTGGATGGGCTTTTGAAGCTTGTTAACACCCTTTTTGGAGAAGTGATTCTGCCAGGCTCAAAATATGCGTTCAGGAAGCTCTGGGAAATCAGAAGGAAGAATATGGTAACGCTGAACTTTTTTTGTGAAGTATGCCATTTTTACCTGGGTTCGTCAAGCTCTGCAAATACGTCTCTCACATGTGGCGAGTGTGGGAAGACGTACTCTTCACAGGTCCTAATCAAGAATGGTTGTTTTTTTCTCACATTTGATATCAAGAAGAAGCTGGAGCATATGCTGAAGGACGTGGGACAGGCGCTTGGAGACAACTTGTCGAGATTAGCAGCGTCAGCACAGTCAGAGTCTTATTCGGACATCACTGATGGCAGCCTGTACAAGGCCATGCGTGACAAGCTCAACATGGCACTTTATGACATCACAATATCATTCAACAGCGATGGTTCACCCGTCTTCAAGTCCAGTAAAGCGTCCGTGTGGCCCATCCAAATGACCATCAACGAACTGCCGGTCTTCTTGCGATGGAGGCACATTATAGTGAGTGCAATCTGGTTCGCGAAAGAACACCCCCCAATGCACCTCTTTCTGAGGCGTTTCACGAGTGAACTTAACAAGGTTGGAACTTTGGTGTGGGAATATGGAGGTCAAACAGTGAGGTCACGTGTGTTTGCACTCTGCTGCTGTGTCGACTCTCCTGCAAGAGCAGCTGTCCTCAACAGGAAACAGTTCAATGGATACTATGGCTGCTCTTGGTGTTTCCAGAAGGGGACCCTTGTCGAAGGTATGTTGCATGAGAGTAGATCAATGCATGTAGCAGTTATGTTGTAATTTGAGAGGCTACAATAGCAGCGAAGAGTGTGACTATCTGTTGCCCTCAAGAAATGTTTGGACGTTTCAAATAGTACTAATAATCAAGGAAAAGGATGTTAAAGGCCCTTATAATTCAAACTCATCGAAGGTACAGGATATGAAATCAGTAACTATTCTTTCAAGCAAAACTGAATGTAAGTTGTTACACTGCAAGTGATTTTTTATGACATATTAAGAAGACACACTTATTTAATTGTCATCAAAGTAAACAGAGTCATAAACCAAACTTGGTCATACTGACTGTTCACCATCTAGTAGGGTGCACAAAAGATGCCATGACATGATGTGATGCGTGGCATTACAAACAGAACTTTGAAGGGAGATTCTTGTGCTTGCTGTACCTGCACATTTCTACATTCTTTGTCCTTAATTGCCACACAATTCTGGCATTGTAGTACAACAATAATAATAATAAGTGATTATATTGTGCATGTCCCCGTTCCAGATGATTCCACATGACAGCACGTAACGTTCCGAAGGTTTCGGCTCATGAAACACAGCCAGATGGAATATCAGTAAATGCATATTTTAGATTTTTGAATATTTTATTTTATGTAATCATGTCAATGCATATGGAGCAAAATGAGAGAGAAGTCATGAGCCACCTACTGGACAGCAGTGAAAAGGCAGACACAGTAGATTCGGAGGCTCATGAGCCCCAGCGTATGTAGTGGAAACTAATGATGTCACATGCATAGAGTGCAATCTATCCTTTTGGTCAATCACCTGTTGCGTGGGCATGCACCTCTTGAAATAATTTACTTGCAAATCTTGGGTTGTTTATTAGAATTTCATGTAATAAAGGTATAGTACTTAGTTAACTATGCATATATACTGCCTGATAGGAATACAATGCAAAATTGTATCCCTGTATTCAGATACTGCATGGAAACCACTTCAGGTATTTGGTGTATTTGACCACCGGACTGCAGCAACATGTCCGAATTACACAAGAGGCATCTCCTGGCCTAATGCTAGCCTTCTTCTGACAACCTGCATCCTCATTAGGGATGAAGCTAGGTTGCCATAAGGGACATAATTTCATGCATGTCTATGTGCAGTTTTTATGTGACGTCAATCTGGTCACCATGCCCAAAGCATACCATTAGTACAGTGGAAGATACATTGGCGTGTGCCTCTGTGACCAATTCACCTCACCCTTTTAATGCTGTAGTAGGTTAGCCGCACGTGCAACAAATGCCATTTATTGGTTGTTAAAACTGTATCTCGCATTATTTTAATGAGAAATTAATGTTGCTTTTTGCAGAATGTGCACCTTTTGATTTGACACATATTTTTTCTTTTCCAGGCACTGTAAAGTACCCCTTCGAGAAGGATGGTATGCTTGAGCGCACTCATCAGACTGTGCTTCAATCAATGAAAGCTGCGGTCCGCCAAGGCAAGAGTGCAGTTGTTGATGGCATAAAAGGACTGTCCCCGGTAGCGGAGCTGCGTGCCTTGGACATGGTGTGGGGTGTACCACCTGATTATATGCATTGCGTGTTAGAGGGCGTTGTGCCGCAGTTGATGGAGCTATGGTTGTCAGCAACAGGCACTGCTTGGTACATCGGCAACAGGGTCCGCGACCTGGACAGCTGCATGGCACTCATCAGCCCTCCTCTGTCATTCACAAGGCTCCCTAAGAGTGTCAGTGAGCGGTCCTTTTGGAAAGCAACCCAGTGGAAATATTGGTTGTTGTTTTACGCCCTTCCGTGCCTTAAGGGCATTCTTCCTTGGAGGTATGTGTCGCACCTGGGGTTGCTTTCCGAATCAGTGTTCTTGCTTCTTCAGACAACAGTGCAAGTTGCTCATGTCAGGAGGGCTCAAAGACTGCTCGAGCAGTTTGTGGCAGACTTGATTGCTCTTTATGGTGAAACTGCAGCAACCTTTAATGTCCACCAGTTGTTGCACCTGTCAAGAAGTGTAGAAATGTTAGGCCCGTTATGGGCAACTTCCAACTTTGTTTTTGAAGGTGGAAATGGCGCAGTGCTGAAGTTAATTTCTGCTGCAAAAGGGGTGCCTCTGCAGATAGCAGAGAGGTTGGTAATGGAGACAAGCCTTAATTCTGTTTCACGCCTTGTCAGAATGCCAGGTCACCTAAAGAAAAGATGTGATGAGCTTTCAGCAAGAAAGCTTGAGGGGGATTCTACATGTGTACTTGGTAGTCCAGTACCCATAGTGGCTCAGCTTCCATTTCACATTCAGGACATGTTTGTCCATTCACTGGGATCTTGTCCAACCTTGACAGAGTACTTAAGAGCTCGCGTAAACAATGTTGTCATACACAGCTCGCAGTATAAGCGACCTGAGAAGACCTGCTCAAAGTATGTAAAAATGCGTGATGGGACATACTGCGAAGTGAAGCACATTTTTTCTTTTGATGGGCCTTCTATTGCATTTGTTTGCCAAGAGCTCATAACATCAGTCAGCAGGTTTGGAACAGCTCATTTGCAGATTTGCCGCCATCCTCCCCCAAATGAACAACTCTGTTTGTTTTTTGAACACGATTTTTCTTCTCAGTGTGTATTTATTGAACAGTGCCTTGAGTCATACATTTCACACGTCCCCAATTGTTATGAGAAAGATTAAGTGCTAAAAATCCCAGGTCGCATATGTCACGATGTGTTTTACCGAATGCTTGTCTCTGGCCAGGTCGACCCCAGAAAGGATGCAGCGATGTCTGCCTACGGCCACCTAAATGGTCATCTGTCACTTGAGGTTGCAAATTCCTTAAGGCTTCAAAGATAGGCTAACCACCTATATTAAAGGGCATTGTGAGCATAAAAGTGATGCCTAGTGCCCCATTGGAAAGCTTGTACGAAACAAGGATTTCATGACAAAATTAACCTGTATGCAACTCTTTCATATCAATTGAAGTTTTTTCTGGTAAATTTGAGGGATCTCACAAGATCTGAATTTTGATCTGGAACTCATTGTCACAGGAGTTTTGTAGAAGGCTTAATGTAAAATAAAGAACAATAAAAGCATTGGTGTTATATAAATTTAATGTACTACAGGTGTGGGTAAGATATGCAGATATCGTCACATGATTCCCAGCTCCGTTATGATACATGTTTACAACTCTGTTTTTTATGCTCATTATAGCTATTGCTTCTTAGTATGGGGAAATATGACTGACAAAACTTCAACAAATAGAGTTTCTCCAAAAAAGTGATTCATATAATATGCCACACTCATGCCTATGATAGCCATACGAAACCATTGTTTGAAAAGTTCAATATTGTGCAAGTTACCAATTAACATACAAAACGTCCTTATGTCATCACCATTTATTCCTATCCATCACTCACTTTGAGTTCAGGAAACAATACTCATTGGGCAGATATATCGTCAGTACCACTCTCCAGGACCAGTTATAGCAATCAAATGTTGAGATGTACATTACCGCATCTTTTAAATTGTTGCAGTGAATTGAACACAAAAATTTTGAGTGGGACTCGAAAAGAGGTGTGTTTTGTTTTTGTTACGGGAGCTTTCATAAGTATTTCTCTGCGTAGTTAGAGCATGAAGTGAGTGTATATTATTTAGCTTATTTTTTTCTTTGCTATCTTTGATACCTATATTGTTTGTTGGTAATTATGTTAATAATGTTTAGATTTTCTCTCTGCTGCTGTGTGGGGGCAGAGGCTTGTCAAGCAACACTGATTTGCTTTTTTTCTCTGCCTCCCCTCTCCGAGTGAAGAAATAAAGAATTTGAATTTGAACCGAATGGCATTGGATTAATTGATGTAAATCCTGCATGTTGTAACATCTTTCCGGTGTGCCAGCTGGCCTGGCAAATTCACCCAGCGGACTATATAGGCAGTGGCGTGCCAACTTGTTTTTGAGTTGGGGGGGGGGGGGGGGCAACCAGAACCCCCCAGGGCCGGGGGGCGGTGCCCTTGGTATCCCTTGGGCACCGCTGGACGGTGTTTGCCCTGCCGATCGAGTGGCAGCTGTTTCAGAGGGGGCAAAACACATGCCTTGCCCCCCCCCCCGGTTTGTACGCCCATGTATATAGGTCGGGCTTTTCAGACGATCTGGTGGGCCAAACACACCAGGCTGGTGTGCACACTGGGTTGCCCAGCGGGCACACCAAGGGACTCTGGTGTCACATCAAACTGCGTGGTGTGTACACCAGGCTGCCTGGTGGGCCCATGAGCCCGTGTGGTGTGACACCAGACTCTCCTGGTGTGCCCGCTAGGCTGGTGTGCGGGTACACCAGCATTTCTGGTGGGCACACTAGGCTAGTGTGCCCGACACACCAGCATTGCTGGTGGGCACAACAGGCTGGTGTGCTCATTGCTGGTGGGCACACCAGATATTCTGGTGTCCCACCAGGATTCTCTGATGTCACACCAGGATGGCCTGGTGTATTTTTCATTAGGGATATCGTGGCAGTTCCAGGAATCTAATCTCATTTTGCCTTGGAGTAATAATGCCTTAAACGACGTTCAAAACATTAAATACGCGCTTTTTTTCTTCTAACTTGCCATAGACACGACCAAGGCCAAGACGATGTAACTTTTTAGAATTCTTTTTTTATTGCTTCCAGATGTTCAATGTATTGTGGAATCGATTGCTGAGCTTCCATAAACCATACTACTAAAATTGTACCATGTTACGAAACAAAGTGAATAAAATTCTGTATGTATGCATCTGCACGAATCGATGCATACATTTGAAATCTAATGATAGCCTCCTCCCGTGACCAAGAGGATCTATAGTTTATTGAATATGATATTCCGGATATTAAGTAAAATGCCATAAAGAACACTCCACTTATAACTATGAAGTAGAAATCCGTAGCTGGTGCTTAACAAAACAACCCAACCGTTTCATTTGCCATAACCCTCAATCTATAGTGTCTGATATGATGGGTATATTCTAGATATATTTTAGCTTGCTATACTTTGCCTGTGTGAACCAGTTTGGTTGCAGATTTAGGCGCCCATAATCATATTTGTCCCACGTTTTATGGTAGTACCTTCTTCGGAACTTTTGGTTTAAGATCTCACGTTTCCCTACCATTTTAGAGTGTCCAATAAGATTGAATCTGTGCAATCAATTTCTGAAACTGATTAAAAACTGAAAAGTGAAGAAACATCGAAATAATTTGACATGTTTTAATGCCACGAATGTGGACTGTACTGGAACTTCCAATATTCTTTAAAACAATTTAGATTATCATACAAACATTTAGAGGGGTCTAGAAGAAAAATGTTTGACCGATGATTAATCTATAAATGTGCTTATTGCTTCTATCGGAATCTTTCTTTTTATATCGCCAGATCTTTTGCAATTTGGCAACGAAGGTCTCGTTTTTAGACAAAAATTTATGAGGAGGCTATTGGAATTGTGCGTTTATAAGGGGTCGAAACCTTTAGACTTCGCGAACTGATGTCGTGTTTTTAGACTTCGCGAAAGCCTTCGATCACGTATCGCATTCGAAGTTATTACATAAACTTAGTCTCATTCTAAAGAACAGTCAAATTGTAGATTGGTTGGAGGCATACTTATCGGATAGAGAACAGTTTGTTTATCTTCAGGGCGAAAGGACCAACTCATTGCCAGTGTTATCTGGTGTTCCGCAGGGTTCTGTGCTTGGACCGCTCCTTTTTATATTGTATATCAGTGACATGAGTGACGTATTCGATCCTGCGATAAGTTTAAAGAACTTTGCAGATGACACCATAGTATATTGTAGTATTTCCTCTGTTCATGATCAAGATAGCCTAAATAGGCATCTGAGCAAAATAGATAAATGGTGTACTGAGTGGCAGATGGAACTGAATATTTAGAAAACTGTCTATATGAATATAACGCGTAAAAAACAAATTCTGGAATTTAACAATAACATGAGCGGCCTTTTTTGAATAAAGTTACTGAGTATAAATATCTGGGAGTGTTTTTAAACTCCGATCTAAACTGGAACTGCTATTTCGATCACGTATTTCAAAAAGGATTTCAAAAACTGTGGATGATCAGAAGACAGCTAGATCATGCGAGTCCAGAAGTAAAATTAATGGCTTTTAAATGTCTGGTTTTACCAACCATTCACTATGCGAGCCCTGTATGGGAGCCATTTACCACTAGAAATGTTCATATTCTAGAAAGACTACAAAACAAAGGAGTGCGATTTATATTCAATAGTTACAAATCAACCGACTATGTCTCCGCACTCAGGCCCCGGCCAAACCTATGCATTGTTCAAACCAGGTTAGCTATAAGCAGAATGAAACTTTTTTTTTAGATTTTGAATGGATGTTGCAGAATAAATGTTTCAAAATACGTAACAACTTCCGAACCCATGCAGCATAGAACAAAACATAATCGTTACATTCAACCATATTGGTGCTCAACAGATCGTTTTAAGTACTCCTCTTTTTTTTCGGTGTATAGATGAATGGAAGAAGCTACCCGCACGTGTTGTCGATTCCGAAGATCTCATGTCATTCGCAAAAGAACTAGAATTTGTGTATGCATGTAATTTATACCTTTTTATTCGTGTTCTTTGTGTGTATGTAAATATGACCTTTTGTTTATGTTTGCTATTTGTACCACTCCTGCCCTGGCCCTACGGCTGGCAGTAAAGATAAATAAATAAATAAATAAATTACAGCCTTTAGAAAAAATGAAGTAAAATGAATTCATGAATGATCCTTGTAAGTCTACGGGATATTTACGACCTCCGAGCGGGAGTCGTTTGAGCGTGGGGAGAACTCCCCAAAGGGTGTCCCGTTAAAGGCCGCTTGTCCGTGTCTTCTCGCTTGTAATTGTACCCTGTGTCGCGCAAAAAACCTCTATACTGCAGCATGAACCAACTAGGCCAACAACAAGTTTTAATTGAGTACAAGCTCGGTTTTTTAGAAGGAAGGTTATTCGTGCATGCCTTGTACGTGACGTCATATGGCCTCGTACGAGTCACATTTTCCTGTACCTTCTGCACCATACATTTCGCACAGTTGAATTTGTTATTCTCGGCAAGCCTTGTTGAGAAGAACAAATTCGGTGGTGCGAAATGTAAGCTGCAGAAGGTACGGGCACAGGAGCATATGGTAAGGCGCAATGGCGACTGATGTGACGTCAATGCGAGCCATGTATACTACAGCCAACGCTATTAGATTGGCTCAGTTACGGAACTGCTCGTAGACGCTGTATGCACGAGCAGTAGCCCCCCTCACTCACCACGACTCGCCTGCCGTCGCTCGACGCGCCGGACGGCGGCTTTGGTAACTGCAGTGTATTCTATGGGATACGTACGTTTCGAAGCACGGCGTCTAGATGGCGTTTCACCTCTGCTCTATGCAGGCTCTATGGAAACCACAGCTATGAAACGAAACTCTAGATGGCGCTTCGAACGACGGCAGGCGGATTGAAGTCAGTGATGGGAGGGGGGGTACCCCCTTCCGCGGGAGTTCCACAACTGAGGTAATCTAGTAACGCTGAATACAGCGTCGGGGGAACTAACACACGCCTGCAGGAAGTAGCACCGCTATAAGCTCGAAACAAAAGCAAATGCTGGAAACATCGAGTGCAAATAAGCATTTATTTTCTACCTACTGTCACACAAATCTCAGGGAAACAAAAAAATCACAAAATCGCGTTTGTCAAAGCATCTACCGTCCCTGGCTTCGAGGGACGCGATGCGCTCGCATTTCGCAGCAGCCTTTCACGTTGTTTTATAACATCGAAGGGAGCGGAAGAGTGCGAGTCTCTTGGAACTGTTCTCAGCTGCGCATTGAGGTTGATTCAATATCAAAATTTATATCGCGCCATTTGTCACATATGCAACGAAGGCACAAAAAAAAAAAAGCGTTGCTGTGTTATATATTATGCATGGAAATGAACAAGACCGATTAATCGACCAATTAATTGAATAAAGGGTGGCGATTGATCGGGTTAAAAGTTTTAATCGACGCCCAGCCCTAAAATAGTCAACCAAGTATAACACCCTAAGCACTGAGCGCGCCGCAATGCTCTCTTATAATGTGCAATATCAGCCACACTACTAAAAAAAACAAAAACAAAAACATCGCACTGTATTTTTTTATGTAGGCAGAGCAATTAATACAACAATGAACCAAGTACAACACCATAAGGACTGGAGGCGCCGCAAAGTTCAGTCTTTATGTGCAATACCGGCCACATCAATAAAAAGACAGATCACAGTTTTTGTATATCGTTTTGTGGTGCCTGCACGTTAATATGACCACGTACAGCCACTTTGGCATGCGATGCTCAACTCCTACTAGCCGTTAAGAAAAGAATTCATCCCCGAAAAATCGACCGCAACATAGACCTGCCTAAACATTTATTATTGTAATTTAAAACAAAATATTGTAACATGTTTTTGCAGATACAAAATTACTGGTTTTCAAATCTCCATGAGATATATTTAAAAAGGAGGTACGATGAAATCTTTTTTTTGTGTGTGTTTTACATTGTGGCTCCAATTTTCGCATAATTGTGATTTTTTGATTGTGAGTTTACTTTCAGGCACAGTGTAAGAAAAACTACAATAAAACGAAATCTTGTAAAGCCTGAAATGTTTTTTTAAGTGCACGAAACATGAAGTGTTTTCCACAAAGGCTGAGGCTACATTCACGCGCGGGGACGTAGCCAAATCGGGAGGAGATAAGGCTCCATCCAAACAAAGGGTCACGCGACTTATAATATAAGGACACAATATGTTTTATGTACATGTTGTGTTTTCTCATAAGTAAATATAGGATATAAAAATAAAGAGTTTTGATTTTATTGTTTTAAAGTTAATATATCGCTCGACCTTACAAATGTTTAGACAATTTATTAATTTTGCACTGTGTTCTAATACGAATAGCAAATATCATGCATCATAAAAAAATTATCCATAGATATCTGTATAGTTATGTCGTCCAGCAGTCACACACGTGTGGGCGGCGTGCGTGCCATCCGTGCGTGTGGGCGTGCGGGTGTGCAGCCATGTGGTGCGGGTTTGGTTCGCTTGGTGCGGGTGCGGCCCCCGGGGCCTTCGCCCATGTGTGCATCGCTGCCGAGGCGAGGCGGTGAGGCTTCGTCGTGTGTGTGGTTGGCTTGGTTCGAGGCGTATTAGTGGGATCTTATGTGCGTCGAAGGGGACAAGTGCGAGCCCACTGCTCCGTACGTTCTCGATTTGCGCGCACGCTCGCAATCGCCCAAAGATTGTGAGAGAAGGGAAACATGCATTAGTCCCAGTAATAACAACCACACGGAGAGTATTCAATCGAGGAAACTGGGGAAAAGATTCCAGAAACGGTTCATTCCATGACAAATAAAGCCGATGCACCGACGGCACTCGTCCGCGTGATCACCGATGAACACGAAGCCCTTCTTGTGGCAGAGCTCCTGCAGGAGCCAGTTCACGTCCCTGTGCTGATCATTCAACGCCTGATGACTGCGCTGACACTCCAACGTAAAGAATCTGTTCTCCCGCCTCGGAAGGACGGAAGAAAAGTCGATCTGCACCGTCGGATTGCATCCAAGATCTGAGCGGCCAGCCGACGGTACTTGTCAGCGTACGCGCTGGCACAAACGCTGGTGTTGGCATGTGCCAACCTGCAAAATGACAGCGGCAAAATCGGGCAGGGCGTCAGACACCTTCGAAAACAAGGTTTTAATCCTAATGCCACTAAACACCCGCATTTCGACAGCCACCCGGTTATTCGATGTGAGATACTGGAACAAATATTTCACCATCGATTCCCCCGCAACCAAAACACGAGGAATGTCAGAAGCCTGATCGTACTAATGTACAAAGGGCCAAAGTAGACCTGCTGAATTTTCCTTGACCAAGAAAACCAAAACTTTCAATATAAAAAAGGATAAAAAACAAACAAACTAGATATACAGGATCTACATATGCACACAAATAAACACCGTAAAAATGTAAAAAGAAAAACGCTTCAGAGAAAGTTAAATTCGCTTGCAGAAATCCAGACAGGAACAGCACTCCGGGCAGGGCGAGAACGCAAGGAGTAAAGGCCGCCGAGAACATGGCAAAACAATGGGGGGGGGGGGGGGGGGGCAAGACCGGAAGTTGATTCCCTCGTAGACGAAGACGGGAGGAAAACGGGCTCCGTCCAGGCAGGAAGTGACGTAGTGCGTGGATGGAGCCGTTTCTCCTCCGGCTTGCCTACGTCACCACGCGGGGATCTAGACACTCTCTTTCCCAAAAAGATTAAGCTCGAAAACATACTTTTAATATACCCTCAAATTCACCCAAATATGGCTAAATGTTTTGTTTCTCTCTCGAAATATAGACCGTTTCACTAAAAAGAGCGGAGACAAAAAAAATGCCCTCCGCCTAACATCCGGCTGGCGTTCAAACTCGGTTTAAAATCGCGTCATCTTGGAAATTTCAAGCGCAGGTGCGCGGATCTTAATATGCAAGTTATCGTGTAATGCTATGCTCGAACAAAAAGAAAAAAAAAGAAAAAAAAAAAAGCTAAACGGGTTTAATTGCGCTGTTATCGGCGTGCAAATTAAAAAGAAAAGAAAAGGGAAAATTGTTTCAGAGTTGCCGGTCCTCCGGTGAAATGTAAATCCGGTTGCTGTAGCTTTTTTACTATACAAAGATCGTACTGATAATGGTCTTTAGCGACAGTGAGTGAAAGTCTGGAATAATAAATAAAAATGTGCTCTCCTGACGCATTAGACGCAGTGGTTGAGCGTAGTACTGCCGACTGACTCCACTGCTATTGAAGTAACAGAACAAAGATACACTATTTGATCCTGAAACAAAAAAAACAACAAAGCGCTATAGGCTGATTGTGGAGTGGCTATAAATATTCTAAGAACGCGAACAACTTCACAACGGCAATTACCAGCGAGAGTTCGATGTTCGGTGCAGCCCGCCGGTACAGCCCAAAGATGGAGAGCAGCAACCTCCCGGATTATCGTCTGCTAGCGGAATCGGGCGCGTGCCCTCTCTCGTTTTACCCCGCCCAACCTGCTGAACTTCCCGGATGTGTGGAGAGGGCGCTGCGGTCGAACAAAATGGCGCCGCCCTGAGAGCGCTAAATGAAACGGTGTATAAACTCAAATACAATTAATTTAATTTATTTACCTCTAATACACCAGTTTTCGTGCAGTATGCATACAAATAATAATTGTTTAGAAACTTGTATTTGTTATTTGAAGTTGCGTCAAAGCGCAATCAGGAAGCGTGTTTTTCCACCTCCTCTCTGACGTGATATTTTCTCACGAAAACAAGAAAGTATCTTCCAAGAGGAAGGTCCGTTCTGTCGTGTGGTTGCCACCTCTACGAATATTTAATAAAAAAAATAGATATAACAGCCCTATGACTCACGTTTATGAACACACTCATAAATCAGTCAATGTGAGGAAGCCTTGAGCGCGTTCACACACTTGCAACCGAGTAGGACAGAGAGAGACGAGACAGATTTTTAAGCCTCTTGTGGAGGCGTATTCGGAAAATGTCGAATAATATTTGTGTAATCTTAGTTGAAACATCAAAAGATACCGAAACCGAAACTTTGGATGCGACAGGCAACATTGGTCTCGTGTCGTCAGAGTCATGTCCTCGTCACGTCGAACCACGTGGTCCGACAGGTCACGTGATCCTCTAGGCGACGGCGGGCGAACTTAGATCAAAGCGCTAGTCTCGTCTGCTCCTCACTTTTCGCCAATGTAGTTCGTTACAACATCCAATGACGTCTGCACCACTGCCGCCACAGCTTGCGCGTCTAAAAAACAAAGAAAGACGTTTACAACACCCTGTAACGCCGAATTAGAGTGCAGCTCTTGAGGAGGAGGAGGGAAGGGTACTGAGGGGAGGGTGTACCTCTTCCGCCTCCTCCTCATCCTCCACTCTCCTCCTCCCCTCTTCCCCTCCTCCCCTCATCCCTCAAGCAGCTCCCCTCCTCTCCTCCTCCTCCCTCCCTCCTCTATCCTCCCCTTGCCCTCCCCTCCCCCTCGTCCTCCTCCCCTCCCCTCCTCCTCCCCGCGCGGTGCATTATGGGAAATGTCCTATAATGCACCGCGCGGGACCCTCGTGACGTCACGAGTGACGTCACGAGGCTCCCGCGCGGTGCATCAGGGGCGGCGACGGTGACGCCGCTCAAGCCGTAAAGGGACGCCTAAGAGCTGCGTTCTAAAAAAGTAAGCTTTCTCAAACGCATATTTCGGAAGCATTTGTAAATGCTGGGGAATACTAAACAACAGATGTATATGCACGAGCGAACCGCAGCCAATTTCCGATGAAACAAATGAACTGTAGCAGAGTGAAGAGCGTAGTGCATTCGCTTGTCCTCATGAAAACGTTGACGCAATAGAGCTTAGTTACAACAACCATCGCACAGCCCACGAAGCTATCCTGTGTGTAACGTGACGTGCCAAATTACCGTTCCCCCTACACGCCACTATAATGAGCCACCGAAAGTTTGGTGACAGCAAGGCTTTTGGCACAAAGGGAGTGTCCCCATTATGTGGACACCGCGAGAAGAAAGTCATTATTGATGCACGGTAAGCTCGTAACACTGGGAGAACTTTTTTGGCAACAAAGCCGGCTATACGCACCCGTGCGCTTGCAGATTTTCAGCGCCGATCAAAGCTGTGCACCGCACTCCTATTTTAGAGCGCAGCTCTTAAGGGCCCGTTTCCGGCTTGAGCGGCGTCGCCGTCGCCGTCGCCGTCGCCGTCGGCGTAACCGCGCGGTGCATCATGGGAAATATCCCATAATGCACCGCGCGAGCCCCCCACCGGGGTCACGTGACTTCGTGGGGAGGCACGTGACCCCCCCCCGAGGTCACGTGACCCCCCGAAGTCACGTGACTCCCCTGAGGTCACGTGACCCCCTCCTCGAGGTCACGTGACCCCCTCCTCTAGGTCACGTGACTCCCCTGAGGTCACGTGACCCCCTCCTCGAGGTCACGTGACCCCCGAGGTCACGTGACCCCCGCCGATGTCGCGTGACCCCCCGATGACGTCATCGACACTGATGACGTCACCGGCATCCACATCGTCATCGTCATCATCAGTGATGACGATGACGATGCGGATGCCGGTGACGTCATAAGTGATGATGACGATGACGATGTGGATGCTGGTGACGTCATCAGTGATGATGACGATGACGATGTGGATGCCGGTGACGTCATCAGTGATGATGACATCAGTGATGATGACGATGTGGATGCCGGTGACGTCATCAGTGATGACGTCATCAGTGATGATGACGATGACGATGCGGATGCCGGTGACGTCATCAGTGATGATGACGATGTGGATGCCGGTGACGTCATCAGTGATGATGACGATGACGATGTGGATGCCGGTGACGTCATCGGTGATGATGACGATGACGATGTGGATGCCGGTGACGTTACCGACATCCGCATCGTCATCGTCATCATCACTGATGACGAAATCAGTGACGTCATTGATGTCGTCACCGGCATTCGCATCGTCATCGTCATCACTGATGACGTCGTCAGCGACGTCACTGATGACGTCACCGACATTCGCATCGTCATCGTCATCATCACTGGTGAAGTCATCAGTGACGTCACTAATGACGTCATCAGTGACGTCAGTGATGACATCATCATGTCATCACTGATGTGGATGCCGGTGACAACATCACGTAACCCCCCCCCCTGGTTAGTCTAACCCCCCCCCCCCCAGCGCCCTTCCCTCCTCCTCCTCAAGAGCTGCGCTCCAATTCGGCGTTACAGGGAGTTGTAAGCGGCTTTCACTTTTTTTTTTTTTTAACACCACAAAATGTTTTAGAATATAAGCTCAACCTGCGCATCTCCAGTTGGCGGGTTAAATCTCGACGGAAGTACCACAATTTGACACGGGCTTATTGCCACGAAGGAGCCGTGTAACCGAGATTTCGGTTACATGTCGCAGGACCCCCAGGAGGTCCAAAATAATCAGCAGGCCTCCGCAGGGGCATGCCAGATGCCCTTCGTAGGTCTACACTCTAAGAAAAAAGTTGGCCTCAAGGGACTAACGGCAGCATTTGGTCCTCTGAACTTCCAGTTGCTCCCCGTAAGGACCATCTGGTTCAAGCTAGGTACCGTGCGCACAAGCTGGGGACTAACTGCGCTCGACTGGGGCTAACCGATAGGCGTGCGCGAGAAAAAGCAGCCATTAGTCCCCCTCAGACAGGGTGCATTTGTAGGATTTAGTCCCCGAAGGCAAACGAAATGTTCGCCAGGAGGACGGGTCATATTTGACTTGCCTTGAAGATCGGCGAGACTCTGCCCAGCACGGCTGAAAGCGTTGACAAAACTCGGACGAAACTGGCGAATTTGTTTAATGTGCCACGAACGATCAGACATTAGATGGTAGAGCTTCGCGCGTTGTACGAATGCGAGTTAACGAATGTGTTGACTCTACTTCACCAAACTATCTCGTCAAAAATGATCTGTTGACATTTCACAAGTCCCATTCACGTAATTTGCCTTCGCGCAAAAAATGTGCATTAATCCAAACGCAACAGCTCCAAATACTAACACTTTTTTTTTCTTAAATGAAACTTAAGAGTTTGTAGAAGACGCGCTTTCAACACCGGAGTCTCGCAGTCAGAATAAATGGTCACTTCATTCGCTAAAACTGAGCTACTGAGAGCAGGTCGAGCCTCGTCTCTGCGTCTCCCCGTAACCAACCTTTCTTTGTAGTCCAATGTTGAACTCAAAATCCGCAACGGCACACTTGATGCAAGGCACGTTCCCCTCAAAAAGCACATTCAGGGGCAGTATCCAGACGCCTGCATGCCATCGTCGTCGAAGTTTCAGATAACATTCCAGATGAACAACGAAGAACGAACCGCGCCCGGACGCCATCCAAGGCAACACCCTGCTAATACAAAACAAATGCGAACTAAAAAAAAAGGCCCCCGAGAAAACTGAAAAGAAAGAGAGAGAGAGAAAAAAAAACGTGCTTGCTTGTACGTCACTTGACTGGCGTGTTGAAAATGGCGACCTTCGACCTTCTCCCGTCCTTCGGGCATTGGTGTGTCCGTGTGTCGTGTGTAGTGAAAGGGGGAAGAGAGATTTTCGGGGAAAAGAGATTTCCCTTCCCGCTCCCACCAACCCCCTACCCCGCATTCCTCGCTCACGCGGGGGGTCGGGCAGATGGGGCAGAGAGGGTCCGTCGGGAAAATGGAAAGGGGTCTTTGTATGAAAAGGACCTGTTTTTAGTATAGCCTTCGTCAGGACTAGAAGCTGGTCGTCTCCGATCATTGCGGGATCCGGTTTGGATTCGCGGTGCTGCAACACTGCACTTGATCTGTTCTGAAATCACAAGACAAGGGAACTCGATTAAGGTATGTCAAAGTATTTCTGTTTATGGTATATTCATTAACTGCGGCTTCAGAAAGTGTTTTATTTTGAGCGCGTTCTCTAGCTTCCAAAGCACGCACCATGCTCTATTCTTTTTGGCACCATGGTTGCTTATTTTGTAACGCAGCTCAGAGACCTGATATTCAATCGTATCGAGCAAAACGCCAGTTCTACCGATGGCTTATTTTTTGTGTTTTGCAGACCCTGGCAGGATCGCTTTACCATAAAGGCCTGTTCACACATGCAGCAGAGAGCTACAACCATAGCGCTGACCTAGCTCTAAGCGCGTGCTGACGGGCGCTTTCACCAGCTTTGTATCGCACCGTCAAAAGTGTTGCTCATGGCAGACGAAAAGCAGCTCACAACACATGAGCAGCGCTACTTCAGCGCTCCGCTGCGTGTGAAAACCGGCCTTAATGGAGACATTTATTCGATTGTACAGACTTTCGCGTTGATGGCGGGAGCTCGTTCCGTCACTTTGAAGCATAGTTTGAGCACGCACACGCTGGGTCTGTATTCACAGCGAACGGTCTACTAAAAATATAATAGTGCGCTGGTCTGCTGTCAACAGATCGCATGTTAGATGTGAACCATTGTAGCACTTTTGTAGCCTATTTATTATTTTAATATGTGTGTGTTATACCTTATATCTCATACTTTTGTTGAGCAATCGGGTATTTCACGTTGCCTATGTTGCTAATAATCCAAATTCCTCGCAAACAGGCAAGAAGCTGCAGGTGCCCCAATAAACGGTGCTTGGACCACGACCGGTTTGGACAGCCGTCCCAGTGTTCAAGCCATCGTCGACGCAAGTACACTCTTCGGAATTTGGCCTTATCGTGAAGTCTACCGCTCAGGAACTTCGACTTCAGTCATCCTTAAATGGGATGTGTACCTACGAGGCAATAAAGCTACGTTTAACCTGAAATACACAATTTGGTTTTGGAGACTTGTGGCTCGGGGCCAAATGTGAAGGATGAACCTTTAGTCCCAGGGTTCTAAATCCAAGGGCGGAACGTTTAGACCCAGGGGTCCAAGTGCAAGGGCCTAACAGTTGGTCCTCGAGGTGCAACTGAAACGGTGTAACAGTTAGTCCCAACGGTGCTAATGCGAGAGGGGCGCAACTGTTACTCCCCTTCCCGTTAGTCCCCGAGGGGACTAACGGTTGTGGCAACGCACTTGCTCCCTTTGGGGACTAACCGCCGAATTCAGAAACCTCCCTCAAACTACACTCAAACTGAAGGGCCCCTCCACTTCCTCGAGGAAGGCGCGAGGGCCGGCGCTGGCCAATCGCGACGGCGGATCCGTCCTCACGATTGGCCAGCGCCGGCCTTCACGCCTTCCTCGAGGAAGTGGAGGGGCCCTTCAGTTTGAGTGTAGTTTGAGTGAGGTTTGTGAATTCGGCGGTAAGTCGCGCCCCCCTTTTTCTTAGAGTGTAGCACATAAACTTTCAAGTGAGCATTTATTTTCTTGAAAATTGCCGAGCCATCGCGCCTTGTCTCTGCAGGCGCAAGACTTATATACTCGCTCACTGGGAAACGGCTGGCGCGTAGTGCCACCGACGCGCTGGTCGTTTCACCGCGCATGTGTCCCCTGCTTTAGTAGCCTGAATTGTGTGCCTTTATGGAGCTGTACTGGCAAACTACACGTTCGTTGTAAATAGCGAAATAGTGAGCAGAGATTATGAATGCCGTGTTAAGTATGCTTCAGTGCTCAATCATTTGGTTTCACAGCGCAACTGATATTTTTACGCACGTGTTTCTATTTAGCTTGTAGCAGCAAATTAGTTAGTGTCATGAGCATTAGCAATCACAACATACCATTGTCCTGCGAATCGGCGACAACGGCTTCCCAGAGTTCCACCGGCAGGGGATGTCCGTCTAGACATTCAAATGCGCACTTTCGTGTGGAAACTTGTGTGCGCACTTTCGTGTGGAGCAGGCAGGAACACAGCATCGTGAGCCTATGGATCTTACGCCATGGGCATCGCAGCTAAAAAGTCAAATTTGGGGGTTTTACGTGCCAAACCAACGACGGGCATCTGGCACGCCCCAGCGGAGGACTGAGGATTAATTTTGACCACCTGGGGATCTTTTGACGTGCAACCGAAAGCTCGGTTACACGGCGCCTTCTCCGCAATAAGCCTCCGTCATATTGCGGGCACCTCGGTCGGGATTCGAACCCGCCACCTGGGGATCCGTAAGCCGGCGCTCTCGCCTCGGAGCCACCGAGGCGGCTAATTGGCTCCAATGCCTAGCATCGCAGCTAGGCATTGGAGATGCACCCCGCGCTCGTATCGTAAACAAAACGTCATTCTCGATCTACAACAGCGGCGACACGGAACATACTGCTCCCAGCTCCCAGCTCTCAGCTCCAAGAAGCGCACAGGGCATCGCAAACTAGTGCATCCGTGTTATACAGTGATCACGCGGACACTGTTCAGCCAACACCGGGAGAATAAATCATGACGTCGTCTTTTCATTTTGTTCTGAAAAGTAAAAACAAACAAAACGTGACATTGACGTTGACATGACTCTGACGTAGTGCCTCAATGTTGGCTACACCAACTCCGCGGTGTTGACTGCGGTGTTGATTGCGCCTCACGTCGCAGGCTAGAGTTAGATTTCGGCGACTTGGCTCATTTGAAAGTTTGCTGGCCCAGTTTATTAAATATGCAGGCGGAATTCGATCGTAATATTTGACATGGGGTCTTCCTAGATGATACTGAAGAGGGCTGCGTAGTTTTCTCACTTGCAAAAATGAAACGGAGTTGCCCTTTAAAAACCGATCTTGTCTTTCTCGGTCCTGCTCGGTTGCAAGTCTGCGAACGGCGCTTTAAGGCGCGTTCACATTGGCAATGTGCAGCACTCGCGCAATGCGAATAAATCGCATCGCAAAAGAGAAAAAAAAAAAAAAGAAATCAGGTGGTCACACTGGCACGCGCGATGAGGAAGTTGCTGCTGGAAAGCTCCCGCTCGGTACGCCGCCGATTGGCTCAGCCTCGACCGAATCGCAAAAGAGTCGGGTCAGCTAGCGGCTGCTCGAAACGCGTCGCTGTTTTCCGCGATGGTCGAATTTGCGATGAAAGTTATCGCGCGAGGGCTGCACACAGGGGCGGATCTAAGAAAGGGAAGGGGGCGACGGAGGCGGTCGCCGCCCCCCCCCCCCCCCCCACCCCTTCCCCCTTCTCGGAGGGCAATTTGACATGGGTGGACCCCTCCGAAATAAAACGGACTACCGGCCTGTCAGGTGGTAGAAGGCTCGGTACTCATGGACGAGGGTTCAAAATAAGGTAGGTCTCACCCTCAGGCACACTTGTACTCGGAACTTGGAGAACCACTCCGTCGCTTCAACCAAAACCGAATTCCGCGGCGGCGGTTTCAAAGCACGGCTTGGAGCCAATAAGTCGGCGCAGCGGCGCAGATCTATAGGGGCCGTCGGCGCAGTGTGGTTCTGCGGCGGCTAAAACAAAAGGCGCAACAGGAGTCCTGTTTATGCTACTTTAAAAGGTTAGTTGAATGACTGTCAGAAGAAAAAAAAGAAAGCCTGCAAAGGAGACATTGAGGCTAGCCCGTCAGCCTCCGAGCAAGTACTTCAGAGCGGCGCGTATCAAAGACGTGCCGTCCTTATCAATCTCCCCCCCCCCCCCCCTCAAAAAAAAAACAAAAAAAACAAAAAAAAAAAAAACGGAGTTTTGGGTCCGTTCCTGGCTGGCACATCGCCGGTGTGAAGGCGCCTTTAAAGGGATACTTCAACAAAATTTGAAATATATCCGTCGTGTTCAAATATAGGTTGAATATGATCCACAATATCCGTGAATGACAATCGTGCGTTTGTATTTTAAGCCTGGTGGCTGTATTTTTTGTTATAAACGGCCCACTCTGGCAAGCGCTCGGAGAAGGCCCAGCTTAGAGCACGTGACGTCCGACGCAATCGTGACGTTGTTCGTCTCGGGACGAGCAAAGCTACGGCGACGCGGACGTCGAGAGGATGGCCTAGTCGTTCCAGCCACCGAAGCGGCTGCTTTTGTACGAATTTTGAGTGACGGGTTAGTCTTCTATAATCTTGTAGGGGGACAATAGCGACTTCTGCGACACACAAAAGGCATTCTCGGGAAGAGGGGAGTTCCTCCTTCCCCTCATCTCTCGTCATGGCCGGAGGCGAGACAATAACCGTCACTACCTCTCAAGGTTCCTAGACTGGCATTACAAACGAGCCGTTAGCGACATCCACCAGGTGCTCTTTGCTAATCGTTTAATTCATTTTAAATTTTCTTTTCGTGTCTTTTTTACCAAGATATTGGTGTGTCCGATGTGATACTGCTCCTTTGAACACATATAGACTATAAAATGAGCGCCAAAATTTCGTTGTAGTATCCCTTTAAAGCAGGCGTGAAACGTGAGGGTGCGCTATATTTTTCACTCGTGCAGCAGGCGGAATTAAGGCTGTCGACGCGAAAACGCGGATGGTATCTTTGTGAGCCGCGTTTTCACATCGCAAGCCTCGCGCCCGCTGCACTATAGTGGTAATATTAGGGAGTTTTAGTAGACCGTGTTTCCCGCTCCGCTAGCCCTCCGCTACGAAGAAACCGCCACTGCGCCTGCGCGCCGATGGCCTTGGCTGTAGAGTTCCGGGTAGCGGAGGGGCTTAGCGGAACGGGAAACACGGTCTACTAAAACTCGCTATTAGTACAGCGTAACGTTCCACGCTTGCTCTAAGTCTTCCTAGAATTGATTGATTGGGGAATTCAGATGACGCTCAGCAAGTTTATTTTGTTTAATATATGTTTAATTTTATGTTTAATTTTGGCCATAAGTGTAATTTTAGAAAGTAAAACGCTAGTGATTTCAAGATAATTATGTTCTTACATAGCGCGTTTCTCGTAATCCCTGACGTTCCGCATGGCTAGCAGTTTGGACTCAAAAATAGCTTCTTTTTCCCGCAACCACCGTATTTGGAGGGATCTTTGAAAGTATTCGCCTAAACCTCCGGTATGTGTGACAGGAAATGGGAAGCGCCAATTGAAGTACGGAAGCCATTTTAGTAAGGGGAGCAGGACGGCGGTGACACAAAAGTCAAAGTACGATGTGAAGACTCAAATCTGAATAGAAACAGTCACATGATTGAACTCTGTAGCTACTGACCGCTTATAAAACTCTGGGCGTGTGCCATTATGACCACGCTTCGTGTTTCCCTGCTGTCATCGGTTGATCCGGCTATCCTATTGGCTGCGTAGTTGTGATAAAATGTTCGGAAATCGCCTCGCGTTGCGTTTCTCGAAATGTCAGAGCCTGTATATGGTATCAATATGTTCGGTTTCGAGCGTAATATGTGCCGCCCGTAAATATGAGCAAATTAGAGACTTTTGAACAATTGGTAAAAGAAGCACACATATTATTATTTTTATTTTTATTTGTTTACTTTAGCAGTTTGTTCGAATATTTTATTGAACATGCTTTAAATAAGTGCCATTTCCAAACAAACATATTAATTTTATATCTGAAATAAGACCTTTTTGAGAAGTAGAATACCCTTACGGTTTAACCGCAGTCCCCGCTTTTATAATGTGAAACCGTACTACTTTGAAAAAATTGTTCAGTTGATTTTTGTTTTTTAATATTTTTTTGACTGCCTGGCTCTGGCGTTTCAAATGAGAATGCATATTGTCCTCCGCATTTGTTACTTGTATTTGCAGCTACGTAGCGTCTCGCTTGCGCATGAATTGTTCACAATTTTATTTCTTTTATGAAAACGAACGCACAAATTGTTCCACATTGCTGAATTTTGTGTAACAGGTGGTCTTCGATTTTAAGATATAAAAAGCTTTTCAAACCCAAGAGATATAAAAAAGATGCACCTAAGCATGTGTTGCCTTACGATAGTTGCCATCCCAAGGCACTAAAGCGGGGAATACTGCGTTCGTTTCTGAGAAACGCTTTGAACAAATCTTGCTGCCACCCCCTACAAGAGAGTTTAATTCGGTGCTCTGACGACGATGTTGGCCAATTAGGGGCATTGCTTGAAAGTTGTGACTGATGTGATGCAAAATGTTTCGGTTGGCCTTCTCTACCTCACCACATACTATGGATAGCTTTGGGTCACAACTTATCCTTTCAGTCTTGTCGTGCACTCGGTTCAAACCGTGAATGTTTCTGAAGGCTCGCGTGGTTCGAAGGAATGTACACACCTCCGCATTTTATTGCGTGACATATGCTGTGTTCAATGCCAAGACGCATTTAAAAGTGCACTCTTTTTTTGGTTGTTGTCTAAAATGTTTTAGCCCGCCATTTTGATAATTAGAAAACCCGAAAAACGTTTCATCACAAAATCGCTTCAAGTAGTCTCAGTGGTTGTACAACGTGACAAAGCCTGGAATTTCAACCAGTTGCTTAAATCCTCCCCAGAAAACCCTGGAAAGCATTATAAGTAGTCGGGAATGTTCCTTTGGTTACAGCTTGTGGGCAGATACCCTAAAGCGTGTGCTGCACCTGAACCACGATTAATTAAATATCTGCCACTCCTTTGACGCGTTGCTTTGGTCTCTTAAATGTTGCTCAGAATTTGCGTAGGCAGATTTCTGCTGATGGTTTCTAATTTGTAAGATGTGAAGGAGTTGTTATGTAGCCGCTCCTTCACAATCAAATGAATTAGCTTTAAAGCTAAATCATAATAGAAATACAAGCATCCTGATTGTTTAAATGAAGAGACTGATATAGGTATTCTGGTAGTTTTCAACTACGTCTAAATTCTTTAAAATCCCGACGGCGTGACTATCTATATTCTTAAGAAACGCCGCTAACAAACCAGTTAGCCCGATGCTTTATCAAATGTGTGGAGGGTGGATGTGCTGATGAAGTTTGTTTAGTCAATTTGAACTACTTTTTATTCACACGTTTTTATGCTCCTTTAGCGTGCAGGTTTCTCCCATCTTTACAAGAAACTGCTCCTGTAAAGCTTTTTTTAGTCCAGGTCAATTTGAATCTTGATAGCCATCATCATTATGTAGAATTCAGATTCGTTTCTTTACCTACAGTTCTTATACCACCATTAACCATGGTTTCCAAATGCACTGTATATTTGTAAATTTCTCAAATAATCTTAATGGATTATTTATAAGTTCCTGTATTTAAGAAGCTCCGTATGTCTTCTTTTTTTCATAACACATTAGCTTCAGTAGAGGTTTTTTTATTAACTTATCTCACTTTGTACATATATAAGGGAAACTGACAATGTGTACGCCTTTGTTAACACTGACGTTCTTTAAGTTTAGTACTTTATTGTTAAATATATATATATAATATTTACCTAGCTTAGCGTATCTTGTATCCATTGAAGATATGCACAGTAAAATTATTTAGCTAATACATTAGAAACCGCGAGCCATGTATGCTGTAATCTGATATTAAGAACATGATATGTCACCGCTCCTCGATAAAGCTTAGTTCTAGAAAATACCAATGTACAGTACATGGGTACCCCCTTGAGAAAGTCAAATCTTTTTAAAATTACAATATTTTTAAAGGGTTTAGCGTCTTAAATACATATCGACCTCGCCATAGCTCATAGTATAACAAATAATTTCCATATCCAACGTTTAACTAACAACGCTGACCATACTTTAAGGAACATAAATCTTGCCTACAACAAGTACCCATCACACTGGCTTTCTTTCTGTACGCAGCGGTAGTAAGCACAAAGCCATGGCGAGCACCATCCATCTATGATGGTTTCAAACTTATCTTTCTATTGGAGTTCATGGGAAATTGCTCGGCTCGCTTTATGTTTCTAAATCGTTATTCTAATATTTGAGTCTGAGTCTTTGTTGCATAGTTATGTATCCCCATACTCGTTTTCGAGCAGAATATATTTTTCTTGTGCTTGTTTTATGATATTTATCATTTCAATTCTTCTGTATGTAACAAAAAAAAAAAAAAACATTTTTCCTGATCGGTATAAGAATCCTTACGTACAGATCGCAACTAAAACGTAGCCATTTCTGTGAGTAACAGATCTCGTTTGTATCAAGATTTCATTCCTAAAAACACAATATTATTTCTTAATTCACTTGTACTTATTGCGTGAAATGCATAGCACCCAATAAGTTTATGTTCTGTGTAATACGTGCGTTATTAAAGTTTTGCATGGATTGAGTACGTTTTATACCCCATTTTAATCTCAAGTAGCTTGAGGGTATTATACAGAATAATAAAACATATCTTTGGTTTTCTTACAGAGTGGTAATCGATGGTGCCTAAGCATTGTTCCTTCGGCTGGTAAGCGGCTTTTACATTGCGAAGACGTACACCTGGCTGTGCTGAACGCCCTGCCATCCGGACCATGGGGCCCCTCAAGGCGGACCCTGTTTACGGATTGGACGGTCGCTGGAGTTGGATCACGGCAGCGCTTTGCAGCTGGGTGCTTTTCCTCGCCATGTCCGGCCTGTGCTCTTCTGGTGTCCTCTACTACGGCATCATCGACACGTTCGGAACCACGCGCGAAGAGGCGTCCTGGCCGGTCACGCTACCCGACTCCCTGCTCAACTTAGCCGGTAGGATAGATCTTTAAAGGCATTCGTTAAACGGGTTCTTCGCTTTTACGTTCTCAGGATAGGCAGCTACAAAATGAGTAGAAAAATATAAATTTCAGCGTCGTTTCACCAACAGACTGAATTTTGAAAGGGAGAAAACGATTGAACTCTTTAAACGAAAAACGTATATCTCTAAAATTTAATTGCATACACTCGAAACAAATCTGCAACGCCTACTTTTCCTGCAAAGCACTTTAGAGAGGCAATCGCTGCAATATACGGAAGGAAGTCGGCAAATGTTGAGGCTGAAAATGGGTTTATACCTAAAACAAGCAGTCTGCGTTTTGGCACTGGGCAGGGTGGAACATCATGCTCTGTGTCATAAAGGGGACTGCTTCTTTAGGGTTAAATATAATTTTATCCTCCGTAGATTGAAGCGATTGGCTCTCCAAAGTGCCTTGCAGGTGAGTAAATACTATATATTTTTTTTAACTGTAGACTGCGACATCGGTGGGCCCCACATATCATTTTTGCAGGATCTAATTTGCAGCTAGTTATGAGTAAGCCAACCACAACCCAAGTAAGTAATGTTTGAATGTTGCACGGTATCGAAGGTTGAAGGATGTCCGGCTGTTTTATTAGCAAAGGACAATTTGATACCTAACGCGAGCTATGGCCAGTTTGTCACTCTAGTCACTCCAGACTGCCGACTGAAGTCTACATGTTATAATTAATTTTATTAACGGATCTTATATATAAAAGTATGGTGATTAGTTCTTACGCTTCTGTGCCGCTCGACCGTTTTCATCTGCTATTTGTTTTCCGCGGCTGCTGGCTCCTATATGCTCAAACGATAGTAAGCGTACCAATACTTGATTTCGCTTTATACAGATACATAGAGCAAATACTAAAGAATTTTTTGCTTCTCTCGAATTACAGAAGCATATATAGATAAACATCACTTCATAATGACAGACAAAAGCTTTCTTTTGCATATGTTAAATTTCTGGGAGAAATTGCACAATCATTCGCGCTCTTGGGTGAAATGTTAATAATTGTTTCAGGATCGAGCTATGATGGAACATGCTCGGTGATTAGACCACGATAAGACTGATTTAACGTAAAACAAAATAATTTCTTTATTCGTGAGAACGTGAGAAACATCTTCACTCTAAAGTTCACAGCAAAGGCGCGATTGAAGGACTGTCATTAGTCGGCTGTACTAGATAGAGCAAGTGATAGTTTTATTTTTTCCAAGGAACTGCCAATGCCTAAGAATAGTCGGAAGTATCTCGAATGCAATTTGAATCCTCTTGGGGATTTCTGATCCCTTTTAGGGTTTGGTAGTACAAATAACAAAAAAAAAAAAAAAAAAACGCTTACTATAGTTTTGTATTTCAAGCCAGTCGTCTGCAGTTTCCCAAGCAATCTCATGGACGTATGTTTTGACGCAGGCGCCTTGATGGGTCTTTTCTGCCGATGGCTCTCCTGTAGAACAGTGCTCCTGGTTTGCTGCCTCTTGACTGGGTTTGGGATCAGCATCTGTTTCTTTGCTCGAGGAATCCTCTTCCTTAGTATCATGTTTGGAGCTTTACATGGTAAGATGTCTGCAATCGTGATCAAAATATTATATGTATGTTTGAGACAAAGGAAACGAAATTATACGGTTGATTAGAAAAAACATAACTCACTCCATTAAAGTAATTACGTATAGAAAAGTTACAAACTAGCCATCAAGAAAGACCACTTAGAGTTCACTCAAAGTTCCCTTGTAGAGCACTTAAATTTCATTTACGTTATACTCGCAAAAAACATATTACAAGAATACTGAAATCTTATAATTTGTGTGCTCCAATATTGCGGTCTCAGTAGAAGGCATGCACATATTCAATACAGCACCTTTCTGACTAGAAGTACACTAACTACACTTTTAGACCATTGCTTTTAGGAAGGGTAGCGACTGCGTAACGTATCGTGCTACAAAGCAGCCCAAGCGGGAGAGAAGGCCCGTGCAAGGCCGAAATTGCCGCTGGGTCGTGGATTTCGCCCCAGCTTCTGAGGCCAGTTGGTCGGCAAAGCTGCCGGATGTGTACGTCACACGAGGATGCATACGTGACGATATGAACTCGTCGATTACCGAATCGCTCTTTCCGATAAAGAGAGAAAAAAATATTGTCAGCAACCTTCATCTTCAAAATCTTTTAACGCATACTGCGCTCCATTCAACGAGCGATATTTCTCTTTTGTTTATAGATCCTGACAGCTTTCGAAATGCGAGGCGTAGTGCGGGGGCCGAGCATTTGATCAATGCTCTTCAGCCAATAATAGTACTGCGGTATTAACCGACAAGAACTCACCAAAAAAATCACAAAGGAAGTAGCGTAAACATAATCAGCCACCCCCGGCTTTTCTTAAGATGTCAGGGACCATGCGGAGAGTAGGTCTTTTTGCTCAGGAGTTGCAGTGACGTCAGAACCACGCCGAGCTCTGATTGGCTTTGATTGAAAGGATAGTGGGTAGACCTCAATACAAGAGATGCTTTGAGGTCTACCCGCTATTTTTTTTTCAATCAGCCAATAAGAGTTCGCCGTTCTGACATCATCGTAAGAAGGAAACGAGCTTGCGCTAGGAGTTATGAGTGACTTATGAAAGTGTAAAAGCACGTTTCTTTAATAAACGCAACGCCGCCCGACGTCACATATGTGGTCGCGTGACGTTACGTCACCATTTCAAGTAGTCGTATCTCGTCACGTCGTCACGCCACTTGACTTTACGTCACGTGAGGTCGGGGAATATGCCCTGGTCTTAGTTTTTTTTCTTTTTGTACATTCAGCGAGAAAATGAAATTTGTGTATACTGAAACACCGTTTGAATTTCTCCGTGAAGGTTATCAGTAAAGTTCTTCCTGTGTGACGCGACCTGAATTTGCACAATTTCGATTTCGCCTCTGAATTCAGCGGGAATTTAGCGGAAAGCACGGACCGACGGATAGATAGATGAACAAACGTCTGGGAGTGGGGTGTTTTGGTAAAAACCATTCCATGCGTTATGAATCAAGCAGTTCCTACTGATTTAACGATTCAATCACGGACGATTTCGGCAATCTCCTGTGCACTGTCGTGCGAGAGAGAGGCGGTGCTGCGGTGTCCCCGAACCGGTCGCCATCCGTACTTGCCTGCTATTCCACTGTGCGATGCAGTGTTTTTATGAAATGCCGCTACAACAGTGCTCCCACGAGATTAAGCACACTTCGCATGTTCCTTGTAGGTTTAGCGGGCTCCGCGTAGTCATTCTACCATTCAATAATAAACAATAAGTAAATGATGGGTTGTTCAAAGTGTGCGTTAAGGTTAGGGGCGCCCGAATAGTGGGCTTTGAACATAATTGCGCTCTGTCATTTCTAGCTTCAACATTGTAAAGAAAACCAGTTGTCGGGACCTTTCCTTACACTCCGAAGGCTACGAATAACGGGACGCTACTTGACAAAACCACTATTCCCCCATGCCTAATTTATATGTTAATCTCAATTTATGACGCAAACTAATATAGAACCACACTATAGAAGAGAGATAACCGTTTTAAAGCGCAGCTCTTATGCACCTGTTTCCGGGTTTCGCGGCGTCGGCGTCGCCGTAACCGCGCTTTATATAGCAGGAAAATTGACGTCACGTGACCTACACCAATTCAATTTCACGCTAAATTTAGCGGGAAAATTAGTTTCTTCGCTAGATTTAGCGGACGAATTCAGTTTCTCCGCTAGATTTTGCGGGAAAATTAACGTTACGTGACCTCAACACCAATTAAATTCCCCGCTAAATTTAGCGGGGTATCGAATTTGTGTTGAGGTCACACGACGTCGATTTCGCCGTTAAATCTAGCAGAGAAACTGAATTTGTTCACAGGTGATGTGACAACAAGTCTTGTGACGTCATTTTCCCCGCTAAATTTCGCGGGGAAACGGAATTGGAGGAGCAGGGAAGTGAAGGGGAGGAGGAGAGGGTAAAAAGGAGGAGAAGGGGCATACCCCTTTCCCGTACCCTTCCCTTCTCCTCCTCAAGAGCTGCATTCTAATTTCGCATTCCAAAGATTTGTAAACGCCTTTCATTTTTTTTATTGAGGTTACACAATGGTTAAGCTTCGTCAAACGTAAGGCTCGATTTAAAAAAAATTCAAAAGCGCAAACAAAACTCGAGAATGCATTCCGAAGCGAAATATTCGGCCCAGTGCCGGTACGTTAACCTCGAGACGATGCAAGTTTCCCGAGACCCCTATAGTCAACGACGACTATAGGGATCATGCAACGCAGCCGACCAGATTGCTGCGTTGCATGGTAGGAACGCCAAAGAATGAATAACAAAGCAAGGGGCGGGAAGATAAGCAATAGGGGTGTGCGAATAGGGATTTTTGAAACCGAATCGAATACGAATCGAATGATTGTGGCACCGAATCGTATACGAATACGAATCGAATAATTTTCGAATGGTTTCCGAATAGGAAGTAGATAGCTACTAAAGAAGAGCAAAGAGATTATAAAATTATTTCTTTTGTTCCAAAATGTTTCTTAAAATATTGTAAAATTCTACTACGCGATAATGGCTAGAGTTCAACGGTATACATTGAAATAAAGACAAAAGCTGCTAAAATACTAGAATGCCAAACATAATATCACGGTTCACGCGAATGCTGAACATAAAATCGCAGTTCGCTTGAGCTTGGTACATCCTGACGCACTGTACTTGGTAAGAACTCTACATTCTATTTTTTTCCCTTGTAGCAGATATTCTTGAATTGAGGATCAAGGAAGGTGGCAAGGGCGTGATGTGCCTGTGTGCTTACGTCCAGGAACCTTGTTTTCATTGATCTGAGAAGATTCTGGGAAAACGCATTGTCTTGTTCCCCTTGCGCCCTCAAAGAGCAACATTTTCCCACACTGAACAAGTGGAACAACCATGCAAAATGTTGGGAAAGACTCGACGCAGGCAGCTGTTGTTTCTTCTTCAATTGGTTACATGGAAGTGACCGAAAAACTTCCACACTCTACTGCGCTTTCTCTTCGAACAACTTCCCGCTTCTACCACTTCTACTTCGTTCGTACAGAGCGGCGGTACTGTTCCGCCAGTTATAAAACGTCCCCTCGGCAAGCTTTCCGAACGCGTGCATGAGCATCTCGCGCGAAAGTGGTCCCTAAAGGCTGAACCGCATGTAGGCGATTCAGCGAGCGACGAGACGACCGACAGCGACGAGAGTCAGCAGCTAGCGACGATTTCTCAGGTCACGTCGCTCGGTGTTTGGATTTCTAGAAAACGTCGCTCATCACTTTGGTCGCTTGCTCACGCCACTTTCATGCGGCTTGCCTCATCGCGCGACTGACCGAGCGACAGCGAAGCGGGTCGACGTCGCCTGTCACGTCTCTCGGCAAATCGCTTACATGCGGGTTATACCTAGGGGTTATACTTAACACGGTGGTCCCTAATGGAGGCAACAGAAACGTACGTATAGAGAGGAACTGCTGCTGCCCATGATGACAGTCATTGTCTGGGAGAAGAGGGTGCGTATTTCCATCTTGCGGGCACGTATGACAGGCGTGCCGGCGCGTTGTGGGACGCCTGGGAAGGGAATCTCGCGGCGCGACACCGTAACGACTATTCCGAAATTATTCGAAAAATATTCGACATTTTTAAAATTTATTGTTCGATTCGATTTCCGAATTTGAATAGGGTAATATTCGATTCGGTATTCGAAAATGGCGAATATTCGCACACCCCTAATAAGCAATGACTTTTTGCAGTTCTTAAGCTCTGAATGGCTGTGAGAAAGGCAAGTCGTCTGCTTCTTGCGCAGAGGTTGCGATGACGTCAGAACGACGATGAGTCCTGATTGGCTCAATTAGAAGGATTGTGGGTAGAGACCTCAATGAAGGTGCCTAGAGGGTCTACGTACCCAGTATTTTTTTTTCTTCAATTAGGCGATATGGGTTCGGCATTCTCACATCACCGCAACCCCTGTGCAAGAAGCAGACGGACTTACGCTCCGCATACATATAAAATGTCATTAGAAAGGTCATATCGGTATTGGAGCTCGCACACAGACGTCTTTATTTACAATTCTCTCAAGCTTGAAGCCATCGTTGCTAATGATATAAAGCTAGAATCTCTAAATCTGAGAGGAATTTATACATACAATGGAAACTGAAACGGGTAGCTGATTATGTTCACACTGTTTTTTTTAGGTTCCTTGTTGGGCGTTTTTGTCGGCTGATAGCTTCAGACACTCCCAGCGCGTCTGAAGTTTGGTCTGATTAGCAGATATTACAGTCCCCGTTTTTGTTTTCTTTCAGGGTTATCCTTGGCCGGAATCTTCGTTAGTATCAACGCCATTTTGGCCCAACACTTCGACAAGCGCAGGAACACCGCGTTCAGCCTGCTCATGGCCGTCACTGGCCTCAATGGTTTCCTTATTCCTCCGCTGGTCCAATTCTTCTACTCCACGTACGGCTCGCGAGGGGCATTTCTTCTCTTAGGTGCAGTTCTCTTCAATGCATTTCCAGCAGCCATTCCCATCAAGAGTCCAGCGTGGGTGACTCGTACCAAAACATTCCATTTCAGTTTTCGTAATGTAACTTTCCGTCGACGGAGTAAAGTCATGCCTGTCACAAAGAGATTCTCTCTTTCGGACGACAAAACAAAGAGAACGGAGTACCGCTTCGGTCCTGCAGACGAAGCACACAATTCAGACGGTTTGGTTACCCTTAGAGAAGAGGATGACACGAGTAAAAACTTAGTTTTCAAAAGCGTAAATCATACTATAGTGGACAAAATGCCTAAGCTAGGGATGAAAAAGTTCAGCATCTCCAGTTGGAAAACCATCGCTACACATTTTTTGACATTGTCCTTCTGTATCGACTCAATCTCGATTACAGCGCTGATTGTTTCCATTACGACCTTTATACTTGTGTCCATAGATCTGGCTACTGACAGAGGAGTGACAGCATCCAAAGTTCTCTACATTCAGTACGTCTTCTCTGCTGCAGATATCACGTTTAGGGCGCTCGTGGGCTTCATCGTTGACCGCAATATCTTGTCCCTACAAGCCGTCATGCTGATCGGTTTTCTTATTCAGGCCATTGCATTCGAAATCCTGGTCTGGGTGTTTGCCTTGCCCTCCATGATGATGTGCTCGGTGCTTATTGGAATGAGCAGTGGCTTCCGGATGCCCCTTCAAGCACCAATTCTCATCGAAGACTTTGGCGTTGATCTGCTGCCGGTCATGATGGGAGGAGCCAATTTCTTTCTCGGACTCGTGAATGTGGCGCGGCCGACGCTGATTGGTAAGATCTTCCGCGTCTTTTGTTGTCATATATTCAGTTATGACAATGATATAATACCTTTTTGCATTACTTTCATAGAACACATTGTGTCGGGTTTTCCAAATACAAAGGGGCGTGTGGGACGGAGCCCGGAAGTCTGCTTAGTGCACGTCGTTGTATTTTCGTGTTTTGTAGTTATTTTCATACGACATCGTGCAGCTATATCACAAAACGACAATAACGACAGCAGAGGAACAAGTAAAAAAAAATTACATTGGGTAAAGTCAGTAAGCAATCCGGGCTCACTACGTACCAACATTTTGTTGCGTAGACTATACACACTGCACACTAATATTATGTTTTTTTCAGTTAACAACATAACTGGCAAGGAAGTATTAAAGTGTGTAAAAATTAATGCTTCGAGCTGTTAAAAAAAGCGGAATAGAAAGCTACATTTCTGTTTGTCGAAATGCGGCAGTCAGTTTTAGAGTTCAGCCTACCGGAGTCGCCCCATGTGGCATTTTACTCCTTTAAGGTAACATAAACAAGGCCAGCTTATTTGACCGCTGACTGTACTTCCGCATAGCCTATCTAAAAACTTGTAGTAAAAAAAATGTAAGCTCTCCAAGATGGTTTTAGCGGCAAGATTTGCGAAACGGTGTTTGGCACATTTTCATTCAGAATTTTAAATCAAGTGCCATAATGATTATTTCTTTTTTCTTTAAAATTTCCGGATCCCGGATTCTTTAATAAAGTCTCACACTTTGCTGTATGATAACCTCAATTATGCTTTATAACTTAAAGTATAAAAGAAAGGAATGAGCAAATATCATCTCGGAGGCTTTAGCTGTATCACGGCGAATATTTCAAACATAAACTATTTTCTTATAACTGGACACATTGACATGAAAAAAAAAAAAGAAACATGTGTTGCTTTGACATTAACCCCTTCTTGCTTTATAAGTAATTTAAGAAAAAAAAAAAACGCGTGTTTGAATGACAAGGTTCTTATTAAACAAGACTAAAACCACTTTGCGAGTCGAAATATGCGGGGCGTTTTTTTAAAATAATGAGCACACGATTTCAGATGATCCACGATGTTTCGGCGCAAGCATAAAGCATACCGTTTCCTCATTTATGTCTGTAACAACTTATAAAAATAATAGTTATTTGTGCTGGAGTTAAATGATCATACATAAATATCTTCGTCTATTTACTCTTTCTGTCTTTCAACCATCTTGTACTTCATAATCGAAGGAAAAGTATTGTTGTAAAATGTGTTACTTTAGAATACTGAACGGTTTCTTCAGTATATTATTTTCGTAAAATAATTTATTTCCTCAAGGCTACTCGGAAAACAATAATGAAATATATTGATTTTATGATATTATTGTTATCATTCCTGCTGCTGCAACGTGTGGTCCAAACGAACGAGCAAAAACGATCCGCAAAAAGTGGTGAGGGGGAACCCGCTTTTTTATATATATATATAACTTCCGACTGGCCGTTTTGAATCCTGGAGGAAAGCTCACCGCAAAGCCGGCGGATTCAAAGAAGAGCTCACCGGACATTGAGCGTATGTGGAGAAAAGCTCACCGCTTTTTTTTTTTCTTCTTTTCATATGGAGGCTGTTGGATCATGCCTAACATATATCAATTTATTATCATTAAAATTCGTCAGCTTTGTAGAAAAGAGAATGTCCTTTTTTGTAATATTTCTTAAACGTATTGGGTATATTGCTCCGGAATAAATAATTGCGGGCGATTGTTTTGTGTGGTTTACTCTCTAGGCAACGAAAGCCTATCTGAAAACTGTATAAACTTGAAAAACAGGAAAAAGTTCGAAAACTTAGTGATGTCTGCCTTAAACCAAAAGAGCAAACCTGTAAGCCGAAAATCCGAAAGTGAATGCGGAACAATGCGGTACCTGAAATTATATTTGAAGCTTTTGTTAACCTTTGAAAACGTAATCAAATGGTCAGTACGATATCGAGGTTTCGTTCTTCCACGGACATGCACGTTTTCTATCCTGTTTTCAAAGGTTGACAAAAGCTTCAAAGAGAATTTCAGGCACCGTTCGTGCCGGTGTTTCCACACGTTGCCTTTATGTCATTGTGCCACTCTACGGCGAGCCGCCCATGACCTTCAGAGCTGCACACTGTCACCGCTGTGACTCGTGACCTATATAACAATTAGTATTCTGTAAGATAGCAAATTGGGCCAGTTGGTAAACGTTATACATGATGAAAAAGGCTCAAAGGACGAAGGCAGAGTGAAGACAATTCAAACACAACAGGACGAAGCTGTTCTCGCAACTAAAGTTTTATTTGTGAAAAAAAGGAAACAGCCTAGCCAACACTAATTACATCAACAAACACCCATTTATCTATCAGGCACCTCACAATCTTCGGAGCTGAAACGGCTCACACACCGCTATTCGTTTTAGCTCGCAAAAAAACAGATACGCTTATCTGACAAAACTACCGATAGCGCACTGTCAAGCTGCCAATAAATTGTTGTCTTTTTTACGAGTGTCCGATGTTCTGATTTTATACTTGCGGCGTCATTAATATACCAAATGGGTGATTACTAATTGTAATCCTAATGAACTTCAAGGATATTACAAAAATATGACAATAATTTTTATTGAAGTGACGAATTCTAATTGTGCTAAATTGCCACGTGTAACGCAGAATCCGGCTAAGCTAAAAAAAAATGGTGAGCTTTTTTTTTTTTTTTTGATTTTCTCAAAGGCCGGTGAGCTTTTTTCCACATCTGCCGGTTTTTCGGTGAGTTTTTCTCCGGTGAGCTATTCTCTGGTGAGCTTTTCTCCCGTGAGCTTTTCTCCGTTGCCCGCCGATTTAGCCCGGAAGCGTGCGGGACTGTATGCACGAGAAGTACACTCCGAAAAATGCCTGCGCGTCTACTAACCCGCAAAACACTCGTAGAGCCAATCTTTTGCGATCTACGAAATCAGCTGAGCGAATGATCAGGCGGAACATCCGTTTAGATCTAAAAATGAAGTCTGCGCTGTGGCATTACGCAATGCAAAGCGTCATACTTGCATTACGCAATGCAAAGCGTCATACTTGCATTGCGTAATGCCATAGCGCAGATTTAATTTTGAGCGTTTCTTTTGTGTTCACTTAATCTGTCGTTGATGCATCGTGATGTCTGTCCTACATACTTAAACCCGCATTCCAGTGGTATCTCGTACACAACACCATTCTCGCAATTTACCGATTTTTCTCGGTAGTTCGTTTTGCAGTTATTCGCACTCAGGGCCGGCCTTTGGGTTGGGCGACCTGTGCAGGCGCACAGGGCGCCATTCATAGGGGGGCGCCGAAAGGGCCGCCGACTGAAAATAATATGTGTAAAGAACTTTGGATCCGCAGGTCTTTCTTTTTTGTGTGTGTGTGTGAGCGACCAGCGATAACTACGTACTCGCCATGCCGATTAGTCTTGCCATCTCAAAATTCAGAAACCCACCGCAAGAATCCCGAAAACCGCTAAATTTATAATGTTGCACAAGAATGACTTTTAACGCATTTTATTTTTTTGATTATTTTAGAATACGCATAAATATAGAAAATATTGTAAAAGGTGCTCTTCTTTTACTTTTTAGTCTAAAAACTGGGGGCAACAGGTGGTATTAAAAAAAAGATGTCAGCGGGAAAACTGCGGGAAAACTGCGAAACTGGCAACACTGATGCCGATCTCTTTCATTACTGTTTTCAGTTAGTGAAAGACTGACCATTTCATTTGTCAAGATACGACATTGCATTATTGTATTCGCCTTATATTGGCAGGGAGATCCTGAAGTGCATTTGTTCCAATTCCATGCAGTGGACTGATCACTGCGTAACCCCTATATCACTGTGCGTGCACACCTGAGTAGCTTAAACTCAATTGTCGTGACACGAACATATGATTACGTAATGACTGCTAGTTTCCAGAGTTTTAATTGTTAAAGCTCAGAGTGCACGTGTTGCTGAAAGTAAACTGGGCGAATTTTCATCGGTTCGGCAACTCTTCTTTGCGTTTACTTTGACCTTCAAGGTCCGTATCACGTAATCAAGTGCTATGCCTACGGTACGGCATACACAGGTGCCAAGAGCTGCTCAAAACTATTGTGGGATCTACGGAGGTCACATTTTTAGTCTACAAACTGTAGAGTGAAAATGCAGAGATTGATGTAGACTGTAGACTTGTACACTATCAATTTTCTATTCTCGAGTATCGGGTTTTTATTACTATGAATCACCACCAGGCAGCTTATGTTTTAGGTATTATTACGATATGCATTACGGGTCAGGATGGCTGATGTAAATTTTATATTTAGTCTGATGGTAAAAATGTCAGTGATATGCTTCTTCCTCGAGAGAAACCATCAGGAGCGCAGTACAGAAAAGAAAATTTGAACAAGATGCCAAATCCAGGATGAGCGCAGATGCCCTGAGAAGGTATATGAAAGTACACGAGCGCCTTCAAGTACCAGTGAACCAGCAGAGGGAGAAAAATTGCGCGAAAAGAGCTCGACAAGCGAAGATTATTCCCATACAAAGGAAAGTGAGATGCCGCAGCAATATCCCGACGACGCCGAGTGCTCGACTGCCACAGTAGTCTGTGACACTTAACAATATGGTGATGACACATCGAATGAGATAAAGGCCGCCAGCGACGAACTGTCTGATCCTGCATTGTAACAAGCTGACACCACAAATCCGGGACGCCATAGTCAGCCAAGAGCCTGCGAATATAGAGTAGCGTCGTTCGTTTTTAGAATGCATGTGGTTCTCGACTACAACGACGAAGTCGCGACCATTTGCGCTGGGCCACTCTGGCATGTTTACTAACAACGTGATGTTGGATGCGAAAATAAAGGGGGGGGGGGGGGGGCGCCACGGCCGCAGTTTGCCCAGGGCGCTTGCGGCTCTAAGGCCGGCCCTGTTCGCACTTGTCTGAAATCCCGTCAATCTACTGAGTTTAAGGTTTAAGTAGACGTTCCGGTTCATCAGTCGTTGAGCTGATTTCGTAGATCGCAGAGATTGGCTCTTCGACTGCTTTCCGGGTAAGTAGACAGGCAGGCAGCTTTTAAGGCTAGCCCACATGGCGCGCTTTTCTTCGCGTCTGCGTCGCGTCTGCGCTTGCGCTTTGACGTCACGTCCGGCGCCGGAACGAAACGCAGCGTTTTTTGGCGCATTCCGACGTATCTAAAGGAGCCAGATATTTTGCGTCCAGGCGTCGCGTCTCCCGCTGCGTCCAGAAAGCAATAACCAATGAACGACCGTGTTCACTAGTTGCAAGGATTGTTTGAGTTTTCTCCACTGTTTTCGCCACTGTAGGACTGTAGTTTTCGCCACGGACCTCGCGACAAAGGCGATAATAATAATAATAATTTTATTTGCGCAGATTGCGATACCCGCTCGGAAGTGTGCAAGGCTAGGCAGAAAGGTTGAGACCCTTACACAGGTGTGCCTGCTAGCCCGCCGCCAAGTATACGGAGAGGGATACGGGAGAGCGAAATAAATACAAACACTCAAAACAGGAAGGTACACGTACAAAAACGGGTAACAGCCCTGCGCCATTCCGAGGTAGAGCGCACGCACACACGCACACCCGCGGACGCGGAGTTTAAAAAAATTTGCACGCCCGCGGCCTTTAATAAAAACAGCTTAGGCCCCGTCAACGCTCGCAGCAGGGCGAACATGGGTAGTTACGTCCTCCCCCCGCGAATATCAGTTTACCATTTTTTTTTTTTTTTTTTTTGCACAAGCCCAGGGACTACTCCCTGCTCCGCGGGAGAGGCTGACTCCCCTTCAGCGGAACAGAGAGGAGCTAGCGAAGTACAAAAGCGTCCTGCACTCTGACAGGCGAATTGTAAAGAATACAAAGAAACCGAGAGACAAAGCTTCAAAATGAATACTACCGGCAACAACCGCGACAACGCAACCCCTGTAGCAATTAGCTGTAAATGTTTTGGCGTGGGAGGTGGTGATGGAAAGGTGAAGAGCTTGAATGCCGTGATGGAAAGGCATCTGGAGAAGAAAACAAGCGGAAGCAGAGATTTATTTCATGATATGTTCACTATTAAAAATATCAGCTTTTAACAATATTCATGTTTGTGGTAGGCTATGCAGGCGAGCCCACTGTACCGTTGCATTGCACGAGCGTTTTACAACAACCTCGTACGTTTCAATCTAACAAAGTCCCGTGTTCGAACTTAACAAAAGTTGCTGATCGATGTTGCTGTCTGCAAGACGAGCAAGTGCAAAAGAGGGTAGGACTTTTGGGAGGTCAGTCTTGAAACCTACAAGTTCTTCTTTGTGAAAGTTGGATTCGTTGTTCAGTTTGAAGGAGGAGTTTGAGGTAGGGCAGGAGGAATAACGGTAAATTTTTGTGTATTTTTTAAGTGACCAATGTTCGGGATAGAAGAGTGCGTTCATGTCTAGAGACTAGTAACCTGTTCTCTTGTTGTAACTGTGGTTCTCTTCGTTCAAGTTCAGTCGCGGCTGTAGTTGGCCTCAGATTTCTTCGTGTATGAGGCCTTTTCCTTTGACTAAAGGTTTTGGGTTTTGCTTTTTGGACTGCAGCCTCGGGAACTAAAAACCGAATTAATGTCCACTAGCTTTCATGTACCCAACTGTTACCAAGCGAGGACCACACAAAATAAACCACGTGATAAGTGACCAAAACGTTAACGAGATTCTGCTCTTCGTAAAAACATTGTTTTTATGCTTCTACAATTTCCCTCTTAGAAATAAATTAAAAATTACCCCAGTGGCGAAAAAAAAAGAACGCCGTTCTTTATCCGTTCCAGTAAAAATGTAACGAGTTCCCGTTCCAGTTTCACCGATGCCAAATGGAACGGCGGCGTTCCTTTGTTCCTCCCCAAAGGAACGAGTTCCAGGAACGCCGTTCCATACAACACTGGACCGGGCGCACGCGTCTGGCTTAGCGCGCGCGCCAAGCCGAGACGCGCGTCTAGACGCCCAGAAAAACGCGCCATGTGGGTTAGAGTGACGAAAATGATCCCTGGAGAGGGGGAACAAGAAAGACAAAGGACAAACACAAATCTCCAAACACAGCTAGGTGACTGACCGAAAAAATCCGCCTGGTCCGGGTATCGAACCCGGGACCTCTCCATTACAGATGGAGCGCTCTACCAACTGAGCTAACCAGGGGTTAGGGACAGCGCGCCGGGACGCCGGAGACGGAAAGGATAAGAGGGAAAGGGAGAAATGCACATCACGGGCGGGAGCGGTGGAAAATACCCTTTGTGGGATTTTTGAGTGACTTCTAGCTTTTGACAACAAAAGTAACCGTTTCTGAAGACTCTCTTTGTCCTTTTGTAATGCTCCCTAGAAGCAATTATTGCACCCCTCCTATCCCACCCCGCCCAAGGTTTGCGAAGACGGCGATCAAGGTGGACCGCCTTCCCCTGATTGGCCGAAGGCCTCTCGGGCGCTCTCTTCGGATCTGGAAAAGATTAATATGTTCAACTTTGGGTCCGCAAAACGCCACGTCTACGTGACCATTGACGTTGATGTCACTCATCTGCCCCCAGATTTTTTCGGGAGTTCTGTTCGCCCTTTCTGGGGGATGTTTGGGACCGCCCTTTCTGGGGGATGTTTGGGACCAATTAAGAAAATTAGTTGCTCTTTTCTCATTATCAGTACATTTTGCTAGAAAGTGGCGATTTTTATAATTGGTTTATTAAATTTCATACCTGACGACTATGTGAAGACGTCTTTATTAGCACCGGAAGCTATGGTAATGGCACCAGGCCGTTATATATTTGAATTAAAAAATTCAGAGGGAAAACTCATATAGAACTGCCATGGTAGTTCAATGAGTGGCATAAGGTTTAAAAGCGCAAACAGTCAGGGACAATAGAAAATAACACAAACGACAGGGACAAGGCGCTTGTCCCTGTCGTTTGCGCTTTTAAACCTTATACCTACCATGGACCAACTAGCCCAAACCAAAATTTTAACAATAAGTGGCAGTTTTAATAAAGTTAGCGCATATGAAAGGTTAGGATACGACTGGACGCGATTTCCTTTGTGTGCGCAATGTTTAAAGTATAGTACTTACACGTTAGTGACCGCCCATGTTGCCGGTATGCCGCTGGGTCCTCCATTTTTCACTTCTCCCTTATTTTTTCAAACAGTTAACTTCGTCGTCCATCTCGGCATTTGGAACGTAATTTCAACACAGTATGCCGCTAGAATCAGGGCTCTCTCTCAGCCAAAAACATCGCAAAAACTTAACAAAACAATTAAAGACGAAACACAAATTCAGACGGAAAAGAATAAGAAAATAAATTCCTGTCTTGTGCCAACATTTTCACCTCTATAATTAGTGACTCCCCTGAAGAGGATGACACTGATAGCCAAGAAATTAAAAATCCAAAGTTTAAGAAAAAAAAAAAGGAATTACACAGCTTGAGTGCCAATGAGATACAGTGTTTGTAGGGCATAGTAGTGTTAAGCCCCCAGCAAGCTAAATAAAATGTGTTTGTTCTTTTCATAGACGGAAGACATTCGAATGAATAAGCCATAGATCACATATATTGGGGAGGGCAACAAAGTTGCCGTAGTGGACGGCATCAAAGGACGATTAGAACGTTATAATTTGCGAATTCATTCACTCGAGTATGCTTCCTATATTTTAGATCTTAACTTCATTAGGTACGTGCCAATCAGATATATCTAACCTGTCTTAAAGAATGGGTCTGAGGAGATGTTTGTTGTAAAGAAAGAATCTGCTACGAGATAGCGTGAAACTTTGAGTATCGATTACGGCATGCCCTATCCCTACTAAATTCAGAAGAAATGCGAACCCCCTTCTCCCCTTCAGGGTGCCACAGAACTGTCATCAAGATTAAAATCATTAAGGAACAAAAAATAGCGGTGCAAGTAGTCTGGTGCAGGTGCAACACGCTGAAGTTATACGAGAGTGGGTTTATTTGCGGACATGTCTCAAGCACAGCTGAACATTAATAGACAAAAGGGTCCCTAAATAGGCAACATGCAACATAAGACAAAAAGGGTGGCACGGAAAAACTATTTCCGCAATCACACTTCAGCTTACAAAGCCTCCACAAAGGGAACTCGTTCTCTAACCTTGCCCTTTATTGCACACAACCTTAAATGCACCGAAAGCAAGATAACAAATAGGAGTCACCAATTAACCGCCAAGTAATTGTGATCAAAGAGTCAACAAGTAATGACCATGAACATTCATATTAAAAATAGCGCAAAAACGACGGGACAAAAAGACGAAGAAGCACACAGGACAAGCGCTATTTAAGCATACTCTAAGCTTTTACCATGAACATACAACCTAGAAAATCCGAGTTCTTTTTTTATTTTTTTTTTTACTTCATAGAGTGTTGTCTAAACTTGATAGAGCACGCTTCATTCGACTGTATATTTTGGGCATTTCCGTAGAATAAAGACATTTTTCTAGACACAGGGCTCTTAAAGTCAGTAAAATAATTTTAAATATACACTGTGCATAAGTATATGCAGTATTATTTTTATCTATCACGGCCACAGTCATCGCTTGGCAACTTCGCATGAGAGTGATGCCGAGATGTTGAAGGTCTCCAGATGCATGATATATTTTGCTATAGGTGTCCTTGTCACAAGGAAGGAAAAATGGCACGTTAAGTGAAATTAATATTTATATTAACAGAGGTATGATATCAGGTATAATGAATGAAAGCTAAAATGTGATAAAGGACGGGGATATGCCAAAACGTAGCCGTTACGAAACTCGGACGGGAGGCGGTTTGCGCAAAATTGAAAAGTAATATATAGTTCACAAAATCTCATTCGCTTGATCACAGTATATTGCTTTTCTTTTCACATTAAATGTTACTTTCATATTACAGATATTACTATGCTCGTGCCAGACGTGCTGTGCTATTGTGTTTCTTTCTGTGTGTATCTGTCCTTTTTATTAACATGTGTAGGCACCAAGGCCAATAGGTTGTTCCTGGACACTATAGTAAACTTTGCTTTACTTGTTGATTTATCTGTAATTGCTATATTGCAATACATTTATTACCTTCAAAATATGGCGAAATTGGCATCGCCTCTTATGTCAGAATTTCTGTTGTTTTATCAGTTTTAAAGCACATATACCAAAATCTAGAACACATTCTAACCACATTCCGGTCAAGGTAAGTCCAATTATAATTCCATCTTGCAAATTTGATCAAACTTACATTCAAACACTCTATATAGACATTGAAGCCCGAGAAACCCAATGAACGCTTGCGTTGAAAGTTTCCATAGGTGTGCTCGTAAGCAATCGGGATTTAAAAGAAGCCTCAAAACAGTTTGTTTTCGAAGAGTGAACATACATTGTTTTGTGCAAACTATTTATTCTGGTTTGATTTTCTTACGAATTAAGGTTACTGCAGGGACAAGCTGGGAAAGTACGACATGCTTCTCCATATTCTCGCCGCCGTCAACTTTGTGGTTGCGTGTATGTGGACATTGAGGCTTCTGGTGCGACGACAAAGACAAACCAAGGAAGTAGATACAGCGCTTCATGAACGAGCAAATCGAACCGCGGGCGAACAATTTCCGACAGAAAACTCACATCATGCTACAACATACATATCTTGATCTTCTGTAAAAAAAAAGAAAATAATTCGAAAGAATTGCTATTGAAGGCAACGAAGCCTTTCATGACATCGGACATTCAAAGCCTACGATAGATTTTCCAATGAAGCATCTTATTCAAGAGAAACTGAAAGAAAACTCTACAAAGGGACGCGTGAGTGTGTGTGACGCCATCTTCAAGCGACAGTCTGCAATGCTAGTCTGGCAGTGTATTTTCTCGAACGGGCTTAGATAAACTTCTTAGTGAGCGCGTTGGTAATGATGTAGGTTTAGAAAGAGTTATATACGTAAAAACAGGGGACGGGACAACACATAGATACGACGCCGTTTCAAACAAGCCAGCCCAGTTCCCAACTTTCTGTCGTCCTCAGAAATCCAAGACGTCAGAATGCCCAAGAGTAAGCGACGGATTATGCGTTTCTACTGTATGCTCATGTTGTTCATGATTTTTATAGGTGTTAATAAAATCAGGTGAGACACCTGTTTATGTGGGAAAGATGTTCACCGAATGTGGGACGTTTGAGACCAAAAGGTAAGTACACTGTTCTACTCAGTGCAAACATGGCATCAGCGCCTTTTCGCGTTTGTTTAGGCAGAGTATTACCAAGCAGTAAAGTTGAGGAGCTGAGTTGATGCCCATAATTCCTAGTTTTCACCACACAAGTTTTTGTAATTAAAAGTTTCAGTTGTGAAAAAGAAAACATGTACACAAAATGACAATAGTATCTTTTTGCTAACTCTATGCACTTAATTTCTGCTATGTACACTTAAATATGACAATCACTCCTCGCTTTATACACTTCAACATGACATTCGCTTGTTTCTGCTAACTATATATTATAATTTGTACTAACTCTATGCGCTTAATTAAAAGCCTACATTTCTTTTCCACATGGAAGTGCGTACAGACGTAATTATTTTACAAGGGGAGGATCGCCCGCCTTGCTTAAGTATCTGGAGGCAAGGGGGCAAGGTTTAAGGAAGCTAGGGCTGTTAAGGGGGAACACTGGTCTTGGAGCTTCTTTCTTATTCTATGACCAAACCCATTGAAACTGCTTGAGCTTGTTCAGCTTTTTGTGCTGATTTCATATATCTGGTCGTTTTCTCAGTTAGGAGAATTGTCCTCAAAGTAATTAAAACTTGCCTGCCTCTGTTTGGAGGAACGATAGCAAAAAAACAGCTCAACAAAATATCCTTTTTAACACATGGCTAGATGCTAGAAAGTGTAGAGCATACAATGTTGGAAGTACTTTTATGATAAACCGACTATTAGCGATTTTACCACACATTGAAGTTCAGTGCTCAATGCATGGCTAACAAATCATAAAACAAAAGATTAAATAGAAAATTTTCTAGACTTTTATTAGAAAATCTGCTCTCAACATTGTATGCTTAACACATTTAGCTACACATTTCAGGAAAGGTTAAATTTCTATCTGCTCTGGATGCTGAGATATCCCTCCTGCAAATTTTTCATGAGTCCAAATATTGTGTCTTGTGAAAACAATGTTTTAGAGTCAACTTCAACTCACATTCAGCCCGCATAGACATTATTAGTTGATTTAGAGCCCAAATATTCACCCACGAAATTAGAAGCCTGGTGAATTCAGAAAAACAACAGCCATCGCCATTTTCAAAATAATACAGTTTTAGGATGTTTTTGGCTCCAAGGACCCATGTCCCCCCTTAAATTTGGTATTACGCCAAGATTAGATAAGGTGAGGGGTCTTCAATCTTCTGATGCAATTCACCATTGCCAAGTGAGTCGAGGATGGCGTGTGTTCTATCGAGCCTTTGTGTCGGACCGACCCGTCTAGAGTCCTCAGTCTGTATTCTTCTTGAAGGGCATCGAGCGCTACCTCTTTTGGCTGTGGAAGGTCTAGAGATCTCAAGGGCTCGGCGGATGCGCACACAACAGAACGTTTTATATAAAAAAATAGCTGGCCTGCATATACTTCAGGAGGAGTGAGCGTAAATGGCGGCCTCGGTTCCAGTCTGCATGGTGTGCAGGATAGGGCACAGGATAAAGCAAGTAGCACAGTCAGGAGATGAGATGGGAACAGTCAAAAGACGGCCAGGCCTGGTGTTTATGAGATCTCCATCGGTGCCGCAAATCCCAACCAAACTCCATGCGCCTATTTATTTTTATTTTTTATTTGCGATGTATCAGGTGGGCTGAATTCTTCCTTTAGTTTCTTCTCTTTGGCTTGTGACAACGCTAGTATATATTGCGATTTTGCGATAAGTAAACTCAGTTGTAAGTCAGCGCTGCGTCCGTGTTACTTCTTCGTCTGGCCCTCGTCTTTTCGCGCTGTTTTTTAATTCCGAAGTATGTACCAACTCGCCCAAGCCTCAACTTTAGCAACAGCAACAGTCGGGCAACATGTTTCTGCCGCCCGGCAACCGCGTTGTCCGATTTGTTGTCTGATAACCATATCACACCGCGCTGACGGCGGGGACAACACGGCGAACACTCCGCCATCTTGATTGTTTACCTTCGCTCGTGTGCGGCACGGCATCGCTGGAAATGTGACTCTGCAAAGTGCTAGTGCGTTCGAAGGGCCAGAAATTACGACGGGTCGGCATCAATTAGTGACTGCGACTGGAAAACTTGACACGGAGAGTATTTTCCACCCCTAATTTTATCAAAATGTTCTTCATTCGATGACAAAACAGATAGCCCAAACTGGGGAAAGTGAAATCGCTGATATATGTTCGAAATTTACACCGGACAGAAACACTTCATATATGAAGTGTTTCTGTCCGGTTCTTTCTTTCGTGCAATTCATACTTTTATGTGTAAAACTAAGTAAGCACCGGCAGTACCCAAAAGCGTCTTTTGTAGCGTGGTGTTGAGCTGAACTAACAGCGTTTCAAAACGGCGACGCCGACACGATCGGCCTTCATAACAATCGGTGGAATAAAACTTTTCAACGCTTCTACCCACCGCCCGCTATGTGATCGCTTCATTCCCGAAAACGTAATGAGTATTTTTTAAACAAATCGGGTGTCTGGTAGCGGCTGTTTCCAAGTTCCAAGCATCAACAATCATGATCAGAGTGGTCGTTTTAATGCTTCAATTTTTTTATCTTCGCTTTACTAGATTATCTTTATTATACTTTAGCAGCAGGTGAGTAGGCATGCCATATTATTTCACTAGCAGTAATGCGAGCTGGTTTCTGGACGGTTCTAATTTCAATGCTAGTCTTAACGTTCACGATCCTAGCTGTGACCATTTTGACAATCGCTTTCCGTAATTACACAGTAAAAACAATCATACAAATATTTTAGCTGCATGCAAGCCTTAATTATTATTAACTAATATTTTCCAAGCCTTTATTTGAGTAAGACGTTATTGATAGGGAACTAGCTCTGCCATCAAAGCTCTCTGTGTTGTTGTGTTGCCGGCCCGAAATTCGCTTAACCAGCGATCAGGGCAACACACGCTGTCCAACACAAGTTGCTGCTGTTTTTGTTGCCGAAAGCTCTTATACCGAGGCAACATTTTAGTTGTCGTCCATGTTGTGCTGCTATTGCCGCGATGTGCCAGGTTTGTCAGACAACACGGGGAGCGAGCACCAAGTTGCCAGACTGTTGGACAACGTGTTGTGTTGCTGTTGCCGTTGTGTTGCATCAGTGTGACAGGGCCTTTAGTGAGAGTGAGACGCTCGAACATTTTGTTTTGAAGAAAACTTGCCTTCGGCCTGCCCTCCTTGAAGAGTTAACGCATATGCCGGTGGCCCTGGGTTCTGATGGCGAAGGTCGAAGAATGGAGAAGGAACGTATTGCAGTCATAAAAGGTAGGTTAGAAAATTCGTGGAAAATATTCAGGGAAAACTGAATGAAGCAGCACGAACTATAGTCGGTTACAGGTTAAGAAGGTAGCGGCAAATGCCCCTCAAAGGGAATCGTAAATCCCTCCGCCACCTCCGTATCCAATAGCGTCCCATCGTTTCCGTGACGCAGTGTTGTACGGAACGGCGTTCCAAGGAACGGTGTTCCTGGAACGCGTTCCTTTTAGGAGGAACGAAGGAACGCCGCCGTTCCATTCTTAATTGCTGGAACTGGAACGGGAACTCGTTACATTTTTACGGGAACGGAAGATGGAACGGCGTTCATTTTTCTTCGTCCGGTGGGGTCATCTTTATTTTGTTTGTAAAAGGGGAATTTTGAAAAAAAAAAAGTATAAAAACATTATATTTACGAAGAGGAGGATCTCGTTCAGTATTTTTGTTACTTAGGGTTTATTTTGTGGGGTCCTCGCTTGGTAACAGTCGGGTGCAGGAGAGCTAGTGACCATTGATTATTTTTCCAGTGCCCGAGACTGCGGCGCAAAAATCAGAACATTTGGTCGAAGGAAGAGACAGAAAAAGGGACGCCTCGAACTCAGCTACTTTCCTTGCTTCCATGAATCCTCATACACCCAGAAATCTAAGGCGAACTGCAGCCATCACTAAACTTCTACAAATAAAAAAGTTGCATCAAACGCACCCTTGTATCTCAAACATTGGCCAGATGCACAGAAATTAACCTCCCTTCTCTGTCCTCTTCTCCCACCTTCAAACTGAACGAGTCCAACCTTCACGAAGAAGGACTGGTAGTTGTCAAGACTGACCTTCAAAAAGCCCTACCCTCTTCTCCATTTGCACGTCTTGCTTACAGCAGCATCGAGAAGCAACTGTTGCTAAGTTTGAACACGGGACTTTGTTAGATTGAAACGCGTGAGGTTGTTGTAAAACGCTCGTGCAATGGGGGTAACAGTATATTTGGCTCGTCTGAATTGTCCACCACAAACCTGACTATGGCAAAAAGCTGAGATTTTTTAAAAGCTCATATATCAACAAATGAAACCTTGCTTCCGCTTGTTTTCTTCCCCTACACTGTTAGCGAAAATGTAATATTTCGCCTGTTTACACCCCATTTTCACTCGTTAGCATATTTTTACACGCTCTGCTAGTGATAAATCGTCAAAAAATTACTTGGGGTAGTAAAAATTGGTGTTTCGGTTACGGTTTACACGACTAGGCGTGTAAGCAACACTGAAAACACCCCAGCCCAACACCCCAAAACGTCGAGCGGCATGTCGCTTCTGCCTTGAACGGTACGGCGGACGTAGCAGCCGAAGGTGAGTGTTTGATTTTTTTTATCAAGTTTGTATAGAATGTAGCACGTCTCAGATTTTTATTACATGACATTCAAGAACGTTAGATTTGCTTTAAGCAAGCCGGCTCAGGCGTTAAGCCCGATTCACACAACCGGCGTTTAGCCACCCGTCGATTGGAAACGACTCGACTGCTCGCCGGTTCTTTTGCGCGAGCTTTCGCTCGGGCGCTGTGAACCCTATGAACTGTGGTGCTCAAAGCTAGCACAATTAGGCACGGCTAGCGTCCCGGTGGAAGCTGCAGAGAGCGGAAACCGAAGACACCGTTCCATAAGAGTGGCGAAGCCGCGATCCTGCGCTGATCGTTGTCCCGCCGCTCTCTCCGGCAATATCGACACTTCGCTGCTGGGTGTCTCGTATTTCGACGTTTTAGAGAAACTTGGCATTGGCAAGCGCGAGGAGTCTCTATATCGTTTTCTCCGTCGCCTGCGTGGAGGGAACACGGTGGCGATAGAAACATGCTCATGCAGTCAGTCAACTTGGACAATCCCCCTGTTCCCTCAATCCTATCGCATTCTTTGACTGCGTTTGTGACAACAACGTTTCCCCAGTGTGAAAGCTTTCAGTCACAACGGGCTACAAACTGGGTTGTGCATTGCATGTAGCCCTGAGGGAATTCTTCGCCGGAGACACCAGCACATTAGTTTCATTGGTAAGGTGACCGGCCACTAACGTGTTTGGCAAATGAAGCGATCACGGGTAAGTAGAAATGCAAACAATGTTGAATGAATATTAAGGTGGTTGTAGCCAGAGCCTGCCAGTTGAAACCAACCTTTAACAATATAGTCTGCGGTAACTTCTTTTTGCACTTAGGATTGCAATTTTAAACAAAAAGCCACTCCACATAGCTGTCGAAAATCGTGTAAACAACAGCAGTCATCGTCCCCGGTTCGGATGAGCGAAGCCTTAGCTTGATGAAAAGAATGGCGGTCTATACTTCTTGGTTGTTTCAATCACAACCTCGCACAGCTGAACAGACAAACAAATCAAGGAAATATATCCCGCGCTGGCTTGCAAATCACAGCACACAAGCAGGGTACATAGCAGAGCAGAAAACACTGGCAATGAGCACACGGAGGCATGCAGCTCCCTTCCTTTTTCCCTCGGCGAATGATTGGTTTGCTGCAGCATTCCGTAAGCACGTCGACATTCAAAAGTTGAGCCTGATCTGTCTTGCAGTGCCTTGCGGAACGGCAAGTATCGCCCACCATTCCACAAGGCACTGCAGGACTCGCAAATGTGTGAACAGTGCTTTGCAATAAAGGCCATGATCGGGCAGCAGGTGCCCATCTAAAGACATTTAATATTGATTGGCATTGAACTAACCTTTGGGCTTCATCACGTAGCAAGCATGGGTGAGGTATAATTCAAGAACATTTAATGTTCGACGAGCTTAATACGTTGTGGTGCTTTCCCATCTGTTTCGGTGTCACAGAGTGGGGTTCAAATTAATAAAAATAATTCAATGATCCACTCTGAGAATAAACGAGAAATTACGGGAAAAGAACAAGAGAGCTAAGTTCGACCATTGACTAGCGCTAGGTCCACGCCTGGTGTATAATCAGTAGAGAAAGATGATGACACAGGGAGGAAAAGCAAACTAAAGATTAGATTTAATAAAGTGAAAAACTAAGCTGTACACGGCAATAGAGCACTCAACACAAACCACACTCCAGCTCAAAGCTATGGAGCCCTGCGAGCCAGAAACTAATACTAAAAAGACTCGACGCTCATAAAACCGGAATAAGCCAACAAAACAGTGACGAAAACCCGACACTAACAACGAGAGCAAACCGAGATGGAGCTCGAACGTTACCGCTACACACATGGGATATTCCCCCAAAACAGTCGCGACAGAAAGTAGCACTGTGTAAAAATCTTCCCAACATTCAACAATTCGTACTTCAGAGCCAGAGAATGCAGTAGACAAGTGCTAGAAAACCAGGCTTAGCTTTCCGGTAGGTGCCGAGTCCAGAGCAGTCCGTAGTCTGGAGTTGTCGGCCGAAGAACGGCGTCTCGAAGTCCAGCGGTCCAATTAGAGGCTTGATGAGGTCGACACCGCGCACCACACAGCCACACACGCTTCAGCACAACAAACTCAAACACTTGTCCGACAGGCAGGGCAGAAGCCAAAAATTACACGTTCCAAGACTCATCTGCAGGGAGTAACCACGTTGAGTAGCGACCCGGCCAGCTCTGGTGTTGGACTACCTTCTTTGTTCCCGAACCCCCTTTTATAGGCTCGTCTACCGACCAACCTCCCGTTTCCCTGCCTTTCGGGTCAGTCAACTTTCAAGAAAAACAAAGCTACACAGCAACGACCCAAATGGCAAAACCTATTACATTTTTCAGACAGCCAAACATATGTGCCCATCCATTCCCCCGTACGAGTCCAAAAACATCAATTATCGCCGATACATAGAACACGACAGGCGGCAGACTGAGCAAAGCCGCCGCCTTCAAAAAGCGTGCTAGCCAGCGTAAACATCTTTGTATCCCGGCGGCGCCCCTGCATGTCAAATCGGCACCATACGCGAGCCAGCATACGCACCCCTCCGTCCGCGAGGTCAAAGCCACAAACTGTGACCTGGGATGATCTACGTCGCCCGTTAACAAAAACCCATTCCACAAACGAGCAAATTCGTTGGGGACTTAGAAAGGAACTACGACGGGACGAACTGAGATTAAAAGTGGCACCACACTCCCCCTTTTTGGCCGTACCAACACTTAAAGTGGTCCAAAAAAAAGATCATAAAAGTATTTAAAAAAATGAAGAGAAGCCTGAATTTGTGACACCCGGTTTCTCCATCCTGTGTTTTTTTGTGCTCTTTCTATTACGAAGCGAGACATTATTCCAGCCGTAGGCACCAGATGTAATTCCCGTCTGCGATCATAAGATTATAGGATCCTAACTGCCGGCAGCTAAGTGTCAATTACATCCGGCTTGTGCATACAGTGCAACATCTTTTGCTATTCAGCCGATCATCACTTTACAGCCTGGGTATCTGTTCTTGTAAACGACAGTAGTGCTACATGTTAAACGGCTCTAAAGCGATAGAGCAAACTCACATCTCATTATCTTTTAGCTGAATAAACTGTTTGTTTGGTTATGCTTGTTATCCAATTTTTGTTTTAAATTTAATTTTCTCATATAAACACCTTACATTATAGAAAAAAAATCTTTTTATAGTACGGAGGTGTCCATATTAAGAAGACATGGCTGTATCATCTTTGAAACTAGTTTGCCACAGCCAGTGTTATAATATGTATTGATTTTTTATGCAGTGCCTGCCTTTCCTTGCCCCTTGTGAGGACGACTGAGAAAGCGACTTTGCGCCACAACGACGGATGGCAAGTGTCCCAAGTGTCGTCACCTATAGTGGTCATGTGCTATGTGTTCGCAGCATTGTAAGCCGACCGTGGAGCACTTTCAAAAGGGAACTTTCGCCATGTGCACAGTATGGCCGTGTACAATACGGGGCACGTACAGTCAGAATAATTATGAGAGGGAACATGCGGGCGCGTGTCACTTGGTACAGGCAGAGCAGCCTAGCAAGTGTCATGCTTGTGCACTGAGGGGCCCTGGTTTGAAGAGCCGAGGCAGAAGTTTCAGCGGCGGTGTCACCGCCCTGGCGGCTTGTCGCCGAAGCAGAAACGGGGTTAGCTAGCTTTGCTCGTGGCTGGCTTTGTGTAGTGTGTGTAGACCGGGAACGTAGGCTTATGAACTTCGGCAACAAGAATACTACACGGCTTTGGTGTTTTGGTACGAGCAACAAGCGTGACACTATCTGCTACGACTAGCTACGACCACCCACCGCAGCGGTGAAGGCATCCAAGAAGCAGAACCTGTGTATTACGCCGTTGCCGTAACCCAACAGTGCTCATTTGTCATGGAGGGCTTTCCGCCCAGAGACTTTGCTCATCACTGAGTGTTATTTCCCGTGTTTCTCTTTGTGTGCGCAGTGGCTGGACGGGCCTCATACAGCAGTTCTTCAGTCTCAAAGGTGACTAAAAGTTGAGGGTGGATGGACTTGCAGCAATCCCCTCGGTTGGTGCGTGTGACAGAACCTTTGTACGGCATCATCGGGAGGATGCTGTTGTGAGTTAGCAAGTTGTCCAATTGTATGTTCATTATGCTAATATTTTAAAAAGCTTGTTTAAAAGGATGCTGGACCTAAATTTGGATTTCATAAAATAAGGCCGCGGAAGCTTTGAATGGGAGCTCTACAAACTCCGAAACATCACTCATACATTAATATCTCAAACGGATGGCCGTATTCTTGGAAAGGAAAGGGCACAATCAAACAAGAAATGTGGCATCATACTTCTCCTGGCACACTTTAAAATGAGGGGAAGCGGCCTCGCTTCTCTCATTCCCGCTTCGGTTCACCTGCTTAAGGGGATGAAGCCTAGAGGAGAGGGAATGAGGATCGCGACATCACATGTCTCGTCGGCCTTGTTGAATCCCACATGTTTCCAAAAATACGGCCATCCGTTAGAAATAATGCTGTATGTGTGATGTTTTGGGGGTTTCGCAGCGTCCCGCCTACCGCCCCAGTGTTGTTTTGCAAGCTTCGAATTTTGGTTAAGCATACCTTTTAATATGAATAATTGTGTCATCAGAATGTTAGAACATGTCAGTTCTACACAGCTACTCTCAAACATTTTCGAGTGGTCTCGCCTGCCAGATTCAAAGGGGGGGGGGGGGGGGGGGGGGGGCAACATGTACATGTTTTTATGTCTACAGCACAAATAGTTCCTATCATGCACTCTAAATAGCTGTCAATCGACAGACTGGGTAAAAGAGTGAGCACAAACAAGTCCAACTACCAACAATGCTGTCCATGGCGAATCTTGGACACCATGTCTTACGTTATGTGGCCTCAGCGGTCTTTCTATAGTTCTTTTCATTGTTGCCGGTAGAGCAGCTACCGATAGGGGGGGTTACGAGGACGTCATCTTTGAAATGCAGTTTCTTCACATAATGTTTGCACTTTGGGAAGTTTCTACACATATACCTTGAAGTCGCTATTGTACGGACGAAACAACTTTGTAAGAGTGTCTATGAAAACTTGGGTAGGGTTCTCTTTAACGTGCCTGACTTACAACAAGGCTGTCCAACTTGAGAAATTTCACTGGTGGGAAGCTTATTTTCATATAAGAATGGTGTACTTCTTCACAGCGCTGTATGTATCCAACAGAAACTCCAGATGTGTTCAATAAAAGTAGCATTTGCTAATATTGTGTTTTCTGTGTATCTGATGCACTAGGTTGTATTTGTTTTGAACGCTTGCTACGTTTAGGCTATAAAAAATAGTCTAAATTTTATGCCGACAAGCTTATTGAAAAAGAAGTGTTCGGTCTGAATAAAAGATTTCAGAAATTACACTAAAATAAATTGCTACTTGGGGTAGCAAAAATGGTGTTTTACAGTCGACTCTCATTATTTCAAACTCCAGGGCCCGTTTGCTCGAAGCGCTAACCGCGGCTGAAGTTAGCCGCAGTACCTAGGAGAGGGATTTTCAAATCACGTGACTGGCTCGGTAGGGATGCGGGGAAGCGTGGCGGTGCCCCGGTGAGTGAGCGCCGCACGCTTTGGAACTAATATGTCGTTGTAGCTGCAATACCGGGCGCGTTAGTCAGCAACGAATGGTGCAGGAGGCTTTCGCTTTGCCTTACCTCACTTCATCACAAAGCATGAGCAAGGCTCTTGCCGCATTTTTTATATAGTCTTTCGACTCTGGCCATTCCTAAGCCTAAATGAATGTGGTAATTGTCGGCTTAGCAACATCTTTGGAAAGCGGATTGTCTTGACTCTATCGGTCGGGTATTGATCGCTCACAAAAGCAAACAGCATCCCTATAGACCTTTTTCTAAATTACCCAAGCATCGAGAAGAACGCTGGAAGTATAATTCTGCGGTCTGCGCGCACTGGCCTTCCTCTTATAAAAGATTCGAAGTAAATAATCATAATAAATATTTGACCAACGCACGTGCAAGACAAAATTTGTTTTAGACTTTTTGCTTTAGAACAGTTACTACTTCAGACGCCAGCACGTGCAACGCGTGTAACTACACTTGTAGCATGCACCTCGGTGCTTGGGAAATTTAGAGAAAGGTCTAATATGGTCTATTGGGACGCTGTCTGCTTTTGTGTGCTATTAATACCCGGCCGATTGAGTCAAGGCAATCCACTTTCCAAAGACATTGCCAGGCTAACATTTATCGCGTTCATTTAGGCTTAGGAATGGCCAGAATCGAAAGACTATCTAAAAAATGCGGCGAGGTCATATGCTCATGCTTTGCGATTTAAATGAGGTAAGGCAAAGCGAAAGCCTCTGGCACCATTCATTGCTGACTAACGCGCCCAATATTGCAGCTACAACGACATATTAGTTTCAAAGCGAGCGGCGCTCACTCACCGGGGCACCGCCATGTTTCCCTGCATTCCTGCCGAGCCAGTCACGTGATTTCAAAATCCCTCTCCTAGGTACTGCGGTTAACTTTAGCCGCGGTTAGCGCTTGAGCAAACGGGCCCTGGAAGCCACACACTTTAGTTTGAAATATCAGAAGATTGAATTATCAAAATTCATCTAAATATTGTCACGAATAAAAACATACTTCTTTATTAAACTTAAAATCAGTGTGTAATGCGCCGAACTTGTGCTGAGAAACATAAATTAACAAAGACTTTTGATGGTGTCGAAAGGACAACTGCCTCACGCAGCCAAGCGAAGGTACTTTTGTAAGCGCGTGGGTATCTAAAAGTTTCTGAGCTCGAACAAAAAAAAATTTAGAGTCTTCTCATCATTCCAGTCACGCAAACAATAGAAAGAAGGACATGCGCTAGCGGGGTCAGCGGCATGTGAGTCGATCACTCTGCTGACTCGGCTATTTGCACGTGGCATTAGTCCCCTCTTGTGAAAGACTCATCGTCTTTATGCAACACAAAATTAAATTAACAGCTTAAACAAGAGTAGGTCAAAATAGAGTCTCGTAAATAGCAGATTTTCACAGTCCTACCGAGCATACCTAGTTCAGTTGAGTCGGAAGACGTGAATCGCCTACGGGTCGCAGAGGGCAGCGTGACAATGTTGATGTGCCATTGGCCAACGACTTACAACTTAGGTCTCATGTAGCTAATAACCTTGAGGTCGAAGCACCACTTTAACAGTTCCTTGCTGCGACGATGAATTGGTGTTTAGATTCACAGTGGGTAGCCAGGCTGAAACTGGGCGTCGTGGTGACAAAGATTGTAGCAGTCATCGTCAGAAAGTTGTGGCTTGCATCAAAATGCGACCAAGCTGGCAAACTTCCTCCGTTCGTTGAGTGACATACCAGGCGTCGTCGTCCTGTTCGTCTTCGTGACAGATACCACACTTGCCGTAGGTATTGTCATCGGGTTCATCATCAAGGTCGCCGTCAAGTTTGTAGTCGTGGTTGTCGTTAAAGGGCAACTCCGAACCATACTTTAAATTTTGGGATTATGACTGTTTTTAGTGCAGTCAGCGTCCCTGAATTGCAAGGTGTAATTTTTTCCTCGTTATTGTGCGTAGTTTTAAAGATATGGACGCCTCAAAGTTTTGTTTGGGGCACGGCCAACAAAACCGAAACTAGCCGCTCGAGGCCCTGTCAGCACTAGAAATCAGCCGCTATGTGAACGTGACGTCAGGATCGTTCTCGTTCAACGAGTATGCAGGTTGATCAGCAGCTACTTCTGTTGCGCTAGCCGTCTAAAGGTAGGAGGTAAGCTGATTTTATTTTAATTCTGTATATGTGGTAGTTATCCAGCACATCTAGGAAGAGTTAGTGCGTATACCCAAAAGCTAGTGACTGGAAAACCCGTAAACTCGTACAGTGCCGTACTCGGCGGCCGCTGCCGCCGTGCGTGTGCCATGCCGTACTTGTCGCTAGTATACCCAAAAGGTAGCGACTGGAAAACGAGTGAACTCGTTCAGTACCGTACTCAGCGGCTGTCGCCGTGTGTGCAGTCTTCCGTACTCTGTCGCTAGGCCTAAATTGTCATCGGGGCTCCGTGGATGGAGCGGCGTTGCTCTACGACGTGCTGCCAGTGAAGTACAGTACTGGGGGCCCTCTCGCTTTCGCGCTGCGAATCAGTAACAGACACGAAGCTTTGAGGCTTTCCGGCACGGGCTGCTGCGTTAGGGCTGTACATGTCTGTTTTTGCATTCTTTTTTCCTTGGGCGCGTAAAAGCCAAAGTCCACTCGTCAAACAGCGTTTACCCACACCTTCTTCAATTTCTGGTACGTTGGAAACTTGTGAAAAAGCAACTCCGGGTTGTGCAGCGGGTTGTTTGAGCAGCCCACAGCACTACAAGTTCTACTCGGCATCCTTCGAGGAACAGCTGGGCAGTCTTGGGCGCTACGAGTTGCTCGCTAAAACCAGTCTTTGAGTCCTCACAAGCAAATAAACAAAAGGCTATACCGAAGCTACACGGGCTACAGATAAAAGCAATGGCTAAACATGACAATCACAAGTCCAAGTAGCGGTGGTAGCGGCTCAAAGAAGCGCACTCCGCGTAACGCTTGGAGGAAAAAAAGAATGATACTGACGTCACGGCCCAATGTTGCTTTAGTGATCGGCAACCCGCTAGCCGACCGCTAAGGTGCAGCGGCTCGCGGCGGGTCACATTTTTATTATCGGCATTAGTTGAGAATGCGGCATCCCACGGACGTAATATTTTGGCTGGGGTCGTATTTTGTGTCACTACAGCGATACCAGTAATTTCTTTAATTTCGAGTTTTGGCCGGAGTTGCCCTTTAAAGTCATCGTCCGGATTGTCCTTGGATAACTGTCAAAGCCGTAGTCGGGATAGTCTTCCATGAAATTGTTTGAGTCTTCGCCTGGGTCATCATCAGTGTCGTCATCAGTCTCGTCACCACGGTTGAAGACTGTTTGTCATCGAGGCCGTTGTCAGGTTGGTTGTTGACATTGTAGCCGGGTTTGGTCTTTGGAGTTGTCGTCCGTTTCATCATCAGCGTAGAAGTCGTCATGATGTTTTCGTCTAAGCGTGGTAGCCAGGGGCTTTGTCAAGTTCATTGTCCGGGTCGCTTCCGAGGCCATAGTTGAGGTCGTCGTTGATGTCAGAGTTGGAGTCGTCCTCGGATGATTTCAAGGACGTCGCCTTCACGATTGTCGTCTTCAAAGTTATCGTGTTCACAGATGGTACGCTTTATGGGCATAGACTGCGTTACCCTGCACATCCACCAATATGTTATGAACAAAAACAAACTCGATTAATAAAACTTCAGATCAATGTTAAATGCAGAGAACTTGTGCCGAGAAACATAAAGTAACAAAGACCGCACATACTTTGACAGCGACAAAAGGACGACTGACTCGAGCAGCCATGCGAAGCTCTTTTTGTAAGCCCGTAGGTATCTAGAAGGTTCCGAGCTCGAACAAACAAGATTCTCGAGTCATCTCAAACATTCTAGGTGTGCAAACAAACAAAAGATTCCCCATTCCACCCAACTCCATTGCAGAGAATTGGAATTTTCTAATACTAATTCCATTACTTTGAACTCCTGGAAAGGAAAAACTGGGCCCATTCCTACTCCTGGAATGGCTGAACTGCTGCATTCCATTCCTCTCAATCCCTCCCAATTGTGAAAATGGCACTTGACAGCTAGTACTAAGTTACCGGAAAATAACATCGGCGTAAAGCTGGCGTTGTGAAATGCGTAGACAACTGCAAAATTCAAAACCCTACCCGCAATCATTGATTTTACTAAGTTGAGCTTTGGTCGCACATAGCACTAGTGGCAATTGGTATGGGGGCACTGCAGATATTGATCGCACCACCAGGTGTAAAAGCCTCGTAACAGAGAGGAAAACTAAGTCGCCCATCTTTTCCACAAAAGAACCGTATATGTCCTCCACTTTTACGAGATACATAATAAGTGAGGAGTCACGTGTATTAACGAAGTGCGGGCGGTGTGACATTGTCCCTGCCTGGTGGCCTGCAACTGGTGCTGTAATCACACATGGTCCCAACAGCCTTATGGTTGCATCTCGCAGCACCAGGAACAACACTTTGGCTGTGTTCCAAATCTTACCCAAATAGATCCGAGTTACTCCGGTGGGTCGTGTCACGTGACAACACAAATTGAAAAGTGCTGGGCACGGGTAGTTTTTGGAACGCTGAGGTGCAAAACCCTTACCCTGGATTAAGATCGAGTAAATTGCCCTTGTCAGGCTACAACTCTACAGTTTGGGTTGCTTCACTGGGGTTGCCACTTTCATCCTCGAAAGAACATAAGCAGTCAGATAACTAAACCGTCAGTTACCTAAGTGCAATAATGCCGTTTCGAAAGCCCTTTTGACGGCATCTAAGCAGCTCGCATTAGAACAAAGCCTATTCCATTCCTACTCTATTCTGGGCAAAATGTAACTACTAATTTCATTCCCATTCCATTCCAGTGCTGCCACCATTTTATTTGCATTCGATTCCAGGGTTGTGGAAGTGCGGAATCGTTCCAACTCTGGAGTGGCAACTCCTCAACACTGGTGATAGTCACCAAGGCACCCAGTTCAGTGTGAATGCTGTCCTCACAGCCCATCCAAAGCTGTTATTACTGTAACAAACTCCAGTACGACGAAGTAGTTGAATTTGGAAGCCTGTCTTGCAGATTTGTACCTTGCATTGTTTCCGGTATTTTTTATTTTTTTTGTATTTTATAATGGACAAATACCGTTGTAATCTCGGTATTGTTGCCAAACCTGAAGGTTTTATCATCGGTGCACTTTTAAATAGATACATATATGCCACAGCCGCAGCTCAGCGATGAGCACTTACACTGCGACTTAGGTGTTTCGTAAGTATTCATTTTGATTGCGCGATAATGATGTTTGTCTTCTGTTAGAATTAAAAAAAACCAAAACAATATTCAACATGATGGATAATTTTGGACACCCGCGGCATGTGTGATCTGAGCATTTGTTCTTTTCATCTGAAGTGTGTCTCTTGCTTACTACCTATAGAGTATACGATGTTGTGGACGGAAAAGATGCTGCGACCGACTCCGAGCAATAAAAACATTCTGTTTATTCTCATGTCGTTGAGCTCGTGGTGACGAGTATGAGTAGCACTGTCATCTTTGGCGATGCCAAGGCTGAACCGATAGACTGCCGCAGAGCTATCGCCCTCAGCTCTGCACTGTGAGGAATGGCACGATTTTGTTGAAGTGATTGCGGCTCCAGAGAGGTGTCGTTGCTGTTGACATGTACCGCAAGCAGGATGATATACTAGAGAGCAGGAAAGAGAGCGTTTGGAAGCCGTGCATGGTAGTTGACGCCGAGGTCAGGAAATGAGGCAGCAGACGGGGGAAATCGACCCTGTCGTGCTTTCAGTCCGGCTCGATCAGTTTGGAGTGTACAGCCTCGGACTGAAAGGGGGATGCCGGCCGACTGCGGGGCCGATGCAACATCCCCTAAGATGAGGAACCGAACTGAGAGCGAATGCCTGACATGGCAACGATGAGGAGACCCTGGTCGGCTAGCAACATGCCTTGTGAACAGTGTGAAGATGTCTATGAATATTCACTTGCCAAGCCGGTGGGGCAAGCAAGGTGGTCGCAGCCCACTGCTGGGAGATGCCGGTGCTAGATGCGACAGAGCAGAGGTGGTTGCGGAGGCGCTGGAGATGTGGAGGCTGAGAAAGTTGAATATGTGCCTACTGCATTTTCGTCCGAAAAGGCAGAGCCATTGCCGTGCCCTTGGCCACGAAGAACATTCCCCTGGATAGCAGGTGCTCGGAGTCAATCATCATGTCCAGGTCACCAATCTGTAGCACTTTCGATCTTGAGGACGGAAGAGACGGTGCAACAGACTCTGAGTTTAACTGTGAAAACATTCTCTTTATTCTCGTACCGTCAAGCTCGTTCCGACGAGTAGCTTGCTTTTATACACTGCAGTCATTAGCATTATAGTTGATCTAAGTATTTTGCAACACTATTAATACGGCAGATTGGGCGAGTTGGTACGGCATAATTACGAACCAGCGCACAGGTAGACCAGTTACTCAAAATCCAAATACACAAAAATATACACTCGCACAGCGCTGATGTGAGTTTTTTGTGTTTGGATTTTTGGTAACTGTCTACCTGTGCGCTGGTTCGTAATATTGCAACACTGCCGTCTTTAGGCGGTGTGGAGGCTGAACCGATGGACCGCCAGAGGCCCATATCTGTTTCTGTTTCATATACTGAATGCCTTTTTGCACGGCTCTGTGTTTACTTTTGTCTTCCAGATTTTTATTGCTCACTTGTTTTTTTAATTTTATTTAGAGGGTACTACTGGCCATTGAAGGCCCAAGTAGGAGTGGGGTACAACATATGTATTCACACACCCACAACAACAAACAAATAACACGACATTAAGAGGTTTACAACAACTAACCAGCAAATATACAGGATATATATATTTAAAAGGGGGGGAGGGGGGGGTGGCACAGCATGCATCAAGCAGCATGTAATTCAATCATTTGTAATAATAGATGTGAAATTTAAAACTCATATTTAAGATTGAACATTATCAAACAAATGTGAATTTAATTAAGCTATAAATTTTATATAGACTGTTACTTTTTATACAATTTTGTCTAGATTTGTCAGGATGCAATCTGCAAGTACGCATAAAGTAACTGGAAAGTTGAAAGAAGCAAATTAGAGATTGCAAAACCTACTTCTCAATAGATATTTTTTTTCCCAAAGTATTTATGTGATAGTGCAGCTGAAATGCTCCTTTTTCAGTTTTTTTTTTATTTGAAACACCTTAAAAATACATTGTTTTCTAAGATTTTTTTTTATTATTATGCTTGGAAAATTAAGTTACCGATTGTGTTCAGTTTATTCTAAACTATTTATATGAAATTCCAGAGTGCTTTTGTGCATAACAGTGGCTAGATAAGGTTTTTATAATTTCTGATAAAACAAACTGACTAGTTTCTCTTTAGTGACCGTTTCGCCAAGGTGACAGCAGAACAAGTAACGGATCCCGACGTCAAACTGCAGGAATTTGAGATATATGTTTTCTTAGCGAATGCACGCCACTGTTGTGACATATTTGAATATCCTTATCGCTTGCTTGGGCTCAGCGGGTAATGCAGGTCGGCACTAGCGTGAGTATAAAGGCTGAACTGCATAAACCGATTTAGCGAGCGACGGCGACAGCGACGAGTCAGCGACGTATTACGAAGATTTCTTACTATCGCTCGTCGCGTCACTCGGTTTTTGGACTTCTAGAAAACATCGTTCCGCTTTCATGCGGCTTGCGTCGTCGCGCGAGTGACCGAGCGTCAGCGAAGCGGGTCGCCGTCGCTGTTCTCGCCGCTCGCAAAATCGTTTACATTCGGTTTATGCTTCACGCTGTCAATAATATCGACTCGAGCGCGCATAATTTCATTTCCACGGGAGCGCGTGTAAATCAAAACCTAAACCAAGACGGGGGCTGCAGCCAGCAGCTTTGAGAGCGTCATACAATGGATTATAGTTTGACAGAAGCAAGCACACACTTCGCTAGCGCATTCCAGCCTTGAGCGCTCGAACTTCCGAAAACGAAACCAGATTTTGCTACATTTTGGCTAGCTCGAAACATTTTTTTTTTAAATATAGGGTGTCTTTTAGCTATAATCTAGACTAAGAGAAATGTGTAACTTCCCAAATTATATTTATGTCGCCGTACTATATAAGTAATAATTGTGTAATATCGTTACGTTCATATAAAATACGGGGGGTGTCACCGGACCTTCCGCTGAAACAAAAAGTCTGCTATATATACCGAGCGGGTTTCTATCACAGTCGAGTAGGAGTGTCGGGTTGTTAGTGCCTCTGTTCGTTGTTTGTGTATGTAGATGCTTGTATGTTGATCTTGTGATATGTGCTGTGATGTATGTCAACCATTTCGTCGTTTACCCTGAGACTGGGGTTTTTTTTGAAGAGCAGAAGAAACAGAAAAAACAGACAGGTCTCAAACTCAGCTACACGTTTATTTCAAAAACTTCCTCTTATATAGTTCGTTTTCGTAAGAGGAAGTTTTTGAAATAAACGTGTAGCTGAGTTTGAGACCTGTCTGTTTTTTCTGTTTCTTCTGCTCTTCAAAAAAACCCCCAGTCTCAGGGTAAACGACGAAATGGTTGACTTCCACCAGCTAGCCTGTACTTTGACTCTTTTCTCGTGATGTATGTGTTGGTATGCTGCCGTCCGTGTTGTCACTTCCTCAAATGCCGTAATGTCCTTCATTTTTGTAGTTTTCCGCATACTCACTAGGTGGCGCAAGCAGCCGCCCAATTTTATTTGAGCTTTGTTTGTACATAGTCCATTTATGTGTAAGGAACCACACCACATAGCTACAGTCTAGTAGAAAAGTAACCGCGTGTTTAAATGGCGCATAGCGCCGGCGTTCAGTTCGTCTTCGTTCGCTGGCCGTTTCGGTAGCAGATTCGTACCCGGAAAACCGCAAAATTTGCGTACACACGAGATATGAGTGGATACGTCGAAACGTCGCGTACAACTTTGCTCGCGGTAAAGAGGTGAGCGGGACGTCGGTAACGCCGGTCGGGTAGGGTCGGTGTCGGAGCTATTCGTCGTCGCTCGCGGCAAACGGGCTTTTTCAATAAAGTTCATGTCTGTGGTCGCGAAAAGATAACTGCTGTGGAAATTACCCGGCGTCGGTGACAATGCAACCGGGTTGAGGCCTCGGCGATCGGCTGAACCGCCACGCGAACGAGACCTGCTCGATGGGGAAGCACGCTGCTGGATGCAGTCGATGGTCGCTCCCACTGTCGCGTAATCGCCGCAATGGACACGGCGTCGGCGCTTGGGGGTGAATGCTTGCGGTAGTTCAGCACGTATGGACGATTACGAACGAACACGTGCAAACTACGCTTTCGCTGCGGCGAAAAGCCGTGTAAAGCGCTGGGCCTCGCTCGTAGAACCCTTCTTGCGTCAAACGGCCGCCATTGTAAAAAAACACCCCTAGACGTGTGATCGCAGAACGAAGTACACGTTCAAAGATGTTCATTTTACACGAGACCTCGGGTGCAAACGAAATACACCGAGCCTCGCGTGTAAAACGAACACCATTTGGGGAGTCCGCCCTGGGACAACGGTTTACACGTCCAGGGGTGTACTTTTTCGCTGTGTGTGTAGCGTCCTTGCATCACGGCATTCATTTTAATTATCAAAATACAAATGTAACGTATATGTAACGACACGTTCCATTATTTTCAATTGTAACGGGAACGAGTTCCTTTCTCGCAGATGGAACTTGTAACGGGAACGCGTTCCAAACATCAAGAGGAACAAGGAACGAGCTTCCGTTCCTCTTCTTGAGGAACGTGTACAACACTGCCGTGACGTCACGGCCAACGCGCGAGGAGGGTCTTGCCTTTTGTACAAATTTCTTTATCTTTCGACTTTGACTTAGCATTCTGAAAGCCACGAGAGGGAGATTAGAGTTTTCGCCCTCCGATGCAAACAAATACGACTTTCGGGTATTCGCTTCCCCCTCCGATGCATACGAAGGCTGCTTTCAGGGGCTCGGTTCCCCCTCCAATGAATACAAAGGTCGCTTTCTTAAAAAGTGGGATCAGAGACAAGTTGTAATCTATAGACCCTTTCCGAAATTCAGTCTGGCCACTTTGATCACTATCATCCTCAGTGGAACGGCATCCGTGCCATACCAATGGCGGTCTTCTAGTAAGTGATGAAAGAAGACGTTGAAGATGCTCCTAAGCGGATCTTGCGAGGCCTGTACATTCGGGGGGTCAGTACGACGCGACGTAGGAATGGAACGCAAGAGCTACGTAAGCGTTTATTTCTAATAACTCAGATTCAGTCAATCTGTGTGCGGAACACAATCTGCTTTAAAGCACTTTGGTGTATAGAATTTTCTCGAGGCATCTGAGTGGGTTGGAGCTTTGTTCTGAATGCAGGTTCTTATTCACCGTCGAACTGAAAGTGATCGAGAAAGAACTGACTGAACAATTCCTCGAGTGCTGTTGACTTAATTGCGAAAGTGACGGTGCCGATACAAGTTCATTTTCGCCATTGATATGGCAAAACCGTAACTGCTTTACAAACCACCAGATGGCACTCAATTTCGGAAAGGGTCTATTGAAGCGGAGCAAGGAGCGTTTCCAGTGAACTCTTCTTTCGACTGTTGGAGAGATTTGAAACGGGCGCATCACGCTTGTGGAAGGAGCTTCTCCTACCTTCTTGACTTGTAACCGATAGCACAGCTGGGCACAGGCGGGACAGAGGAAAATTGGGGCTCCCTCGCTCGTGGCTCCGGCCCAGAGCCCCAACCATCTCTCCCAGTAAGCCCGATGTCGGGGAGACGCCGACTGGGTTCGACCGAAAGAAAATGGTGGCTCCCTCGCTCGTGGCTCCGGCCCAGAGCCCCAACCATCTCTCCCAGTAAGCCCGATGTCGGGGAGACGCTGACTGGGTTCGACCGAAAGAAAATGGTGGCTCCCTCGCCCCCCCCCCCCCCCCCCCCCAAAAAAAAAGCAAGGCGGTCATGTTTTTTTTTTTTGTATTGTTTTGTTTTTGCCCGATCATTTTGGCGATATTCCACACTGCCTGGTGGTTGGTAGAAAATGCAGAGGGGGAGAAAATTCACTTAGAAGGGCGAGGAGAAGAATGCACCCTTCTAAAAATTTCTAAATGATGCTTAGATTATGTGCGGCCGCCATTAGTTGGTCAAGCACTTCGAGCACGCATTGGACACGAGCGCTTCATCAATAATCGGAGTGTAATCGGATCCGCACCAGTGCTGCGTCAGCGCTCGGTGCGAACTCGGGAACCGATTCCGGGATCACGCCGGAAGCGGAGACTAACTAATGGCAGCTGCGCATAATTCATGAATCATTTCACAATTTCCGAAAGGGTCTATTGTACTTTTTGTTTTTAGTCTAGGTGGCGTAAGCTAGGCTTGGTGGCGTAACCCGTTATAAAGGCTACAGCCATTAGCATGCATCCAGCTACCAATCCACGTTCAAGGCCTACCGACTCCGACCTTAAGTACAGTGAACTAGAAGTGATTGAGTGGGGCGAGCTGCAGACTCCGCTCGTGTTTTCCATTGAGGCTCAGAATGTGGAAAGTTGGCGTGGTGGCGCTGCAGTCGAAATTGCTTGGTTCGCCTGGATTTTCGTCGTGACGACGTCGTCAATGTTCGCCGTCATGACGTCACGTGGCATCGAGGACGACGCCGTTACGCGACATCAAGTCGCCGTATTTATAACACGGTCGAGACATCGCGTCGCGTTCAAGACGACACCGTTATTCAACATCAAGTCGCCATTGTAACTCGGTCGACACGTCGCGCCGGGTCGAGGACGTCGTCGACGTGGTCGTCGATGCGGACGTTGACGTCTACGCCCCACTCAACGTCAAATGTCCCTATGACGTCACGTTTAGGTCGTCCTGACGTCGCAGCCAACGTCAACGCGACGTCACAACGACGTCACGACGAAGCCTTGATGTCCTGGAACGTCGTCGTCTTCGCCAACATCAACGTCGACGCGCCGTCATGACGAGGCCTTGACGTGGTGTAAAGTCGCTGTCATTGACGACGTCGACGACGTCGTGAAGTTGTCGGGACGTCCTCGTGACGCCGAGTTGCGGCATATCGAGAACGACGTCAACGTTCCGACGTCAAGCGTCTTTATGATGTCGCGTTGACAAGGACGCTGCCCTCTTGACGTCTCCTGGCGTCATTGTTTATGCCGTCACCGTCAGCGTTGACATCAACGTCGTTGTCAACCCGATATGACGTCAGAACGCAGTCTTGATGTCGTGTAACGCATGTTGCCAACGTCGACGACGACGTTAATTTCAAGGCGTCGTCGTGATGTCGCATGGCGCTATGACGACACGCAAGGTCGCTGTGACGTTATGTATTGACGTGACCCCTGACGTCTAGATTGTATAAAAATATAGCCCCGGGCTCTATTGTTTCTACGACCTTGACATGTGAGCCGGTCGAGCGTGGCGTTGGAAGGCAACGCTTTTGTCATAAAAACGGCTGATAAAATATTGCCGCGCGCTGGTGCCGGGAAATCGACGCTCGGTCACGGAGCTCTAGAACGTTCTCGTTTATTCTTGTTCCAGGTGCAACTTCCATCCTTTATTCCTGCTTTCTTGTTCTAGAAAGTGCGTGTTCATTCTCGCCCTGAGCGCGCTACACTCGAACCTTCTCCGCCGAATCTTCGAGATAGTGACTCACTCTTGATAAGAGGCCGCCCGCGACCTAGTCGAGTCAGTCTCGCCCCAGCGCTCGATTCTGCTGACACGCCGACTTCGACGCCCGCGACGCTCTGCTTTCTTCTGTTTCCTTCCTTATTTTTGGCACAAGTTCGCCACATTAAACGTTTATTTATTTCTGTTTATTTCTTGTTTATTGGTCACCACCCGTGACAATATATTTTTTGTTAAAATTACCTGCATGTCTGGTGAAGAGCTTATATTATAGCGCTCGCTTACTCGTTGTTTATGCAAATCAAAGCCACTTCACTCGTAGCGTCCTCTAATTATTTCCCGCACCCGGACGCCCTAGTTCCCTATACCTTAGGAGCGCCGCTTGAACATTAGCTCACTGAATTGTAGGAGCGCCCAAGAAATCTTCGGGAAAAGTGTTGCTTTTGGTATGAGGTTTTTGTTTTGTTTTGTTTTCTTTCGCACGTGTTTTTCCGTCTTCCTTTCCTCCTCTCAGCGGATTATTTCATTGGTTGGAGCGTCTGGAGTCGACGCCGGCGGTAGAGCTTCCCGCAAACGTGTATCCCCGTGACCGGTCGCTTCCCAAACCGGTTTTTCCTCCTCCGTGTCTTTCGTGTCGTGCAGCAAAACTGAGGAATAAATCAGTCATCATTGTGTTCTCCAAGATGAACGTACCCTCCTGTGTCTCTCTTCTCGGAAACTCGCAGTCTGAAATTCCAACAAATGGGAGAGAAAGGCAGTTGCTGGGGGAAGGAAGCCGAGAGACGACGTGCGGCCCTACGGGGCTCGATCGGAGGCTGGACAAGGAGCACCCACGAGACAAAGGGGCTGTTTCAGATAAGGAGAGTCATAGGAATGCCACGCTCATTTTTTGTTTTCAATAAAAGTTTTAGAAGGTCGCAAATGGTCGGAAAACGCTTACGTTTCGCCTTTAAGGGTGAAATGCGATAGCGCCTTATGGAATCCTCAGTCCACTTGTGGCGCGTGGACTCTGCACGCCTAGTCTCCGCCTTCACGGCTTCAGTCTTACTTGGACGACCCCGTCGCCAAGCAGGACCAGACGTAGATGCGGCATTCGCACTCGTAGAAGACGACGACTCAGGAGAGCGCCCTGCACTGGTAGACGGCACCCCATTCATCGCACACGTCTTCTCGCCCGGCGGCCTAGAGACGGCTCCGCGGCAGGGTACGCATTCTCCACAGACGAACGATGACGGCAGGATCGCAGAGCCACTGGGCGGATTCGGCGACTGACGGAAGATTTCAGCTCCCTAGGGACGAATGGAAACTGTACGCTCCTCCAGACAGACGAGCCTAGGTCATCTGGCTGTGACGTCGTAACCTTATCGCCCAAGCAGGATTTTCGCGTCACGCCAGCTTTTCTGGCAAGCCACCGAGGCCGGCGCGCCAGGAGCTCCTTCAGGGCCCCTGAAAAAAAAAAAAAAAAGTTTTTTTTTTTTTTTTTTTAAACAGCCTGCTTGGAACACACGTGTCAAAAAAATAAATTTTACGCGACAAAAAACAAAAACAATTACGATTCTTCGGGACAGTGGACGAAGGGGGCCGAAGCACCCGCCGAGAAGTGAACGACTCGCAGCCTGGTTGTGAGGGTGAGCGATGACTGACCGGGGCGGCATGCGCTCCACGGTGTTTACTGCAGGGACTCAAACCGTAACCGCAACCGAAACCGAAAACCGTTTAGGAACGAAATTTTTTCAGTAACCGTAACCGGAACGAAACCGTTATTTGAATTTTGTGAAAACCGTTACCGTAACCCTAACCTTAATTTATTTTCCTGGAACCGGTTTTAACCGATATTAACCGAAAAATAAAAATGTTAGTTTTTTCTTAAGAACGACCTTGAGCAGGGATTTTGAAATGTCTTGGCCATTTGACGGAGTTACCGTAAGCGAGTTGTGCATCTGGTGATACATTTCCGTTCAGTATATTTAGGATTAGAACACTTAGTTGGAATCAGTGATCAAGCTTATAATGAAAAGTCTCTACTTCTTTATCTGCCACACTCCTGCAATCACTAGATGTATTCAGTGTGTGTCGCCTTCGGGGTATTACCTAATAAGTTAGAATTCTGAGATGTCCATCGAATTCGGTTCTTTCAAAACCACCGATGTTCCTGACCTGCAGTAGCCCAGAATGAAGAAACGAGGTACATTGACCATCATACAGGGATGGCGGCAAACAAAACCTTGTATTCATGTCGTCTGAAACGTGTCGCGATCGTCAATTTCGGAACCACACAGAAGGAAAAAAAAATGACGAAGGTCTTGCATTGACGTTTGGTATAAATACACTGAGAAATATGTATATATATCTATCTCTCTCTCTCTCTCTCTCTCTCTCTCTCTCTCTATATATATATATATATATATATATATATATATATACAAAGTCAAAGATGCGTACTGTCGGAGTTACTAATTCGAAGTTTATTACGACGTTTCGAGCGGGGACCGCTCGTCCTGATGAAGAGCGGTCCCCGCTCGGAACGTCGTAATACACTTCGAATTAGTAACTCCGACAGTACGCATCTTTGACTTATTAACTTTTCCCGGTCCATTGTTTTTATATTTACCAAACTTCACCAATATATATATACAGGGTGTTTCAGAAAACGCAGGCCAAATCGCTCCTGCGAGAACTACTCATCGCAACGAAAAGAGGCTTGTGGCGTTTTGGTCCTGGGCCAGGGGCCCATTTAGGAAAATTATTATAGTCCGGGATAATTAGGTTTTTAATTTTTTTTGCGTAAATAACTTTTTTTAATATTGTGTTTAAGGGCATGGTTTAAATTAGAAAATTGCTCAGCATCATCGAAAACCACTAAATCAACAAATTGCAGAACGATAGAAGGCACGCGAAGCATTTTACGGCTTTCTTAAAAAACGCGCAAAATCGACGGATTTTTAATTTTTGGTTTGCTATCAGAGCGCATCTCAGCCCCGGCGGCACCGCGCCCCGTGGAGAGATGTGCAACCAACATCTGCTGCGCTGTCATCGCGCGACGCAGCAGAGGCTGGCTGCGCCATCTCTCCACGGGGCGAGGTGCCGCCGGGGCTGAGATGCGCTCTGATAGTAAACCGAAACCTAAAAACCCGTCGAATTTGTGCTGTTTTTCAGAAAGCCGTAAATTGCTTCGCGTGCCTTCTATCGTTCTGAAATTTGTTGATTTAGTGGTTTTCGATGATGCTGAGCAATTTTCTAATTGAAACAACCCCCTTAAACACAATATTAAAAAAGTTAATTACGCAAAAATAATTAACAACTTAATTATCCCGGACTTTAATAATTTTCCTAAATGGGCCCCTGGCCCAGGACCAAAACGGCACAAGCCTTTTTCCGTTGCGATAAGTAGTTTTCACAGGAGCGATTTGGCCTGAGTTTTCTAAAACACCCTGAATACGTATATACACGGTATTCCACGTAACTTGAGCCAAGGTTTAAAAATATTTTGGTGCATTTTAGGAAGACGAACTCAAACGAATAAGGTCGTTCATTGTTTGTTTGGAGCGAGTAAGCCTGTTTTGTATTTTGCCCAATTAACTAATGAATTAAGATTAATTATTGACGTTCTGAAATATTCAATTTAGAGCAAAAGTTCCAATAACAATGTTGTAGAGAGTCCTCAGAAACATTCAATTCAGTGGTTTTTATCAAGAACCCCCCCCCCCCCCCCCTAACGCAGTTCGTTTTCCCGGGCTCCAAACAAAATGCCCAAATTATAAAAAAAAAAAAAAAAAAAATGAAAAAAACGCGATTTTGTTAACAGCGCCCAGTCAGCAGTGCTTTATTCCGCGTGCAGGCCTAGTTTATTCAAGCCACGGCTGAGAGAAATGCAATACAAGGTGCACATGCGCAAAGTCAGACGTTTTTTTCATAATTCGCAAACTTTTTTCGAAGTCCATAAAAAAAATGTGCCAATGTTTCCTGATAAAAAAAAGAACACTGAATTCAACATTTCTGAGGACGCTCTACAACTTTGTCATTTTGAACATTTGCTTTAAATGTAATATTTCAAACGTAATTAATTAGTATTAATAAAATATTTGTTTGAGCAAATACAAAAAATAGCCTGACTTGCTCCCAACAAATGGACACACTTATTCGTTTGGTTTCGTGTTTCTAAAACGCACCGACATATCTTTAAACCTCGGCTCAAGGAATATATATATATTATCGTCCCCACTTTATTTTATTTTTTTTGCGTCCTCACCTTGTTTTCTTTTTTTTTTTCTTTTGAAAGCATAAGTTGAAAAAAAGCGAGCGAATACAACGAGTTGCAACCGGCACCGGCGGGTCTGGCGCGCCGGCGTTGGGGTCGACGGAGGCGCCGGCCAGACGGGCGACGTGTTGCACTTGCTATGCTTTGATTTCAACAAAAACAAAAAGACTTGCCTTCCTTCTTTCCCCTTTTTCCTTAGTGAGCCATTCGAGAGCCAAGCAAATGACAGGACGCTAGCTTTAGGCTGGTAGTTGTCGGTGTGAGCCTGCTTCAGGAGCTTCGTGCCGTCGGTGTTCTGTCTGGGTCAGTCCGCTGCAGAAAAATCTTGGCGTCCGTTGGTCTACGTTTTAATGGTATGTGACAGTTTAATTTCGAAACTATTGTTTGATAGAGGAAAAGAAAAAAAAACGTTATGATATGGAGCCTAATTATTTTGTTGAGACCACTCATAAAAAAAAGAAAGGAAAGCTGGGTCGAAGCATTGTTTTTTTTTTTTACATTTGGCTAATATCCTGTAGTGCCTGTCATTCCGTTTAATTGTTATTATACCTATCTGATGCGAAATCGCGTTTTCCTTAACGAACTCGGGGCAACCGCAAGTATTTGCTTTAATAAATATATATTTTAAAGGCGTGAGATGGCGCATAGTTTGCAAATGGAATAGTTCAACGTTAATCGAGCGGCAAAACGAGCGTTTAAAACGCTACGGTGACGTCGTTAAAAGAAAAAAAAAAAAAAACAAGGAAACGCTGGTAAAATTAGTGGTTATTTATAGATTCAAGAGTCAAAACTGAGCTAAGCCGGTACTGCATTATATTTCTGATGATAGCAAAGAGGGTTGGCCATATGTTTATATTTATTGAATTGCTCAAGAAATTCGAGGGGGGGGGATGTTAGCGTGTGTAAATTCCTTTTTCTGGTGATAAAGGTTGTGCTGTTTCGGTCACTACTCTGAACGCACCAAGATCTCTTTGATGCGAATTCTCTCTCACCTTCGCTCAGCCCAAAAAGGCGGCAGGTGTGAGCTAAAAGAACGGTAAGCCCTAAAAAAAAAAAAAAAAAAAAAAAAAGGAAAAGAAAAACGTTTTGCGGGTAACAGGGTGTTTTAAAAATAACAGTTGCCTACATAGATGACTCGCAAAAGTCTGAAACTTGACGCGTTCGGTGGTCACTTTGCTCGAATAGGTATATTTTACAGATCAAAACAAAAATGCCCCATGTTTTTTTTTTTTTTTTTTTTTTTATAGGATCCGTTTTTTTGTGTGTGTGTGTGCTTAAAGTGGATATTTAAAACTTTAATGCGTAAATTGGACTAGTAAAACTCGTCGCCGAGGAAAGTTTTGACTGAATACGAGTCGCTAGTTTCTGGCCATTCATATTAAACTTTTATTCTAAGTCATCCTCTATATTGCGTAGTTTTATTGTTTTTCTCCAACGATACACTTTGTTTTAGCAGCACCATAAAATTTATACTTGGTAGTTCAGTGTGAGCAGCGAGGTAGAGTAAAACAAAGTACAGTACGGTTCCAGGAACTGCCAAGCTATGAGAATATCCTGAGTACAGCGCGTGGTTGTGCACTGACGGTTTGTGGCTGTGATGAGCTTGGTGGCACGAGTCGGCAAAATGCACCAACTGTGAAGGCCACAGGCTTGAGACCCGGCTCCTATTCGTGCATTGAATGCACAGTTCGTCCGAGGTCACACTGCGTATGCATGATACAAGAACTGTCTCCAGACGTGTTCCAAGACGAGTAAACGCAACATACGTGCTTCGTATGCCACTAGGCAACCAATTCAAGAAGTAGCTTGGCACGGGGCATACGAAGTGCGCATGTCGCGGTGACTCGTTTTGGAACACGTCTCCAGGCAGAATTTTTGTATGATGTATACACGTTTGCAAGAAAGGCTCCTGTGCGCTGCCATTTTGAGCGATGCTGGCGTTCCGTACCGTTTCCGCCATGCTGGGGTGCGCCAGGGGCACGTCAGTGGGGTGCGCGATGACAAGATGGTCCCGTTTGCTGCATCGCCGATGGCTAACGTTAGCGGCACACTTACTGTCTCGGAACGCAGGAGGAGGTATCCACACAGAATCGTAGCATCACATATTGTAGGACGGGGCATCTTTAAGGTTTGGAGCTGACTCTATAACGATCGCAGCCTCTGTTCCTGCATGTTGTGGAAGCCAGAGCTGCCTTGAGCGCAGCCATCGTTGATGCAAAGGCCATGCGACTTGTGGCGGATTCTGAAGAGCGCCTTAAGATTTCAGATCTTTTTTTAAATTTTTCGATTTGTTACCGGTTTAGGCATTTTATTTAATTATATGTGCTCTTTCGCGGTCGAAGACGACACGTGTACGTTTTATAGTTATTTTTTTAAATTTCTTTCTGCGCTCAGTGGTGTGCGCTTCGGCGAGAGACGCTTGGCAACATTGTACGACAACCAGCGAACGTCCTGGCTGAAGAGTAGGTCCGCCTCACCTTGGCGCGCGGTTCGAGGTTAAGCCGGGATCCCACTTGCAAAGGTGTATAAGCGGTGTCACCCCGGCGTTATGCGTTCTTGCAGCGGGACTTATCAAAGCCACCCGCTCGCGCCTTTCGACTTTGCGGTCTAGTTTGTAGGGGAAACAAAAGACCGACACGCTGCTTAGAAACGAGCCCGCGTTTGCCCACACAATGACTGTGCGTGCGCAGAAACCGCGTGAAGCGTCTGCGCAGTGAAATCGACAGCGCCACCGCAGCTGCCTGACGTCAGGGCCGCGTGTGTTGTTCCGAGTTAAAGGACAAAGGAAAAAAAACATTTTTTTTTAAACAGTTTAGATAGAAAAAGGATATCATAAAGCAATATTACAACGAAGAAAAAAAAAATTTAGAGCTATATTTACGGCGCTATACGAATTTGTAGTTGGCGCCCGCCGGCGCCGCAGAAAGGTGGCCCTTAATCTGGCCCTTATTTATCACGTGGTGCTTGCGCTCTTTCGGAAGCTTCGTATGGCGTCTAAAGGGCCGCCCACACAAGCGAGAAAACGCGCGTGGCACGCCGATCGCGGCAAGTAACAAAATGTCACCGAAGCACAGTCAGCGCCACGAGCGCGTGCAGAGACACGCCCTTTATCTTCCCGCTTAACCGATTTATCGGCGCGCCGGGCGCGTTTTCTCGCTAGTGTGGGCGGCCCTTAAAAGTAACTTATTCATCTTTGTTTCAAGTATAACAAAAAACTAAGATTAATAGGTAACTTTTAGAGCCCAAAGGAAACTCCTGAAAAACGAAAGCAGACGTGATAGACCTGTGCGCCGGTCAGACGACGGCGGCGGCGTCCCGAAGCAGACGAATTTGTGCGGCGACGGCGGCGTGGAGAAACTCGTTGAAGCGGCGTTCGCACAACGCTCAGCGTGCGGCGGCGACGCAACGCGGTGGCGCGCGGGCCTACCACGTGACCAGCGGCGGCTCCCGCGGGCGCCAACTACAAATTCGTATAGCGCCGGAAATATAGCTCTAAAATTTTTTTTCTTCGTTGTAAAATCGTTTTATGACATCCTTTTTCCATCTAAGTTGTTTAAAAAAAATGTTTTTTTTTCCTTTGCATGTGTCCTTTAAGAAGGTTAACCCATCTCGATTTTTTTTTTAAATTTTTCTTGTAACGCCTAGTACTCGGAGCTGGAGATGAACGCATGTCATAAATGTTTTTGAATATAAGTAGGTATTTCTAAATAAACTTTGAACAAAAAAAAGAAAAACTCGCTATCCACTGCGTGCTAGATTACAGTTCATACGACGGGCACTTGAAACTTCGGCGACGCAGAAGATGCTCGTGGGAACCGCTTAAGTACAGCCAATAATAGATGCACCCCGAGACTCGTCTATAAAAACATACGTTTACACGATGATTTCGAGTTATGAGAATAACGTTTTTATGGTATTTTATTATTACACGTTTTCAAAGAACTCCTTGTCGGAAGACATTCACACGAAATTCGCTTTAGTGATTGCCCTAATGCATTATTGTTATTGTACTATTACTGATATAGTGTTGTTCACTGTAATGACGCCAACCGTCTCCTATTAAAAAATGACAATATGCGACGTCAATTCATATCAGTTGGAAATGCTGGGAACAGTATTTATCAGTAAAATATTGATAAGAGTAAAATACGTATTGTAAGTTAGAATACGTATTTTACATTGTACCTCGAACCGTAGGCTTCTAGAATTATTAAGAACAAAGTGCGTTACAGATTTGGCTGTGAAGTGTCTTTTATCTTGTGAAAGCAAAGAATCAGTGTTGACACTTATAAAAGAAGCGCTAAGGATAATCGTAGTTTTAAAGGAATCCGCCTGTTTTACTTAATGGTACGAAGAATCAGATCTAATGACTTCTTTTGCGTTTTGCGTTTAAAGGTGCCATGGGACGGCATCGAACTAACCAAGTGAGAAAACTTTTTGACTACGACGGGACCCATTCGAAATGCAAGATTGAAGGGTGTGGCGTGAAGATAAAAGGAGACCATGCGGCTAACCTTGAGCGGCACGTAAAAAAGTTTCACACTGACATTCACGATACATTAGCGAAAACGCGAGAGGCTGCAAAACCCTTAAATAAGTGCACAGAAAAGCGTGGGGCCTCATTGTTGAAAAAGCCTTGTTCCCAACAGAGACTATTACCGTCCTTTCTGAAGTCAAGAAACATTCAAGTGACCATCGACAAAAGGGTTATCATCGAAGCATGCGTGGAAATGGTCACAGTAAACGGAAGACCCCTTGCGTTGATGTCTGATTCGGGTTTCCGGAAAATCATTGGTCCCCTTCTCCAAGGACTCGGAAATGAGATTTCTGTCAACCCTCAGAATATCCGTGACAAGGTGATCGAGGAAGCTGCGAAGATACGGGATGCGATAAAGTGCGAGGTCAAAGGGCGCCTGGTATCGTTAAAAGTGGATTCCGCCACAAGACTTGACCGATCCATCATTGGGATCAACGCTCAGTTTCTGGTTGCAGGGACTCAGGCCGTGCGAACTTTGTCAATGCGGGAGGTCAAGGAGCGCCACACAGCTGAACACCTGAAATCTGTCATCCTAGAAGTTCGAAAAAGTTACGAAATAATGCCAGATCAGATTTATTCCGTGACAACTGACAACGCTGCTAACTTAGTGAAGTCGGTGTCCTTGATATAGTGGAACACGAGGAAACAAACTTCCATGGGGTGCACGCTATAAACGGAGCTGAAAGCAACGATGATGAGCAGTTATGGAACGAAAGTGAGTTTGATATCATCTTCGAAGAACTTCTTGGTGCCGGCTCAGGAATCGCCGCAACAGGAGTGGCCCTTCGTGGGGTCCGGTGCGCAGCACACACGCTTCAGCTGGCCGTAGAAGACGCACTTAAAAGCGCGGACGTGAAAGTTCTTGACAAGTGTCGTGCAATCTGTAAGAAGCTGCGTGTACCCACAACAATGATGCTAGTCAAGAAACTGAATCTCAAGAAGCCGATCCTAGATTGCCCAACTAGGTGGAACTCTACCTGTGACATGTTGGAGAGGCTAATCGAACTCAAACCCTTTTGCATTGACATGGGGAAAAGCAGCACTGACTTTGTGGTGAGTGACGAAACCTGGGCAGCTATCGAAGGAATTATCGCCAGTTTAAGGCCTGCAAAGGTTGCAACCAAGGCTCTTCAGAAGGAGCAGCTGAGCCTCGGTGATTTCTTCGGTATATGGCTGCAGTGCTCACTGGAAACTGCGAAGACAGACAGTGTTCTTGCTCAGCGACTGATATCTTCCTTAAAGGGGCACTGACACCCCAAGGGTCGTATTTATTTTTATTGTCTAAAACGATGCAAGTTGCAGTCATAGACACGCAAAAAAAACTGCATCGCGAAAAAAAATTTTCCCGCGCGCGCGCGCGCCTTTTTATTTTTGGCGTTTGATTTTCCCGCCTCTCGCCTCCTCGCTTCTTTTGATCGGTGACGTCAAGAATCATGAAATTTAGAAGCTTTGTAGGCGACATCTCTATAACATTTAATTACGGCAATCCTAAAACATGATTTTTAACGCAATTGCGAACGCACTACGGCCCTTCTTTTTGAAATACCGAAAATCGGGAGTTCGTTGTGGTGCCGTCTCCTGGATTTGTATCCTCCAACGGAAAACAGGCGACACCGCTCAAAACCGGTCCGCCGCAACGCCGGCGCTCGCTCCTTTCCTCCTCGCTTTGGGTGGCCATGGCAACAGCAGGGAGTGGTGAAAGAAAGGGGACTCTCAGGTCTCCGCGATTTTTGACGTCAAGGCACCGGCGCCGATCGCGCGGGAACTTCGAATTCGGCATTTGGGAATTGTTTTTTTACTTCACAAATACTGAATTCCCAAATTTAAAATTTTGAGGGTAATGTCCCGGCATCGTTTTCAATCGTTTCGGATAATAAAAACAAATATGATTTAGATGTGTCAGTGCCCCTTTAAAGCAACGGCAGAAAAGTTTGCTCCAGAACGACGTTTTTCAAGCCTGCGTGTTCCTGGATCCTCGTTTTAACGTCCTTCTTCTGGAAGATGAGAAAAAATCTGCCAGGGACCACCTGATGAAAACGTGGGTGGCTCTAAAAAAGGTGCAGAAGGCTTTTTTTGTTGCCCCAGCATCTGCCTCGTCTGGCGAAGAATCGACAGCAGGTGACTCTGACGATGATTTGGACGCCTTACTGCGACTGAAGGAGACGGCATCAAGAACTCAACAAGCAAGCTTGAAAGCAGCAGATACTTCTATCAGGCCACTGCTTGACTCTTTCTTAAGAGAACCACGTTTAAAGAGATCGGAAGATATTTTCAAGTACTGGGAAAACCAGAAGGGTCTAAAACCAGAGCTCTACGAAGTGGCGTCAGTTGTCTTTGATGTGCCTGCGACACAAGTGACAGTAGAGAGGGCATTTTCAAGTTTGAAATTCGTTCTCTCTCCACAGCGAGCAAACCTTAGCGAAGAAACATTGAACTCTATTATGCTTGTTCGCAACAATGTAACAAAAATGAGCACCTAAGCTTTCACAAATGTCTATTTTTCTGTACCCCTAATTTATCTATAGTATAGTCAAGCCAAGGCTAAGCATAATAAACGTATACTTGTGCGTTCTCATTTCTAATCTGGATTGATTTGAGTCTGAGGCGCGGTTCTCAACAGGAGTGCAAGGTGTGACACAGCACAAACAAGCAGTCGCAGTTTTCTATTTTTCAGAGCTGACTCGTCCATTACTCTTAATATAGGTTGCGCTATATCGCACTTCGGGTATGAACAGGAGGGAGACGTGTCGGCACTACGTTGCGCGATGTGCATGTCATTTAATTAAGCTCAATCATAACGCTAATATAATGGCTTGACGAATCGATTTGCATCTCCCTTTACGTACAGAGCGCGACATTGTTAGCGCGAACAAGCGATCGCCGGTTTTTCCAGTTTTTCTTTTTGAAACCGCGGGATGTCATCCAAGTTATTATTGCTACGGAAAGAGCTCATTTAGTTCTATAATGTAAGCGATAAAATTTCGTGCTCGCTACTACTATCTAAAAGTAAAATGCGAAACTGTGGCGATGTCATGTTAGCGCGAACTGTGTCGTGATGTGTACATCAAATACTTTGGGATGTGATGTGACTCGGTGACTCTATCGTTGTTCCTTTCAGTATTTGTCCGTTTCTATCTCTAAACTCCAACACCGACGTATGACCGCGGTTTTCTACAGGAAGAATAATCATCTCAGCCCCCGCTCCCCCCCCCCCCCCCCCCCCGCCCCGCCCCCCAGCCCTCATCCAATCGCCTCAAAAACGGCGAGGGGGGATAATACGACGAAGGCAGTGAAAGGTGCAGAAGGTATGGGAGAGGCCGCACTGAGCAAAAATTGAGAGTGCGAAGTGTTGTACTACACGTCTTTCACCAAAGCTTAACGCTTTATGTGCGATGTGGGGATGTCGCGAACCGGATGAGGTTCGAGTTCGACCAGGTTCGACTTCTTCGAGCTTCTATTTATTTATTTATTGAACATGCCCTGAGGGCCCGAAGGCATTACAGAGGAGGAGAGCAGGTACAAAAGGATGGGAGGAAAAACAAACAAATTATCGATATTAATATTATAACAAGCAATCAAACAGGTCGTGAATCATTGGACAAAATGGTTAGTGGTAGCTTTTCAAAATAAATTAGGGTCAGTGATGGTGGCAATAAAACCGTGGAGGTGGTTCCACTTTTGTGTTGTGCGAGGAGGAAATGTAGTTACTAGTGAGTTTGAGACTGCAACTTTACGCTGATGATCAACACGGGCCGAAATGTACAAGGGGAAAGTTATCATGGAAATACATTTTGTGATATAAACATAAACGTGAAATTTTACGGCGCTGAGAAAGAGATGGTAAAGATAAACTAATTTCCATCGATATGACACTAGTAGTGCGATGATATGAAACGAGCCGAGAGATTTTGTATAGACTTCAGTGCCATGACGAGGGTATCATGACCCGGATCCCAGAGAGAGGCTGTATATTCCAGCTTGGATCTAATTAATGTTTTTTTTATATATAAGTGAAACGGGTGCCAATGAGAAGTTACGTTTTATGTAGCCCAACATGCAGTTAGCGCGACAAGTGATATGCTGAATGTTGGGTTTCCATGACAGGTTAGAAATTAAGTGAACACCCATATTTCATTTCATTTATTATACTCTCAGGACCCGAAGGCATTAAGGGGTCTTGCATATTTGTAAGATGACACTTGTTTCAAAAAGGTGCCATCAAGGTAATAACAAGGACTCGTTAGGTGTGCGGGACACTCATGTGTTTACATTTATAGTGTTTAGTTTCATTAGCCATGACTCGCACCAACAAGAGGCAGAGTTAATAACAGATTGAACTGCAAACGAAGAAGAAATACCTTGACTTTCACGGTTATCTACACTATCATCGGCAAAGAGACAGATATTAGAAAGTTCAAGGAAGTTCGACTAGAGTTCAACTGTGCGGCGAGCTGGCTCAGTTGGCTTTAGATTGCGTGGTGATGGCGAAATGATAGTCAAACATTCTAGTTTTAGTAAGGACAGCACTGTTTGGTTGTTTGGGTAATATAGCAAGAATACATTTTGTTATTAACTTTTTAAGATTTCAGAATCATGTTTTGTTGATTGTAACTGCTTCTAAACGAAAACAACTTATTCCGTAAAAAATTTTTTCCAAACCTAGACATGCTTGTATCAAAATCTAACCGCACTGTCCACGAAGTCCAACCTGTTTGAAGGTTCGTCGAACCAGTAACTGTAACCATGTTGAATTAACCTGACACTGGGGTAGAGAAGAAACTTCAAAACGTAGAAGGGACAGAAAACAGACAGAACGACGTCTCAAGGAGCGGGAAATGTATGCTTGGGTACCAAATTATATAATGCGAATAGATTTAACGAACAAGTGTTGGAGCTAGAAACACGTGCAACTTTTGACCAATTCGAAGTACCAGAAGTCGTTTTTGAATTTTTGGTACTGTGAATACCCCGTTGTTGGAATACTGGGATTACTTGAAACCGTTTATTGTAAAACACGTGTCTAGCATTTTAATAAAACAGACTATTGGAGAAACCGAAAAAAAAAAACGGTTTTGAGGAGCGTGTAATCGCTAACCGAAACCGTAAATATTAAAACCGTAAAAAACCGAAACGAAACCGGTATCAACAGGAAACGGTAACCGTAACCGTAACCGAAACGTTATATCTTTCGGTTTGAGTCCCTGGTTTATTGTCGCGGTGACAATGTTGCCCGCCGAGCCTGGCGCGGTCATCGACGGGTGGACTGGAGGGAGCGCTGCGTGCTTGTAACATACCTCCCCCCCCCCCCCCCGCAGTTTTTTTTTCTAAAAAAACAAAATATATAAAAGAAAATGCACATGGCCGACAACGATTCCGTGTCTGGTCGTACCAAGTCCTAGCCGGTCGACGATGAAGGTTACCCCCGGCGAGTAACGGTCAGGTGGCCTTCGCTGCTGCGTACTCCGCCTGGTCACTGGTGCCGACGGGCCGGGTGTGGCAACGCCGGGCGCTGCCTGAACCGGTCTCGCTCCACCCGGTGGAGCCGCAGGGACCGGATTTAAGAGTGGCACAGGTCCAACTGGTGTCACAGGACTGGCAACGCTTTTCGCCCTCCATGGTGGGTGGCGCTCCACTGGCCGAGACTGGTGCTGTCGTTGGTCCCCCTGCGGGCTGATCCTCCGAAGCGACGGCCGAGGGTACAAGTCCAGTCCCGAAGCGAGGCCTAACACGGTCGGCGTGCCAGTGCCAGGTGGTCCCGTCGGGCATGCGTACAAGTAGCGACGAGGCGCTCGCTGGAGCGACCACATGACTGGTGGACTAGAGTGGGCCAGGACGGAAGTTCCTGGCGAAGACCGACGCTCCCGGCTCCGGCGAATGCCCGGGACGGCACCCTCGGTCAGCAGCCAGCTTCTGCTTCAACGGCTTCACGAGCGCCGTGGACCGGAGGTCCGGATGCAAGACGTCCAAGGGTGTCTTGACCATCCGGCCCAGCAGAAGCTCGCAGGGGGTACGACCAGTGACCTCATAGAGTGTGGTCCGGCACTGGAACAGTACCCGGGCCACCTGCGTCCGGAAATTTCCGGGCTGGATCTTCTTGAGCTTGTTCTTGATTGTCTGAACCACCCGCTCGGCTGCACCATTGGAAGCGGGGTGGTACGGCGGAACCAGCATCCGGCGGATTCCATTCTTCTGCAGCAAGTCCAGGTACTCGTCGCTACCGAAAGAGGGACCATTGTCGGACACAATAATGTCCGGCAATCCCTGCGCTGCGAAGACCTGCCGCAGCGACGCAATGGTCGCGCTTGCTGATTGGGGGGGGGGGGGGGGGGGGGGGTGGCTGGCAGTGCCTCCACCCACTTTGAGAAGGCGCCCACTACCACCAGGAAGTACACTCTTAGAAAAAAGGGTATGGAAAGTCCTCCCTTAGGGAAGGAACGGTCTTGTAACCAATGTTCCTTTAGAAAGGGAGAAACTTCCGTCCCTGAAGCGGGGGAGCAACTAGCTCCTCCGTCGCCTGCATCTCATTATGGCGGCCCTGAATTGAGCAAATCGAGCTCAATAAGGCTTAACGAGGACGCTACGTCTCTTGTACGGGACGTGAGAAGCAGCAAATAAAAGCGTAACACGAGCTTTCCGCGAACTCTGTTTATTTCCGAAGCCAGATTCCCCCCACAGGTACAGAAACTTGCGTTTCGAAAGCAGTTACTCAGTCTTCTCGTCGACAGCACTGCGATGTTAAATGGAGACAACCGATACCCAGTTACTTCGCGCACTTTGCGTCTTACCTTTGGTGTTCCTCGAGTCACAATTCCTTCGTCAACCGCACATCACGGAGAAGGGCAAACTCAATCCGCGAAACCAAAAGCCGCTCTCGAAAGAACGGCACCGAAACTAGGACGCGAAGGGCACGGCACCGAATCAAGTCGCTGCTGCCAGTGCCATCCTGACCGTGCTGCTGGCCTCGCCGATTTTTACCGCGCACGATGTCCTAACCGGACCCGCCGCGGTACACCACCGCTTTTCGCCGTCTACTTGGCAGTGCTGTGGATTGGCACCGTCTTCGTCAACTGTGACGGACTCTCTAAAGTTCAACTGGCAACACTTGCCGGTATCACCTGACGAAGTGGGCGTGGCAAGACTACAAAACCGGCTGCACTCATCGGAGCTACTCGGGCACGGCACCGAAACTAGGATGCGTCACTTATATCCTGTTACTTCTCAGGTCGCTGCTGCCAGTGCCATCCTCACCGTGCTGCTGGCCTCGCCGATTTTTACCGCGCACGATGTCCTAACCGGACCCACCGCGGTACACCACCGCTTTTCACCGTTTACTTGGCAGTGCTGTGGATTGGCACCGTCTTCGTCAACTGTGGCGGACTCTCTAAAGTTCAACTGGCAACACTTGCCGGTATCACCTGACGAAGTAAGCGTGGCAAGACTACAAAACCGGCTGCACTCATCGGAGCTACTCGGGCACGGCACCGAAACTAGGATGCGTCACTTATACCCTGTTATTTCTCAGGTTGGTGTTTTTTCGACGTCTTACCGAGATAACGTCTGTGTCGTTCCGGTGTCGTGCCCTCCCGACGTGTACAAGCGTTTGATTCTTATCTGGCGTAATTTATCCCAGTGTGCTGCGAAAATGTCATCTATCGCTGATTTTGTAGCTAACTCGCTTCTACTGTCCGGGGATATTGAAACTAATCCTGGCCCGGATACCCTTGTTTCTGAGGATACCTCCCCGCTTTCTCAGATTCTCGCCTCGTTAAACAGCCTTTCTGCAGGTCAAGCAGCAATTTTAAATGAGATAAAATCATTACAAGAGAAACAAAAAAAAAACAAAAAAAACTGACAACGTTCTTGGGGACTTGAGGGCACAAATGAACGCTATTGACCGAGATGTCTCTGCCTTAAAAGTGATAAAAGATGAAGTCGCTTCAATGTCCACAATGAATGCAAGAGCCACTGCAGACCTTGAACGTGTAATGCAGAAGTGTGAAAACCTAGAAAACCAGTCTAGACGTAAGAATCTTTTGTTCTTCAACCTTCCTGACGTTCGCGGTGAAACGTGGGCAAAATCTGAGGAAAGCGTGATTGCCTTCTGCAATGAAATGCTTGGCGTCACCATTCTCCCTCCTGCTATCGAGCGTGCTCACAGGCTTGGCTCTTTTCGTGAAAACCGAGCGTCTCCGAGGCCTCTCATTGTAAAATTCAACTCGTACAAAGAAAAAGAGCTGATCTTGTCAAAGGCGTTGAAACTAAAGGGAACTAGTTTCCGGTTAAGCGATGATTATTTAATCGATGTCCGTAATGCAAGAAGAGAACTTGTCACGTTTGCAAATTCTAAAGGACACGATTTTAAGCTTCGGCATGACAAATTGATAATGGGGAACATAAAGCACATTTACGATAAACAATATAAATCAGTGGAAGCACTCCCTGCATAGCAATCGCACGGTCATCAACCGCGTTCCTCCTCCCCCGAAAGCTGCTCTCGCCCCGTTTAAAGTCTAAATTTTTTCGTTGCCAACAGTAGAAGTGTTTATACAAAGCAAGACGACCTTCTTTCGGCAGTCCAGTCATGCTCAGCCGACGTTATCATTTTAACAGAAACTTGGCTCACAGATGATATCTCAAACTCGGAACTAACCATACACCCCTCACATTTTATTTTTCGTAATGACAGAGCAGGCCGAAAGGGAGGAGGAGTGCTTGTAGCAGTCAAAAAGACATACCGTATTGATTGTTCTGATACTGTTCCAACCTTTCAAGCCGTTTGGGTTAGAATAAAAATACCTACCATGTTTATTATTGTAGTTGCTTGTTATAAGCCCCCAAGTGTTCTGGGTTTTGCTCCGCTACTTCATGATTTTCTGGAGTCTCTTGTTCTTTTATACCCAAATGATGTACTTGTTATTTCTGATGATTTCAACTACCCTGAAATTAAGTGGTCCCTTCTGTCTTATAAAATACAATTTTTATCGTGGCAAAACCTTTTAAAACAATCTCGGGATTTTGTTGACGTTATATACTCTTTTGCACTTTCTCAAATTGTTAATAATAAACCCAGTCGCGGTGAAGCCATGCTTGACCTTTTTTTTTATATCAAAACCCGATCTAGTTGCAAATACTGTGTATATGGAACCATTAAGTGATCACAGATTTATTAATGTTGAACTTTTCATTCCATCATGTGAGCAACCTCTTCGGGCAAAAACGATTTCCAGTTACTCAAGGGCAAACCTCGACGACAGAAACTTGGCTCACAGATGATATCTCAAACTCGGAACTAACCATACACCCCTCACATTTTATTTTTCGTAATGACAGAGCAGGCCGAAAGGGAGGAGGAGTGCTTGTAGCAGTCAAAAAGACATACCGTATTGATTGTTCTGATACTGTTCCAACCTTTCAAGCCGTTTGGGTTAGAATAAAAATACCTACCATGTTTATTATTGTAGTTGCTTGTTATAAGCCCCCAAGACTTGGCAGCAGCGCGGCACCACATCGGCCCATCGCTTATTCTTCGTACCTTCATATATTACAGTTTCATCGCCGTCGGGCCCTGCTCTTCGACGACTCAGCTATTCAACCGCACGTGCCCCTGCTTCAGATACGTCATCACCTTTCCGGCTGGTGACTGGTCCTGCCTCTGTTCGTCGCCAGGGACCAGCATTTAGAAGAGCGGGCCATCTCAAGTCAGCGGCACTTGGCAGCAGCGCGGCACCACATCGGCCCATCGCTTATTCTTCGTACCTTCATATATTACAGTTTCATCGCCGTCGGGCCCTGCTCTTCGACGACTCAGCTATTCAACCGCACGTGCCCCTGCTTCAGATACGTCATCACCTTTCCGGCTGGTGACTGGTCCTGCCTCTGTTCGTCGCCAGGGACCAGCATTTAGAAGAGCGGGCCATCTCAAGTCAGCGGCACTTGGCAGCAGCGCGGCACCACATCGGCCCATCGCTTATTCTTCGTACCTTCATATATTACAGGTTTGCACTCATTCCTTTTTGTTAATCAATCAAAATTACGCCAAAACGCTGTTGCTGCTGCCTGTAAATCGTTTTTGTTTGCATTTTTTTTACGGACTAACTTATTTCTTGTTTTCCTCTGTGTGTTTTCCGTTGCGCTCTACCGATTTTTTGCTCGGCCCGTCATGGGCAACGAAACCAAAGAACTAGCTAAGGCGCTGGAGGATCTTCGCCGCGAGCTGCGTGCAGACTTGCGCAGTTTGAAAGAAGGCGTGAAGTTCTGTAGTGACACGTGCGATGGAGTGAAGGTCATAAGGGACGACATGAAAGAACTGCGTAAAGAAATACTAGACCTTACGAAACGGAACCAGGAACTCGATGCTGAAAACTGCAGGCTAGGCGCCAGAGTAGAAGAATTAGAGCAGTACCAAAGATCGAACAATCTCGAAATCAAGGGGGTACCAAGCGAGGGCGATGTGACTGATGTTATCAAGAGAATCGGCGCCCTTCTTAATGAACCAGTGGCGGATGCGGACATTGACATCTGCCACCGCGTCGCCACTTTTATGCCAGATCAAAAGAACATAATTGTTCGCTTCGTCCAGCGCTCAAAAAGGAACACAATTTTGGAAAAGGCCAAAAAAAAAAACGGATCACTACTGCATCCCTCGAGTTTGGCGGAGCCGAGTCACCGGTTTATGTAAACGAACACTTGACAGGCTTGAACAAAAAACTGCTGGGAACGGCTATCGCGCAGAAAAGAAGGGTTGGGTGGAAGTTTGTGTGGTGCTCTGGTGGCAAAATATTTGCGCGTAAAGATACGACGTCAGATGTACTTAAAATTACTTGCCTGGGTGATGGTGAAAAAATTAGGAATTAGCGTAGAATATTTCGATGACTGCTGTATTTTTGTATAACTTCATAATTCTCGATGGCGGTGCAAAATTGCTTTTACCACCCTCACGAAGTGAATGCGTTGTTTGGAAAAACTGATAAGAAATGTCTCAAATTTTTTTACCTAAACGTTAGGTCAGCGCGATCTAAAACCGATGACCTCTTTTTACTTTTTAACACGTTTGAACCAATGTTCGATATCATCATGCTCACTGAAACCTGGTACAGCGATGACAGCGATGTTTTTCTTTTACCGGGATATGAACACTTTTATCTGAACCGCAAACAAAACCGTGGTGGTGGTGTATCCATCTTGATATCAAACACAGGTTTTGAGATTGTATCCGAATACTCAGCCATTACAGATCATTACGAAGTACTATGCATACGTAAAAACCTTGAAGTGTATTGTGTTGTTTACCGCCCACCAAATGGAAATGTGTCCCAGTTCTTTGAATTTCTAGAAAAGTTGTTTAGCTCTATGACTGAAGTTAAATGCAATTTCATCCTTGGAGGCGACCTAAATATTGATTTTCTTGATCTATCACGTAATCAGTCGGAGTTATCTTTATTACTGTCTGCACATAATCTTCAGAATGTCATATCTCTTCCCACGCGTATAACAGCGTCATGTTCCTCCTTGCTTGACATGTTTATTACCAATCACGATAGCTCAAATATTACTGCTGGAGTAATGTGTTTAGATTTGAGTGATCATTTGCCCATATTCATGCTGATTCATAAACATAACGCTACAGCTAAAACGAAGGTCAATAAACTTCAACCCACCAGATACATTAGAAGCATTAACGATAAAACGTTGCAGGCGTTTAGAAGAAACGTTGAGAGCGCGAACTGGAGCAGTATAAATAGGCATAAAGGATATAAATAAAGCTTACGACAAATTTATTGAGGTTTTTAAAAGTATTTATACGTCCTCATTTCCATTAAGATTGGTTAGAACCGATAGACGTGCCCGGAAACCCTGGGTTACTAAAGATCACTTAAAATCAATGCGTGCCAAAGATCGCTTATATAAAGCATTTTTAAAATCGCGAGACTTGGTCAAACTAGCAGAATTTAAGTTACTGAGAAACCACCTGAACGCAGATTTGAGGCGTGCAAAGCGGAACTATTATAACCAACTTTTTGATTTTGAATGTATGAAGCATCCTGACTTGCTTTGGAAAAGACTTAATGCTCTCTTGGGCAAAAATACTAACAATGATAGAATAGAAAAATTAGTTATTGATGGGATGGAAAAGTGCGGTTCTGAACTATCAGATGCTTTTAATCGTTATTTTGTGAACGTTGGGTCTAGTACCTACTGCAGTGATGCAGCACAAAATATACCTAGAGTTTGTGATACTATATTTTTTTATCCTACCGATGAATATGAAGTTTTTTCGACGATAAATAATTTACGCAACAATCACAGTTGCGATGCTGATAGTATAAACATTAAACCCGTGAAATTTGTTGTCGACCTCATTGTGCCTTGTTTAACACATATTTATAACCTTGCTCTTTCGTCGGGTGTGTTTCCCACAGGCATGAAAACAGCAAAAGTAACAGTACTGTTTAAGGCAGGAGATAGAAATAGTATGGGGAACTATCGTCCAATATCCATTCTTCCTATTTTTTCAAAAGCCTTAGAAAAGCTTATGCACTCAAGGATCACAAATTTCTCAGATCATCATAATGTATTAATAGAATCTCAGTTTGGGTTTAGAAAATTTAGGTCTACCGAGTCTGCCCTTTTGCACCAAAAAGAAATTATTTTAGATACTTTAGAAAAAAAGTTAACAACGATTGGCGTTTTCCTTGACTTTAGTAAAGCGTTTGATTGCATCAACCATGGTATACGTTTAGACAAGCTATTTTCGTATGGCTTTCGGGGAGTTTCATTTTCATTGTTAAGGTCATATTTTGAGAACCGTTGCCAATATGTTTCCATAAACGAGCATAGGTCCTCTTTGCTTAACATTAATTGCGGTGTTCCCCAAGGAAGCATTCTAGGTCCCCTTTTATTTCTTTTTTATATAAACGATATAGTTGCTATTGACTCTGATGTAGATTTTATTATTTATGCAGATGATACAAGTATGATCATTTCTGATTCAAATAGTGAACGTCTTATCAGCAAAACAAATAATGTCCTTTCAAAATTAAAAACCTGGTGCATAAACAATTCCCTTCATATAAATGCTAGCAAGAGCAAGGCTATAATATTCCAACTACATTCCAGAACTCAAGCAACCTCATCCTCTCTTCTGAAATATGGCACTGATATTATTCAATATGTTGAAAATGTAAAAACTCTTGGTGTATTTTTTTCTTATAACATGTCTTGGAACGACCATATTAGACACGTTCGCACTAAACTTTCTAGAATAGTGGGTGTGTTAAATAAATATAGAAACATTTTACCCACAAGTGTCAAAATTCAACTTTTTAAATCACTATTCTATCCCATCTTATGCTACGCGCACCTAGTGTGGGGGTCTACCGGCACAACGAACTTAAACTTGCTTCGAATATTGCAAAAAAAAGCTCTACGAGCCATAGCTAATGTCTCTTCAACCTCTCCATCCTTGCCACTGTTTGAGAAGTACTCCATACTTGACGTTTCAAAAATGTATCCACAACGATTAATATTAACATTCCAGTCTGCCATGAAAGGTAAATATGATACTTTTCTCGCTATTGCGGACCTTCATTTGCACGATTGCATTCGTCAAACACGTCAGATACATCCATGGCATATACCACAATCACGAACTAACTTTGGACGTCAAAGAATTAAACATGCACTTCCCGAGCTACTAAATCATATCGCATCATTAGGAATTGATGTTATGTCAGTGGGCAGAAATGATATCTCTTGCATTGTATAATACTTAATACATACCTTCTATTGTTTTTTTGTTTTTTTTCTGTGTTAGTGTTGCTTGCCTTGTAGGGGTACCAAAGGGCTGGTCAAGCTGCAAATAGCAGCTTTTTTCCTTTGGTTTTCCCCCATCGTTGATGGAAATAAAGAAATGTTTCAATGTTTCAAAGTGTTCTGGATTTTGCTCCGCTACTTCATGATTTTCTGGAGTCTCTTGTTCTTTTATACCCAAATGATGTACTTGTTATTTCTGATGATTTCAACTACCCTGAAATTAAGTGGTCCCTTCTGTCTTATAAAATACAATTTTTATCGTGGCAAAACCTTTTAAAACAATCTCGGGATTTTGTTGACGTTATATACTCTTTTGCACTTTCTCAAATTGTTAATAAACCCAGTCGCGGTGAAGCCATGCTTGACCTTTTTTTTTATATCAAAACCCGATCTAGTTGCAAATACTGTGTATATGGAACCATTAAGTGATCACAGATTTATTAATGTTGAACTTTTCATTCCATCATGTGAGCAACCTCTTCGGGCAAAAACAATTTCCAGTTACTCAAGGGCAAACCTCGACGCTATTAACCAGCACTTTTCGCTATTTTCAGCTTGGTTTTTAGAGGAATTTGACTCTAGGTCTTTAAATGAAAACTGGATTTTGTTTAAGTGTAAATTGCTTGAGTTGTGTGACAAATTTATTCCGAAACTAACCATTCACACGTCGTTTTCGAACCTGTGGTTTTCAACACGTTTGAACAGGTTGCCAAATAAAAAGAATAGACTTTTTCGCGCCGCAAATGCGTCTCAGACTGCTATTTCATGGTTCAAATACAAGGAGTGTTATTTAACTTGCAAATATGAAATAAAAAATGCGAAAGATAAGTTTTTTTAACTTTGATCTTTGTGATATACTGAAAACAAACCCCAAAAAGTTTTGGGCCGCTGTAAATCCAAAGCAGGTAAAGGACTCGGTCAGCTTGAGTGACGCCTCTGGGAAACATTTATCGACAGCCGAGACTTGCGAGCTGTTTTGTACTTTCTTTAGTGAAATCTTCACCGATCAAGTTTTTCGATTACGCTCTTACTGCCCAGATTATCTTATAACCACCCAGATGGATTAGATCATTGTAACAAATGACGGAATTTCAAAATTAATATCAAAGTTACCATCTAACTCGGCTCCCGGTCCTGACCTTATAACTACAAAGCTGCTCAAGATTACAAGTGACATATCAAGTGTACTTTTATCCCGCATATTTCGAAAATCCCTTGACTCTGGTGTTGTTCCGGCTGACTGGATATCTGCAATGGTTGTCCCAATTTTTAAAGATGGCGCAAAAGATGTCCCTACCAATTTCAGACCCATATCTCTAACCTCTGTTGTTAGTAAATTGATAGAACATGTCGTTTATTCTAATGTAATAAATTATTTATGTGTAAATAATATGCTCTTCTCAAACCAGCACGGTTTCCGGCGGTCGTACTCCTGTGAATCTCAACTTTTTGAATTTTTAACGGACATCCAAATAACCTACATAAAAAACATTAAACTCATGCAATCTTCATTGATTTTAGAAAAGCGTTCGATAAAGTCCCACATTGCCGTCTTATGAAAAAATTAAAAGCACTTAAAGTAGAAACGACCGTAACAAACTGGATTGAAAACTTCCTTTCAAACAGAACACATAACGTTGTTATAGACAACAATTGTTCGTCACAACAACTTGTTAAATCGGGAGTACCGCAGGGGACCGTGCTGGGTCCATTGTTGTTCCTAATTTACATAAATGACCTGCCGGATCTTCTCAATTCCACTATCAGATTATATGCGGACGACTGCGTGATTTATAGAAAAATAATGAATGTAACCGACTGTACCCTTTTGCAAATTGACTTGTCACAAATCCAAGCGTGGTGTCGAGAGTGGCAAATGGAGATCAATGTTGACAAAACAAAATTTCTTAACTTCACTACCAAAAAAAAAAAAAACATTACTCAGATTGATTATTCACTTTCTACCATACCAATTGAAGCCGTAACATCCTACAAGTATCTTGGCATCAACTTTAACCATAACTTATCATGGGAGCCTCATATTAACTACATATCTGCGAAAGCAAACAGAAGCTTGGGTTTTTTCAAGCGCCATCTCTATAAGGCCACGCAAGAAACAAAACTCATGGCATATAATTCTCTCATCCGTCCTCAACTTGAGTATGCATCCATTGTCTGGAACCCCCATCAGTTGTATCTAGAAGAAAAATTGGAAGCTGTTCAGAACCGGGCTTCACGTTTCATTCTCCGCAATTATCAGCCTACAAGTGTTAACGCAATGAAAGCAAAATTAAACCTCCCTCTTTTAAAACACAGGAGAAAAGTATCGCGTCTTACCCACCTGCACAAAATATATTATAATTTTCCTATAAAAAAAGATGAATACTGCCCACCTGCCGTCCACATCTCCCCCCGCACTGACCATCCATTCAAAATTCAACTGACTACGCCTAGGACTAACCTATTCAAATTTTCTCCCTTGCAATTGGCTATTACTGATTGGAACAACCTCCCGGAAGCTATTGTGAGCATCACAAAATGCAATGACTTCAGATCTGCCATTTCCTCTCTCGACACCACCTAGCGTCGTGTTTGTACGCGTTCCCAAACATCCTAGCCTTTTTTCCTGTTTGTGTTGTTTTGAGTGTTTAAATATGCCCCCCCCCCCCCCCTTATGTAAAACCCCCTGTGGGCATTTAAGGGTTAAATAAATGAAATAAAATGAAATGAAACAAACTCGGAGCCGCTACTTATCGCGTAGCGTGAAAGAAGTTTAAATCGCTAGCCACCAGATGGCGGGGTCAAGCAGAGTAATTGCAAGTAGCTAGGCTAGGTGGCGCTAGGTACCGCCCAATTCATGTTCTACAAAAAATAATTTGATTACCTCAGGCAACTATTGCGCTTGGGGATCCTCTACTATACACACATTGCGCTTATTAGAAGCATCACGTGAACATACATTGAGTACATACACGGCACACACAAATATCAATACAACGGAAGACCACACTAACCCGAACGCTACACCCGTGCTCCGAGTTTCCGTCTTTTATACTGGACGTTTTGAACGGACAGAATGTTTCGGTGACTAAATAAGCAATAAAAAATATTCCCAGCATGTCGATTTTTTTTCCAGCAATGTCATAACTCTGAGAGTATTTTAAATGGCTCAGGGGATGAATATTTTATTAAAAAGCAAACGGTCGATCATGCCGTAATTATTTGAAAGCCAATAAATCAAGCCGCTCCAATGCGGTTCCAAGCGATGAGTTTGTTTCCCCGCACGGCACGTCGTAGCCTGTATTTCTATTGTAGTGTTTGTTTTTATATTTGTACTGTTCGCGCAAAGCTGCAATGGCCGTCTTGAAATAATCTCCGTAGAGCGGATATTCACTCAGCTGGGAGTGATGCTTCACGGGCTGAGAAATCGCTTTTCGATCAACTTGAATGCAGTCAAAGCCGCGACTTGTGGCAGGTGTTAAGTGTACGGAGCTACGCCGTGGCGAGCCCGAAAACTTCTAGCGCTCATCCCAGCGCGCCACTTGGAGGGCAGTTTCTCCAGGAACCGTAGTATATTTAAACAGCAAAATAAAGGGTAGCTTTTTTTTTATTTTACCTACTATTGTTTTTTAATGCTAAAATTCCACACTGTAAATATACGTACCTTCCGTCACGATTTCGTACTGATGTCCTTGCCCCAGAGCGCAATCGCTCTTGGGGACGAGACAACCGACAGTCTCATTGGCCGCTGCACGATAGGAGCTTATACTGTTCAGACCAGCGCTCCAACATGACTATCCGCACGTTGATCGGTTGCACGTAATCCCTCAAGTGGTATTAAACTTTTTAATGTAAAGCGCAATGTCAACCTGCGACACCCCGCCCCGCCCAGCGGCATCAATGCCCGACAGTTAACCATCTCATCTTGTTGTTACACCACTGATACGCGAACACACGGTCACATCGGCGATAATTCCAATCTTCTGTTCACAACCCACAACACTGCCATCACGATGTTGCAGCTATGTTGCTGACACGCACAAATACAGAACCACGTTGAACGCCGGTTGCACGCGGCATCGGAAAACAGAACCGAACTCAGCACGGAAAGCACCCAGGCAGCCGGCAGCAAAACCTGCCTGTCTTGAACGCAGTTCCTGCGGTTTCCCTAACGTCGAAAACGTCAACACAGTTCCGAGTTCCGCGTGGTTTCGCTACTGTAATTCCTGTAGTTCCGTGCCGCGCCATCCTACCCAATGTACGTGGCGCTGCTGGCACTGCTCCGGAACTTCGCTGTTTCTAGCAGCTTCGTTTTGCTCGTTTGATAAAATTAGTGATAAAAACTTCAATGCAATCGAAATGTTCTGCACGTTTAGACTAGAAGACGGAATTACAGGCGGCCTTCGCTGCCGCTGAAGCTCAATCAACAGCTATTTATTAAACATCGTGCGCGACCTGCTCGAAAACGAAACCGAAAGAAGATGAGTCGTGAGGGCGAAAGCTTTCTCCCGTCTGCCTGGAGAAGGAGAAAAACGTTTCGTTCCTCCCCTTTTCTCGTGTTCACTTGGGGACGCGTCAGTAGAAGGAGGAAGACGCGCCGTTGCTACTTTTCTCCTTGATTTTTTCTTAGAGTGTAGTGGCCCTTGAAATGTCCTGCGAAATCCCTGTGGGAACGGCCAGGGGGTGATCTCCACGTGACGCGAGGCTCGCTGGTGCTCCTGGCAGACCTGGCAGCCTTGCACCAGGTGAGCGATGTCCTGGTTCAGGCCAGGCCACCGAACGTGCGACCGTGCCACCATCTTGGTCTTTTCCACGCCAGGGTGCCCCGCATGTAGGAACTGCAGGACCTTGGCCCGGAGACTTCGTGGAATCACCACCCTGAGACCCCACAGCAGGCAGCCCTGCCCCAAGCTCAGCTCGGCTGCCTTGGGCTGTAGGTCTGGTGACGCAGCTCCTCTTTCGGGACACCGCTTTGACCACCTGAGACAGGACCGGGTCTCGGCCGGTCGCCTGCGCCACCGCAGCCCTGGTGAGTACCCCCGAGTAGGCCCGCTCCAGTAGAAAAACTTCAGCTGGCTCTGGAACGGCAGCAGACACCTCCGGCAGGGCCAGGCGGCTGAGGGCGTCGGCAGGTTCCAGGTCCTTCCCAGGGCGATAGACCAGCTTGTAGTTGTAGGCCGCCAGCGTCAAGGCTCAGCGTACCACACGAGATGAGGCTTGCACTGGACCTGCCTTGTCAGGCTCGAGCAGCCCAGCAGTGGCTTGTGGTCTATGACTGTCTCGAATTTCCGGCTTCACAGGTACTGGTGGAAGCGCTCGATCACGAACATGTGCGCCAGGCCTTCCTTGTCCAGCTGGCTGCAGTGTTGCTCGGTCGCATGAAGCCGACGAGAAGCAAACGCCACTGGACGTTCCTGACCATCGTGACCCCGGTGCAACAGGACGGCTCCTACGGTCCTACCCCGTACGGTAACGCATCTACGGTGAGGACTACAGGCTTGGCCGGATCGAAGTGTACCAGCACTGGAGCCTTAACGACTAACTCCCTGCTGTGCTGGAAGGCCAAGCCCTGCTCCTTCTTCCAGGCCCGCTGCTGACCATCACGAAGCAGACAATGCAGCGGCTCTAGATGCGTCGAAAGGTTTGGCAGGAGCCTGCTGTAAAAGTTGATGAGGCCGAGGTAGCTCTGAGGCTCCTTGTTTTTGGGCTTCGGCGCCTTGAGCGCGGTCTCATTCTTGCGGGGGGCCGGTGCCAGGCCGGCCTGGGTGATGACGTGTCCCAGGTATTCCACGCTGGGGGTCAGGAACACGCACTTGTCCAGCCTCAGCTTGAAACCGGCGTCCTGCAATCATGTCAGGACTTTGTGCAGGTTCTGCAGGTGGTCCCCGTCGTCGGTACCGGTAACCAGTATGTCGTTCAACTACAATGCCGCGTGCCTCATGCCCCTGATGAGGTTGTCCATCTCCCACTAAAAGATGACTGGGGCTGAGGCCACGAAGAAACGGTAGGCACGTGTGCTGGGAGAGTCCTGTGGTAGTCGATATTTTGACATACTTCCTGGCGACATCCTGGAGCACCAGCTGCTGGTAGGCATCTCGAAGGTCGAGCTTGGAGAACTTCTGTCCCCCGGACAAGGCCGACCAGAGATGTTCTATCCGAGGCAGCGCGTACTTCTCGACGGTAGCGACGGGTTTGATGGTGACCTTGAAGTCCCCGCAGATCTTGACACTGCTGTGTCGCTTGAGGACTAAAACAATTGGTGCGGCCCACTCTGAAGTCTTAACGGGCACCAGGATACCCTCTCGCTGAAGCCATTGCAGCTCCTTGGTGACCTTGTCCTTCACGGCGAACGGCAGCGGACGCGGCTTGAAGAAACGAGGCCGGGCTCCCTCGGGTACGTGGATTCCGACCGTCGTGCCGGCGAAGGTGTCTACCCCCGGCTGGAACAGGGACTGGAAGTTGGTCAGGAGGCTCGGGGCGTCTTTCAACACGTGCAGTGTAGCTTCCTGTTACTCCGGAAGTCGCACATCAGCGCGTGAATAAAGTTCCGGCCTAGCAGCCCTATTGAAAATTCCATCAAGATACGTAATTTGGGACACTGACTGCCAGTCAGCAGCCTTGGTGGAACGTGATGGACCATCAGACGTCATCTGATGGTCCATCAGATGACGTCTGACTGCCACTGCCAAGGGAACTTCATCACCAAGGGCAACATTTATATAAGAGTAAAGCTATGCGCACTCATAAATATAGCCAAATGCCTCGATAAAACAAAATGTGCGACAAAAAAAAAAAAAAATAGTACCACCGCGGATCGAACCCGCGACCACTTGCGTACAAATCGGACACCTTAGTCCCTATGCTATGCCATCGCTTTGGAAACTCGATTTGAACATTTGTTTTATACGAGATGCTTCGGCTGCAAATGCAGTTAAGCCTTCAGTTAAGCACTCGTACATCACTCGCCGTACTTCAGTTCTACTCACCTGCCATGTAGAGTACTTTCGCGTCGTAGAACGATCCTTTTGTTCCCGCGTCTCCGGCCCAGTAGACCTGGTACACCTTGTCGTCTTCAACTGCACCGCTAAAGTGCCTTACATCGTCGGAACTCACAACAGGCTGGGTCTTGTCGAGTAAAAATTCTACTAAAACATAAGAAATTGTAGAGCCCGGGCAGGATCGACAGGTTGGAGCAAGCGGGCAAAAAAAACGAGTCGAGAGCGATCGTTCATGAAAGCTCGGCGAAGCGGCGAAGCCTCTATGGGCGAAGCGAAGTGGCGTGTTCAGCGGCGTTTCGGTGGGCTTCTGATGAAGGTTGTCGGTCGGCTGCGTGTCATATCTCTAACATCAGCGGTTTTATGGGCTCACGTCCCGAAATCGTTTTCTTGTGCATAGATTATTTTTTGTATTCATAGATTTGACGAAATAGTGGTATCCGAACGAACTTTACGTCCTTTGACCGTACGTCTGTCTGCACGTCAAAGCTTTTTGACGCACAGTCAGAGACAATCGATGTACAATCAGAATCGCCACCAAGACATCTTGATGGCATTTCGCGGCGGCCGACTGCCACCTGGAAACCATCAGAAAGCCGACAAGTGGAGTCTGACTAGAGTTTGACTGTCAGTCAGAGTAACTTGTTCGCCAATCAGACATGCTTGACGTACAGTCAGGCAGAGTCAGCGGTCCACTAGAAAACATTGACTGTCAAACATGGTTACATTGATGGATTTTTCCTTCGGGAGCGTCGGCGACGACCCCTTGGTTAGATTAAGGGGAAGGATTGCCTCCCTGTCACCAAGGCGAACGCTGACCTGGGCCCGACCCTGGACCTAGGAAAGCTGCCCGGAGTATCTGCGCAGCATGATGCCCGACGCCTCGACAGACAAGCCAGGGAAGGTCCGCTTGAACAGCTTTCCGGCCATGACCGACACGCTGGCCCCTGTGTGCAGCTCCACGGTGACGGGGTGCCCGCAGACTTCGACAGACACCGAGTAAGGTGGCACGCACAACGGAAGTTTATTCGTATGCCACAAGTCGAAAATCTGCGTCTCCTCGGCCACGACGTGGAGCCTGGCTGAGGAGGGACCCGGGCCTGGTGCCGCCCGTCCCCGCCGAGTTCTCTTGCGACGGCCACCCTGGCCGCGGCCTTGGATGGAACCCGGGCTTGAACCAGGCTGCTGCTAGTCCTCCCGCCTCGGCAGACACGTGCAACGTGTCCGGTTCTCCCGCACGTGAAGCATTGTGCTTGGGTGAACTGGCACTGTGTGGGGGAGTGGGCAGCACCGCAGCGCCTGCAGGCACCGCCCCTTATTGCCATCTCGTGAACTGCGCTTCCCCTGCTTCTGTCGACGGTGAGTTGGCCGCACGCGCAATCTCGCTGGCGTCCTTTGCTGCGCGGGTGGCCCCCGCTGTGGCCTTACGCATCGGAGGGAGTCCCTAAAGCAAGTTGTAAGCAGGAACGGCGTCGCGAGCTCCGAGTGCTGGTACTGCAGAAAAAGTAGTTCCTACCTCAGTGCTGCTCCTGCTTGCACTGAAACCTGTCGTCCTTGTGGTCCAACCATGATAGAAGCAGCTGTAGTGTCTTGAAAGCGGTTGGAAACGATCTTGCTCACCAGGGCGTGTGCAGTATTGTTCTCTCGGTTCTATAGTGGTACGGCCCAGAACTCTCGGCGCTTTCTTGCACCTTGTATCTCCTTGCAGAGCATTAAAGACAGTGGTTAAGACCTTTATGCTCACCAGAAAGGCCTCTGCATGCGAAACACCAGACAGAAAATGTGATCACAATGTTCGGCTTGCGCCGGAATTGCTGCTTTAACTTTGAGATGTGCCATAACATGGTGCCATCTTAGCATAGGACTTGATGTGCATTAAAGGGGCCCTGCAATGACTTTTTTACTGGTTTGTAATTTGCACCAAATCTGAGTGCACTAAACGTAGTAACTTAATGAAACTTTTTTTTTTTCTCTCGAATTTCGCTTTATTTTAAAAGTTATAGGCATATTAAAATTACAAAAACAAGCAAAAAATAACCTCCTTCATGACGTCCTTGGCCGCTTCAGTGGCCGTGAACTAGAGGAAGGGTAGTGAGCTCAGCGAGCGCTCACGACTGCCGCACTCTGTGTCGACGGCTCGAGAGGGCGCCACTAAAGCATGCTCTGGATAGGCTGTATGAAGCTGGCAGCCAGGGGAGCTCGCATTGCATTTGCTGCGCGTTTAAACACTAATTCGGCATGACACTTCATTGGCCACAAACGACAACAAACACCGGGTAAAAATCAGTTCAGAACGGCAGCCACTTTGCGCTGCTATACCGCAAAACGGCCAAACAGCAAGCCAAACCTGCGCCGAAGGTTTTGCAACGCTCGGAACCCGTCGGATCCTCGAGTCTGTGAACGACCGCAGCCGCCGCCGTGTACATCTGGGACCTTTCTACGCTCGCCACTCGTCGGAGCCTGATCCTACTGTTCCTATCTAGTATTCGCCGCCTTTTTTACCGCTTGGTGGCGGGTATGTCGACGGGTCATTTCTGGTTTCCGGACTTTATAAACTGCATTTGTTTCTTTTCTGATCTAAAATTCTGAACAAAAACTACTTTCACGAATAATTGAAACGGTTCGTGCCACTTATATTTTGTATTTCGGCTAAAAAGAAGCTTTTAGCGGCTCTGACCAGTGGAAAGGCCAGGACCAAAGACTTCACATATCGCGCGCTTTCGGCACTGTAGCTGCCGAAAGCTCCCGCCCCCGTAGGTGGAGGAGCTGTTTCCGCGTCGTCCGGTTAAAATAGGACGCACTGATACTTAGTTACTCCCTCCGTGCCCGCTGGCTTGCCCGAACCCCAAGAGATGTGGAAACCGCAAAAAATGCCGAGGCTTAATTATGATTGCAGGGCCCCTTTAAGGGTGGAGAACTTGGAGCCATCCAACTTGCGCTATGCGTCATCATAGAGGAGGGGGTCCGACCCAAGCACCTCCGCATTTTTACGGGCTCTGCGGAAGCCGTCACGGAATGCCGCAACCGTCAATCTCCGAACAAGAGGGTTAAGGCGATCCGGCGGATGGCCTCTCAACTACTTGTTGACGGCACAACCATCAAAGTGTTCTGGACCCGCCCACGCGGACACACAGGGCAATGAACAAGCTCACTCTAAGGCTCGCGCGCAGCTAGATATCCCCGCGAGGCGAAGGGTGTGCAAAATCACTTACAAGGTCACAGGTGCTCACTCGCGCCGGAGCTTGGTGAAGATGGCGATGAACCAGACTACGATCCGAAGGAGCCGAAGAAAGTAGCCAAACAAACCTCGAGACAGACCTTGAGGGCGGCCTTGACTCCCTGTGTAGATCCGCTCCCGAGCGGGAAGGGCAGGGGAAACACGGTGCTGCTCCGGAGGATCATAACAAACAGAACGTGCACACATGGCACGTTGTTTCACGCGACCCACGGCATCCCACTGCAATTTCTGTAACGACCCCGTCACTCCGGTCGACCAGTACGACCTCCATTGGGCTTGCAAAGAGTTGGAAGAGATCAGACGGAAGCACGTACCACCAGATGTCACCACCCTAGAGGAATGGACTCATTCTGAGGGTCCTCCCGACAAATGTCGAGCTGACGTGACCTCTCTTTTGGATTTTATCCACAAGGCGGGGCTGACCGCCTATCTATCTATAAATCCCAAAACACCCTTCCCCGGCCTTCATCCAAGCCCGTAAGCTATCGGTCAGAGCCCCTACTTTCCTTACCTAAGGCCAATAAACGCTTTGTGAACTCAACTAAACTGAACAGGAAGCGTCATTGAACCAGCATCGCACCGCGGCTCAAGAGATGCCTCTGGTGTTTGTAACGCCACTGCACATCGGGTGGTGTTTACAGTACGCACCGAAAGGTTGAGATCACCCAACACCGTGATGGTTAATTTCAAATAGGATTCCACAGTGGGTGAATTGTGGACAGTTTTAATTCACTTTGTATACTTATGTCATCGCCCATTTTACAGTATAAACAAATACAAAACTATTCTTGCACAGAAAAAAAAATCTCGAGACAGAAAAAGTCGTGGATTATAAAGAGCTAGGTTCAAATTTACGTGCACCGCCGGTCTGGGCCACGGTCCCACTGAATGTGGCAGTTTCGGTACTTTTTGGCAGGTCATTACTCATCTTCTTTTAATTACAGTTTTGTGGGATTGATGTCATTCGAAAGGCAATGCAGTATTCTTTCATTTGATATTATGTGTGTGTTGGTTTTACTGTTCATGCGCATTTGTAGCGTTGCGAATATGATGGCGCGGACCATCACTTGCTTCACTAGTTCATGTTTTATGAACGATCTATTAAAGATTAAAGGGTTCCAATATAGCAGTTTTGTTAAGATGATGTTGGAGCAGAATTTAACGATACACTTTTTTGGTATTTGCACTACTTTGTTTTTTTCATCCCTCCATATATTGCCCTAATATTGACATTTATCAGCACAAATGTGTATTTAATGACAAGCGCTAGGACAATAAAATTAGCTACTAATGTAGTGCTTATTATTGTTAATATCCAGAAAAAAAATTGTGTAAAATTGTTTTGTTTAGATATTGTATATCAAACGTGGCACCTTTTTGTGCTTCGAGTCATGGTACTTCAAATGCCGCTGAGGAAATAATTAAACTATGATAAAATCTTTTATGACATTTAGAGCTGCAATGGTTGCCCAAGAGGTGGACGATGGCTTTTTTTCATTTTCAAAGTCATAACGCCCCAGGAGCCCTTCAAACTTACCTGTTTTGACGCATATCTTTCTCGGAGATCAAACAGATTTATTGGCATCTAGTAACATTTATTGTTTGGAATAGATATACATTGCGATGTATTAAATTTTCACAATGATCTTGCTTTGGTTTTTTAATAGGTGTAGAGCTTAGCTAATTTTAAAAACAATTAAAACTGTTTGGGTGTTTTGTTGCGCTACCTGGCGGATGGCAGAGAAACTGCTGATTTCTATTGTTCAAACAATTTCCGAGGGCGGCGTTGGCGTCTGTATCATCATCAATCTCCGTGTCTTTTTACCTTCACATTTAAAAAAAAAATATATTGGAAGATTTACTATCGATAAATGAATGGTTTAAGTACTGGGTCAGGTTAAATCTAGGACAAATAATTACACAAGCGCAGCATGATATGATGTGTTCATTATTCGATATGATTGAAATCAATGAACAATAAAGACGAAGAGGAAAATAATACGCCCGAGTTCAGTTCATGCCTAGAGTCACTAAATGAGCTTTAAAGTATCGGCACTCCGTTCCCCAAAATTGTTTTGGGCGCCGTTATTTTGGGTCTTGTTCAGAGCAAACGCAACTGCCGATCGTTATGATCCAAAAGTACGACTTCCTCAGCATTAGATGTGGTGTTAGGAAGCTGATGCAATATTGCAATGCTCTGTCGCGGGTTGTTTAAACATTTGTGGGGGACGGAAAAGCGTTTCCTGTGATTTTAGATAAAGCTTTAGATAACTGGCAACCACGATCTTAAGCCACACTATGGCCAAGTGTCGTTACTCTGAACCGCAGCTAATTTACTGGCACAAGCGGGAACCATGAGGAAGAGGCAGGTGTCAAAAGGTAGCGGATTGTGGAATCCAGGGGGCTTATGTCATGGCCCCTTTATGTATTACGAGCCTCTTGAACAAGAGCATGAATAGTGTCATTAAATAAGCTACACTTCAGAGTAGCGACACTTGGCCATATTGTGGCTTAAAATTATGGTTGCCAGTTATTTGAAGCTTTATCTGAAATCACAAGAAACGCTTTTCCGTCCTTCACCTTAAACAGTTTGAGATAAAGCAAAGGAACATTACATGAGCTTCCTAACACCGAATCTAATGCTGAGGATGTCGCACTTTTGAATCATGACGATCGGCAGTTGCGCCTGCTCTGCACAAGCACCAAAATGGCGGCGTTCAATACACTGTCGGGGAAGAGAGTGGCGATACTCTCAGCGCAGCTAATTTGTTTGCTCTAGTTCCCGCGAAACTCCTTTTCCCTGACTGAAACTGAAAGTGAATATGAATAATACACCATTATTATAGCTTATTTAGTTTAACCAACTACACATAATGAGAGGAGGAAGCGGCCGTGTAGGAGAAACGCGGGTTTTATGTGCGTCCGTTCTAACCCTCTAAAAAGAGAGAACGCGCGAGCTTTCGCTGCATGGTTTAAAAAAGGCATCCAAAGAAAAGAGGCGGCACGCTGTGTTCTTTGTTATTATGCGTCTAATTGCAATGTGTTGTGTGTGTGTTTATACAGCCGGAAGTTAGGCTGCCTTAGTGGTCGTCTGGTGTCTCAGCTGTAGATGAGCAATTTAGCCAGTGCGGTACAACCGCAAACATGGGGTCTTTAACGTGCACCACGTACACGACCGCACGCTGGTACGATGCTCTTCCAGATCGAAACGGGCAGGGGCGGGGTGGGTTCTGCAGCGCGAGCTTTCGCTCCAAGTGCTCTGATCTGGTGTGTGCTGGACCATGCACTCGGTTAGCGACCCCCCCCCCCCCCCCCACACCCCGCTTGTGCGTCTAATTTATATACAGGCATAAGTATTTGAAGATGGACGACGGTCGTCGATCGTCTCGAGGTGCTGTAACGTAATAACATTAAATAAATAATAAATTTGTTGAAGGACTGAACGACTCAATTTTTCAATTCTTGGATTGTAATATGGCGGTAGCCTATTGTACTTACTGTTGGTGAAGAGCAATATGAGGTGACGAGGTAATGATTAAAAGATGTGGCTCTATAAGGACAACGACATTAGTGGGTGTCGAACCACAGCGTACAGTGCCGCCAGACTTGTTTCTAGTATCGTGTACCCAAAGACTTTCTTCGCCCGCAACAGAATATGGTAGAATCAATGAGGATGCTGCTTTACAACTGTACGTGGAACAGGAAAACTGCACTGTGCAGAAGTGCGGCTTATTCGTTAATAGGAGGGACGGATTTCTAGCAGCATTCCCTGATTAACTACTTGGAACAAATGTCCTCGTTGACGTAAAGTGTCCCCGTTCCAAAGGATTCTTGCAGCATACTTAAACTGCAAAGGAGTATGAGGCGAAAAATAAGAAGAAGGAGCCTGTTGTGAAAGGTGCAAGTCACCACCATAGCTTCTACTACCAAATACAAGGGCAGTTACCAATACACAAAGAGAGTTTTGTGATTTTGTTGTATTTACACTCAAGGCCATTGATATCGAACGTATTCAGGGGGATGACACCTTCTGGTCAACCAACATAGAGCCTTTTCTACTCAAGTTTTACATGGAAGGCCCGACTTCCGCTGAAATTCCTCACGTAGGCGAGTTGTCCGACCGAATAAACTGCCATTACACCCGATCTGGGAATCTCTCGATCTTCGTTCGTAGGCCATAGTATCATAAGGTCGAGGGGTGTGGCTCTTCGTTTGCCGAATATTGCTTCGGCGGGTATTTTTACCGTGTAATATGAGACCGTCGAGTGCTGCTGGAATGCTGGAACAAGAACCTTGGCGATTCTTCACTGAACTGCTTCTTCCGTAAGCTTCAAAAGGGATTTTTTTCGTTTCGCATACCATCTGTCCTGCTTGCCCGTTAGTTGCAGGATGGTATGGTGCACTAATGTGATGCCTGATGCCGTTGTGTTTTTTTTTTTCTTCAAAAGCTTGTTTATTTTATTTGAAGCAAGATTTGGCGCGTTATCAGAGAAAAGTATTTTTGGTAGGGCAAAAGTAGGTAAAAGAGACCGTAGAACGTCAATGACGTGTTTGGACGTCGTGGCAGGCATCGTGTAAACTTCCAGCCACTTAGAGTACGCATCGACCATGACTCCGCATGTGCGGATACGTTTCGCCACCCACCGACTGAATAGTGGATCGTTTTCAGTTACTGTTCATGATGGCGTTAGACTCAAGGAAGACTTCGAGTCCTTCCAGAAAGTTTCTGGGAACTATAATAATGTAACAACCTTTACAACATCTTCCCGACCCCGTGAAACACAATATTTCGTGACGTTATTTTAGTCGTCAATAGAGAGTTTTAGTAGATCGTTCCCATGACTCCGATAACGATATCCCGATACTCCGCCACCGCCTCCCTTGCGCATGCATAGTATCGTTATCGGGGCTATCGGAGGTATCGGAACGATCTACTAAAACTCTCTCTTAAAATGGCGAGGTAAGTACCGTAAATCGCGAAGCAGTTTACTTGACGTTCGCTTCCACTGGTGTCTTGGAAGATTGAGTCTACCGAGCGTGCATTCCTGCAGAAGAAATTTTCATTGATAGAATATTGACACGTCAATCAACATTTGATTCCTTCTTGGTAAGATTTATTGCGAAAGCCCGTTACAACCGCCGAACCGCATCTCCCTATATCAGATAACAATTTATACCCAGCGTGACATTCTCGCATACATCCGTTTGCTGGGCCACGCTACTTGAGCTAGCTGAGCAGAGCTGGCAGCGACGCGAGCAAGGCCACGAGGGGAACATAATGATGCTCGAGCCATCCCACTGTTAACCAATGTTTCGGCCACCCCACGGGTGCGTGTCGCCATCTATTGGTTGAACTAACGCCTTGTTCAAGATGGCTGCCGTGGGACCGCAGCCTTAAATGGATCATGAAACTATTTTATTACTTCTTCCTCCTTAGCTTTAATCCTAAACTCAATGCGAATTGTGAAATCACGTCGTCGTGACATTCTTCGGCACCGGTGCGATGACTCCTAGCTTCCACCGTGCTTTCTAGGCACACCATAGAACTTGTCATTCCCCAGTGACGATTAGTTCCGTCAGGGCACTCAATGGCCACGAACGCGAATCCAAATATTCGTCCACGGATTTATTGTTGACGAGCGCATACGTCCGACTGACGCAGTTCTCGTGTGCAGTGCGTGAGCTGGGCTCGGCTGACGTCAGGTTGGCACCGCTGACGCGCTTTGGGAACCGCGGATGTATCATATGGCGAATTCCACTGGGCGTTTTGGAGCGCGCCGGGATCAGTTGACCAGATCCGGACTGGAGCACACGATCCGAACGGGGTCGCGCCGCCTACGGATCCCCAGTGGATCATGACCACTGCTCCGGGATTGGCGGATGCCTTCCCGTCATTCAACTGCCCGGGAATCCCCTTTCCGCGGCCGCCGCGGTCATTTCGAAGACGTTTTTGTAATTGCGACGCTAACACGTGTTCGACGCACGAGCGGCAGGAATGGCTCAGGCGCTACTAGCAAAGATTGCCGGAATGCCCGTAGCGTGGCAAATACCTTCTCTTCTCCTTCCTGGAAAACGAACCGGCTGTCGAGTCAAGGGGTAAGCGAGCGGCCATTACGAATTCTTCTGATGTCGAGACAATCTAGGAGCCCAGCCCGCGACGTGCTTCTTCTTCTGAGGCGAGATGGGCGAAATCAGGCGAGATGACCGACGAGAAAGGAAGTCACGTGTGTGCGCCGAGGGCTGGCCCGGCTGGCTTGCGGCAGAATCCACCGAAATCGTGGGAGCGACTTTTCTCGGATCCAGATCGTGATCTGGAGCGGGAGCTAATCCAAAACGACCAGTGAAACACGTCGGTCTCGATCCCGATCGCCTAGTGAAATAGGCTCGCTCCAGAAAAGTCGATCCCGGCGCGCTCCAAAACGACCAGTGGAATTCGGCAATAGTGAAAAGGCTGAGAGCTTTCGAAGGAAAGAAGCTACAAAATAGGTCCGCTATATTTTCAAATGTTCGTACCGAAAAGCTGGCTTTTGACTTTCTACTCTCTTTCTTTTGGCCAACTAAACGATATGCGATTATTAAAGTCCCAATTTAAAATCATTCATCCCAGCCCAAAATTCGTTTCACGGCCCCTTTAAGTAATAACATTACAAAATTTTAGATTATAGTGTCCAAAAGCTTAGTCGAAGGAAAGAGAATGGGGCCACAGTACGCATGTGCTAAGCCCAAACCGCGTTTGGAGTTGGCCGTATGCCGATGATGCTATTTCTTTGCACACGCAAAAGTGTGGATGCTCAATGTTAAAACATCTGATTATCACGAGTTCATGATTAGGTATCAGCGCCAAAAAAGCAAGGAGGAAGAGCAGGAGTGCACACACGAAGAGCTACTTTAAAACTGCATTTTATTAAAAATAAAACATGAACATATATCCACCCTTACTCTGTCCTTGTTTTTTGGTGTTATACGTAGTAATCATGTACCATCTAGCCTACTTGCACATTTTGAACTTGATTAATTTTGACGAATCATGCCTGGGTACAGGTCATTTTTTTCTAAATAATATCAGTTATTTATTATACCTTACTCGTGTTTTATAGAAAAAATTGCTGAGGCTTAGCTCGGCTATGCCAGGATATACGTAGCGTGAGCTTAGGCGCACAAAATGAGAGGCGCTATCAAGCGGCTTCGGTGCAGCGTCAGACTTGGCTACTGCTCAACGGAGGCGCACAGCTGGGCACGCGGCGGCGCCAGTGCGTCTGCCGCGGCTATGACGTCACTCCTCTGAAATGCGCAGACCGGCGAGGCGCGCGCAGCGGCGGCGGCTCCGGCGCGCCAGCTGTGCGCCGTGTGACGTCACTGCTCCTCGCGCATGCGCAGCACGGCTCTTTGAGAGCCACGCGAAACTGCTCAACGTCGGCCAGTGTAGCTCACGCTACAAAAAAGAAACTTTCAAACATGTAACCTTGACCGATTATCTGACAAACTTCAGATATTGGCATGCAAACTTGGGATCAATAAAGAAAAACAAAATATTTTTGATTATAATTAAAAAACCTTTCTGTAAATTTTCGTTAGTTATATTGCTTTATACGGGTTTCTATTCTCATGCTGCAGATATGAATGAGCAAGGAGATATAGCCCCTACGCGGAACCCATTTTTCGCAGTCTGCATAGAGCCTTCCTGCGTGGTGTAAACATTACCTAATGCGCAGTGGCGTTACAAACACCGGAGGCGTCCTTGACACGGCTGCGCAACGCTGGTTCATGACTCTACCGAGCTGTCCACTTCACCCTTTTTTAATTTTTTTATACACAATTGTTATTGTTTTGCTTTCGCCAAGCTCGCCATTGGTCGGGGTGTAAGATTCTGTAAAGTCGCTTGTTCCTATGCGCTGTTTTACCTTGAGATGGATCACAGAGGGAGCTACCTACAAGCCATACAAGTCCAGAGCCATATATTAGGAGAGTTTGGCCAGTGGGTGTGGCGACGAAGGCGCTGTAGAGAAGAAAAGTGAAGGAAAAGGAGGAGAGCGCCGAAGAAGCTAGTGAGAAAGAAGGAGCAAAGAGGGGAGACGACCGCCATTTTAACACAACGCTGTCGGCGCCGAACACTGTTGAGGCTACTCGTCGTCAGCTACGGGCTTATTTTTTTTTCGCCTAAATAAAAGTTTGAGATCAAACGTTGAGAAACTTCATTCGTTCGCTTTTTGAACCAACGAGGAATAACACTTTATCATTTCCTTGCCGGAGCCTGTCACATAAGAAGAGAGAACCGAAATTTGGATATCGATCCCATGCATTCCGCTATGAATTCCGCGGGGGGATGGAATAAAACTGACGGCCCTTCCCGCTCGGCTGAGAGAAGCCGGGAGTTCACGCGCATGCGCTCACGCCTCTCGTTGTGAGCCGCGGGCGGATTGGCTCACTCGAGAGGGCGGCGAGATCATAGACTGTCCAAACCCTTCCCATATACGGCTCTGTGCAAGTGTGAGGATCACGATACCTCCGAGAGGGGTGCGGTGGCACATTTTCACTTGTTAAGGTGAGTTGACTGAGATGGCTCGTAACGCCCGCTACTGTATACTGTAATTGGAAATGGGTGTATAGGGATGCTCAGGGAAATTAATCAAACAATTTTTTAGCAGACTACCCACACTAAAGTACTAACTACCCTGGAAAGGTAGCGCATTGCAGCGAAATAATTGAATACAACACTAAGGATCAAACGGCCCGCAAAGTTCAGTTTTCATAAACAATATCAACCACATAAAAAAAAACTTACAGGTTTTATTATATAATACTTTATGGGGGTCTGGGCGATAATGCGACTGTTTAGACACACGCCCTAAAACAGTATTTGACGGCAACATAAACCTGGCTAAAAGTTTGCTTTTTTGTTGTTTACATGGCGTCGTTAAGGGCTATACTTCGTTTCAGCTTCGGTCCGAGTGCGGCCGATGTTATGAGCCGAAGGGCCAATCAAACAGCGAAAGAGGCACAACGTCACGGCGTGCTCTCTGCAGTTGATAGGACCAGCCGGTATTCGCCGTCTCTCTGTGCGTGCTCCTCCGCCGGCCAGTCTTATCAAGCGCCGAGAGCACGCCATGACGCTGCGCTTTTTGCGCTGTTTGATTGGCCCTTCCACTCATAACATCGGCCGCGCTCGGACCGAAGCTGAAACGAAGTATAGTATCCCCAGTTTAGTGTCCGGTACCAAACGAATGCAGACGCAAAAGTACACAAAACTCTGAACAGCTACCGCCACCTATGATCGACGGCGGCAACAAAACAATCAGTCTGGTTGGCGCTGTCGGTCATAGATGGCGGCAACCTTTCCAGCTATCAGAGAAGAATGGATAGTTGGGCGAGTTGGTGGGAATTCATAATAGGAAACAGGCGCGAAAAACAGACGAGGACGAAGAGACACGTCACGAGCGTACAGTTTCGCTGGTCTTCCTTCTTTACCAAAGTGGAAAGGCTGAACGTTTCTTTTCTAATTTAAAACAATATAACGCTACATGTTTGTATTGACTCTGAATTACCGGCTTTCAAGGGTTTACCGCGGGAAGTTTGGAGAAAATCGAGAATTATTGTTTTGGTAAAGCATCGCCGAAAGATGCTTCAATATGAAAGAGTTGCGCAAGAGAGACAAGTTCGCCATTTTATTTCACTTGAAATAAAGGATTAAAAATAAATGTGAGTAATTCCAATAGACCGCTTGGAGTGCCTTGAAACGCTGTAGAAAGATGTATTATTTATTCCTGTGACTCTCAAATTTGCGTCTACGCGCAGTTGCGAAAGTCCTTGTTCCGCCTCCTCTAAGACGCAATGTTTCTTTTTTATATTTTTTTACAAAAAAAAAGAAAAAGATTTTGCGAAAGTATGTTTTGTTTTGTATGCACGGGCGTCCTTTCCTGCCTTATATAAAACTTGATTGAAAAAAAAAAGAAAGAAATAGGCATGACCCCCATAACCGTCCTTATCTGAACACACACAGGGAGGGGAGATAACCCACGAGTACAGAGTGCAAGCTACAAGGCAGCAGCGGGACTGTGTGTTTGTCGGCCGCGGTTTCGAGATAACCTACGTCAACGAGCTCAAGCTGCAAGACAGCACCATCGGGACTGTGAGTGTTCGTCTGCTGCGTATTGAGATTCTTCCAATCTCATCAAGAACAGCGCGCCTCGGCCACACGTCAAATGTCCAATTTTGCTCCATGAACGCTAACTTGAAGTTTTCCGGTTGCTTTTGTTTATTGCATTTTCATTTTAGCGGGTTTCCGTGTGCACTTCACGGTGTCCACAAGTTGCTTATATTTGAACATAAATTTGATGAGCGACGGAATGCTAGGTGCTTGCTCTCTTCGACGGCGAATCCTACTGAATATGTTGTGACCTTCCTATTCATCAGAGGTAGAACGTCACATACTCTAATAAATTTGTCTAAGGAAGGACGTGTCAAAAGCTCGGTATTTGATTTTTCTGGGTCGACCCGTTTCAGACGGAACCCACGTGGGGCTAACGAAGGATTTTCCTCGCAATGGTACCGTATCAAACGAGTTCCGCAAATGAACAGGTGTCGGTGTCGAACGGGTACCCGTATCGAACGGGAGCCCGTTTAAACGGGTATAATATCAAATGGGCACCTGCATTCTATAACCTCATATGGCCTGAAGGGTTCGACCATTTGGCAAATCGCTCGAATTTAAAACGGGTCGACCATTTGGTAATCTGTACAACTTTCAATTTTTTTTTTCTTGAGTAGGATTTTGCCGGTTACAGTGTGGAAAATGTAAATGATTACTCCGGAAATAAGAAATCTCATGCAAACCCTTATTGATTTAATGCAACTTTTACGACTAATGTACAACGATAATAGGTTTCTTATACATATCTTTGACAGGGCATAGCCATCTTGAATGTCGTCACTTCTGGTGTGCGTTAAAGCATCGTTTTGGTCTCTCCACGCCGCTGGAAGCTGATCACGAAAAATGCATGATAGTAAGAAATGTTTGTTTTCTTTCAACACTGTTTTCTGGCCTGTTCCAGGTTAAAATGTATTAGTCTTTTTTTAGTTTCACATATTAGATATGGAACCAACGGGACTGCGAACGAAACGAAATGAAAAACGTCTATAGCAACTAAAACGCCGCCCCTCCTTTGCGAGTGTCCATCACAACGATACTTATTTTAGTTCATGTGATGGGGAAATGTTTCATTGTCATGCACATTATCAGTTAACCGCGTTTCTGGAAGGATGGCAATATCAGCTGCAGATTCATCAATGAGGCCACGAAGGTCGATGCGTTTTGGGCATGACGCTTCGAACAGTAGTGAGGAGAACAAAACTTTGAAGCAGCCTATTAGAGTTATTTTTTATTGCAAGGGCAGCATTTTTTCTTGAGAAATGACTTAGCTAGCTGCGAGTTTAAACGGCAGAATCTGAGGTGGTATCGTAGACATAGCATCACTTGCCTACGTGGAGCTTGTTGAGCCGCAGTTCAAAAGAACAGATTTTAAGCGGTAGCTTTATAGTGCCATTGGACCTCAGGAGCCACGGAAGCACGAAATGTGAAGGTCGGTCATTCCGCCACTGCTAAACAATCTTGCAAAAAATGAAATCCGTTTACAACTCCCTGTAACGCCAAATTGGAGCGCAGCTCTTGAGGAGGTGGAGGGAAGGGTACTGAGGGGAGGGTATACCCCTCCTCCCTCCTCCTCCCTCGTGATTCTGCCTGCTACTCCTCCTCCCCTTATCCTCCTTCTCCACCCCTTCTTTCTCCTTCACCTCCTCCTCTCTCCTCCCCCTCTTCCTCTACCTCCAACGGCGGGGGGTCACGTGACCTGGGGGTCACGTGACCTAGGGTGGTCACGTGACCTGGGGGGGGGTCACGTGACCTTACGTTTACGCCGACGCCGACGCCGCTCAAGCCGGAAACGGGCGCCTAAGAGCTGCACTCTAAAAAGGCAACCAGTGCCAGGGATCGAACCCCGGTCACCGGCGTGGAAGCCGAGTGCTCTTCTGACTGAGCAACCGGTCTTTTTTTTAACTCAGTGTGTAAAAACAGAGTACCCAGATCTTTTGGGCGCCTGTAGAGTTAAAATTTCTTCATACACAACAGCACGTGCAACAGGCTTGCCCAGTCAGGCGTTGCTCCGTACACTCAAAAACACTCTTCACCCGAGTTACAAGTTCAGCGAAATACTGTGGAGCAGATTTTGGTTTCTCTACTGCATGGCGGATATCCATACGAGATTTCCACGGAGCAAACAAACCTGACACCATGATCATATCGAGCGGAACACTCTCTTGTTTGTTAACAGGAAGGAACCGAATATAATGTGATGTTATATCTATGCCTTTCTTTATCATGCGCTTTAGGACGTCTCAGAACATGATTGCGTCCCAGCAGTCTATGAATACATGCTAAACTGTTTCAGGCTGCTTCCACAATAGACAGTTAGTACCCCAAGGTAAAAACACGCGCCTCTCAGCCAACCATACTTTAGCAGGAAATGTGGCACTATGCAGCCGGAAAAAGAAGGATTTCGCGATTGGGAGGATACACATCTTGACGTGAACCAGGACATCATCCCCAGCCATTGTAATGAACTAAGTTCTGTACAAAAGTGCGGGGAAAAGACTATCAATTAGATCTTTGGTAAACTTTTTTTCTGGTGACAGTAAACGAATACTCCCGAGAGTAACGCGCCATTAAAAATTCTAAAGCATACACCATCTCCTTCACAAAACCGACCTTGCTAGCCGGGGGGCGGGGGGGGGGGGGGGGGGGGCGGGGCGTATGGTAGAAGAGATCAGAACGGAAGGCAAATGAGGAGTTATTCTTGTTTGAAACACTACCTGCAAAATGATGTTGGTTTCTCAAGAAAAGAAAACGTGAAACAATTTGTCGGACCAATAGGTGGGACGAGTCCTCATTTTGACACTGGACGAAAGAGATTATCGCGACTCATTGGTTCCCCCGTGCCCTTTTTCATATTAAACATCAAACAATTTATGCATTTTTGTAAACTAGTTCGTACACAGTGTAACGCCTTTTAAACGCCTTCGAGTATATTCTTTCTCACATTAGCCCGGTTTAAAACCCCCCAAAGAACGTCATGACACACCTTGTCGAATGCCTTTGCTAAATCAATTTACAGCACTGTAATTTGACTTCCTTCAGCTGATGAGCTTTGCGAAATAGTCCGCGCCACGTGAATGTTTGTCTGGATAGACCTGCGAATTCCACAGGTCTGGTGTGTTCCGACTAGCCTGCGAATCACATGCTGGAGTCGTCTAGCTAGAATTTTCGCAAACATTTTATAGTCAACTTTAGTAAGTGCTACAGTCTATAACCAGTTACACGCTGTCTCACACTTATATAATCGGATTTAGGAATCAGCACTGTGTGTGACCGAAGGAACGATGGAGGCAAAGTTTGAAAGTCATACGCTTAATGTGCTACCCTAAAGACAAATGGAAACAGTTCGTTCTTAAATTTAAGGTAAAACTGTCCTCCAAGGCCATCCGGGCCAGGTGTCTTGTGTGACGCTAAACTGTCAATCGCGCTTTCTACTTCACTCAACGTGATAGGTTCCTCGAGCCACTCTTTTTCCTCGTTTGATGACTCGTGTGCTTCCAGTAGGATCGCCCTAATATCTGGCATACTCGTCGGCATATCGTGGCCTTCAAAACGTTGCTCGTAATATTGACGAAAGCGAATTCAATTATGTTTTTGTCATTGCTGATAACACCGTGATGCTCAATGGTGGTGATTTCTTTATCTACAGCGTACTTCCTTTCATCAACCAAGGCGCGGCCAGTAGGCTGTTCCCCCAAAAGAAATTTGCGTGCTCTTGCTCGGATTATCGCACCGCGATAGCGTCCTTAGTGAAAGCCGTCAAGCCTTGCTTGCGCTTCTTTAATCGCCGAGTAATTCAAACCGGAATATTTTTGTTCGTCCTGTATCAGGTTAGTCAAATATTTGCTCATCATTAATTCTTTCTTCATTTTTGCAGTGGAACTTTAAAACAGACGACCTTTCTATAGCCAGTGATTTAGCTTCTCGCTTAAAGTATTCCCACATTTCCATGCGACTCATGGTACTATCTGCGAGCACCACTTCAAAGGCTTTTTTTTTTGCTCCTTTGCATAAAGTCTCGTCATTCAACAAATTGACATTTAATTTCCAAAGTTACCATCTGAAATTCAGTGCCCTCTTCCTTCCTTACCCCAACGTAACCGTGACAAGAGAGTGGTCGCTAATAAAGAGCGGTTTGACGTGATAGTCTAAGACAGGGGTGGCCAAGCTGCGGCTCGCGAGCCGCATGCGGCTCTTCGCGTGTTAAAGTGCGGCTCGCAGCCCCCTCCCCTAACCCTCCCCCCCCCCCCCCCCCACACACACACACTCCCCCGCCTCCCTTCCGGTTAAACGACCACTTCCCCAAAAGGAGAAATGGAACGTGTTTCAAATCGAAAGACAGGTTGCGGTTTGGCAGTCTTGTGCTACTGCTATCTTACGTACAGTTGGACTGTTTTCGACTCGGATAGATTGAAAGTAGTTCGATGTTCGTTTATTGTTCTAAACTAAAGTTTGACCCCCCCCCCCCCCCCCCGCGGCCCTTGAAAGTTTCGAAGGGTGTGTTTGCGGGTTTTAGGCCGAGTCAGCCTGGCCACCCCTGGTCTAAGACCACATTGCCATGGGCGTACCAACCGGGGGGGGGGGGGGGCAAGGAGGGCGCTTGCCCCCCCCCCCCCCCCCCAGTTCTCAGAGTGGGGGGGGGGCAAGGCATGTGTTTTGCCCCCCTGAAACAGCCGCCACCGCAGGCAGAACGAACAGTGGCCGGCGGCGCTCAAGAGATACCAAGGGCACAGACCCTCCCCCTGGGCGAGGGGGAGGGTCTGGTTTGCCCTCCCCCCCTCCCCTGCCCCCCACTCAAGAACAAGTTGGTACGCCACTGCAAGCCGAGCATTGTTGGGCCCCTGAGTTTCAGAATTCAGACCATGGCAACATCGCTCCATCTCTTCTTTAGTGGGACTGCTTTGCTGAGGAGCAGTGAGAGAGTTGCACCCTTTGGACCTTCTGCCAATTTCTTGTGACTGGTCACTGTGTAAGTACATAAAGAGAGCCATTTCTCCACTCGTTCTTCAGCAGGGGTTTGCCTATTTAGAACAGAAATACAAGGACTACTCACATTTTCACACTAATGGATCGAAAACATCAACTTTTATGGGGTGTGCGGTTTATTCCATTGCCTCCAGGAAAGTTCGACAACTCCACACTCTTGCAAATATTTTTACTGCTGAATTGTACGGCATTTTAATGGCTGGTGAGTACTTATTAGGGAACAATATCATGAACGCAACTCTGTTTGTCGACTCCCAGGGCGTTCTTCTAGCCGTTTCGTCCTTAGCAGACAGCAAGAACCTTCTCGTGCAATGTCTTCGGGTACGGTTAACCCGAGCAACTCATCTAGGACACCAGATCAAATTCTGCTGGGTCCCAAGCCACGTGGGTATTTCCGGCAATGAGAAGGCAGACTTGCTTGCTGCCTCTGGAGAAGAATGCCCAAAAAACGCCTCTTGGCCTTCCACACCAAGACCTAAAACCAATCATACAGAAATCGATTATGAAATCATGGCAGTTGGACTGGGATTTGGAAAAAGAGAACAAGCTTCACAATATCAAGCCCCAACTGGGAGTATGGGAGAGTTCCTTCCATAAAGTCCGTCAGGTTGAGGCTCTCCTTTGGCGCTTAAGAATTGGCCAGTTTGACTCATTTGCACCTGCTCTGTGGTGAGGATGTTAAACTTTGTGACAAATGTGGGAAAGATAGGACTGTTTTGCACATCCTGTGGCATTGCAAAGCTTTAAACCAAGAGCGCCGATCATGGGCGTACCAACCGGGGGCAAGGGGGGGGGGGCTTGCCGCCTTCCCTTCCCCCTTTTTAAGGTGGGGGGCAAGACATGTTTTGCCCCCCCCCCCCCCTCCCCCTGAAACAGCCACCACTGGGCAGGCCAAACACAAGCCAGCGGCGCCCAAGAGATACCAAGGGCACCGCCCCCCGGCCCTGGGGGGAGGGGGAGTCTGGTTTGCCTCCCACTCAAAAACAAGTTGGTACGCCACTGGACAATTCTTATCTCTGCCAAAACATAAATCCTATCCAAACGCACGTGGAGCGACTGCTGGAAATAGGTAAAACAAAGTTCTTTCCCCGAATTCTTGAGATGGGCTACGTCTTCTAATTTATATTCATTTATCAATTCCTTCAAAACTGTAGCATTTTGATCGAAATTTTTCTTGGCACATACCCTGTCCTAGTTGCAAAATACAAAATTAAAATCCCCCAAAACACATTAGCCTTTTCGTACTGGAGATACTCTTCCAAAAACTAAAAATGTAGGACTCTTTCGCGACATATTACACGTACTCCTTGGTTTAGACACTTGAAATCACAGATAATGAGTCTGCCTTAGTCATCTGTGATAACGCTCGAAACAGTGAGCTGTTTGGACTTTTTAAGAAATAAGAAACACCCAGCGGACGCTCCAACAGAGTGACTTACGCAAACCTCGTAGCAGGGAAGGAAAGGTTTCAGTGCGTGCATGGAATCGCCATTTTCCATTTTTGTTTCCTGCAATGCCAGAATATCTAGCTCTTGCTCCGGTACTAGACGCTGCAGTTGGTACTGCCTCTTTTTCGAGTTAAGTCTACGCACATTTAAGGTCGCAAAGCGGAGAGGCTCAAGAGGGACAAACATACTCTTACACGTTTGTTTTAAACTAATAGGCAAGCGTTTCCCCCTACAAGGCTCGACAAACGTTCCACTTTCTCATGAACAATTCGCTTCACGACACTCACTGTAAGATTTTCTTACTGCGATCGTCTGTAGGCTTTCGAGGGTTGAACACAACGCGAGCTTTCTTAGGTCCTTGAGTTGCCCACGACGTTGAACTTTGCCCATCTTCGCCAGGCGCGTCGGGGACGGGAGGTCGGTCTAGCTGACTTTTCCCTGTCGGGTTAGTCTCGTTCATAGGCTCATGTAGCCCGGTGCTTGGATAGAACTGCTGCCACTGTACGGATGGAGGTTTCCTTCGGCGCTGTTCTTTCTGCGTGAAGGTATTCACGGATGTCGTCGTTCTCATTCCGTTGCTTTGTGAGCTCGGAGGTTCCGTCGTGAGACGCCTCTGCTCCGTCGTTGTTCCCGTTCCAGTGTCCGTCCTTTTTGGCGCGTCGTCTGGCGTCTCCGGTGCAGCGGTCTGTACAGCATCCTTTGCCTCGGTTGCGTCCACGAACATCTCCGACTCATCCTGCTCCTTGCGGTCCCGAGCGATGGAAGTATACGTGGTCACGCATTCCCCCGTCGCATGTCCGAAGCGGTTGCAGTCGGCGCATCGGGGAACGCGACACTCTCGCCGGATGTGCCCGGTTCGTCTGTAGCGCAGGCAAAGAGGTGCTCTCCCTGGCAACAGGACCCGGACTCTGCATCCCTCCAGTCGCACTTCGTGGGGAATTTTGTCTACCGTCATACCCTCACTAAGGGTCACTTGCACAAGACGCGTGTTTGACTCGACATTTTGAAAACCTTGTTCTCTGAAGCGCTACCTGGTTGTACTGGACACCTTCCCGAACTTTTCCAACACCTTTTTCACTCTGAAGTTTGGTACATCTTATGGCACCAAGTGAAGTTTTAGCTTGACTTCATTGCTCACCGGGTCTAGCACGAGTCACCGCCCTCCTTTCACCAGCAGTTCTTTCGCGTTCACCAGCTTTTGCTTCGCAGCTAAGGAATGCAGTCTAAACATCCACAAATGGTTTATCTCGTACGCTCCTGATGATGACAAGTCTTTCATGATGTCCAGCTTTTCCAGCTCGCTTCTGAAGTCCTGTATGCGATAGGGGCGTCTCTTCACATCGCAGTGTAAAAACACCGCGTTCGTCGCGATGTATCTAGCGGGCAGTGATGGCAGCATGACCTGATAATCTTTTACAGTTTCCTACGCGTAATCTGCAGCAGGAGTACCACGGCTAGAAACGGCCGATGTAACCGCCCCTGCGGAGCGCATGACTCGACGTCCGTCTGCTATCGCCGCCGGAAGAAGAATCCCCTGAGCAACAGATGCAGCACACAGAAACGGGAGGAGCAGAAGCAGGTGATATGAAAATGCGCGTGTAGCGGAGAGGGGAGGAAAGGGCAAAAGAGGCAGGAGCAGAAACGGGTGGTGTAGAAACAGCGCGCCGCACGAGGAGTGGAAGGAATAGAGAATAGATCTTCCCCTCTCGTAATGGCCCACAAAATTCAGTGCAAAGGCTTTGTGTCCGGATGGTGGTAAAGAAAAAATGTACTCAGCGTGACAAATAGAAAATAGTGTGGCGTATTCGGTTTTCATACAAAACACTGCCCTAGGTGCCACCATAACTAAGAGCACCACCCACCCCAGGCTCTGGACGACTAAGGATCAGCCTGCCCTAGGCACCAACCTCCCTATAGCTACCGCATTTCAACGTGCTTGACAGAATGACCAAACTTGCAGCCGATTGTATGGTGTGACAAACTCAAGTTTCACAAACTGAAATTTGTTGTGTGCTAGTTTCTTCGCAGACGAGAAATCTTCACGAATTGCGAAGTTGGTTGCTTTCAGTTTGCGTCAGCATGTCAATATTCGCAACTCCAGCCCACCGCTCGCCCTCTTGCGGGCGATCGAAGAACCAGAGAACTGAACTCTCCCTTCAAACAATTTTAAGAAAACTCCCAAGTTTGCAACGTTTCCTTCAAAAAAAAAAAAAAAAAAAGAAAAGACAAAAGATTTTCAAAGTGCACGCGTGCTGCTGTAGCGGATTTGTGCGCGTCTCTTGTTTTTGTCCGAGTCACTCTTTCTTTGCTTCCTTCAGGCCGAGAGAGACTTTGTATCAACTTCAGGGACCGAGATAATTTACGCTGGGTACACAAGCGAAGTTTAGGAGAGCCATAGCTAGGTCGTAGCGTCTCAATGGGCCAGCAGGATCTAGCTGACTTTTGGGGTGTCGAGCGGGGAGGGGAGGCATTGCAAACGCGGTGTTTTTTTTTTAGCCCCTCAGTCGCGCGTTACACTGGAAGCACCAATTTGGAAAACGGTGAGTTGGAATGTTTTCAGCTCGGAGGGCGTCATCTTCACATAGAAATGAGGCTAGGGTTCCGATGAGAATATGGAGAGCCTTGAGATGTTCGAGGTCACAAAAATATGAGTGGCGAATACAATAAACGCTTCCATAAATCTTGTCTTGTTTCTTACCCCAGCACACTAAGGTTGAAAGTAACGCAGCAAAAGTAACGGATTACTTTTCGAAGTAACGACCACTTACTTTTATGGAAGTGTAATTGTAACTGTAATTAGTTACATTTATCCACAAGTAATTGCAAATGTAATTCCTTACATTTTTTTAGTAACGTGTACAAGTCTGCGTGAGCGTACGGCGCTCCTGATCCAAGAGATAATCAGTGCTCAATACACGCTATAAACTCACGAGTAATGCAGGTGAGGCGCTGCATGCTATGAATTCCACGACTATGGCTCTGTGTGTATACTTAGAACAACGCGATTTTTTAAATGAACCAGCGAGAGACTTCCGAGGTAATCTTACGTTTCATTTAATTTTGTAATTGCCCCATTTCATTTTTGCTACGAAACAAGGTGACACGTGGGGCGAGCTGGTGATCGTTGCGCATAGTAAAAAACAGTTTCCAAAAGGGCGGGTAAGAAGAAAGAGGGGACAAAAAAGCGCTGACTCACAACTAAAATATAGTATTTTAAAGAAAGGGAAAGAGGAGGAGTGAGGCAGCGAAGTAAAGAAATAAAAACATTGAAAGACACTCTGGAGAAAGGCACTGTGCAGAAAGGCAGAAAGACATTCTTTTTCGTTCTTCCTTTTTATATCCACTTGCGAAATTGCTTTCCTTTTGTCTTGTCTGTGGCTTTCTTTGGTTCGCCACACATTTGAGACAGTGTCTGGCTCCAGTTAAAATGCCGCGTATCAACCAAGCAACCAGCACTGAAGCCTGATTCTTACACTTGCTTGGCAATTTTGGCCCCAAGTTGCAACATAAAGCAGAACAACCGGAAGTGAAGCCTATCTCTCTCTGGCACTTGTTTCTGAATTTAGGCACACAAGTGCCAGATGATAGCTAAGCAATATGCCAATCAGTGAGGCCTAACCTTGGCACTTATTTGGTGAGTTAGGGCCAATTAAGAGACCCAGACGCAGGCCACCAAAAGTCAAGCTGGGCTATACATTGGGTTCTTTAACTTTTGAAGAACCTAAATTCCATGACAAAGGCCAAATTCAGCTGCACAGAACTGTGCTATATGCCTGAACAAGTACGTAATGATATGTTTCGTTGCAATTAAGCAGTTTTCAATTTTTAAATTTCGAGGAGGTTGATGTGTTTGAATTACTTACAGTAAACAATAAACAAATGCATTTATTAATGTTTGTTTTGGACTCCGCAGTCGTGACTGTCGAGAGAGTCAGCTCCACGGCGCGGAATTCTTGCAGAACCTGCCCTTGCATCGCCTCACCAATTTTGGTTCTGTAGGTGTAGTTTCCTGTAAGACACAATTGAGGTGCTGGGCCAAAAGTTAAATTTGCGAAGGTGACGCAACAAACTAACGAAGCGCATCTGGCACGCACCAATGGAGCGCGAAGAATCAATGTAGATCATATCGACATTTCTTATGCGCAAAAGCGATTTTGGTTGCACGGCTCCTGTTCCGCTGTAGTCCTGCGCCAGATTCCTGACACCTCCGCCAGGATTCGAGCACGCCACCTGGGTATCCGTAGGCAGGCGTATTTATTCGGAACCTCCAGGACGGTTTTTTGGATGTAGGTCAGAGGACACTACCAATACAAAGCTTAATAATTCGACAAAATTAAAAAAACAAAAAAACTTGAAGGAATCCTGCTATGATAAATATACGATATTAATAAAATGTAAGTGCTACGAACAAATGATTAAAGGTGAATATTATGTATTTTGTGAGTCCTTGAGCACATGCGAACAATCACATAACCGCATAAGAATGTATAGGTAAGCTAGGTGGCACATGACTGCCTACGCTAAAGTGGCAAAAATGTAACGCGGACCATGGCTTCATTTTATTATTAATATTTGTTTCTTTAATGTTAGGCGCTTTTTTTACGCAAACGCATTATTCTACAGAATAAGAAAGCCTCCAGAAGCGATCACCAATTCATTTAATGTTGTTTTGCATCAGGAAGTAGGGAAATGAAATTAAATGTTAAAACCACAATTTTTTTCTTGTTTGGAGAAATGATAGTGCTTTTTTGTGAGCGGAAAATCAACGACGGCGGTAATTAATAATTGCTGAGACAAACCTACAAAAAAAAAAAATTGAACAGGTGCAAATGTTCGTGTTTGAGCTACTTTTTTCTCGATTTGTAACAATCTGCTCTGAAAACCGTCACCCAAATTAACTTGGCTGTAGCGTGAACTTTTCCCGGTTTTGACGTTGCTTCTTTTGTTTCGCACTGTACTTAAATTTAGTCACATATATTGTTATGCACCAGTAGTCGAAGGGGTGGCAGAGATTCGTTAACTCTAGCCATGACCCTACGACAGTGCAACGTTTTCTGGAATAAATGGTATCGTATATATGTGTGTGATGTTTTTGCTCACCTTCCTGTCAGCCATAAGTTGACACTTTGTTTTCTGCGCTTCACTCCCACCCTGCAGATAGACGAAGGTGAAGGCCTGATCTTGGCCATGCTATGAAGGACCTGGAGTCACATAAGGTCGATCCCCTCCACGGGTTGGACTCTCGCTGGAGCTGGATCACGGCCGCGTCATGCACCTGGATGCTGTTCTTCGCAACGTTCAGCGTCCGCGTCACCGGAGTGCTCTTCTTCGGTATCATGGGCACCTTCGGTGTCACCAGGAAGCAAGCTTCGTGGCCCGTGACGCTGCACAGCTGCTTTCTACATCTGGGAGGTGAAACTCCCGCTTGAAAATACTTCTGCATGCTTTTTCTGAATCATTTGCGTGAGTTTGCATAAATTAACACATCGTAACTTGAAATTGTTTAGGGCTGAAGTTTTCACGTCACTTACAAGAGCACTGCGCGGGACACGGATTAAACAGGATAGAGACGTCAGCGTTCGGCTGGGGCTCGTTTCCAATCAGCAAGAACACGAATACTAGCCGAACACTGATGCAGGGCTCTTGTCTAATACGTGCCCCGTGCTGGCCTCTTGTATAAGCGACGTCGAAATTTCGGCAGTACGGTCGAATGTTCGGCGTCGCCGAATGCAACCGCTGAGAGTGGTTGCATGAACGCCACCGAAAAACACATCGATTCGAGAGGGGACTCATCCCATGAGGTTAATCCCTCTTTCTCATTCACCGGATCATTGTCATCAAATCGTGATGGGATGCGCTACCATTGTATTCGTGCAAAAGCTGCCCCCCCCCTCCCCCCCCCCTGTCACCCAGCACATGCCATTACAGTGAAAGTTTAGAAGCGCGAAGTAAACAAAACGTAAATGTGGAAAGCTATACTCTGTTTTATGAACGCTTTAAGAACGAGTATTAGTAGTGACTCACAACATTGGAAGGCAGCTATAAAAAACTGGAGTAATTGTGTTTAAACGACGAACAGAGGGAACCCCTGAGGATACAAAAAATTATAATCGACCATGTAGGAAAATTAAAAATATCTGGGAGCCTGGCTCAATGAGGGAAGTAAATACCTAGAGGAACATGAGAAGAATATAATTAGAAACGGGAAGATAAATTAATCTATTATGAAGCTGAAGCCACAATGGAACTATAATAGATATCAAGTGGTCAGAGATATATGGAAGGGAATGATGGTATCAGGACTGTACTTTGGCAATGGGGCACTATGCATGAAATCAGAGGTTCAATCAGGATTAAAAATTCGACAAAGAAGCGTAGGCAGATTGGCATTGCGACCACATGGAAAGACACCAAATGAGGGAGTACAGGGGGACATGGGCTTGTCGTATTTTGAGAGCAGAGAGGCAGTTAGTAAGTTAAAATTTGAACAAAGGTTCACCGAAAAGGATGATACGCGGTGGGTGCGAAAGGTATACATGAAAAGTTTGAGCACAAAATTGACAAATCGAACCCGAAAGCTTAGACTTAAATACAAACATGCTAGTGATAGGGCTGGGCAGAGTACTTCAGTCGAAAAGGGAGTGGAAGAGGCAGAAAGAAAAACGTGGGAGGTAAGAATGCAGGAAAACTCGGCTCTGAAAATGTACAGGACTCAAAAACAGCTAGCTATCACAGCTGGGGACTGGCGGGACAGAGGAAAATTGGACTCCCTCCCGCGTGGTTCCCGCCCAAAGTCTCAGCCTCGTCTGCCAGAGGGTCCGGTGCTTTGGTAACGCCGACAAGGTTTGACCAGAGGAAAATTGGCGACTCCCCCGCCTGGAGGAAGAGGCGGGGGGGGGGGATATTGGTTTAGTTTCTTTGCCCGATTCCCCAAAGGTCATCCTGGTGATATTCAACAGTGCCTGGTGAGAGTTAGGGGGAGATCATTGGCTTAGAAGTGCGGGAAGAATCTTATGTTTGTCTTTTTAGACTTAGCCAAGGTGGCGCAAGCCACGGCCTGTTACAAAGGGAATAGAATTAACGTTCCTTCTTGCATCCATGCTTAAAAAGAAGCAATACATTCAGAGTAATCAGAAATTAAATTGTTGCTTTTAAACTCAAGTAACACATTCCCTTTGCATGCCAGTAACGAATAACGCACTTATAGTTACGTTTTGGGCGAGTAACGAGTAACTGTGTTCAGTAACGTTTTTCAGTAGCCTGTACGTGTCTCCGGCAAACCAACGGCAGCGCACTCTTAGCCTTCAAACCTTCGGAACGTAGTGACACTACCACAACTTAAAGGTGCTTTGAAGACATACGTACATCTTTTCAGTTGCATACTAATTCTACGAGAGTCGACCGGCTGCCCGGTCAGAACTGTATCGCCGGGAACTGCGGTGATATTAGAGAGAGTGAGCGCGTGTGCTCAAAGCTGAGCTCACTTTCGATGACATCGCCGCTGATACCGCCGCAACGCCTCGTCATATACTTCGTAGACCGACCCGGTGGTCGACACTCAAGTGATCTTCATAAACAAGTGCAAAGCTGTTCGTGCCGCGGTACCCTTGCCTTTATTATCAATGGAAGTGCTTTAGGAGAGCAGCCTCCTGTAGGTAATGGTAGGGTTCAGCGACAGACATGAAATAGGTCAATTTCATCGCAAGAAAAGAAACGAAAAACCGATGTCAAATAAAATTCGAGGAAAAAAATGCATCTTGCTGCTGGAACAATTGCAATCGTTTAGAAAGAAGAAATCTCTCCAATGTACGTAGAAATAGACACGGCGACAGTCATTCTGAAACGGTCAAGCTACAACGCTGGTTATTTTTTCGACTGGAAGTGCTGGTGTCTGTAGTAGTTTTTTCAATGCTAAAATCTACTTCGTAGAGCTCTTCCATGCGCATTTGTCAATGCGTATCTTTTTTTATAACTTACCGCTATTTTTTTTTTTTAGAAGCAAGTCGAAAACCTGCCGTTTGTTTAAGTACACGCCTAGTATGCTCCATCGAGCTTGGGAGTTTTAGAAATGGTTTATGGGGTTGAAATTTATAGAGACATCAGACTTTTATTTAACCAAAACGTTGAAAGGTGTTTGATATAGGCATATAAGTACATAAAACAAGCAAAACGTTGAATTGTTTAATCGGTGTTATTAGAGGTTGTAGCACGATTTCTCCGTGGCAGGTCTTCCGTCTCGAATACCACCCGCCTTTCCTACCCGAGTGTGAAAACCCCTGTAGACAAAATCCTTGTCTCGTTTCCCCCGAGCATCAATATTCCCAATTTCGCCGCTATCCCTGTGTTGTCGATCCGCTGATCATCTCTAGTCTTTTTTTTTTATTTGTTCAAAATCACTGTCCCCCCCCCCCCCCCCCCCCCGCTTCCCCCGTGATTCTGTGTCTGCCTAATGCTTGTCAATAAAGCACAGCTGTAGATGTTTATTTGCATACAGTGCTTTGTAGGAGCGAAGTCCTACGCTACTTAAATACCAAAAAAAAAAAAAAAAAACACAAAAACACTGGCTCGGCTCCAAGAACTCCTGAACATTCATGCTTGCGTTTGGAGAAACCTTGTGTTTCTTTAAATGAATCGTCCCCCTCAGAAGAGTTAAGAGCCCAGTATTTTGCCCATTGCCATGCAGCTATGCACTTTTGGTTTTTCTCTGAAGGCAGTATTTGAATCCATCGACCAACACCGTGTCCTTCTCTTTTTGTGTTCTTAAAAATTCCACCTTCATTTGCCGCAGCCAAGCCTTTTCTGGGAAGAATTTGTGGTTGAAATTGTCTTAAGTAGAAAGGGCGGCTCACTGTGACAGATGTGCGTATTCGCCATTGTGTGAAGAGATTTGAATTTTTAATGAGACAGCGAGAGAAATTGATGAGTTATTTTTAATGCCAATTATAAAACGAGCGTGTGTGTTACTGCCCCGTCGGTGGCCTCAGCGAGTGACGACGTAGATTTTATCAAGAGGTGCGGAAAGATTTTTCTGGCACGTATCGGCATGCTGGGAGTGCTTTTTTTTTTTTTTTTTTTTGGGGGGGGGGGGGGGGGGTTGATTGTATTATTTCAATGTTTCCCCTCTCTTGGTTACTTTATGTTTTGTGCAGAAGTAAAATTTTCAGTAGCGTGTGTTTGCACGCTCCTTTTTCTAGTCCTCCGCTTTTTTTTCGCGCTGTTTTCTTAAAGGGCAACTCCGCTCAATATTTTTGAATTTGGGATTACGACTGCTTTCAGCTAAAGCAGTGTCACTGAAGCTGTAGATTTTCGATCGGTGGACATGCAACCGCCCAGCGCTCCGTAGCGGCGGTGCTATCAGTATATCAGCACGGAGTGGTCTGAGCGCCTTATCGCGCAGCTTGCCGCACTTGCAAAATATCGCGCGTAAAAAGGCCTGTTCACACTCTTGCGACCGAGTAAGACCGAGAGAGACCAGACCGGTTTATAAGCCTCTTACTATGTCTTGGGACCAGCTCCACTGCAGCGCATCCGGTCCTGAGACGTCGCAAGAGGCTTAAAACCGGTCTGGTCTCTCTCGTTCTTACTCGGTTGCAAGAGTGTGAACGGGCCTTTAGCCGCCACGGTCGCCTCTGCGTGACAGTAATGAGTTTTAGTGTTGCGTATACGAGCAAACGCAAGCGCTGTGCGTTTGCGTTAGCGTTGTGTTTTCCACGCTGCGTATGCGCGAAGTCGCCATACGCCAATCCAAGCGCGCACTTTGGGCTCCGCGTAGGCGCAGTGTGGAATACGCAACGGACGCGAACGCACAGCGCTTGTCTTCGCTCGCATGCGCAATACTTAAACTCACTAATGTCAGTGGCAACATACAGAACCGGGATATTCAAAGGTTTGAACACACGGCTAACGGAGTCAGGTGGTGCCAGCGTCGCTCGTAATGCTCAGCCAGCTATGCTCGAAGCGCTAGCGTCGACTATAGAGCTTTTCCTTGTACTCTCGTCCACAGCTCCCTAATAGACGTTTCTGGTATGGATGACGAAAAAATAATAAATCGTTTCAACCAGCAAATAGTAAAGAAAAAAATAGAGGGAGGTAAAAGAGAATATGTAACGGTTATGCTTATATTTAAAACGTATTTTATGGGCGTGGCGACGGCAAAACAATGTTTTCGCCCATACTGGAAGTGACGACAATTCAATATGGCGACACCCGTGTGAAAAGGGTCTCTAGGGTTTGACCCAGATTTTTTTTCTGGCTCCGCCGCAAAGCGCGAGCTCCTAAACTGATGCAAATCTTCTTGTGACGTTGACGATCTCCTTTAGAAATATTCGAAATACCCTTCCGCAGTCCTAACGCCTCGTATCCAGCGGTGTTCTGCCCTAACGATATGCATGTGAACAGATATCGCAATACAAACAAAAGCGTCGGCAAAAGCTTAATACTTTATTTTTTATTTACAATACAATATGGTTAACATTTAAAAAAAAATTATATATTCCACAGATAAATTTTGGCACAAAGGATGCATATACGTTGCTTCGTCTTATAAAACGCCCCGAAAGAAATCTATATAAAAAAAGAAGCGACTCGTGCGCCAGGAAAATGCGGCGATTTTAAAAGTTCAACTACTTGACGAAATTCAAATTTCCAATTTTCAGGGCCAGTGATGGGTCTTCTATGCCGGCGCTTCTCCTGTAGGACGGTACTTCTAGTCTGCACTTCGCTGACTGGGCCAGCAACTGCCTTGTGCTTCTTCGCCGAGGGCGTACTCTTCATCAACATTTTTTTCGGCGTGTTGCACGGTAATTTTTGGGCCGAGCAAGCACACGTGAGAGTAGCATGACGACTATTTGTAATACTTGTAGATCGGCTAAATATTTTCAATATTTTAAGACCATGGTTTTGTATATGAAAGCAAAAAAGGCGTCGATATTAAAAATGAATCGCAATTTGGTCCTCGAATAGATGATCTGAAACGGAAGCCAATGATGCAGTATTAGGGCTTGTTTCACGCTAGAGAAACTCGTCTTATGCTAGGCTTGATATATTTGTACATCTCAATTATTTAATCATAGGAACTGCTTGAGAGTAAACTCCGGTTCACACACTTGCGTTCGGTTACACCCGATTGTGTTGTGCAGCCTTGTGCAGCCCTATGACGGGGGAACACACTGACATGTTGGAGCCATCTATGGGACGGCCTAGGAACTGCATTTAACTAGAGTGAAGGTTTTGAAGTACGTGCAAGATCAAGTGTACATGCTATGTATGAAAAATGGTAGTTCATTACATTGTTAAAAGGTTTTAAAACCCATAGTGAAAGAATAATAAAACAAAAAGAAAATAGGAGGAAAAAGCAAGTGTTCCAAGTCCTACCCGATAGATGGCTCCAGGTTATTCTCTCGTCGTAAGCGAGCCTAAGACTGCAGAACGCACTCGTTTGCAACCAAACACAATGATCTAAACCGGTAATAATATATCGAGGCAAACATTCCTGAAAAGTATTGCTTTTTCGCGCTAAACATGAACCCGACAAAAAGCTGTTTCGCCTGAACTATTCTTCGCCCAAGCTGCGTTAGAAAGCTTGAGGGTATGTTTCGTTGAGGGAAGTAAAGTACTAATATGTCCGGTCCAGCCAAAAGTAAGCTGTTCCTGTTTGTATGCGTACAAAACCTTTTTTTTTGTCGAAGCGGTAGAGTCATGTGGTTGGCGACAACTACATCTTTGCAGTCGCTAATGTTGGTGTCAGTTTAACATTAAGCGTTGCCTGAAACTTAGATTATTTTCTTTATTAAGGCGAAAGCCCTATGTCTTATCGTTCAGTCGACCTTCAAAGTCCTTGAGCGAAAACACGTCGGCAACAGCAAAGGTACCAAAACGTTTACGTGAACAGGTGAATTGAAGGCAAGGCAATGAAATTAAGAAGGATGACAAAGCGAATTAAGAGGAATCAAAGTGAATCAAAAAGGAATTGCAGTGAATTAAGAGAAATTAAAGAGAAGTAAGAGAAATTAAAGAGAAGTAAGAGTAATCAAAGCTAATTGAGAAGGACGACAAAGCTAATAAAGGGACATTAAAGTGAATTACGAGGAATTAAAGCGAACGAAGTTCGCGACTAAGCGAATTAAGTTGATGATTAAGCGAATTAAGTTGATGCCTAAGCGAATTAAGATGATGACTGAGTGCATTGAGAAGGATGATTCAGCACATTATAAAGGATGACTCAGCACATTAAGAGGGGTATCTCTCTGTAATGCATCGACGCTTGGGCTTTCGCCTTCACGTCATTTTAGGGATAATATAAGAGACCCTGTGAATTTTACTTGGACTGTATAAGGTATTTACGTCAAAATATGTTCAACTTCAACACACCTGATTTATGAATGCATTCGTGACATAGTTCCCGAGCTGGTTTGGAAAGAGACGAAGGTTATTAACCCTCAACTCTTCCAAGGGTTAGGAACTTTCGCGAGAAGAACGATACGCTAAGTCCAGCCAATGTCCATCAGGTGATCTTCTAGAACAAAGATGCCATTCTTTGGTGAATTGATTCGAATATAATTTTCAAAGCTGTGAACAAGCGACCTCGCTTGCTACGTGATCCCATATAGCCTTCGCCTTGTGACGGAGCGCCCACGTATCTAGCTGAAAGGACAAATACCTTGTGGAACTTGTACGGTATGTACGGTATGTACTTACTTTGTAGAACTTGTACGGTATGTACAAGTTCCACAAAGCTTTCTTTAAAAATATACAGAGAGTCTATGCGCTGTGAAAGCATGTCTGGCCTATATCGCGTAACATGCCTTAGCGAAAGCTGATACGTTTGAAATATGTCCTAAACCACGGCCTTCATCGTGCTATTTACTAAAAACGCACTTTTCAGTTGTTCCCATACTAATATCTATATATATTAAAAATACGCTGAAAATACGAATAGTAAAAGTATACTCCACGTACACCTCATATCCACTTAAATGCATTAATACTAAGTTGGGATATCCGAGCTGCCTTTCAAATAAATTTTGTAAATATAAAATATACTTGCTTAAAATGTGCTTGAAAGACATTGAAAATATAAAAATAAAAAGACTGATATTTTGTAATGTTGTTAGTGCATACGAAAAACATTTCAAACATTTCTGTAAATAAAAATTGAATCACACTTTAAATACACACCGTAATGCACTTAAGGCAAATCTTGCCATATTTTAGTGCATTCCAAATACGGATTTTGTATTAAAATGCATTTCGAATGCGGGCACAGATACGAACTATTACGGGTACTAAATGTGTATAAATGTATTTGAAGTATGGTATCTTTTCTTTTTACTAATGAATTCTTGCAATTAGGCCTATCTTCGTTATTTGATCATCGATGCAAGTGAAAATATTAAGTTTTAACATGTTCATACAAAGTCTGCCACAAATACAAACTGATCCCGGTGCCAGGGTGTCCAACATTCAAATACAATTACACCATTATAAGCACGCGACTTCGCAGTTTCTATTTTATTATTTTAAGCTCGCACTTGTAACGACCATCTAGGTGGTTTTTCACAAACTCGCATGCGTTTTATAATTTCTTCAAAATGTTTATTCCGCTTCTGTTTTTAATTTCAGGGTTTACCCTTTCCGGCATGCTCGTCGGAGTGAACGTGGTTATGGCGCAACACTTCGAAAAATGGCGAAACACGGCCTTCAGCGTGCTATTTAGCGTCAGCAGTCTGAGCACATTTGCCATCCCACCTGCGATCGAATTCTTCCGCATCACTTATGGCATAAGGGGGGCCTTCCTTCTACTGGGCGCACTCATGTTCAACACCTTGCCTGGTGCAATTATTGTCAAGAGCCCGGCTTGGATGAATCGAAATTTCAACCAGGGTGTGAAAAAGAAAGAGAAGAAATCAAATCGCTCTATTCTGTCTGAAAAACTTCAAAGCAAGAGAAAGGACGAAACTGTATGCTCTGAGGCAAGCTTTCCCGGCACAATATCAGCTGCCTCCCGAATCGACGCTACGAAAGACGTTCTCGACTGGAGCACAAAAGTTAATAATTCACAAACGCCCACAGAAGGCACCGTCCAAGCAGACGAGTTAAAGGAAACGATGAAAAAGTTTCTAAGTGTGTTGTTTTGGTGCGACGCCCTTTCTTTTGCCACAGTCGTGTTTAGTCAGACCACGTTCGTGCTGCTTTCTGTCGATCTGTCAAGGGACAAGAACATCACGCCCAGTGAGGCCGTCTACCTTCTCTACGCATTGTCAGCCGGCGACACCGTGTTCAGGACTGTCAGCGGCTTGGTGATTGACTCCGGGCACCTCTCCCTGGAAGCCGTCATGGCCCTCGGGCACTTGGTGCAGGCGCTGGCCTTCGAGCTACTCGTGTGGTCCACTAGTCTGCCCATGCTGCTGCTGTCTTCCGTGCTCGTGGGCGTCGGCCACGGTTCCACAATTTTTCTTGAGACTCCCGTATGTGTAAAAGACTTCGGTATGAGTGCCCTTCCCATCATGGTCGGTGGGATGTCCTTCTGCGTTGGCGTCGTGATCCTTGGGCTGCCAATTTTGACTGGTGAGTTTTTAAAGATTTAATTTTTCGAACGTTGTATGAGGTCATACTTTTTCCTCGCCATTAAGATGAACTACACAGCCGAAAATACGTGCTATCGTGTGCAGTCAACAACAACTCAGGACCTTTTCTGAGACTCTCAAAAGGCCTTTCGGTGACTCCAGATGGCACCGCGTGGCGCGGATAATTTTGGGGCAGTTCCGATGTATGCTCGGGCCAACTAGGCTCTGTAAATCCTGGAAAAGGCGCGATACCTTCCTTTATGCCACTTTGACATCAGAAGAAGAGAGAGGCGAACAAGCAATTAACAAGGCCGATAATTACCCTGTTTTTCTTGTCGTGCATTTTTGCGTTCTAAAATCGCAAAACGCTAATCCAACATGAATTGCTTCTTATATTTTATACAGGTTCACGCAAACTAGAAGAGCGAATTTCATTGGCTCCCAGTTTGCAGAGACATAGCCTCTTCTATACTCTCAAAGCCAGGCAGTTCGACGACGGAGCTATTCGCGACTCCAGCGAAATCGACGCCACGTAGCGGCATCTCCGAGGAGCTCAGGAGAGGAGGCCGTTTCGACTCTGTCGTCTGCTATCGCTGCTTGGTTCTCGTAGGAAGCATGGAAACAAACATTAGCGTTTCCAGTAATTATTTTTATGATTCCGCCGTGTCATTCCTACGCACTTACTAGAAGGTTTCTACTGCCGAAAAATCGCTTTACTTTCAAATGTAACACTGACTTTACGCCGCACTGCAGGGAATTTGTGGTGGTCCGCGTGCTGAACGACGAAAACGACCTCCTTTCGTCTTTCCCTATAGAGGGCAGCGCGCCCTCTATAGTTCGCCGGAGTCGCGAGCAGAGTGCCTGGTCACAGATTTGGAGCGCGAGGATCTGTAAGCACAGAGCATCAAAGAGCCATTTTTCGAGGAACCTGGACGTCAGCGCACAGCTTTTGCAGTGGTGAGGGCCCGAAACACACTCTTTCTCTCGGGAGAAGTGTGTTTCGGCGTCTCGCCCCAGCGGGGTGCCAGTCACGTGGCTCTCCTCTCATCCGTTGTCCGCCGTTCGAACTTTTCTTTTTCGGCGGCCGCTTCTCGTGGCGATCTGCCTGTCTTTGTCAGTACATAGGAGGCTATGGCAAAGATTAGCAGGTCCTAGAACGTTATGTCGCAAAGATTAGCGGACATTGCTACATAACGTTCCAATTGCAACTTGATTGGTCCAACCGGCTCGTATATGCTGGATGCGCTCTGACTTAGTTTGAAATAAAGTATACGAAGAAAGCATCTTCTAGAGTTACCGACAACTTGAACAACGTAGGTTCGGCTTACAATACGCACACTTCTTGCTTCGCGATTCGTTCCTTTAACGTTATTGTCATGCGCTTCATTCTCATTGGCTACGGAAGAATGCCTGGGACACTACACCCTCGGCGTTTCTGAAGCTGCGAGAGGCGATTCGCTGTTTGGATTTTCGCTGCAGTCGACATCCATAACAGAGGCATGCGGGAAGCTGTTTTTCTTAAGAGCCTGCTGCGAGGGATGGATTTTGAAGCAACTCGCCGGAATGCCGCGAGGTGGCAACTTAGTCGCTGGGAAAATTGAATACGTTTCCTTAAGCCAGGGAAAATTCGCGTCAGGTCAGCAGTTTGATATGCATGTTTTGAAACGAAGGCATTCAATTCTCGGGTTCCAAAACCCTGACATAATTCCGCGCTCTATTTTTGTTCAGGTCACTTCAGAGACAAGCTTCAAGACTACAACGGACTTTTACACGTCATCGCGGTGGCCAACGTCCTGCTTCTTGCTATTTGGTCGCTAAGAATGGTCGTTGAGCGACGAAAACGGAGAAAATCTGTTAGTCTTTGCCACAGGAAGAAAAATCAGCAAATATGCTCGATAAACGTAAACCCGGTGTCTGGAACGTGCGAAGCTGGAAACCCGTCGCACGCGAATAAAGAAAACTGCACTATGTAAAAAAAAAAGGACTTCTTGCTGGTTTGTAATCCCACATTGTGCAAGTGGTTTTTATCGTATGTGTTTGTTTCTCGTGTCGTCGTTTCTGAGTTTAAGTAATAGAATTTTTACTATTAAAATGAATGTACAGCCATGTTTCTTGTGTTTCTATTTCTGCGTGTTCAACAATTAAATTGTTAAATTAAAAGCAGAGTCCGTCAATTCTGAGTAATGTAGATAAACAGGGGCGTTGTCTTCATTGACTACTGCCTATGAGACGTTCTGAAGAAATCCGTCCAAAATTAAATCATAAACATCTGTACTCCAAGTAATAGTGCATTTTTCTTCTAATCATGCTGATCTATGACTGTTCAAGAAGCGAAGAACGTGGGTGAACCCGGAGTATCCTATTTTCGCATTCAATGAGATTGCAGCAATGACGATAGGAACGCCGACGAACGAATCACGAAGCGGTTAAACAAAAGCTTAAGAAATCCACGTTCTGGGTTTCTTTAGCGGTCAGTGCCATCTCTGCCCAGTACCAAATACTTATATCTAACAGCGTAATATTTGGGCTTGTAGAAGGGGGTGCTCTTCCACAGCACCACCTTTGAGACATCAAAATTACTCGTTTCAGAGCCTAGAAACTAACTCAACTGTCTAACGTCACACCACGGCTGTGGCACTTCGGGTGCACTTCCAACCTGTAAACTAAGTATATAAATAAAAAAACGGCCACAAGGGTGGCACTGGGCATTCACTCTTGTGTAGACTGGGGCTGGGACTGCACCGACGGAGGTGGAAAAGGTGTCAAGGTCAGTTTTCCCTTGTTTCCTACCTATCCGGCTGAGAACGCAAACGAGCCCCTAAATTGTTGGACCACGATCGCCTCTGCGGGAAGCACTTTGCTAGAGCGGGGACTTGTCGTGAGTTTGAATTGTGCTGCTGTTCCAACCTAAACGCGGGAGCAACGTCAAAGTGTCTGGATCCTTAAGGCCACGTTCCGGGCGTTTCCACGTTGAAACGTCGACGGCTTGAAGACCATGCCGACTGTCTACGTAGAGTCAATACGGCCGATGCAAAACAAACTAATTGTTGGTCCCTAAAGATTGGTTAACTTGAACAGTGTCTGACGTAAATTACCTCGGTGTATAAACCATAGCACGTGGTGTTGAATATTGTAACCGGTAGCAATATCCGAGTTGTTGTATTCCCGATTCACATGGTACGATTTTGCTTGCGATTTTCAGTTTGCGACGCCAAGCACCACGGCCGGTTTTGCCCAAGCTTTATTTGTGGTAAGAGCGACGTCGCGAATGAAAATTTTGAGCGGAACGACGCCATTTGGATCAGGCTTTAGCCCTCATTCTATGGGCCTTCACGTGGGTGGATTGCACCGTACGGAAATCTTATATCAGGGCCATATCTGGCCATATCAAACATTATTTGATTATATACGCCTTATATACCGCCTTATCTGGTGTATATACGGACTTATCTGGCGCATATACAGCCTGATCAGGCGTATATACAGACTTATCTGGTGTATATACAGACTTATCTGCCATTTATACGGCCTTATCTGGTGTATATACAGCTTTATCTGGCGTATATACAGCTTTATCTGGAGGCCGGCTTTCAATATATTAAAAAGTATAAAAAAGTTAAAAAATGTCTGTGTTAGCAAACTGTGAATGACTCACTCACTCAACTAGCACAAATAATCCCAAACTTCAGCTTTGACAAGCTTAAGTTTTGAGATTATTTGTGCTAGTTTTCACGAGGATTTCAATGTAGCTTAGGTATTTCAAAATGTTAACATTACTCCCGAATAGACAATGTGCTAAATTCCCCAAGCGCCTCGGCCCGTACTCAAGGAATCATGCAGACGGAGTTTCTTCAGCTGCCTAGTGATCGAAAATTTCGACCAATTCTATGGTTACACAGATTCGAGTGTAGCTTGGAGTCACCCTGAACAAGTGTCGTATAGAACCCAAGTACCTGTCATACCACTTTTAACATGTCCCGCCAATGTCAGCACTCTGCATTCCGTCCAACGTTCAACCTGGATGAGCTGCAGACATATCTCTTACAATATTATCACTCTCTTACAGCTTCAAAGACGCTGATATTAATTTAGAACGCGAAAAATGTCATAAACAGCTCCGCTGAATCCGAGCTAAATCGCGGTTTTGGTTGTTGTGATTTCTCGGCTTTTAAGTAATTCCTGTTAAAACAACAATCACGAGAATGATAACATGGTAAGAGATTTTGGCGGCTCCGCCTGGTTGAAGGTTTGACAGAATGCGAAGCATCATAAACGCTGCAATTGACGAGAAAATTTAAAAGTGATGTGACAGGTCTTTGAGCCCTATGGGACGCTTCTTCAGGGTAACTACGAATTACACTCGAAACAGTGTAACCATGGAATCGCTCAAAACTAGCGATCACTAGGGAGCTGAAGAATCACCGTTTTCATAACTCCTCGAGTGCGGGCCGGGGCACTTGGGAGAATTGTAGGCAATAAAAAGATATAAGGTGCTTATTTCAGGCTTGTGTCCATTAGATATGCCTGGCCAGGTCTGGAATTCCCTTACTTAGCCAGATCGGGGATTTCCATACCTGGCAGGGTATCAGGCTATATCCGGCATTATGAGGCTATATCTGGCAGCTATACCATATCAGGTTATATGAGGCCAATTTCTGATATGGCCATATCTGAAATCTTCAGATCTGGCCTGATATAAATTTTTTGTATGGGGCGCTGTACGTCATATTCGCACGACGTTTCGCTGTCAAGCGAAATTTGTCCAGTTTGCTGAGAGCCCGACACCACTGAAGCAATCAGACACTCATAGGACGTAGAATCAACAATCTCAACAAGAAGAAGCCACGGTTATACTCAAACCGACGCTGTTACCCCAATTCCCCAATTGTTATTTCTTAACGTGAGACGTTTGTAGGCTGGGCTTTTAGGTGAAGTGCAGCCTCAAAAAGCGTAACAGCGAATGTCACCGCTTAGCGGAAAAATGGCGTTACATGGCACCATGTCGCTCAACCTATGCACAAATTCAAGTTCCCCACTTAATTTAGCGTAAACATTTACGTCACGTGACCTATACGCAAGCTCAGTTTCCCCGCTAGTTTTAGCGGGAAAAATTAACGTCAAGTCACCTACACATTAATTTATTCAGTGAAGTGTAGAGGTGTGGAAATACCTGGAGGCACAAGTCGAGGAGAAACACCTGCAGGTTATAGAGCTAAACTAAAAACGTTTCACGTAGTAACAATATTCCAGGGCAGTTTGCGATAATGTTTTTATTGGAATGCCGTATCCACGATTGCGGCAACCGCATTTCTTGCCCACACTGCCATCGCGCATACGTGGCGCTGCAGGCGCCTGTAAACGGATACTGAATCAAAACTTGAAATATGCCTATCACGTTCAGAAATATGTTTAATATTATCCAAGAGCGTGGTGCGTTTCGAGATTAGGGCGACATCGGCAACGTCGGTTTCGGGCGCGAGCTAGCTGCTCTTTGAACGGGACGACATCGTCGCAAGGCGGCTAAGGTACCTCTGTTATCTCGGACGATGCGAGATGCTGGTAGATTTTCCACCTCATATCGTCGCAAATGACGGCACAATCAAGTGTGACATTGGTAGGACGAGGCAATTACTGCCTACCTTATTACTGATCACGACGACCAGACTCGCCGAGGGCGCCAGTTTCATGGATAAATAAGTATGGCTGTGAAGGCGCCATACCAGTGGGCATCCTTCATTTATTGAAGCGAGTAGGGAAGCAGGCCGAGTTCCGTCAGGTAGCACGGAGAAGACATCACTCGAGCGTTTCACGCAGCGTATCGCATCGGCAGAGCGGTGTGACCACAGCATTGTCACGCCACCACGAAAAAACGTGCACACCGCGACGATTTTGCAGCATTTTTTTTTTTCACAAGGGCGAAAGTTGAACGAGCGAAGGGAAGGCATCTGCGTAGAGGAAGCTTGAGCTGATCTCGAGTCGATTTTTCAAGTGAAGACACAGAGCACACAGAACACGACTGTACAATTCTCTCATTGCCAAACAAATAACTACCAGGAAAAAACGTTCACATCGTCACAATTTTGCAACGCGACTTGCCTCAATGGCGAACACTAAAATAAAGATAGGCCACCGGCCCCGCTTTCGTCGGTCTCGTTGAACGAGGCTTACGCGATCGTCCAAGCGATGCAACTTAGCACGTTGACGGCGACTAAGTTGGACAGCGAGACGATCGCTGAATTCTCACATCGTTCCACAGAAAGTACGACGCACAAAAGCGGATACCAGCACAGCTTTGCTAATGTTAATCCGGGTGTTTTCGAGAGGTTTTGACCCTCGGCAAGAACGACATTGAAAACAGCTCACGCCATTTTGAAAAAAAAGATAGTTCATAAGCCCGTGACGTCAGTCACGTCAAAGAATGAGTGGAACCAACGCTACTAGAACCCGCAGTTGGGAAACTCACTGTTGAAACCTGAGCCGCTGGCGTCCACCGAGACCAAGCTAAATGCGACAACAGCGCCGCTCTGGATCATTTGTTTTTACTGTGGTCACCTTGAGCTTTTAGAAAGCATGTTTTTGCGTAAAAACAATGAAAAATATTTTTTCTTGTAGTTTTTAATGCAGTTTAGTATAAAATGAAGGGCGCGTGATGTTTTCTAAAATCTTTAGCTTGCAAGGTTTTGCAGCACAATTAATATTGTTTTATACAACCATGCCTCAGCGGTGATATCAGGTAGCGCGTCCCGACCTAGGCGCATTTAACCTCGGCAGTAATCCGCAGCGTGTACGCTTGGGAGATGGGGGTGGCGCCCCTGAAACCCCGTCCACCGTATCTGTTTCGGCGCCAAAATGGCCGATTAAAGTCGGAATAGAACTTAGAAGTCGCGCGCATTTCCCCGAGTGGCCGCTGTGGAAGAAATGACAGTGGTGTAATCATCATTAGCTCGGTTCTCGAGTACGGATCGGTGCCACTTTTTCAGAGTAGTCTCTATTGCAGTTTCCCAACTGAGTGGTTCTGATCTCTATCGTATTAGGCTGGATAGCGGACCGCAGCCTCGGCAGCTGGGGGCGAGTGTCTCCACCGGCGGCCATTGATTGACACCAGCCAATGCATGGGACTCTATGGGAAAAACGAGAAAACGTGCCGTTTCCCCCGTTTCTAAGCTGTTGCCGGCACTGAAACTTTACGGTTGCTTTTCGATAAGCCCGTCAAATAGCTTGCGTACACAGATTAAAACTGACAGCCCCCTCGCAGTTCTTATATAAATAAATATTTTATGGTCGAGAGTGACTCCGCTGTAGTGCAGCTCAATGAGGCGAGAGTTACCTAGGGTTATTGCGGAGTTAGTGGCGGTTTCGTTGTGTTGGGTTTAGCAGACGACAAGCTCGAAGGCTTTGCTAGGCGGAATTCGCTCACTCGCGGAAAGCCTCTGTCGAGATGAAACTTTGTCATTTATCAACTTCTGGGCTTCCCCGAGGACGGTCTCATAGACGGCAAGTTCCTTTGTTTACTCCACTACGAGAGCAAGCTTGCCAGCTCAGGTGTAGGTGCTCCGATACGTTTGAATTTTTGTTACCGGTGTTCGAACGTTTGTCGAATACCGATTCGATCTCCAAACACCCGACATAAGGATCGCAGCACACCATAAAATACTCGCCTCTGAGCACAGCGTGCATGCTTCAATGTTCTTACTTTTTTTTGCGTTTCTCCCATAGACTTGCGTGTATTGCCTGGTATCAAGCGATGGCCGCCGGTGGCGGCACGTCTCCCGATCCGCGATCCAGCCTACTACAATAGAGATCAGTGGGTTCTACAACGAGGTAGGGGGGCTTAGAGCGATAAACCGGTTTTCCGGTCTGCACTCGAAAGTGACCCCCATAAGGCGGCTGCCGTTGTACGCAAATTTGACCACTCGTCACATGACCAAACCAAATACGTGACGTCACAGGAAGGATGGCAGCGCCCATGCAGCGGCTGGCCCCAGCTGGGCCGGAGCTTGTCGGATTCTTTGTTGGTTGTCGTTTGTCTCGGCGAGTTGATTTCAGACGCGGGAGCAGTCATATGAGGCTGGTCAAAAGCGACTTCAGAATTTAGTGTGGTGTCTGACGTAGATATAACGTGAAAATACGTAGGAATGTTGTGCATTTCGCTGGTGACCGACGGGGATATTGCCACTCAAGAGACAATCTGCCCTACGTTGCTCGGATCTCGGATTGATTCGGATACCGCTGGGATAAAATTTAGGGTGACGTTTCTGTGCTCTCGTTGAGCATCGGAATCTTCGAGGTCTGCAATGAAGCGTGTGCAATATATTTGGATACACAGTTTAGCGACGGAAATTGCATGAGTCGTGCTTGGCAGTGTGCAATCGTGGTGCTGCTTCGTTCAAATGACCGAAGGCTCACTTTGGTCATGCGGCGCACCGGAGAGCTGCCTTGAAGCTGGTAGTTCCCGTGCCGTGCTAAATGATGCTGTGCTGCTTCTCAAATTGTTCCGGCGTAGGCGTGCACTTTCACGAAGACAGGTGTGCGGCGCACCGAAGAGCTGCCTTCAAGCTGGTAGTTCCTTTGCCATGCTTTAGGTGGTGCTGTGCTGCTCCCCAATGGACCTTATGTAGAAACATTGGTTCGAGAGTAAATGGTTCCACTACCCTCTCTCTTCCTTCTGGCCGAGCAGAGAGGGAAGATGGTTTCGTTCTGTCGACTTCGGGGCGGAAGACTACACACGATGGGGACAAAGGCGAGTTTGGGGGAGCCGTATCTAGGTCACGGTACCTCAATGGGTGAACAGGATGTAGCTGACGTTTTGGGTGTGAGAGGCCTTGCGCGTGCGTTGTTTTTTCGCCACTTAGCCTCGAACCCAGTCGCGTGTCTAGGTGGCAGCACATATTCGCCAAGAGGTCCATTGTTTCGGCGTAGACGTGCACTTTCACGGAGCACAGGTGTTGCAGTTGGTATTGATTCAGCTGGTCTGTCGCACGCTTCGTCGACACAAAAGTTTCATCAACACTCGTTACGTGAATTGCAAGACGTATGGACATTTCATTGCGCGTGTTACCTACCCAGTCCACTCGTTCACGCCGCTTTGTGACGACAGTCTGCAGCGGCTCATTACCATAAAAGTGGTTTCACATCCATTTCAGTTCAGTTCGCCCACGGCAGTCGCTAAACCCCGAGGGAGAGACTTTATTCGGACAGAATGCAACTAAAGCAATGCAGCTTCTTTAGTGGTCAGGGTAGTCTCTCTTCATTCAGTTTTGTTATATTGTCATGGATGCTTGCTCCAGTCCTATCTTCTATCAATATTTACTATTCTGGAAAGTTCCAGGCAATGCTCAGCTGTCATCGTATGTTCTGGTGTAGGTGCTGAGTACTTTACCCATAGCCCTTCACTCTGTGTCTACCCTGGCGGCTCCTCAGCTCAGTTGCCCGATAACGGGACACGGGTGGCAGACTATCCCGCGTCTTAAAGGAATACTACCACGAAATTTCGGCGCTCATTTTTTGGTCTATATATGTTCAAAGGAGCAGCATCACATCGAACATACCAATATCTTGTTAAAAAGTCACGAAAAGGAATTTTAAAACGAATTAGACGATTAGCAAAGAGCACCTGGTGGATGTCGCTAACGCCTCGCTCGTAATGCCTGTCTAGGAACCTTGAGAGCTAGTGACGGAGGTTGTCTCGCCTCCGGCCACGACGAGAGAAGAGGGGCAGGAAGAACTCCCCTCTTCCCGAGAATGCCTTTTGTGTGTTGCAGAAGTCGCTATTGTCCCCCTACAAGATTACAGAAGATTAACCCGTCACTCAAAATTCGTACCAAAGCAGCCGCTTCGGTGGCTGGAACGACTAGGCCATCCTCTCGACGTCAGCCTCTCCGTAGCTTTGCTCGTCCTGAGACGACCTACGTCACGATTGCGTTAAATGTCACGTGGTCTCCGCTGGGCCTTCTCCGAGCCCTTGCCAGAGCCAAAAAATAGAGCCACCAGGCTCAAAATACCAACGTGCGATTGTCATTTACGGGTGTTGTGGATATATTCAACCTATTTTTGAAACACGACGGGAATATTTCAAATTTCGTTGAAGTATTCCTTTAAACCCCCGGCGAGCCGTAAACTAAGTCCTATCCCGAGCCCAGCAGAAAGACCGCAAGACGAGCAAGTACCACAAGGACGAACCTCGAAAATACACCACGAGGAACCTGAAATCCGAGTCGGTCGCTGCTACCAGCAGAAACCACTGGAATTCGGACTTTTGCCAGAAAAACCGAAGCTCACTAAGCCAACAATGACAAACCCGTAGCAGCGAACCGCGTCCACTCCCACCATTGTTTGTACGCCCGTCGCGCCCCGCACTCCGACGCTTTTTCACGCATGGTATATGAAGATGTTGAGGGCTGGATTGAACAATATGACCGTGTTGCCCGCCACAATGAGTGGACAGACAACCGGCTCCTGCAGAACCTATAGTTCTCGTGGAAGAAACTGTCAGGCACTGGTTTGAGAACCACGAATCCTTCTCAACGTCATGGGAAGTTTGCAAGATCGAGCTAAAGTGCACGTTCATTAGCCAACATTGACGAGAGAGAGCCGAAACCTGATTGTGTCCAGGACATGGCCCCAACATGTACGTCGCTGCCTTCGTGTAGGATGTTTTGCGCCTGATAGAGCACCCACGCCAAGCCTGGCGCTACAGAAGGCGAGAAGCTAAGAATCCCATGCCCCTCATGTGAGGGAGAGCACCTTCGGCAGCCTTGTCCGCAACCCCACGACAACAGTCGAAGGGTTCACATCACCGAGGCTTCCAACATTGAATGTACACTGCAGGCCCGAGCCTGTCACTATTAACAACTTCCTAGCGTCTGGACACTCAAGTCATCCAGCTGCAGCTTCGACGCCAGACTCTCAGGCATCGGCGACATCATCCACAACGGTGTCCGGGAGGAGATAAGGAAGCTAGTTCCTGCCATCAGTTACCCGGCTTTTATTTTGATTGCCGAGATTGTTTCGGAAAAAGTTCGACAGGCATTTCAACTGGAGACTTGTACGAGCGAAGCGGCATCTGGCGAACCGAGGGCGACTCATGCCACAAAGTCACAACGACCACCACCGGCTACCTGTTACTATTCAATGCCAATTCAACGAGACACCCCAACGTCGAAGCATTCCCGACATCTGGAAGAACCAGTGTAGGTCCGCGCTGAACAAAGTACACCGAGGAAAACGGAGGTGCTGTGAATTGGCGACCGAAAACCACTCTGCTACCACAGCATGAGGCCGACCATGTCTACTGGAGGTGCCCATACAAATGAATTGGCCTACAAGGGTTCGTGCCGAACGACCCTCGACCACGTTCCGAGGAGCGTCCGCAAAAGATTGAGGATTATCTTCGGCGGTCTTTGTCCCTGGTGCCCACATTACCCCGAAGCTCATGATCCACTTCATCTGGATGGGAGGTAAGCACGACAAAGCAGGTGAGCGGCAATGCAAGGACAGTTGATCTGGTGTCGGTTGTCGTCCAAGGACATTACCTAATAATTTGCTGACACTAATTATATGTGTCCATGCCACGAAGCACACAATTTCCAACTTTGAGGGAGAATGCCGCTGAGTGACTTAGAGAAATAGAATGGTTGGTTCCTCTCAAAAGGGGACTGCAAGCATCACCGGACTTTACTTTGCCACACGAGACTTACACAAGTTGCAGTGGTCCCGGGATGTAGAATAAATCGCCATTACGAAATGGAAGTAAAATGGTTTGGATAGCAAACAAACATTGTTGCCAGCTATCAAGTCAACGGTACACCAAAAGGCACAGCCACGTAACGAATGCATGCTCGAGCTTGCTGCATTGATGCAGAAGACTACCAAGAAAATTTGCGGATTAGAAGCCAGCCCTGCAGCTTCAGTGCATCAGATGTCAGTGGCCGCAGATGACGTATGATTACAAGACGGCATCAGTCGGTCAAAGTTGCTACTCGACCGAACTGAACACAGAGGTGCCAGGAGTGTCATCCGACAACAAGGTCCACAGTTACTACGACTGAACGCCTGACAGGAGGCTGTCGCAGAAAGAACTCGTTATGGAACCATTTACGAAGAACCAATAATTTTGTAATCAAGTGGAAATAAACATATTTGATACCCTAACCAGATAAACAAATTTCCGCTTGCCTTTATGCCTTGAGAGTCTATGAACCAAGAATTGTGTTCACTGCACGCGCAGGTCCTTTTGAGGACACTCGCATCTCTGACCCTTCAATATTAATTAATGGGACATACCAGACTGGCAGACTTGTTGCATGGGGCTGCACTCGTTCCACCTCTCCTGAACACGTGGTACATCCGAAAACCAACTCCAGTGATGTGAAAATGTTATTTACTAATTTATTCCCTCCAGGGGCCATCGTAGGCATTGCAGAGAGGATACTTAAAACTACACACATGATAATAACATTAAAGCACACTGCTGCAATTTGTTAATTGCAAAGACAAACACACCTCCGAGCATATATATATTTTAATAGTATGTGTTGATGCATTGTTATATAGCAGGACACTTCCTAAACTTATGACACAATAGACCCTTTGCAGAACGCCATCAAGCAACACAACCCTCACCATTTTTTTTCGGCGTAAAACACACGAATGGTCCCCAGTTCACGTCGAATGCTAATGCAGCGTTCGAGTCCAATGGGCGGTGAGCCGAGTTCACAGTGATGGCGGACATAACATTCTTGTCGAACAAATGACCAAAGTATGAAGGCCTTATGTAATTAGAATAGTAGCCACTGTAATTTGTTTCATCACAACTTGGCAAACGGCAAAGGCTACAGTCTCGGTGAGCCGATTTGCACGTTGGAGAGAGGCACATGACAACATGTTATTCAGAGTGCTCGTCTGCACAGATTTGTCACACACCTTCTCTCCGTCTCTCTGATTGGCTCGAGGGGGATGTGGCGGTTGCCCTTTTCCAAGTTACGGTGATACGAAGTATAGGCAGCTCACACTTTTCAAAAAAGTCTATTGAAGAGACCGAAAGGAATGGTCAACATTTTTCAACAAGACTGCTCTCCAGGCAAGGGATGAACACAAATGTGAATCATCTTATTCAGGTAATTAGGCCAAGTAAATAATTGACCGACTAATACAATACGCTCTTGATGAAAAAAAGTATTGCTGTAATAAATCCCACGAAAGAGAAGGTGCAGCTAATCTATGCATACACCAAAACAGTTGTTCTTATAGCAAGTCGAATAGCTTTGAAGCAGGTGCCTGCAACAATTTATTCACCCCACACTCAATAAAACGTCGTCCTCGTAGCTGAAAATAAGTTTGGACTTCGCACTCAAAAAAAAAGGAAGAAAAGCGATCGAATGTAGAATCGTCGATCAGCACAAAATGTTAAAGATCGCAGGAGCTTCCTCGTTAAAAGTTGCAGTAATTATGCAGTTGTCTAGAGCTGAAATAAATTCCCCTAGGCCCTACACTGTTAGAAAAACTCCTGTCAAAGTATGGGACACATACATGCTAACCTTGTTGCCACAACATGTATTGTATTACCGGACTACAGAACATGTTCCATACTTCTTTGGTACGGGACATGTTGTTGTTGTATGGGCAGCCACAATAAGTTCCATACGCCATCATCACGGTACAAGTAGTGTATGCTACAAGAAATGTACCATCATGGCACACAGCAGCACATGTTCGGTTGCAAGCCATGCTAGAACATGTACCATTTTTACGAAGTACATCACATGTTCCAATACGTCCAAAATGACACAGGTTACATTTCTTGTACTTACGGAAAAAGTTCAGTCTTGTTTGGGATAGTACTCGTCCCATTTTATGTTACTACGGCTATTCGCTAGTACATCCGGGCTTTGTATGTCCCATGCCAAGCTTCTCCTTGAAAAGTTGATATGTGACATGCAAAACAGGGATGTCCTGACAGTTTGCAGGCGCAACTTGATGCAAGTCTTTGCAACATAAAATTACCTGCAATGCGGAAATGTTCCCCAAACTTGTATGGAAACCATTTCGTCGTTTACCCTGAGACTGGGGGGTTTTTCGAAGAGCAGAAGTAGCAGAAAAAACAGACAGGTCTCAAACTCAGCTATACGTTTATTTCAACAACTTCCTCTTATATAGTTCGTTTTCGTCGTCAACAACCAATCACATACGACTTCTCCTTTGCACCGTGACTTTTCAGGTTCCACTCTATCACAAAAGAAGCGGACACTCCCAACGTTTCCAAGTGAAAAGGTTCTAGCAGAAGATATGCCTCACAAAGCCCCAAGCACTCTTTTGTGTCCTCACAATAAACAGGACAACAGCCCACAACAACATCCCACTCAAAACTGGTCACCTCCAAAATTGTAGAAAACAGACAATACACACCAGTACACACCACAGACAATACACACCAAAGAAGCCTTTCAAGATGATAAAAAAAAATAACACACTTAAAATTGTAAAAATTGCTTGCAGCGGTTCCCTATTTGCATGGAAGGTTGACTAATACAATGGAAGGTGCAACTAATGCAAAAAAAAAAAAAAAAAAAAAAAAAAACCTAAAATTGTAAAAATTGTTTGCAGCGGTTCCCTATTTGCATGGAAGGTTGACTAATGCAATTTCCTAACGATCTAATCCTAATTGTTTCTCTTACCACCCTTTTAACATCGTTCCTTTCCTTAACAACTACATCCGTTCCAGACCAATCCGTTGTGCAGTTTCTACACTCCTCCAGATGCTTAGCCAACTCCGAATTTGCTGCATTATTTTTAACATTCCTTTTGTGTTCTGTTAAACGATCGTTTAAACACCGAGAAGTTTGGCCTACATACTTAAAACCACACGCCAAAGGAACCTCATATACCACGCCTACGCTACACGGCACCGACTTTTCCCTATGCGCCTTCTGACATCCCCTCTGAGCCGTTTCAAAAGGTGTCAATCTATCTAACCTAAAATCCGTGCTGAATACGACATCCACGCCATATTTTTTTGCACATGCTCTAAGATTGTGGGACACCTCGTGAAAATACGGAACCACAGCGTACCTATTCCTGATTTCTTGCGTCTTCCCCTTTTTTCTCCCTGCTCTGTATGGCAATCTGTCTTTTGATGTACTCTTCCCCATATCCTGCCATTACCAGTCTTTCCCACTGGTTTTTTAGTGCCTCCGGTCCGAAATGCATGCATGATCTCACCAAAGCATTACTAATCAAAGATCTGACTACCCCGGCTTTTACATTTTTCGAGTGACAGCTACTCTTTGATAGAACCGGTTTTGGGTTTTCCTTCCCATACTCCCAACAAAGACCTCGTTCCAAATGTAAACGCAGGTCGAGAAATTGCAGGACCTCGCCCCTTGGCCTCTCTAACGTGAATCTCAACTCTGGCGCCGCTGACCTTACTACTAGTTCTAAAACTTGGTCCAATCCTTCCTGAACAGAGCAAACTAAGATATCATCCACAAATCTTTTCACAAAACACTTTGGAGACAACTCTTCTACCTTGTCATACACTTGCTGGTCCACCGTGTTTAAGTAAATTTCCGCTAACAAAGGCGCTACAGACGAACCTATACATACTCCCTCTTTTTGCACAAAATTGCGACCTTCGTATTCTAATACCGTTGACTGTAAATAAAGGTCTAGCACCGAAAGAAAACTATCCACCGCTATTCCTGTTCCTGATTGAAACTTAATAAGGTTCCCTTCCAAGGCGATCCTCACTCTATTCATTAGTCTGCTTTTCTCTAAAGAGTAATATAGGTCCTTGATGTCCATGGAGAATACCGCGCACTTCCTTCCGTGAAACTTTTCCATTACCTCAATCAACTCACTAGAGTTCTTTAAGGCAATTGATTTCTCCAAATTAGCTAACTTCAAACCCCGCTGTAAGAAGCATGAGACCACCTTCTGCCACGTCCCATTCTCGTTAACAACGGTACGTAGGGGCATTTCAATCTTATGATCCTTCAAAAAGAACTTAAGGGTGAGCGTTGAACGCAACGGTTTCAAAACGCTTTTCGCTACCTCTTCCATGCTTTCCTCCTGAAAAACTTTGCAAATGCTCTTCCTCAGCTTCCCGATATTGCCCTTCCATTCATTAAACAATGATCCCAACGCTTCCTCCGACTTCTTCTGAAAGGCCTGTACAGGCAAAACTGCAAACCTTCCTGTTTTATCTGTCTGCAACAGTTTTAACGAACTCCTTTCTAACTCTTGTTTCACCGCTCTCACATCCTTGAAATCCCTCCTATCGATAGGATACGCGTTTCCCATTAATTTTTCCATGCGCCCTACAGCATCTTCGACAAACGCAAGTTTCTCCTCACTATCCACAACCCTGGCGGTTGACTGTATGTCAGAAAACACGTCGAGTCTAGACGGCTTAACGTTTACACTTTTCTTTGGAGCGCCGTCATGAGGAGTGCCGTCATGAGGTCACGTTTCTTTGGAGCGCCGTCATGAGGACACATTTCGACCGTGCGTGGTATGTCAAAAGGAGGCATGTTTTGGACAGTTTCAAGTTGTGGAACTCTTGGGGGGCAGAGGTAAATAAGTGTGTACAGGGGACAGGAAATCGTAAACAACAGCATTGTATAATTAACCCGGAAAATGTAGTGGTGTCAAAGAAATTGGAGGAGTTCCTGGGTAGAGGTCCGAAGTACTGTGTAAACGTTAAGCCGTCTAGACTCGACGTGTTTTCTGACATACAGTCAATCGCCAGGGTTGTGGATAGTGAGGAGAAACTTGCGTTTGTCGAAGATGCTGTAGGGCGCATGGAAAAATTAATGGGAAACGCGTATCCTATCGATAGGAGGGATTTCAAGGATGTGAGAGCGGTGAAACAAGAGTTAGAAAGGAGTTCGTTAAAACTGTTGCAGACAGATAAAACAGGAAGGTTTGCAGTTTTGCCTGTACAGGCCTTTCAGAAGAAGTCGGAGGAAGCGTTGGGATCATTGTTTAATGAATGGAAGGGCAATATCGGGAAGCTGAGGAAGAGCATTTGCAAAGTTTTTCAGGAGGAAAGCATGGAAGAGGTAGCGAAAAGCGTTTTGAAACCGTTGCGTTCAACGCTCACCCTTAAGTTCTTTTTGAAGGATCATAAGATTGAAATGCCCCTACGTACCGTTGTTAACGAGAATGGGACGTGGCAGAAGGTGGTCTCATGCTTCTTACAGCGGGGTTTGAAGTTAGCTAATTTGGAGAAATCAATTGCCTTAAAGAACTCTAGTGAGTTGATTGAGGTAATGGAAAAGTTTCACGGAAGGAAGTGCGCGGTATTCTCCATGGACATCAAGGACCTATATTACTCTTTAGAGAAAAGCAGACTAATGAATAGAGTGAGGATCGCCTTGGAAGGGAACCTTATTAAGTTTCAATCAGGAACAGGAATAGCGGTGGATAGTTTTCTTTCGGTGCTAGACCTTTATTTACAGTCAACGGTATTAGAATACGAAGGTCGCAATTTTGTGCAAAAAGAGGGAGTATGTATAGGTTCGTCTGTAGCGCCTTTGTTAGCGGAAATTTACTTAAACACGGTGGACCAGCAAGTGTATGACAAGGTAGAAGAGTTGTCTCCAAAGTGTTTTGTGAAAAGATTTGTGGATGATATCTTAGTTTGCTCTGTTCAGGAAGGATTGGACCAAGTTTTAGAACTAGTAGTAAGGTCAGCGGCGCCAGAGTTGAGATTCACGTTAGAGAGGCCAAGGGGCGAGGTCCTGCAATTTCTCGACCTGCGTTTACATTTGGAACGAGGTCTTTGTTGGGAGTATGGGAAGGAAAACCCAAAACCGGTTCTATCAAAGAGTAGCTGTCACTCGAAAAATGTAAAAGCCGGGGTAGTCAGATCTTTGATTAGTAATGCTTTGGTGAGATCATGCATGCATTTCGGACCGGAGGCACTAAAAAACCAGTGGGAAAGACTGGTAATGGCAGGATATGGGGAAGAGTACATCAAAAGACAGATTGCCATACAGAGCAGGGAGAAAAAGGGGAAGACGCAAGAAATCAGGAATAGGTACGCTGTGGTTCCGTATTTTCACGAGGTGTCCCACAATCTTAGAGCATGTGCAAAAAAATATGGCGTGGATGTCGTATTCAGCACGGATTTTAGGTTAGATAGATTGACACCTTTTGAAACGGCTCAGAGGGGATGTCAGAAGGCGCATAGGGAAAAGTCGGTGCCGTGTAGCGTAGGCGTGGTATATGAGGTTCCTTTGGCGTGTGGTTTTAAGTATGTAGGCCAAACTTCTCGGTGTTTAAACGATCGTTTAACAGAACACAAAAGGAATGTTAAAAATAATGCAGCAAATTCGGAGTTGGCTAAGCATCTGGAGGAGTGTAGAAAATGCACAACGGATTGGTCTGGAACGGATGTAGTTGTTAAGGAAAGGAACGATGTTAAAAGGGTGGTAAGAGAAACAATTAGGATTAGATCGTTAGGAAATTGCATTAGTCAACCTTCCATGCAAATAGGGAACCGCTGCAAACAATTTTTACAATTTTAGGTTTTTTTTTTTTTTTTTTTTTTTTTTTTTTTTGCATTAGTTGCACCTTCCATTGTATTAGTCAACCTTCCATGCAAATAGGGAACCGCTGCAAGCAATTTTTACAATTTTAAGTGTGTTATTTTTTTTTTATCATCTTGAAAGGCTTCTTTGGTGTGTATTGTCTGTGGTGTGTACTGGTGTGTATTGTCTGTTTTCTACAATTTTGGAGGTGACCAGTTTTGAGTGGGATGTTGTTGTGGGCTGTTGTCCTGTTTATTGTGAGGACACAAAAGAGTGCTTGGGGCTTTGTGAGGCATATCTTCTGCTAGAACCTTTTCACTTGGAAACGTTGGGAGTGTCCGCTTCTTTTGTGATAGAGTGGAACCTGAAAAGTCACGGTGCAAAGGAGAAGTCGTATGTGATTGGTTGTTGACGACGAAAACGAACTATATAAGAGGAAGTTGTTGAAATAAACGTATAGCTGAGTTTGAGACCTGTCTGTTTTTTCTGCTACTTCTGCTCTTCGAAAAACCCCCCAGTCTCAGGGTAAACGACGAAATGGTTGACTTCCACCAGCTAGCCTGTACTTTGACTCTTTTCTCGTTGTATGGAAAATTTGAACTGTCGTGTCTAATGCGAGCACTATCCTGAAAACAAAACGATGAATCTGCGATATATATACTCAATAGAACAGCCAGGAATGCTATGAGAAAGTGCTCACATGCTACGTCAAGTTTAGAGAACATTTTACATGTAGGAACGGGGATAAAGGCATAGAAACATTTGTAAACATCCTTATGAAACTATGTTCACGCTTGGTCCTTTTGGTTCCAAACCATAGCAACTGACCCATTGCGAAGAAGACTGAACAGTTTGCTGCTTCAAAAATATTTACATTTATTTTTCTTTTAAATGACTAGAACACATACACAATACAAAAAACATTTCATGCCGCAAATATATTTGGGGCAGCTCAGCCATCAAAAAAATATCAAAGTGAGCATTTACTTTGTGTACTTTGTAACATTTAAGAAAAATGTCACAACAAATTATGCTGACATGCTACACCTCAAAAAGAACCATCTTGGCCTATGACAACAAATAGTAATATTAACAAGGGGAAAAAAATTAATCTAAACAAGCACCGAAGTTTCTTTCCACTTCTTTCGGAACTTCGAGAACTCTTGGAGGGCTCCCTGCGCCTTCAGACGCACCAGAGCAACTTTTCTTCAAGACTGCCGGGGCCCCTCCTGTGGGTTCATTGCCACAAGTTGCCTGAAAGAAAGAGCACTTAAATAATGGGCGGGGTTATTTAGAGGAAGATGTCTAATAGAAGCTAAGGAGTTCCTGACTCCTTCTTTAACTTCTCTATCGGTTAGTAATCCGATCTGAACGAATTCTAAATCTTGTCTATAATATCCTTTCAAGCCGAGACGAACGCCCTTAATCTGAACAGTCCGTGCACACACCATAAACATCCAAGTCTGATCCTTGCATCAAGACAAATTTCGATTGTACAAAAAAAAAAAAAAAAGTTTCACCCCACTGGCATTAGTTCTCAGTAATAACTGGGCACATTTCGGAACTTGCGTGAGCACACAACGCTAAGACATTCTACAACGCGAGAAGGAGGCTACAAAGGAGGACAAACACATCCATCTCAATTGAGACGTATGTCTTTCTAGCCTCCATCCCGGGTTGGAGAATGGCATATTAACCAGCTCGCCTGCCTAGTAACGTTGTACACAACAATAATTCGGTTAAGAAAGGAATTCAGAGTACCAGTCAATGCAATATTACAAAAAAGCTTGCCTGAAGTGCTTAAGCAGAATATTGCGGTGAATATTAAAACACTGAACATTCATGTCTTTTGGTTCATATTACTTATTCTAACTTATGAGCATAGCCCGGTCACAGGTATATTTATGTGCCCCTGCAGAACAAGAGCCCATGCATTTGCAGCCGAGTGATACTAAGGCGGGTTAAAATATAAGTTGCACGTACCGTAGGATGCATAAGTCCTACTATTGGTTCTATATGACGATATATCTGAATACCAGATTCATATTGATTCTTTCATTATATTGCAACATAATAATATGACTTAAAAAGAAACGGTCCTCCCCAGCAGGTCACGAAGTTGCTGCAGCACATCCAATTAATGTGAGTAACGAATTGTAAAGCGAATCGCGAATTGCCAAGCTGATTGTAAATAAGGGTGTCTAGAAAGCAGCACGTTAACATTAGACCTTTGCCTTTCTTAGTGTAAAGTTTCAACAAAAACATGGTTCAACATGTTCCAGGTTGCTGTTGAAGGTGCCAAACAAACACAAACCCTAAGGCTAATATTCTGCTCTACAAAACATTTCTTTTTTCAAATTGCTGTCGAAAGTTAGACACTTTGCTTGATGTAATTGGCAATGCCTCGGTGACAGTGTGACCAAGCTGAATGAAACCCTTAATATTTACATGGGAGTACTGCAATACGTTCGAGGAATCTTTATGCGTCTGCTATGCTGTTTTTTTTTTTTTTTTTTTTTTTTTTACAGATTTGTTTGAAGCCATGAAAGCTACACTTATGCGGTTTGTGCGACTGAGTTATACGCCCAGGGGGACATTACCGGGGTGGCTAATCTTCGCGATAAGTCGACTAATTAATTGAAATTCGTTAATTATATTTTAATTAGTAGAAGTAGTCGTATGGTTCCAATTAGATATTTGCTGAGCGTCGTTCAAATCCCCTAGATCAGTAATTTTTAGAAAGACTTTGAGCGCGTGAAAAGCGCAACAGTGCGCTGAAGTTACTACTCGTGGAACAGGTACAAGGCTGGGGCTAGCTAAGAGACGGAAAAATCGCGCGGGCGCCTTACCGCAACCGGTAGCCTCGTGCTCCACAAGTGGAAACCTTTATTGTACTACTACACTTCTCACGCGCTGAAAGTCTTTCTGAAAATGACTCATTTAATGGTTTTCGACAACACTCACCAAGTTTTTAATTGGAACCATATGTCTATTTTCACTAATTAACAGATTAACAAATTTTAATTAATTAGCCGACATATTGCAAAGATTAGCCACCCACTAAATGTCCCCCTGGGCGTATAACTCGCTCGTACAAACCGCAAAAGTGTAGCTTTCATGGCTTTCTTTAAACAAATCTGTAAGAATAAAAAATATCCTGTATATGTACAGTACTCAGCAAAGGAACACGCGACTGTATTACCTCTTAAGATAACATTAATCTATGACGTAGCGCACAAAATTGTTGCATTATGTGCCATGCTATAGTTGTCGTTCGGCCACCGACAAGTTAGCACTTTTATGAGGTAATGAACAGTTTGTGTGTTTCTACAAGTTTCGGAAACATTGCACAACGTCAGAGGAGAACAGTATTTGAACTTTTTGACTTGTCCCCTATACTGTAAATGACTTATTTTTCGCGGGCTTCATATTTCGCGAATCAGATAAGAGATGAAGATTTGGAATAATTCGCGGGTTCTAATTTTCGCGATGCGGCGGGATTTCCAATGTGAACACGATTGTAAACCTGAGACTGCGGCAGAAAAGAGAACACAACAGAAGGTAGTAAAAGAGGAGGCAACGTCTCAAACTCAGCTGCAAAGTTTATTTCGAACACGCTTTATATACCCCATCTCCAACGCCGTCTCTACAAAAAAAAAAAAAAAACACATGACAAGAGGACAATGACACTTGGGTAAACCTTCTCTTATCTTCCTTGACCTCGGCTGTGGGATACTCACACAAAGGGTCACATTTTAGCATAACCGCCGCCACCCGGCGAACGTAGGTAAAATCACTACTGAACACAAAGAAAGGGTTTGACCTTCAAAGGTGCGTTTCCTCTAACAAATCACTCAGTCCACACAAACAATACTATACACTGCTAACAGCCGGAACTGGGGCCATCTCCAAAAATGAGAACGACATTGCCCTCCTACCACGAACCACAAATGGATAACACTGCGACTTTCTCGAACAAGTCCAAGGATACACATATACACAACACTAGTACTACAAAAAAAAAAAGAAAAAAAAAAAACATGGGAAGAGGACAATGACACTTGGGTAAACCTTCTCTTACCTCCCTTGACCTCGGCTGTGGGACACTCACACAAAGGGTCACATTCTAGCATAACCACCGCCACCCGGCGAACGTAGGTAAAATCACTACTGAACACAACGAAAGGGTTTGACCTTCAAAGGTGCGTTTCTCTAACAAATCACTCAGTCCAAAGAAACAATACTATACACTGCTAACAGCCGGAACTGGGGCCATCTCCAAAAATGAGAATGACATTGCCCTCCTACCACGAACCACAAATGGATAACACTGCGGCTTTCTCGAACAAGTCCACGGATACACATATAAACAACACTAATACTACAAAAAAAAAAAAAAAAAAAAAAAAACTTTACAAGCGTACAAATTGTTTACATTCTTTCCCAAACTGCAATGACGCCTGACTTATACAGTTGCCAGACGTTTTTATACGAATCGTTTCTTGGACTACACGTTTCATATCATTGCGTTCTTTGTGAATTACTTCGGTTTCAGACCAGTTGGCTTTACAGTTATTAAACTCTAGAAGGTGCCTGGCTAACTCGCAATTGGACGCGTTGTTTTTCACATTTCGTTTGTGTTCCGTGAGTCTATCATTTAGACAACTCGACGTCTGACCTACGTACTTTAATCCACACTCCAAAGGAATCTCATAAACCACAGAAGTCTCACCCGGTACCGACTTCTCGCGATGTGCCTTCTGGCAAACTTCCTGTTTCGATTCAAAAGGTGTAAGCTTGCATAACTTAAAATCGGATGTAAACACTGTTTCTAAGCCAAACCTTTTCGCCTACGCTTTTATGTTATGGGAAATATCGTGAAATTACGGTATAGCAACTCGTCGGTTCCTCACAGTTGGTTCATTCCGCTTGTCTCTGATTTGAATAGAACGTTGCTGTTTTAAAAAAGTTTCCTCATACCCCGCGTCCTCCAGTCTACCCCATTGTCTTTTTAAAGCTTGACTCATGAAATGGTTACATGACCTTTTTAGCGCAGTAACCAATTAATGATTTCGCAACTCCCGCCTTAATAATTTTATAGTGACAAATTTGTCTGGGAAGCACCGGTTTAGCCATCTTCTTACCATATTCCCAACATAAGCCATTTTTTACCTGAATGCGCAAGTCCAAAAACTGCAACATGTTCTCCTCTGGTTTTTCTACTGTGAAATGCAACTCCGGGGCCGTTGACCTAATAAGCTTTTCAAGATACACCGATTTTCCTTCTTCAAACGTGCAGACAAAAATATCCTCTACATATCTTCTGATGAAGCCCACGTTAGGTGATAACTCATTCATCCTGTCAAACAGTATTCTATCCAAACTGTTGGGGTATATCTCAGCTAACAACGGAGCGACCGACGAGCCTATGCATACACGTTCTTTATGGATCGAAACACGAAGTTTGCCAGAAGGCACATCGCGACAAGTCGGTACCGTGTGAGAATTCTGTGGTTTATGAGATTCCTTTGGAGTCTGGATATAAATACGTAGGTCAGACGTCGAGATGTCTAAAAGATAGACTGACGGAACACAAACGGAATGTGAAAAACAACGCGTCCAATTCCGAGTTAGCCAGGCACCTTCTAGAGTGTATTAACTGTAAAGCCAACTGGTCTGAAACGGAAGTAATTCACAAAGAACGCAATGATATGAAACGTGTAGTCCAAGAAACGATTCGTATAAAAACGTCTGGCAACTGTATAAGTCAGGCGTCATTGCAGTTTGGGAACGAATGTAGTGAATTTCTACGCTTGTAAAGTTTTTTTTTTTTTCTGTAGTATTAGTGTTGTTTATATGTGTATCTTTGGACTTGTTCGAGAAAGTCGCTGTGTTATCCATTTGTGGTTCGTGGTAGGAGGGCAATGTCGTTCTCATTTTTGGAGATGGCCCCAGTTCCGGCTGTTAGCAGTGTATAGTATTGTTTCTTTGGACTGAGTGATTTGTTAGAGGAAACGCACCTTTGAAGGTCAAACCCTTTCTTTGTGTTCAGTAGTGATTTTACCTACGTTCGCCGGGTGGCGGTGGTTATGCTAGAATGTGACCCTTTGTGTGAGTGTCCCACAGCCGAGGTCAAGGGAGATAAGAGAAGGTTTACCCAAGTGTCATTGTCCTCTAGTCATGTTTTTTTTTTAAATTTTTTGTAGAGACGGCGTTGGAGATGGAGTATATAAAGCGTGTTCAAAATAAACTTTGCAGCTGAGTTTGAGACGTTGCCTCCTCTTTTACTACCTTTTGTTCTATTCTCTTTTCTGCCCCAGTCTCAGGTATACAATCATGTTCAATTTACACCATCTCTCCTGCACTGAGTATTATTTCCAATATGTTTACGTTTTACCAGAATCGTTCGCGGGACCTGTTTTTTTTTTCTTTTTAATTGTAGGTGATTTGGAAAAATTAGTATCTTGCGAAAAATGAGTCGTCTAGAGTCTTCGATATCTCCAATTCTGAGCCAAATTGGCTTTGGCGGGAATACGTTGAGGAGCACACCACCATTCAAAGGTATGCCAAACTGCTTAAGATGTTGGCAAGGACACGATAACAGATTAGGTACATAATTTGAATCCCGGAGAAAAGCTCACCGGAGAAAAGCTCACGGGAGATAAGCTCACCAGAGAAAAGCTCACCGCAAAACCGGCGGATGCGGAGAAAAGCTCACCGGCCATTGAGCGTATGCGGAGAAATGCTCACCGATTTTTTTTTCTTCTTTTTATATGGAGGCTATCGGATCATACGTAACATATATCAATTAATTATCAATAAAAAGTTGTCAGCTCTGTAAAAAAGAATGTCCTCTTTGTATCATTTGTTAAGCTTTTGGGGTATATTGCTCCCAAATTAATAATTGCGGGCCAGTGTTTTCTGTGGCTTACTCTGTAGGCAACGAAATCCCAACTCAAATTTTTATGAACTTGGAGAACAGAAAAAAGTTCGAAAACTTAATAATTCCTCCCTAAAACGTAAAAATCAAAACTGTAAATTCCAAAAATCCGTAAGTGCATGCGCGCAACAACGCGGTGCCTGAAATTCAGCCTCTTTGAAGCTTTTGTTAATTTTTGAAAATAGGACAAAACAGTCAGTAGGATATCGAAACTTTTTTTCTTTCACGGAGAAGCACGTTTTCTAGCCGTTCGTGCTAGAGTTTCCAGACGTTGCCTTTGTGTGATAGTGCCTTTCTACGGCGAGCCACTTATGACCTCCAGAGCTGCACACTGGCACCGTTGTTACTCGTGACCTATATAAAAAGTAGTCTTCTGTAAGGTAGCGAACAGGGCGAGTTGGTAAACGTTATACATGATAAAAACCGCTCAAACGACGACGACGGAGTGAATACAACAAACATGACAGGACGAAGCTGTTCTCGCAACTAAAAATTTGTTAATGAAATTAACAGAAAAAAAAAACAGCTTAGCCGACACTGATTACATCCACGAACACCTGCTTATCTGTTAGGCACTACACAATATTTGAAACTGAAACGGTTCACACACCGCTATATTCATATTAGCTCGCAAAGAACAAACATCTTTATTTGACAGAGCTACCGACGGCACCTTGCCAGTTGTCAATAAATTGCTGTCCTTTTTACCAGTGTACGATGTTCTGATTTTATACTTGCGGCTTCAATAATATACAGATTGGGTGATTACTAATTTTCAAGAATATTGCAAAAAAGTGGACATATTTTTAATGAAGTGACGAATGCGAATTATGTTAAATTACAGCGTTTGCTACAGAATCAGCTAAGTTAAAAGACAAATCGGTGAGCTTTTCTCCGCATCCGCTCGAAGGCCACGGTGAGTTTTTCTCCGCATCTGCGGGTTTTGCGGTGAGCTTTTCTCCGGTGAGCTTATCTCCGGTGAGCTTTTCTCCAGTGAGCTTTTCTCCGCCGCCCACATACTTTATTGCTAACGGCCTTTTATGTCATTTACGCTGTCAAAAATTACTTATCAGTTATTTCTGCTTCCCAGACAAAAATAAATCACATATTTATTTCTTCACGAAATGCAATGTCCACTTGACAATTGCACCACTTGAAGGAATCAGAACTGTCCATGCGATACATTTTTCCAGAGCAAATTCACAGTGCGCATTTTCAAAGCCACATTCATAGTTACCTCTAAACGAACTTCAACGCTGCTGGCAGCTCAGTATTGTACTTTAGGTTGAGACAACAGTATGTGGCGTATATCAGCTCCATAGCAGAGAGGAACCTGGCGCCTTCGAAGCACCTGGTGCCACCCAGTGGCAGTCGAAGATGCTTCTGCCTGAAAAAAGTCGATCTTTTTAGTCATAAAGGAACGCTGAACCAAACGTTTCTGATTGCAATTGTGTTTGAGAGCATTAATACCTAGGGCTTTGGGAGTTATACTATTTTCAATCATGGCACACCTTTTGAGTTTTTATCTGGGGAGTAGATTTTCGGTTTCTTCCGGTTAGCATGTATATCCATGAGTTTTATCGCTTTATTTTGGTGATATGTATAGTATCTTCCTTTAATTCACAAGGCAAAACCGCACTCCGTTGCGGTGAATCAACTTGATACGCGATGAAAACAAGTCAAATCCCATCCTCTAAAAAAAAGGAGACTTGACACACAAAACCCAATTACAATTTCTGAAATTGGAAAACAGCGCGCAAAAAGACGAAGACGACGAGAGAAGAGCACAGGACAAGCGCTGACTATCAACTGAAGTTTTATTAAAAAAGGCTCAAGCAAGAAAACACCACACAGTCAACCAACGCCGAAACAACCAATGGCGTGTCGCTCACCAGTCATCTATAAAATCTATCTCTTTTTTATGAAGATAAACAGAAGGTTGGCTGACGCAGTGCCCCGCGCCAGCTTTTTCGATAGCATGCGCCTCCAGCACCTCTCTTTGCACTTTTGTGCGCCCCCTGCCAATGATTAAGGTATTTTGGAAGACGGGGTGACACTGGCAGTCTCTGCAATGTACGTACAAGTGACCTCCGGTCATTGACCGCAGGGAATTCGCATGCTCACGCATTCTCTTGTTGACGCAGCGTCCCGATTGTCCAATGTAAACCCGTCCGCATGACAATGGAATTTTGTAGATGACACCCACAACGCAATCCACGAACTTGTTGACATGCTTAAAGGGATACTGAACCGAAATTTCGAACTCACAAAACAAGGCTGGACAGATAGGCGGGACGATGCAAAACCCAAAAATATCACTCATACGGCGATATCTCAAACGGATTGCCATATTTTTAGAAAAGAAGCGCCCGACTGAACTCGGCCGACGAGGCCGACAAGGCAAGGCACGTCACGATTCTTATTCCCTCTCCTCTTCACTACGTCCCGTGTCGAGCTGGTGAACCGAAGCGAGGAGGAGAGAAGCGAGGCCGCTCCCCCTCATTCTCAAATTCTCCCGGAGGACAGTGATGTCAGAGGCCTCGCTTGATCGCGCCCTTCTTTTCGAAAAGTGCGGCCATTCGTTTGAGATATCGATGTACGAGCAATGTTTCGGAGTTCGTAGAGTCCCGTTCAACGCTTCTAGAGCCTTATTTTGCGAAATTCAAATTTCGATTAAGTATCCCTTTAACAGTACATGACATCTTTTTACTGCTTGCCTGGTTTACGCGCGGGCAAAGTTGTGCTAATTTTTGAGGCGCTGAAAAAACCATTGACACATTGAACCGGTTAGCCCCTTTTTTTAAATTGTGTGAAACCTTATGTAAGTATGGGACAACCTGAGGCCTTTGTTTAGGCTTTACTTTTGGTTCCTGAGAACCGCTCTTGACTTTTTTCAAGAGTGCCTGAGAGACACCAAGCAAAACAGAAAGAGGAAATCCTGCTCCTAAAAGTCGCTTGACCTGGGCTTCATAGCTGTCAAGCATGGCATGGTGACAGGACCTGTACAGTGAAGCTTGGAGGCATGACGTGGCAATATTTCGTTTCACAAGTTTGGAGTGGGCGGAATCGTATGGCAGGATTTCCTTCTTGGTTCGCGGGTTGTAGCGCCAACACACATGTTGCCAAGTGAATTGCAGCCGTAAATCCAAAAACTGCAAGCACTGACCGTCTTGCAGTTCGTAAGTGAACTTTAGGCCTGAAGAGCAGCGCTTGAAAACGGTCATTACATCATCCACAACCTTTTGCAAAGACAAACTGCCGACACTCCTTAAGAACACCAGATAATCGTCAACATATCTGTATATCTTGCACACCTGTTGACACAATGCCGTTTCTAAAGACCTATCGAACTTCGCTAGGTAAATGTCGCATAGCACCGGAGCAACGCTCGAGCCGATGCAAATGCCCTCTCTCTGTACATAGTAGCTTCCGTCAAAAAGGACAAAGGTGGACTGCAAGTATAACATTATGAGTTCCAAAAAACCGTCAATCCCCACTCCACTGGCATTCTGGAAGGCAACAACACCATTTTCTTCAATGCACTCACGCACCGCCAGCAACAAGTCTTTGTGGGGCACAGAGTAAAAGAGTTCTTCCACATCGACTGAAAACGCGATTGAGTTCTCGGGAACGTCCTTACTAAAAGACTCAATGAGGGACTGCGAGTTTTTGACAAGGAAGGGATCATGAAGCTCCAGAGCATTCAGATGCTTTTGCAGGTAACAGCTGACCATTTTCTGCCAAGATCCTCTCTCCGTGACAATGGCCCGAAGAGGCGTGTCAGGCTTATGGGTCTTTGCCGAAAAGAACACCTCCAAGTTACCTGTCTTACACTTTCTTATGCTGTTTTCCAACTGTGACAGCTCAAGGCTATTGCACAGTTTTAGGGCGGCACTCTTGACCTTTTTTGGCTCAAGTGGAGTTGGTCTAAAATTTTTGCAAATGGCATCACGTGCTTTTAGGTCCAGTGTGTCCCTTGCCAGCACCACAAAACCTCCCTCCTTGTCTGCCTGCAGCAACCCAAGGTCGTTACACTGGAAAGAAGGAGACTATTTTTGCTAACATGTTCCCCGTGGGGTTAGAAGACCTTTTGTTAGCGCACCGCGCCAGACAATCCACCCCTTCTAGCGTGCACGTGTCCCTTTCCTCAGCAGGGGCTTTTGCAGACACTTCTCGCACTAAGGCTATGAGTTCATGTGGTTGCATGCGCGGTTCTACACTGTATTTTGGGCCTTTTGAAAGAGTCCTCGCAACATCTTCAGGTACATCGACGTCACCCAAGATAGTCAATCCACCCTGGGTAGGTGTGGCTGGTCGCATCTTTTTGGGAAACCTCAGTCTGACACGCTGCCACAGAAATTCTGTCACCTGTGCCACTAGCTGCAGATGCTCTCGATGCTTGCGAAGTCCTGTCGTTGCTGGATTTCCGCACAGGCACAGCACCCTGAGGTAGTCATAAAGAACCACACCTACCCAGGGTGGATTGACTATCTTGGGTGACGTCGACGTACCTGAAGATGTTGCGAGGACTCTTTCAAAAGGCCCAAAATACAGTGTAGAACCGCGCATGCAACCACATGAACTTATAGCATTAGTGCGAGAAGTGTCTGCAAAAGCCCCTGCTGAGGAAAGGGACACGTGCACGCTAGAAGGGGTGGATTGTCTGGCGCGGTGCGCTAACAAAAGGTCTTCTAACCCCACGGGGAACATGTTAGCAAAAATAGTCTTCTTTTTCCAGTGTAACGACCTTGGGTTGCTGCAGGCAGACAAGGAGGGAGGTTTTGTGGTGCTGGCAAGGGACACACTGGACCTAAAAGCACGTGATGCCATTTGCAAAAATTTTAGACCAACTCCACTTGAGCCAAAAAAGGTCAAGAGTGCCGCCCTAAAACTGTGCAATAGCCTTGAGCTGTCACAGTTGGAAAACAGCATAAGAAAGTGTAAGACAGGTAACTTGGAGGTGTTCTTTTCGGCAAAGACCCATAAGCCTGACACGCCTCTTCGGGCCATTGTCACGGAGAGAGGATCTTGGCAGAAAATGGTCAGCTGTTACCTGCAAAAGCATCTGAGTGCTCTGGAGCTTCATGATCCCTTCCTTGTCAAAAACTCGGAGTCCCTCATTGAGTCTTTTAGTAAGGACGTTCCCGACAACTCAATCGCGTTTTCAGTCGATGTGGAAGAACTCTTTTACTCTGTGTCCCACAAAGACTTGTTCCTGGCGGTGCGTGAGTGCATTGCAGAAAATGGTGTTGTTGCCTTCCAGAATGCCAGTGGAGTGGGGATTGACGGTTTTTTGGAACTCATAATGTTATACTTGCAGTCCACCTTTGTCCTTTTTGACGGAAGCTACTATGTACAGAGAGAGGGCATTTGCATCGGCTCGAGCGCTGCTCCGGTGCTATGCGACATTTACCTAGCGAAGTTCGATAGGTCTTTAGAAACGGCATTGTGTCAACAGGTGTGCAAGATATACAGATATGTTGACGATTATCTGGTGTTCTTAAGGAGTGTCGGCAGTTTGTCTTTGCAAAAGGTTGTGGATGATGTAATGACCATTTTCAAGCGCTGCTCTTCAGGCCTAAAGTTCACTTACGAACTGCAAGACGGTCAGTACTTGCAGTTTTTGGATTTACGGCTGCAATTCACTGGGCAACATGTGTGTTGGCGCTACAACCCGCGAACCAAGAAGGAAATCCTGCCATACGATTCCGCCCACTCCAAACTTGTGAAACGAAATATTGCCACGTCATGCCTCCAAGCTTCACTGTACAGGTCCTGTCACCATGCCATGCTTGACAGCTATGAAGCCCAGGTCAAGCGACTTTTAGGAGCAGGATTTCCTCTTTCTGTTTTGCTTGGTGTCCCTCAGGCACTCTTGAAAAAAGTCAAGAGCGGTTCTCAGGAACCAAAAGTAAAGCCTAAACAAAGGCCTCAGGTTGTCCCATACTTACATAAGGTTTCACACAATTTAAAAAAAGGGGCTAACCGGTTCAATGTGCCAATGGTTTTTTCAGCGCCTCAAAAATTAGCACAACTTTGCCCGCGCGTAAACCAGGCAAGCAGTAAAAAGATGTCATGTACTGTTAAGCATGTCAACAAGTTCGTGGATTGCGTTGTGGGTGTCATCTACAAAATTCCATTGTCATGCGGACGGGTTTACATTGGACAATTGGGACGCTGCGTCAACGAGAAAATGCGTGAGCATGCGAATTCCCTGCGGTCAATGACCGGAGGTCACTTGTACGTACATTACAGACTGCCAGTGTCACCCCGTCTTCCAAAATACCTTAATCATTGGCAGGGGGCGCACAAAAGTGCAAAGAGAGGTGCTGGAGGCGCATGCTATCGAAAAAGCTGGCGCGGGGCACTGCGTCAGCCAACCTTCTGTTTATCTTCATAAAAAAGAGATAGATTTTATAGATGACTGGTGAGCGACACGCCATTGGTTGTTTCGGCGTTGGTTGACTGTGTGGTGTTTTCTTGCTTGAGCCTTTTTTAATAAAACTTCAGTTGATAGTCAGCGCTTGTCCTGTGCTCTTCTCTCGTCGTCTTCGTCTTTTTGCGTGCTGTTTTCCAATTTCAGAAGTCATGAACCAACTCGCTTGCATCGCCACCTTAACCAATTACAATCCACGAGCATGCTCATGAATGTGCGAGGCTGCATGCACAATGCGCGAGTCTGGTCGCATATTCACGAGCAAGCTCGTGAATTGCGATGTTGGTTAGGTCATGATGGGCGAAAATATTTGCTTGAGGGCTCTGCAGTAATTTGTATTGGTAGAGCAAAGCTGTGCCACTATGGCCAGGATTCGGGTCGTCCAATGAAAGAACATTAACGCGCGTCGTGCGTGCAGCAACTTCCGGTAGAGCTGCACGACGTCGTGCGTGTAGCATTACCCTACATAAAAAGGGTGTCCTTCTCAGGCAAAAGCGGGAGTTCACTCTGAGCATGCGCAGCGTTCAGAGAGCTCCAATGTGGCGTCCAGTGAATACCACCTATTACAATAGAGGTTTCGACTCGACCGGGGTAATTTCGAAGTATATTCGTCTATCAGTAGCCCGAGTTATTTCAGAAATATCAGTCCCGGAAAAATGGCATCAATTTAGTCCACAAAACACCTGGAGTGACGGAGCATCTGCGGCGCGCACACGAGCATTAGCAAGACGATGATTGATTACTGGCACAGCGGGGATAAGTTTACTGGGCGACTCAAAATATCGCACGATAATGCGTTGCTATTCCTCAGATGCAAAAGCCTGCATTATTTCTCTGCATGAAGCAGGTGCCACCTTTATTGGACCGGATAATCGGAAAGCTGCCAAATACGCTCACACGGTCGAGCAGCTGAGGAACGCAGTGCTCCACTCTGCTTTCAGACGCATAAAAAAAAAAAAAAGTTAAAAACAAGCTCCGTTTATCGAACGCTGTATTGAGAATATCTTACGCTTTCGACCTTAGGAATATGCTTCATTCCTTAAAACATCAGTGACCAATGTTCACGTCTTCTAATCCGATCTTCCCTCATTCTCCAGTTGCCCCATCCCCCTCCCCGATCAAGCGCTGAACTTTGAACCATGTCAGGTTGAAGTTGGCGGCGAATCTAGTTTAATTCGAGGCGCTTAAGTCACGCATGTTGACAGCGGCTTGGCATAATAATGCGGGAATATTGCGGAAACCGTGCTCTCCTAGTGCCCAACTACTAAGTAGGGTCGGGCCGTATGCCGCCCCGAATCAGGAACTATAAAAGGCCTAGCTTTATGCGGCTGGGAAGACGAGACGCTGCACGATGGGCATCCCGAACTTGCAATATACGACACCTTTAGAGATAGTAAACTAACACTGGCGTTAGGAACAACTTAGCGTATACGTACCTTGGAAAACGAAGCCGTCTACGCACCGTAGAACGCCGCTGACAACGCGACAACAACGTCAAACTCGCCTTCCGAACGGGTAGCACTAGGGTGCCTCAATGTCCTTCTGTTAAGGGTGATGCCACCCTTTGTAGTACCCGATGCCGACAGCACGCGCTCACGGGTAAAATACAAAGAAATTGACGAAAACAAAATGTCGCCATAGCACAGTCAGCGCCACAAACGCGTGCAGGGACACGCTCTTTCACGCGCTTTTGAACAAAAAAGAAAAATAAATGTGTGGGACAAAATGGCGAGATGTCTCCACCCTAAGCAAAGCGCACAAGAAGGCACCCTAGGTAGCACCACTCCACAGTCCCCGGGCCCACGCTGGCCGGCAGCAGCTTGCGCATGCGCGGGAGAGAGATGTCTTCCTGCGCGCGGCGTAACTGGGCTCACGGGCGCTGTACTTCCGCGGTCTGATAGAGTTCCATAAAAATTGCTGGATATCCGGCACTTTCGGGCGCGTTCAATTCGCTTATACCAGTTGAACCGACTATAAACTGTAATCTTGTAAGGCTTTTTTTTATTGATACGGATAAGCTCATACTTATTGCTTAAATAGCACATTTCGATGCATATGGTACAGTTCCTGTTTTTGAAAGCAAACAGCACATTATATGCATTTCCAGAAAACGGGACATGTTCTATTCGGTTTTTCCACGTAGATTGATGGAATTTTCTAACAGTGTACATCCGACGCATACATTTTGCGTCAATTCTCGGACATTCCAACGTTCAAACAAAGCTAACAGAATGCGAAAGTTTTATGCTAAAAGCACTCAAAGTTCTTTAGATTCTCGAACAGATCCCGAATCCGAGCACCGATACGGCGATACGGCTGATGTTGTCTCACAGGTGTTAATATCCAGATGATCCAGAGCGATCTTGCACAAAAATGGTATAAAGTCTCATTCCTTCGTATTTTCACATTGTACCTGCGTCAGCGAACACGAAAAAGCCCGAAGTCGTCGGAAAGCAGCTGCACATCGCGGTTACCGCGCACCGAACAAACTTGCATCCGCCAGCTCTGGGCGCTGCCATCTTACCTGTGACGTCACGACTCTTGGGAGGTCACGTGACGAGTGGTCACATTTGCGTAAGACATGGCGGCGCCCGGGGGGGTGCCACTTCCGAACTTCCGGTTTATCACTCTAAGCCCCTGAACCTCGTTGGGGTTCTAGTAGTAACGCTGAGTGGAACCGATGGGAGGGATGGATGGATGGTAATGGTTCCCTATTGAAAAAGGCCAATATGAACTCGGCTTATTGGAAATATTGTATTCCAATGAAGTTGATGGAAACCAATAAAAACTTATTGTTACCCGATTAACCCAATACTCACGACGGGAATTCATATCGGAGCACAATACCCCGATATAGTGTACGGTTATTGGTATACAACAGGATATTGGAGCACAATATCCCTATATAACTTGCGGTTATTGGTATACAACACGATATCGAAGCACAATATCCCGACAGAATTTACGGTTATTGGTATACAACACGATATGGAAGCACAATATCCCGACAGAACTTACGGTTATTGGAATAGAATACGACACCACGTGCATATTGGTGACCGACATGGACATACTGTGCGGCCACACGATATATAAATATCGGTCGTCGATCACGGGCCCAAAGGAGAATACAATATCGCGTGGATAAATCTCAGAACGAATTCAAAGTTACCAACATGAATTACGTCGGCATATACCGCGGACTAAGAGGATTAAGAGACACAGTATTGATCGCCCGTGAAGCAACATGTGGATATCGGTACGCCCACATATGCGACATCGCGTGAATGATATCGTAGAACAGCAGGAGTTACCATACGGCAATACTAAAGAGAACGATATTGGAGGTGGATACACACAGAACACAAACGTTCCGCGTTGCGAACACATTCACATTGATCGAAAGCGCAAGTGTACGTACGGCACACAGTACACACAGCCTCGAGCGCTTGAAATGCTAGACAACCACAAAACCATTCAGAATAACTAGCTGGGACACCCGCGACCTACCTTTCAATGAGAAAGCCCAATAACGACGTGCTCATTGGAGTGATCGTTTTCAAACAAATGTTTATTGCAGTTTTAATGCAACAAAAGTTAGGTTACCGATGTTGGAACCCAAATCGAACGTGATACGTGACAATGCCAGTTCGCACAATAAAATAATGAGGATTAATGGGCTTGACAGGTCACGTGCTTCTTACCCGCACATTTATCGATATTGACCCACCTTTCTGGGTAATCCTACGTCGTACACAAAATCCACAACCACACACGAGCACATTTCACCCACCACTCTTCGTCGCCTGTTTCGCAAGATTCACACACTGTAAAAAAACGACGGGAAAAATACGTGCATTTGCGCCATCAAACGGTACGTTACAGACTGGTTTTATGAGAAAGGTTTCCATCGTCAACCCGCGCGCGCGAAAGCTCGAGCGCTCGAGCTTCGGAGGCAGTTCAAACTCCGAAGGGAGGCGAGCCGAGCGAGCTGCGAGTAGCCCATCGAGCCAGACGAGCGGCTGAGCGAGCCGCCGAGTGGCCGAATCCGCCGATCCAGCCAAGCCTAGCCGAGCCGCCGAGATTGCGCGATTGCGCCATTGCGCAGCGACCGCGACCGCTCCAACCCGGCGAGACGGCGGCGATGGCGGGACCGACGGATGACAGCTCGTCAAGTTCGTCGCGCACTTTGCTTGTGGGTTCCAAGTGAAACCAACGCACTTTCAATCGCTTCGAAAGGTACGTATAGACGACTTTATTACTTGCAGCATTGAGTGCTTTGGTATACACAGATCAAAGTGAACACTGAAGGACAGAAGGGAGAATGTAAGGCCGCGGTAAATAGTGTGCATGTTGCGGCTGCTTCGCCAACGGGTGTGTGTTCTCTTATTATTTGTTTTTGCTCCTGACGCATTCTGCTCGAGTGTTAAGAGCGCGTGGCGTATATGATGTGGCTGCCGCGCCGTCGGTGGGGTGTTCTTTTATTATTTGTTTTTGCTCCCGACGCGTTCGCTCGAGTGTTCGGAGCGCGCGTGTTACCCGATCCGGGCAGTCGGCGCTCAGGCGCCGGCCAGGCGGCGAACAATGCACGGGCCGATTAGACGAGGAATTCGGTTTTGGCGGTTAGAGAACTGACGAGGTATTATATTTACTTTCGAGCGTTTATTGGACAGGTGTATACCACGTGGTCTTCTTCTGTTTTAAAATTATTATTCGGTTCTGGCCAGAGGGAGAGGGGGACCTTTCCTACAAAGGCCCGTGTCGGGCGAGAGAAGGGGGATTTTGGCGTATAAGCTGGACGCGCACACAGACTTGGAGGTGCGCAGCAATATGATGCCGGGTCCCTGACTTGTTGTAACGAGGTACAGAGTCAGTAATAATTCGGACAAATAAACACCTTGGAAAACGTCCACCATCTAACGGCTCCTGGATTCGGCGGCAGCAACAGAAGACGCCGAAGATCATCTTCATCAACTTTTACTGGAAACATGATGTTTTGAAATCGCAGCTTATTTGAACGCATGCGTCCCCTGCTGAAAGCGTCTGGCTGTGCTCTGTTGCAGACGTCATTTCGACTGCGTGTACTCTGATGTAACGTCAGTCAGTGTTTACACTCGGCTAGCTTCGCTATCTTGTTATCTCATGTGCGAAATAGACGTAGAAACCAGCGCCTCGTCTCTTTCGGATACTCAACCTCCAGCCCCCTGGCTCCCAGCGTGCTTACCGGCGCAAACCGTTCGACGTGTTGGATTCGTGGGCTCGTTCGAAGAGGCGTTGTTTAACGCTCACGAGTCGCCGAAGTGTTACCGGAGCTTCTCTTTACGAAAGTCGCGATCGACGGTGGGCCCTGAGCTCGTACTTTTTTCTTCACTGGTAGACTAACCGCTCATTCACACAGGAAGCGGATCCGCGTTCGCAAAGTGGTTGCGACCGAGGTTGTATAAAGATCCAGTACATCTGCACGCGCACTTGATGTCATCGAGTGCGCGTGCAATTGCACTGGATCTTTATACAACCGCGTTCGCAACCGCCTTGCGAACGCGGATGCGCTTCCAGTGTGAATGAGCGGTTACCGCCCATTCATCTGTGGTGCCGACTGGCGCCGTACGAAGTTGAGCAAAGGTAGCGAGTCTGTCAGATTTTCGTGACGCCGCCCAACTGCTCTGCTACCGGCTGCGCTCAACGAATAATGTAAAAAAAAAACAAAAAAAAAACACGTTTTTTAATTTTTAAAATTTTTTTTTTTTCTTTGCCATGTTTCAGTTTAGTCGCCGCAAAGTAAATCGCGGCCGTACGTCGGTTGACTCCCGATTACTGTCTCTACATCGTAGATTGTCTCACCACAATGGTGCCTCGTTGGTGTGATCTTATTCTGATATCGTTACATCTTGCTTTTTCATCTTGGCACACTTCTAGACGACCTTCTACACGTTGCACTCCTTGTCGACATGTCGCTGGTGTTAGAGACAAATCTGAAGTCGCTGTTTGCTCACTCTTTGGTGCACATATTTCATGTTCAAAATCAGGTATCTGAAGGAGGCGCCATGAAACCCTGGAGTTTGTTTAGAGGTACCTCAACATACTGTATTCAAGTGTCGTTTTGTGTGTTATAGTTTCCTACAAAACCAAATTGCACTTTGTTCGTAATATACCCAATAACTGTTCACTACAATTAAAGTTGCTATGAAACATTGGCCACAAGAGGTGACTCGGCCAACGCAGCCTGAAAATTCCTCGCATAATTTTCTTCATGGGTCATTTTGGACATTGACAAATTTTCTTGTGAATAATGAGTGTTATGCACATGTGTTCCACTTTTCGTACAGGTACTTCAGTCAGATAAACCACAGAAAAGGCAGCAAGACAGTCTCATGGGGTCTCACCAAAGATAACTGCATTCCTGCTCGAGTCCCGAGTCTTGTCACCAAACTTCACTGAACATAATGGTACATTCCGTTTCCTTAACTTTTTCTTCTGAAATGTGTTTTTTTTTATTGTTGCTTTTTTCTATTGAAAAAAGGGTAGTACAACGTTTAAACACCCAATGTTTTTTTTTTTCTTTTTGCAAAATGTGTAGTACATCGTTTAAACATCCAAGCGTTCATAAATGGTCTCTGTACCAGACAATAGGGTGTCTTATACTCTGTTTCATACTTAGCGTGCAACGCTGTCAAAGGTACTAAAGTGGTGCGCCTGAAAAAATAGAAAAAGTGTTACTCCGCGCGTTTCGTGGACGAGTGGTAGAAGGCGCTGCTCTGGCGATACTGACGTCTCGGTGGCCGTGGTTCAAGCCCATTTTACGCGCAAAGATTTTTTTTTCTTTTTTACACATACTTTTGTGCAAGATTGTGCGCATTGACAAAGTGCATATTTCAGTTCCTCCTCCTTGATTTTTATTTATAAGTCGCCGAGAGGCCAGATTTCTACCATCTGGTCTGCCGCTTTGCAAGTATTATTTGCCTCCAGCACCGAGTTATAATTTTCTTTCGTGCAGCGTGGAATGAGGAATCGCCCTGATAGCGGCCTTGTCCCAAAATTTATAATAAGACGTTAATCGACAATAGTTGTGGCCTGTACAGTTTATTTTGAAATAGCTGTCAAGGGTAGGAATCTCCCTCTCGGAGCACTTGCGATGCACCTTCAGGCGAATGGCGTTTTGTGTGAACTCGTCATGCTTGACGGTCCTTGTGCTCGAAACTTTCACGTTGCGAGGTCTTTGCTTCGGGGACCCCACCTTGCCAGATAGGCACTGCGCCTTGCACTTCGCGACAGTACAGGGCACACTCCAGTGTCGTTACTGGCCGTCTCCAGGACTTCACGACCGAATTCTCCGGGGAATGCGTTCTTATACTCCCGTACACATTGGCGATCATCTGCTTGCACTCTTTCAAAATTTTCGCACAACGAATCTTCGAAAACATACGAGCAGGAGAGGTACTTGAGCTTGCTGCGTAAGACGCCCTCTTCTCAAAACCAGCCAGTGCCACACAACCCGAAAACCCACAGCGGCTGCCACACGGATGAACACGAAAACAATTTAAGGTGGTTTACATTATCTTTTCCTTTTTCTTAAAAAACATTTGCGCTCCGTTGAAATCATAACGCCACTATCAGTTACTAGCCCCGAGGAAACACATTTTCCGACTTTTTAAAATTTTTTTGCAGGGGACGCACTATCTTATGGGGCGAACGTAGGCACGGTCAGCAATGCAAACCGGTGCGCTAGCTTTGACTGCGTTGCACTCTATGTATGAAACAGAGTATAGGATCGCTTCAGACGGGGCAACCTTTCCAGCAATTTTGGGGCTGCTGGCGGTTGTTCCCTAGTTTTCCCGAGATCGACACGAATTGCTGAGATTGGGTCCGGCTCGAAGCGGACGAGCAACTCTGACTACTCGGAGATGTTTGAAGCGGCAGCAGCCAATCAGGAATGCAATATTTTCACGTGACACCCCTGTGGTCGTGATGATGAGAACTGAGGACTTAGTTCTGGTTTGAAATGGATCATTTTTGAAAATAAACTGTTTCAAAAAGATGAGTTAGTATTCTCAGCGCAATTTAAAGATATAAAAACATGTTTTTAGGATATAACTGTGCGTCTAAATACTGTAAGAAAAATAAAATTTCATGATGATGATGGCAAGTCGTAGCAATTCGGTTGCTGCATGTGAACGCGGGCGGCCCGTGTTGCTGGTGTTGCGACATGAAGTTGCTGGGCGAAATTGTTCCGTCTGAAGCGGGCTTTAGGGAACTGAATTCAAGGGCCGTGGAGCTCTGGGTGCAAGCCCACCTGGAAACATTTTTTTTTCTTTTTTGCCTTTTTTAGTATTTAAATAGATATATATATATATACATATATACTTTTTTAAGTTTTAACATATAGATGCATAATTTACACACTAATTCATTTTCAGAAGCGCTTTTATTCACACTCTGTGGCTTTCTAGTGCTTGCAATAGCTTCTCGGTGAGCTAGTGCCACCTCTGCAAAGGGAGAGGGATCTTCCCACGCTTTGCAGGCTGTAAAGCTGTGGCTTGCACAGCTCTAGCGTTTCACACCTCGCTCACTGGCTCCATCGCGAAGCATAGGTGCTGCATGAGTCGCGCCACACCGTAAGCCCATATACGGTCGGGTGACAAACCTTGGGACCATTTGTCACTGCACTCAGCTATGGTATGGTGGCATGGCCGAAGCATGAAGCAGGGGTACAGCGTGGAAATGCTGATCTTCATGACATTTTAAACACATTTTTCATTACTTTTGTGTCGAGTTGTCAGCACTCTAAAGGTGAGAAATCAAGCAGCAGCGACAGCAAGAAAAGAAAAATTTAAGACCGCTTTCACAAAGAATCAATTACGAGCACTAGAAAGGCATGAAGTGTAATTAAAACGCTTCTAAAGGTGAATTAGCGTATAAATTAAGTACTTGTGCCTCAAAAATACAAAAAAAAAAGTAAATATAGTTATAGGGATAAAAATATACACCAGGAGGACTTAAACCAAAACTACAGTCTGTAAGTTTGAAATTTAACACCTTAAACCACTTGGCCACCACCCAATTTTATTTCCAGGTCGTTCATCGAGTTATATGAACTTTGTTTGCAGCTGTCGGCTGCAAGAGAGATTGCCTTATTTTCATTTACTTTACTATTCCCACCAAATATGACAAGTGATAAAGAATAGAACCTCATTTGGTTGGCCGAGGCACTGTGCTTGCATCAAGGCAAACTAGCCTGTCTTGCTGGGTTCATATTTTGTTTCATCACCTGTTTAGGATTCTGTTGTCGCTCATCAAAAGAATAAAAAAAAAACTGACTAATTCTGACTTATTCTGGTATGCAGGTACCCTTGGCAGTAAACTCTGCTAAATGGGGCAAAATATAGATACCTTTTTTTTAGCACATATGCATCGTTTTAGCAAAATGAGCTACACTATTTGACTAACGTGAAACAGAACGAGCCTCTCCACTTGGGTCTTTTTTCATCTCTCGCAGACACTATTTCCTGCTTTTTGTGGTTTGTTTCAGACTTTTGTATTCTGTCCGGTCAAAGCATCTGTGTTACACTAAGACTGGGTTCTTCAGGATATCTACAGGTATTCTTCGCAGCAAATGGCTTCCAATCAGGAACACGGGTTTGTTCTCGGCCACCGAGAGCAAGTATTTTCAAGGTGAGCTATTGCCCGCCTATATAAGTTTTGTATTTCATTCCTCTTGAATGCCATAACCTATGTGTAGTGGTCTTGCATTAGTATTTTGTTGTCTCTCTTCTGCAAAAAAACACCCAAGTTTGACTAAGACCGGGTTCTTTCTTATACTGCACATGCAGGTCTTGGTGGCAAGCACCAGCCAATCAAGGCCAGAAGTTTGCTTTTTGCCGCGCATGGCAAGTGTTTTCAAGGTGAGTGATTGACGCCTATCTGTGTTGTGCTTTTCATCCCTCACAGACACTCTATGTCCTGTCTTTATAGTGGTCTTGTGTCAGGCTTTTGTGTCTCTGTCCGGTCAAAGCATCTGTGTTAGACTAAGACTCGGTTCTTTAGTATATCTGCAGGTATTCTTTGCAGCAAATGGCTGCCAATCAGGAACACGTGTTTGTTCTCGGCCACTAAGAGCAAGTATTTTCAAGGTGAGCTATTAGCCCCGAGAGCGAGCACAAGCGTCGCTGCGGTCGCCGCGCCCTGATTGGGTGAGGTGTACCGTGACGTCAGGGCGAGTACCCCGCTCCGCGATCTCGCATCGGCTCGCCTCCCAGCACCGGTTTCCTGGTTTGGCGTTGTGTGCCGCAAGCTCTTCGAGGAGCTGGACTTCGTTTACCCGGAGTACAAGACGTTGAGTTAGGCCGGTATGGACCTGCTTCCGTACATTTTATAAGCCTGCTTGTCCCTTTTACCTTTAAAACTGGGTTACAAATCCCGAAAGCTTTCGGCGGAGGCAATTCCGCCGATGAACCTCCCCGTCCGTCCACACGACACAAGGCAATCTTGCGAGGGGTCGGTGAAGCGATGGCGCAAGCGTTTCAGACGCTGGAATTCTGTTCCTTGCACGTTCATGATTTAGGACGATATTAGAACCCGCTTTCAAGGCGTTTGAAGTAGCATTTATATCATGGGCCTTTGGGTGGTCGGCAAATGAGCTCGCGACCCTGACTCTGCGCTGCCACTCTGCATGCGCTGGTTCGCAGATGTTTTAAAGGCCGTGCGTCTGATGATTTTGAGAGTGCTCGTGGCACAGGGTTGTTTTAGATAAATGTAGCTTCTTTGCGAATTAATTATATAGTTTATACACGTATGCAGGCATATTTCTTAGAAGCTGCACAATTACTGGAAATTAGTTTGTATGGTAGCAGCAAAAACGGCCGATTTGCCCCCAGTTGTCTGTATGATACGTATTGAACTGCCAAACTATGCACGGCAATAGTGCCGTAATATGGAATGTTTATACTTTTTCCTGACATTCTTTATTCCAGCCTATTCCAAAAATACACCGTTTAGTCTGAATTGTCATTTCCAATTAAAAGAGACACTGCTGCAGGTCCCCAAAAGCTTCCTCAGCCTCCAAACTCCCTACAGCTGGACTCTCTGACATCAGAGGAAAACAGGAGTAAAAGCAAGCATTCGAACGTCTGTCCAGTGGTAGATGCAGCACTAGTAGCAGAAAATGTGGAACCTGTGAAGGGCGGCAGTCTGCGTGAGAAAAGCTTCTGGTATTTCAGCTTCAGGACAATTCAATTTAAGTAAAATCTCAATTTTAGGGCTTAAGGGGCTAATAACGAGCTAGACACCTTCGCTTACGTTTGTTATACATTACTTGAGGGTTGATATAAACAAGTCCACAAATACCACCCGTGTAGTTCATTGAAATACTATCCGAATCCAGCAAAGGTCAAATGCGAGCAATGTATATAATAAATGTTCCTTGTTTTTTTTTGTTTTTTTTTTCCCTGCACTTGGGCAGTTCTACTTGTGATTCTTTCTTGATGGCCCAGACTGTATCTAACATGTTGCTCGAGCAGCATGCAGCTTTTCTGCTTCGGCGATCTAGTTTAAAAACAGAGATACAAAATAAAATAATATACATAACCTGCCAATTCATTCAGACCATCAGCAGCATTTATTGTGCGAGATGTAAATCTATAGTGATGCTCCTGCAATTGTGGCCATGTTTCTTTATTTTCATATACCTGCAGCTGTGATTCGTGCGTTGCCTGCCCTGTCGACCATGCTTAAAATGTTGGTTGAAGTTTCGCCTGTAGTTACAGGCCATACCTCAATAAAGGTTCATATAAAAAATTACACTTCCTACGAAAAACACGCCAAAAAAAATTAAATAGAAACGAGCGCGCCGACAGCTAGCGTCGTCACAGCCTCCACAGGGCGAGCGGGCCGAGTCGGGGAAAAATTCTCTCCTCGCCGTGACGTCACCCCGGTTCGCCGTAAGGAGGCGCCACGCGAACTTCTCGGGGCTAATTGCCCACCTATATCAGTTTTGTGTTTCATACCTTTTGGATGCCACTTCCTATGTGTAGTGGTCTTGCACTACTATTTTACTGTCTCTCTTCTGCAAAAGCACCCAAGTTTAATTAAGACCGGGTTCTTTCTTATACATGCAAGTCTTGGTGGCAAGAACCAGCCAATCAAGGCCAGAAGTTTGTTTTTTGCCGCGCATGGCAAGTGTTTTCAAGGTGAGTGATTGATGCCTATCCGAGTTGTTTGTTTCATTCTTCAGGCTTTTGTGTCTCTGCCCGGCCAAAGCATCTGTGTTAGACTAATCTTTAGGATATGTGCAGCAATTCTTGGCAGCAAGTGGCTGCCAATCAGGAACACGAGTTTGTTCTCGGCCACCAAAAGCAAGTATTTTCAAGGCGAGCTATTGCCCGCCTATATGAGTTTCAGCATTCATCAAGGAGCGCAAAATCAAAGCCCGGGGGTCGGCCATTGCAAAAATGTTGACTCGGAAGCGCATAGGGAGGAAGCTTTATAAATGAATCCACCTGCTTCTACAAGACAAACCAAAACTAAGAATGTGGGTTCCATTTGAAAAAAAAAAACAAAAAAACATTGTCAGCCCGAATTAACTCAGGGGCGGCACGGAGCAAACAAGCCACGGTACGAGTATGGTTGGTTCAGGCGTTTGTAGACGTGGTAGATGACTCGGTGTTTTCTAAAAAAAAAATTTTTTTTTCTTAAAGGGTGGTGGTCGAATATTCAGGGATGGGCATTGAGTCGGGATGTTAAGGTAAAAATTTCATCCACATGCCGGGATTTATGTGCCTTGTCCCCCTAGCGAGGGGGACAAGGCCTTTAAAATTTTGGGTTCGCAAAAGGGGTGCGTCAGTATTGACGTCTCATTTTACATCATGCGTCTCAATTTGAAACGCACTATAAATGACATGCCTGAGATTCGTTTGGGTGTACTTCCTCTCAGCAAGTATATGGTTCTGTCTCAAAAAGGTCCAATCTGATATTGACCGCTCCTCAGGTCTCCACCGACGATTCATCAGGACGAGACCCAACCGGGACACTAGGGAGGAACGGCTTAAGCAAGGGAGGCTACATATACGACAGCTTCTTGCGGACAAGAAACGAAAATAGATAGATGGTGGGTGTTTCATTTGCTATGCCTTTTGGCGTGCACATTATGTTTGTTATGTTTCAAGATTCCTGCAGAGTTCGGTTTCAACTATTGTAAAATACCGAGCATGCGCCCAGGTCGCAGAAGCGCTTACCCTCTGATTCGGAACGATCCGCAAATAAGCAAAGGGCATACCAGACACCCATCCACCTGTTTTGAGCCGTGCTCAAAATATTGAAAGAGCACATCAAGCGCCAGGTGCTGTGGCATCCTTGCCACAATAGCGCCAGTCGCAGAGCTGACAGATCCGTGACTGGCGCAAGCCATGGCATGGCCTCTGGGAACCAGGAAATCGAGATTAAAGAAGTAGCGCGAAATTGGGGGCGAGTGGTGAAGGTGAGCAGAGTTAACAGAAAACAAGGACGAAGGGAGTTCCGTCGCATGAGGCATCTGTGTCCCGTGCATGTAATTTTGAGTGTGCTGTAGGTGGCTACCCAAAAAAATTGTTACTTAGACGTAACTAATCGCAAATCTCTCTTGCAGTTTCCATGGCCCACAAGCCAGCCGGCGCCAGTTTGTTCTCGTTCAAAGGTGAGGATTCTAGATTTTCTAGATTGCTCTGAGCAGCAATACTGAAGCCAGACAAGCGGTACGGCATATTTAATTGACAGAACGACTGGGGACGCTTTCACTGAAGCAAAACAAGCTTCAGTGAAAGCTTCCCTACTCGTTCTGAGCTCCGTCAATTAAAGGTGCCGTACCGCTTGTCTGTCTGACTTCAGTGTTGCTGTAGGCGACAAAACGTGTGCCCAGTTTTGTCACAAGAGGCATATTATGTCACGCACATGTAATTTTGAATTTATCCGGCTTAGTGTGCTATAGGTGGCTGGTCAAAGAAATTGATACTTGGACGCAGCTAATCACAAATCTTTCTGGCAGTTTCCACAGCCTAAGAGCCAGCAGGTCCCAGTTTGCTTTCCTTCAAAGGTGAGAATTCCAGATTCCCGAAGCTGGAATACTGAAGCCATACGACCGGTACAGCATTTTTAATTGACGGAGCTCAGAACGACTGGGAGCTCCTGCATTGAAGCTTATTTTTCTGTAATACAAGCGGGCGACATTGACACGTGCCCAGTTACGTCGCAAGAGGATATCTATGTCCCGCGCATGTAATTTTGAATCTTTCAGACTTGGTGTACTTTACGTGGCTACTCAAAGTAACTGCTACTTGGACGCAACTAACCGCAAATTTCTCTTCCAGTTTCCACGGCCTACAAGCAAGCAAGCACCAGTTCGTTTTTCCTCAAAGGTGAGCATTCCAGATACTCTAGTTAAGTGCGAAGCAGGAATAGTGAAGCCAGACGAGCGGATACATATATTTAATTGACCGAGCTCATAATGACCTGTGGCAGTGGCATTGAAGCTTATTTTTCCACAATCAAACGCAGACATAATTTTGAATCTATCTGGCTTGGTGAAGGATTGCTACTTGTCGCAAACTAATCAGAAATTTTTATTTTGCAGTTTCTATATGGCTACAGCTAGCAGGTGCTGTTTTCATTAAGGTGAGGATTTCACATTCTGTTTTCAAACCTCAAGTTTTTGAATGAGAGTCCTAAACAATTAACTTTCTTTTGCAGTAAATGCCAGATCCTCCAGTTCAGGAATATGTTAAATATATTTGGTATGGATAAGTCCAGTGTTTTGCTTCTTTCTTCACAATTTGACAACAGCAACATTTTTTTTAATTTATCACTCAGAAATACACACAAGAAGAGACTGCGTTGCAGAGAAATGTTGCGCTGAGCGTGATATTCCAACTCGTATATTGTTTTATTGGTAGCCGATATAATATATTGGATTCCAATATCCATGATGCGCTGAGTATATTGGAATCGTAAACCCTTATTGGATCCCCATACGACACATGGGGATCCAATAAAGGTTTATACGGTATTGGATTCCAATATCTTCAGCGTATTATGGATATTGGAATCCCATAACAAATCTTTATTGTAATACAATACAATAAATGTAATGTTTTCCAATACACTGTCTATATTGAATTGCAATACAATAAAAAGATATTGTTTGCCAATATCCATAATACGCTGTTCATATTGGGGTTTTCCAACAGGGGTACTTGCGGCCGCCTGACATCAACTGTGATGCTACATATCCTCGGCCCTCACACATTACTAACCGACGCACAGGCAGTGGTTCTCGGTGCTAAGCCAGCAATGTTAATAAAACCAGATTGCTTATCTTTCAACACAAAAAAATACTAGAGACACGCCAAAAACAGGCCATTGCTAAAGAAAAAACTACTCGGATGAAAGAAGCGAACCTGGGGTCCCGCCAGTGAGGGGGGCGAAGCGGCAACTTGCGTGGTCGGCAGAGGCGAGGAAATCCGTGTGGCTTGGCTGGCATTGGCGATACTCCTCGGCACCACCGTCATTCACCAGCACACACACGTTCTAAGACACGAAGCGACGCTTCAGTCGGGACGTCCGACATCTTCCCGCACTGAACGGACTGCCGCTCACTGTGTCCTCAAAACCCGCTTCGCTTGCATCGTCGTTCAACTAGTCTCCAAACAACGCGCACACAGCCGTCCCTTCGAAAATATGCCGAAGATAACCAAACGTGTCTAAAATTCTCCGCTCCTACCACTCTCTCTCTCTCTCTTTTCTCGCACACAAATGTAGCTTGCAGCGCGTCTGACGCGCCCTGTCGTCTTGCAAAAACGAGAGGACAAAGAACAGGACGTGGCCTCGTTTTATCCTAAGCCGACCTTGGCGTGCGCGCTCCCAGCAATGCCATTTCGGCTATCTCTAGCCGACCTTGGCGTGCGCGCTCCCAGCATGACCAGCTTGACCACCACGATTATTTGTTCGACCAGATTCACCAGCTTGTCTCCCAGCATGACCAGCTTGTCTCCCAGCTTGACCACATTGGCTCCATGGAAAACCAGTTTGACCAGTTAAGACCAGACTGGCTCCCAGCTACACCAGATTGAATCTAAAACCAGATTCTAGTTAGACCATGCTGGTTTTTACTTAAACCAGACTGACCACCTTAAATTCTACCTTGCCCAGCTTAAACCAGCTTGATTGCCAGTCAAACCAGTTTGACTACCACATTGACCAGATTGACCAGCTTAGTTACCAGCTTGGCCAGTTTGATTTTCATGGTGGTTTTTCCAATAGGGCTCCCTAGATCTTTTCCGCCAAACTTCAAATCTCCTCTTAGTTACCGCAATGATTTCCCTATCTATTCGTCCATTCATGTCTGTAAATCCCAGTGCCCACTCCAAATTCATAGCCATCCCCCTCAAAGAGAGTGGGACGAAGCCCCGTGCACCTTAAAATTGCATGTTCTATAGTTTCCCTTTCACGGTTGAAAATGCCGCATAGAGTGCCTATTTCCTGGAATTTAACCCTATATGTTTTCGTTTTTAGCACCCCCGTTCTAGCTTCAAACAGCAATGAGCTCCCCAATGAATTATCATACAACTGTTCCTTCTTTATTCTTGTTTTTGGGCCCTGTATATTGTTAAACATGATTTCCCCTGTGTTTTCTTTTCCCACAATTTCCTCTCTGTTTCCTTTACTTCGTTTTCTACTGATATGCTCTGATCGACCCCATCTCGTTGAATATATTTAAATCTCAGCTTGCGGGTTCGGTTTGTCCGCTAAGCGTTTAGACTTTTAATATATAGATACTTGTACACTCTCGCTGGTCACCGTCTATCCTCAATTTCAGCTAGCCTTTGTTAAAGCTTTACTCTACTGATCGCTTCTCTACTCTCGAAAAATGCCCAACCCATGTCCCCCTGCACACCCTCATTTGGTGTATACCCATGTGCCCCCAATGCCAACCTACACACACTCCTCTGCTCTATCTCTAAACCTTTCTGGATTTCTGACCTGATACACAATACCCCATTACCACAGTTCTGGCACCATGACTACCTTCGATACACCCCTAAAGACTTCATATCTATTATAGTTCCAGGGTGCCCTGCGTTACACAATAGCTGAATCTCGTTTCCCCTTCTTTATTACAATATCTTTATGTTCTTTTAGATACTTTCTTCTTTCGATGAACCATACTCCCAGATATGTCCACTTTTCTACGTGTTCTATCACTGTGTCCAGTATCTTCAGGGGTTCCGCCTTCTCGTCGTTGAAAACTATTATACCCGAATTGTCCCTACTGAATTTTAGGCCTAAACTGTCCCCTTCCCCGCTGACAATTTTAATGAGTTCCTGTACTGTCTCACGACTTCGTGATATGAGTACAAGGTCGTCTGCATACATTAACCCTGGCAATATTTTATTTACTTTAATTCCTTCCTCTATGTAAGTCAGGTGAAAAGTTTGGTTGCACTGCTCTAATATTTTTTTCCGTCTCACTGAGGTATATCATAAAGAGCAGGGGAGACAATGGGCAACTATGTCTAAGTCCTCTTTTTATTGCTGCTGGTGTTGTAGCTTCGGCTTTTTATGTTATAACCACCATATTCTCCGTTAAACTCGTTCTAGAAACTTAACCATGCTTCCCTCTAGCCCATATTCCTTTAGTTGGTCCCAGAGTTTTTCCTGATTCACATTGTCAAATGTCCCTTTGATGTCCAAGAACGCTACCCAGAATGGCCTTTGACTTGTCATTGCTATCTCAAAATGCACTAAGTGATTACGAATAAGTTATTATCTAGTCGTCTATTCCTCCTGAAACCGTTTTGAAGCTGGCGGATTGAATACGAGGCGGCACACTGTGTTTTTGCTTTCTTCATCAAACCTTCGGTATTACGTTCTAGCCTAGGTAATCCGTACTGGTGAGCGCACTTCCCACATAGTGGCGCTGCCGTCGGATTCCGATGCTGTCACGACATTTCATCGAAACTTCATACCCAAAAAGCAGGTGTTTTTTGGTTATTGTTTTTAATTCAGTTTAAAATATAATTTATTCCGTTTTCCAAGGAAATTTCGATGTCACATGGGGTTCTACTGCTGCCTGCGTCATGTTGAAGCAAAAATGTAAGCGACAGAATTTGGTTCCCGTACCCGCCGATGGGCGCACCGACATTGAAGTGGCGTATAGGGCGTGCAAGTTAGTTCGCTCCTCGGCTCCTCCTGCGTTTGATTACTCCCGGCCTCGACATATAACGACACGAGATCGACTGACTCGTAATCGCGCATTCCCTGCATGTTCCCTCTGCCGTCCTTTGATTGGTGTGCCCCTGCCTGCGTTTCCACGCGCCTTTAAGACGCATTTTGGCGCACTTGCTCGACGTATAAGCTGTGTCCTCTTTTTGGCCATTTTTTTTTGTGCACTCTTATTTTATGTGAATCAGTACCAACTAGACCAGTTTTCAACTCTGCTCCAATTGCTCTGTGTTTTCTTAATTAAATTAAAAGAAATTTTAGAAAAAAAAAAAAACACTGGTCGGTAAACATCTTACGGATATGATTTACCCTGTCAATCGCAAAAAAACGGGCGGGGTTTTATCATTTCCTAAAATTCTGGGGAAATTTTGATTTCTTTCCATTTTTATTTTTGTTTATAGGTGTCACAAATATTGTTTTTGAACCTTTATCTTGCAAGGGGGGCAACCTCCCTGTGAAAATTATCTAACATACCTGACCTCTCCACCCGCTAAAGCTCAGGCCTTCCCTTTCAACGGGTCTCTTTTATAGACGTTCACTGGCCCATCTCCAGCGTCTTTTTGTCGAAGATTGTGCTTGTACGCGCATTTCCTCGCACCGCCTCAGTTGATGACGGGGATTCGAGATTTGGTTTGACCTTTTTTACGCTTCGTTTCACTTGTAGCCGATGTAGTGAATCACGCAGCACCAAAAGTGCATTGTTACGGCGATCTTCGCCTTCGTGGAGAGAAACCAACCATGGCAAGCAGACGATAAAAATGCTATAGAATTTGCATCACCACGTCTCAACGCGGAGAGCAAGTCATCTGCTTCTTGTGCAAGAGTTGCGGTGATGTCAGAACGACGTCGAGCTCTGATTGGCTTTGATTGAAAAGATGCCTTCAGGTTTATACCCACTATTTTTTTCTTTAAATCAGCCAATAAGATGTCGGCGTTCTGACATCATCGCAACCCCTGTGCAGCAAGCAGACGATCTTGCGCTCCGCATAGAGCTTCTGTCACCATACGTCTATGGAATTTCTATCAACTGGAATCGATAGAATAATAAGACGCAGTGTAGAGAAGCGACTTCACACCCAGTTGCAGCCTCCTTGCGGAGGCTACTTTTTTCGATTGTGTCAAATAATGTTGACTCTCGTAATGCTTTAGAGTTGGAGATGCAGTTCACCAACCCTTATGAGGCACGCTTCATACAGATTATGTGCGAAGAAAAAGCATCATACATGTAATCTTTCTATCTTTTGTGTTGGTTCTCGTTTGAGTGATTGCCTTTCGAGTGTTGGGTCTATATAGCGGTGGAGCAGTCAACTCTACTGAAAATTAATAGTGTTATGAGTGCTCCGTGGTGCGTAGATTTCTGATGTCTTCGTATATGCACATGGCACGTGGCGAGTGTATGCTTCCAGGGATGTCTCGTGACGAAAACTTATTGATTATGAATAGAAAGGGGATAAAAACGTCTTCAAAATCTGATGTTTGCGATACAATGTCTATCCAATCTCTATATACCAAGTTCAATCCAAAGTCTATAAATAAAACGTCCAAACAGCTATACACAGTAGATAGAAAGTGGGTACATTAAAAAAAATATATCTGTGTCCTGTTTGCACTATTTTGTATAAAACTGCTGTTGAAAGTGGATAAAACGTTTTGCCATGACGACGCTGTTTAGCGTTCATTGTCTGGCTCCATTGAAGCGTAGCGTCGGCTGCGGTACGATTTCGAGTGAACCGAAACGCAGTTTACGATAACGAAAGAGGGACATGGAAAACGACAAACAACACAGGCTTTCGACTTGCAACGACGTTTTGTTTCGAATCGAAAGCTTGTGTTGTCTGTCTGTCTTCCGTGTCCCTCTTTCGTTATCGTAAATTAGAAACCAACACGCTGAACCATCCACGAAATGCAGTGCCTGCGCGCGATAAGTATGAAAGAGAAAGCTACAGCAAAGGAATGGCGTACATTTTGCCTGCGCGCCCTGCTCGTTCGTATCTCTTGCCACGTTCGTCGCAGAGTTGCTTGCCTACAGGTTTTGCAGCTTTGGAGCCAGCACGACTGATAGAAAGGCGCCCTCCGTATTGCCGAGTTCCGGACTTCCAATCGGCACAACCAGCTGAAGAGACCTCGTCTCCGGAAAGGTGAGCGTCTGTAATTAACTGTGCGCGCTCATTTCCGATGAATTCGTCATCATCGTGGAACAATCAGCTTTTCTTAGGAAAATCATGCTTCAAAAAGTTTACTAACTACTCTCCTGTATCCATGCCAAAAGAGATATTTAAACATCCGAAAAAACTAGCAACTTCTAAGCTCTGTGGCTCGTCGGGCGCTCGGGCCTCGAATGCATTGCGTGATGACGCTCAACTGCGGGAACCACGTCCCTGGTTCGAGGCAAATATGCAGGTGCCACGAATAGCAACAGCAGGCAATGCAGTAAGTCAGAAATCAATCAATCTTATGATCGCCGATCTGCGACGGCATTTATTTATATATTAAAGCTCGCATTTTTTTAAACAAACTTTCTAATTGCTGACATTTGTCCGTCCGTACGTGTATTTTTCCGCTAGAGTGTGATTTTACGACCCGCAGCTTCTACCCCAATTCTGTTTCCCGGTTAAAATTTAGCCGGGGAGGGGCTATTATCAATTCACGCAATGACTGTTTAATGCCTTCTAAACAAATTTGAACGATCGCTGTTTAAATCCTACATTCTATGCATTGTAGGACTGTGTACATAAAGGTCGCTGCCAGTGTTTAGTATTCGTTTGTTAGTTTACCTTGCAGCACCCAGAAGATATTGTCGCAGGAGTGTGCGAAAAGTACACGACAATTTAATAGCTAATATATGCAAGTACACACAAATATACACACACATAAATCCAAATTGTCTCCACAAATTGAAACAATGGTTAATTTGACCGGGCATAGGCCTTTTTTTTTTAGGATTGTGAAAAACGTACTAGTGCAAGGAGCAAGGTCAGAGCCATGCATAGTGTTTTAACAGATGTGACGTGGGACGCTCGTTCTCACTCTAATTATACTCCAACTAGAAAGTGTCCCTTACTTCACAGTGAGCTAGGGTATGTCCGCTTAAATTCAGTTCGGCCAGCCGCAACCTTCTTCTTGCCAGCAGGATCCATGAACTTCGTTATGCACACATTCGCGACAGAGCTCAGCCAGCGGTTAGGACATCGCACCGGCGTCATACACCAACATGCCAGAATTGACTATTTGAGCCACGCCAGAATCTCTCGTGCATGGAGTGCGGATAGCGGGATGTGTCAACTTATCACTGCACCTAATAGCGCGAATGTCAAGGATAGGGCTCACAGATTTGCCGGAAAAAACGTACGAGTGCAGAGCGTGCGGGGTATTCGGGACAGTGATGTAGTGGGACCATTATCCTTATTATGAATAGTGCGCGTAATTTCCGTCTAGGCTACGGCGCAGCTCCAGGTGGTGAATAAATCACTGTCGCAATACGCAGAACTGTCCGCAACACCCATGGACTTTGTAATGCACACATTTGTGACAGACTTGAGGCAGCGGTTAGAGCCTTATAGCATCGGCGTCATACACCAACGTGTCAGAATTCACATATTGACATGCTCGTCTTATATATATATATATATATATATATATAAAAGGGGGAAAAAAGGGGGTGCTTAGAATCGAGTAAATACAGTATATATATATATATATAAAACTGAGAAGAAAAAAACCCTTAGTGAAAAACAGCAACAACGGACGATTTAATCTTCGACGTTTCGGCCGGAGTCCGGCCTTCGTCAGGAGGCCGGACTCCGTCATATATATATATATATATATATATATATATATATATATATGACGGAGTCCGGCCTCCTGACGAAGGCCGGACTCCGGCCGAAACGTCGAAGATTAAATCGTCCGTTGTTGCTGCAGTATATATATATATATATATATATATATATATATATATATATACTGTATTTACTCGATTCTAAGCACCCCCTTTTTTTCACGACCGCGATGTTCAAAGAGGGGGGGGGGGGGGCGCTTAGATTCGGAACATGCCCCGAAAATACGAAATTTGCACAAGAAATATGAATTTATTAAAATCAGAGTGAAAGAATAAATGTTCTAAAGGAAATACACAAAAGACTGGAGAGTAGCCCGCTTGCCATCAGTTTGCACCACGGTCGACTAGACGCTCTCGCGACTAGCATTTTGAAGATGATGTAAGGCGCAAGTTTCCGACCGTCGGCTGTGATGCACAGCATTACGGTCACCCTTTGCTTCTTATAGCCAGTAGTACGCACTTTTACTTCTCGGACGCCTACTTCGTCCACGGTGCGTGTCCTTGGCATGTCGACGTACAGAGGGGTCTCATCGACATTGCCGATCTGCCCGAGTCCGTAGCGAGATTCGCGACGCAGCTTCATCACATAACGTTGGAAGTTGACAAGTTTCTCCTCGAAGTCCACCGGTAGCTTCTGGCTTCTGGCTGGTGCGGCGTCTCAAAGAGAAACCGTTCCTCTTCATCATCCGCTCCACCCAGCCTCGGCTTGCGCGGAACGCCACACTCCGAACTGTTCAGCAGCGCCGTGATTTTCGTCGTCTTCCGCGTAAGAAATAACCGTTCTCTTGAACTTCATCGTGTATGAAGTTCTCTAATTCGCACTCATGATGGACGACTTCCGAAAATCACGTGCGCACAGTGAACGGAATACGATTGCGAGGCCAACGCGGACGAATAGGCTTAACAGACAAAACAACCCACTGCAACAAGTGCAAGGAGACCAAACAGACAAAACATCTTCGACAGTGTACGGCAACGCACCCTCTTTCGCAACTTTCTCGGATGCGAAAGTGGAAAATGACGGTATGGGCTGCCATCTATTAACTGGCGTTGAAACCAAGCGCCAGCGGCCGTTCGCGACTCCGGCGCTCGGCGATACCGGTGGTGGTGGTGGTGGTATAACTTAATTTTTTCCAAAAGGCGTCTCCAATCTCAAATTTCTTGTTGGGAGGGAGGTGCTTACACTCGCGAGCCAACTTTTTTTTAGGCGTTTATGTTTGAAAGGGGGGGGGGGGGGGGGGGGCCTTAGAATCGCAATATATATATATATATATATATTTTTTTTTACTTTGTTTGAGAGTATACGTGGCAGCGGAAGAGGAGGACACGGGGGAGGGGGGGGGGGGGGGGGGGCAACGCCACCTGGAGCTGAAGGCCGCAGCGCTCCTCCGGTGACGTCACGCGAGTCGGCTGGCGAGCGCCGCAGAAAAGTGCTGCACTGAAGGCGTCGAGCATAGACTTACAGACGTAGAATGGCATTTTTTATTGGACCAAACGTTTGTTACTTGGTAAAACAGGATTTATAAATATCTATATGACTGGGAAACATATTTTGTTACACGGGCAGCAGATTAGGACGTACAATTATTGTTATGATGTGAAAGAACAACGTTAACGAGGTTTCAAGACAGATGGGTTTTCCTTTTAGGCATCCCCAAATCTTGGGTGCTTTAATTATCTCTAGGAGTGAAAAGACACCAACAAACAAAAAATAAATGCCCTGAAACGTTATTTTAAGCGATGGGACCCGCCAAACTGCATAACAGCAACAATCAAGTTGGTGGTGACATGTGTGGTTACTGAATTCGTATGTGAAGCTGATGCAAAGAAGATTATTTAAAAAATGTGGACTTTTGGAGCACGAAAAAATGTAATGTGTTGAAATGTATTCTTTTACCAGAAGCAAACACATGATAATAAAAACAAAACTGCAGGCGAACTGGTGAATGTTTTTCATAAAGTAATTAATCTGAGACTGAGACACGAAGACGAAAAATTAAACGCGGAAAAGACACAAAAAAGACGGAAAGACGCCGCCTAGGTCGAAGTGCACAGGTTTTGATTTAACCGAGTGCAGGAAAGCTTAGCAAACGTAAAGCGTAATTTTCAGTAAGGGACACATGCAGCTCTCGGAGCTTCATGCACACATCTACACACGTTCATTCACACTACGAATAAATGCTGTGAATATAAGCTATCTTACCTTTCAAAGCTTCAAATTGTATATTCTTGTGTATCCATACTTTCTTCTTGTATCCATCTCGACACAATTCAAACACAAGCAACTGAGATGCCGCTCTGTAGCTTTCGCGACACTAAGGCACAGCACACGTACGGCATGTAGACTTTAATGCCGCTTCGCAAAAATAATGCTATGACAACTGTTGCACTGAATAAAAAAATTTTTTTGGATTTTAGGGTTTCACGATTTATTTTCTTTGACTTGGAATTATCGTCAAAAGCTTTTCGTTCACCCTTCCACAACAGATTTTCAGCACAATGTTCGTGCTGCGCCAGAACAAGTTCTTCAGCACGAGCTCACTTGTGAGTCCTTCTTCAGATGCGTCGAAGTCAGAAGTCTCGTTGGTAGACAGCAGTTGCATGTAAGCTCGGTGACGAACTGACGCTTGATCGGAACCTTCAGAAGCTCTGCCTGCTTGGAGAGCTCTTGAGCAACAACGTAATTGTGTGTCAAGGCACTAACGGCGAAAATAGCTGGATAAAGGAGCCCCCCTCGATCCAATTACTTGACAAGAGAGTTGTTCTCCTGCGCAAGTAAAACCGTTGCCGTCTTATCTTCTTCAGTAAGCGCCGCCCTGCATTTTTGACATTTCGGCTTTTTTAAAGCGGCATAAACTGCGTACCCTGCCGCGGAGACTAGGACTGGGGGGGGGGGGGTCTAATTTATCGATTGTGACACTGCCTCTTCTGTAACTATACTATGTTGCAGCTGGGCCGTGGCGTGTCTACTTGTTTTTCCAGCTCCTCCCATCGCTCGTCTTCACACGGGATTGTCGGCGACGTACTCTGCAGTCTCAGCTTATTTTCACCTTCATAAAGCTGCCTTATAGATATGTGATATTGCGAGCCAGCCAGCTGCCTGTACTTCCCGAAACGGTCTTCCAAGCTATCAGTCTGAATCTTTCCCAGCAGGACATAGTTCAGCCCGAGTTCAGTGAAGCAGTATTCGGTTATCTCTACAAGTGCACGGGTTGTTTGACGGAGTGCTCCGTGAGTCTCCTTGGTTAGCATGCCACTGGTAAGGTTCTCGCTCTCCGATACGTCAAGCCAGGCATCCGGCCAGTCAAAAAGATTGCACAAAAAATGCACAATGGGATCGTCCTC